>NC_134874.1:10345000-10945000 GCF_049852395.1 Peromyscus maniculatus bairdii
AAAATAGTTACAAAAATTAAAATGATGGAAACCTGTCTCTGAATGCTTCTCACATGCCTGGCACACAGCAGGGACCCAACAATCATAAACAGGAGGGGGAACAAAAAACCAAATGGGACAAGAATATTTTTTCCATCTAGAATTTCCTTTTATCCGTATGTACCACCTTGCACGGGGGGATCTGTCCTTATCCACAGCCTGAGCAAGCTCAGAGGAGGCTGGGGGAGATGCACAGCTGACCCCCATCCCTGTCAGCAGTGCTGGAGGGCTGCTCACTTCCCTGCTTCCTCACTCTGCATCCTTTGCGTCTCAGGGTTTCTGAAGTCTGAGCTTTTCTGCCTTACTCTGCCCTCCTCAGCCCTCCCAAGCATCCACTTCCAATGGCTCGGACTGGATCTCATGAGATCAATCTTGCTCCTTCCATGCTTAGACCGTTGTCTCAAGGCATGGAGTAGTCCAGTCACCGCTCTGTATGGGATGGATCTCTAAGGATCAAATTGCCAGCAGCAGCTTCTCCAGGCACAGGCTCTCTCTAGTTCTTCCCACCACCCTAAGGGGGAGACACTGTAATTACACTGTCTTAGGGTTAATATTGCTGTGATGAAACACCATGATCAAATGCAACTTGGGGAGGAAAGGGTTTATTTCACTGTATGCTTCCATATAACACTTTATCACCAGAAGTTGTGAAGGTGGGAACTCAAGCAGGACAGGCACCTGGAGGCAGGAGCTGATGCAGAGGCCATGGAGGGGTGCTGCTCACTGGCTTGCTCCTCATGGCTTTCTCAGCCTGATTTCATATAGAACCCAGGACCACCAGCCCAGGGATGGCCCCACCCACCATGGGCTGGGCCCTCCTCCATCAATCACTAATTAAGAGAAAGTATTACAGCCAGATTTTATGGATCCCATTTTCTTAATTGAGGTTCCCTCCTCTCAGATGACTTTAGCCCATATCAAGTTAACAGAAAACTAGTCAGCAACACATCCGTTTGAAGATGTACAAAGGGAGGCTGAGGAAAGGGAAGGGGAATGGCCGGCCTGTGTCACACCTGTGTTGGTTTCTAGGGCCGCCAAACTTGGTGCTTCAAAACAGTGGATGCTGAATCTTATACCCGTGGTGGCTAAACCTCTGAAATTAAGGTGGCATGGGCACAGATTCCAGGAGGGATCCTCCATGGTTGTGCCAGCTTCTGGTGGCTTCTGGTACCGCTGGCTACAGTGTTAGTCACTTTCAAAATGCCGGATAGAAGCCAGTCACTGGGGGGAGGATTGCGTTTTTGACTCATGGCTTTAGGGGACCCAGTGTTCGAACACTTCATTCCCAGCAGGTGGCGCTGTTTGAGGGAGAGTTGTGGAGCCTCCAAGAAATGCGACCTGGCTGGAAGACACAAGTTGCTGGGGGGAGGGTGTTGAGCCCTCCCAGCTTCTGCTCCGACACTGACACTGTGTTTCTCCATGTGCTCAGAGGTGGGAAGGCCAGGCCACATGCCCCTGGTTCATGAGCATGTGGCCTGGCCTTCACATTCAAACCCCAAGTGGCATCTTTCAGTCTTTGCTTCCGTTGCCAAAGGCCCCTCCCTCTTGGGTCTCACCGTACTTTCTCTTTGCATCCCGTAGAGGAATGGCCATGATTTTTTCCCCCCTCACGGAGCATGGGTTGGCCTCAAACTTGCTGAACATGACTTTGAACCCTTGAGCCTCCTGAGTGTTACAGGTGTATGACTTCCATACCTGGTTTATGCGGCTCTGGAGATCAATTCCCGTGCGTTGTCTCTGCTAGGCAAGCCCTCTAGTGGCTGAGCTCCATTTCAGCCTCAAGGACAGTGGTCACTGGATGCAAACCCTGTCCTAGCCTAGGACCTTGGCAAAGATCCTCATCCCGTTCCAAGGTCCCAGGTGAACAACTGGGTAGGAGACATCCTTGGAATCTGTTTCACTCACTACCACAGCCAAACACTGGGGCCGAGACTTGACTCTCCATGGCGCCAGCACCGACACCCACACATTTAACATGGAAAAATGGGTCATTGCTTCATGGCATCTCTGAGGACGCTTAGCTTTCTTTAAACGGTTAGGCATCGGGGCCCCGTGGCTGTTTTCCTTTTGCATGGCATTGACTTCACATCAAACACAGTTTTATAATTTCCGAAGAGAAGAGAGAAGTCGAGGTGGCGTTCAGGCTCATGCTACCCTGCTCTATCATGGGACACCCCTGTGCAGCCGCCACTGCCGCACAATGGGATGTACTGCCCACTCCTGCAGCCTCCCACTTCTACCTCCAATATAGAAGCGGTCAGGGCTGGGGTAGGGGGAGAAGAGAGACATTAAGGTGAGTGCTTTTCAGGGCAGCTACATGCCAGACTCATGGAGGCCAGAATTAAGACAGGGAAAGAGAGGGTCTATGCCTACTCCAATTGCCCGGCTAGCTCTGTCAGCCCCAACGAAAGTCATTACAGAAGAGAATGACGGGGTGACTCTGTGAGCCCCACTTCTCAGACTCTCGTGAGCTCTTCCCCAGTGGCTTCGCCTGCCTGCCTGGCTTCTCTGAGGTCATATGAGGTGCCTGTTAAAATCAGGCTCTGGACTCAGTGGATCTGAGTTGGAAACCCGAGGCTCGCCTATCAGAGGCTGTGCAGGCAGGTTAGTGAAAACATCTGGGCTTTTTGTTTCTTTTCTAGACAGGGTCTCAGGTAGCCCAGGCTGGCTTCAAACTCTCCACATAGCCAAGGATGACCTTGAACTTCTGATCCTCCTGACTCAACCGTGGAAGTACCCAGGTTATAAGGGTACACCACCGTGTCTTGTTTGCCGGGGGCATGCAAGGCAATCCCTCTGCTGACTAAGCTACGCCTCCAGCCCCTGAGTCTTGGTTTTTAAACTTGTATTATGTGAAAACTGTGCCTGATGGAAGGTGGGGCATCACTTAACAACAACAGCGGAAGCCACAATTGCTCTCTCGTCCTTGTGGACCTTTATCAGCCGGTCATCATTTCATTTCTCTTGGTAGTGTGGGTGAGGCCGTGACTCACGCTCCTCCCATCCACACAGGGCGGCTGGACTGACTGCTGGGTACTCACTGTCCCTATGATCTGATCCTGACCCAGTCCTCGTTGCCACCAGCTCCGTCTCCTGGAGTGGGCACGCAGTCCTTTTCTCGGCCTGCTTGTCCTTCTCATCTTCTGGGAGCTGATGTCATTAGCTTTAATGCAGGCTCTCAGACACAGGCTTTGTGTCCCTGTCATTCACTTTGTGTTCACGCTACGTGGATGCTCCATAGCGTTTGGTGACGAATGGCAGCTGAGCCTAGATCACCAGAGGAAGAGCCACGTCACCCTTCCTTTTCCTGAATAGAAAGAAGGTCAGCATGCAGTCAGCTGATAGGATCGCAGTGATGAGCCGGTGGGTCTCTGTCTTGTTCATCTGCAGATTCTGAGTTTTCTGGGGTCAGGGACACAGCACTGAGTGTGTGATTTTTCACTGTGAACAGAATCTGTTTCCTACTCCTGTTGAGGTAAGGCATAAGCAAAAAAGGACAACCGAATCCACAGTGGTGAGGCCAGCTGGTAAGGTGCCCGCTGCACAGGCGTATGAGGAGTTGAGTTTGGATCCCCAGCACCCATGTAGGAAGCTGGGTACAACGTCAGAGCACATCTGTGATCCCAGTGCCGGGAGAGGCAGAGACCGGAGGATCCCTGCAGCTCACTGGCCAGCCAGCCTGGCCTAGTCCCTGAGGTCAAGGTTTAGTGTGAGAGACCCTGTTTAAAAAGATGAGATGAAGAAGTGGAAGCAGAAGTTGATGCTAACCCCTGACCCTGATATGTACATGCACCCCTCCCCATGAACACGCACGCACGCACGCACGCGCACATACACACACCTGAGCTTTTAGAGAGTAGTGATCAGCTTCAATGTCCAGGACTCAAAGGATGATCAGGGAATGACGCTGGAAGGCAGCTAGGTGTATCAGCGGCTTCCTTCATCATCTTGACAAAAGACCTGATGGAGGACACTTGAGGAGGAGGGCTTGCCCAGTTCATGATGTCAGGCGACTCCAGTCCACCATAGCCTAGTATTTGTGGCTGTGGGAGGAGCTAGTCTTTGCTGTGGAAGCATGAGGTATGGGTGTCACATCTCAGCTGGCAGGAAGCAGAGACTGGAATAGGAAACAGGCTCTGACCCCCGAAGGTCCATCCCCGGTGACCCACCCCCTGCCAGCCATGCCTTCTATCTCAGAGGTTCCGCAACCGAACAGCGCCACGCCCTGGGAACCTAGACCTCAAACCAGTGAGCTTGTGGGGGACCTTCACCTGGAAGTAACAGTAATGGAGGGCTTTGTATGGCATGTTCTGTTCAGATATTCATTCTTTCTCTCTCTCCCCGCTTTCCTGGTGTGTGTGTGTGTGTGTGTGTGTGTGTGTGTGTGTGTGTGTGTGTGTGTGTGTGTGTGTGTGTAGGGAGGGTGCAGTAGCTCAGGGATGCCAGAAGAGGATGCTGGACACCCTCAAACCGGCGCTCCAGGCCGCAGTTGTGAATCTCCAAGCGGGTGCTGAGAACCAAACTCAGGCCTTCCAGAAGAGCAGCAAGCACTCTTCACCGCCGCCTCATCCCCTCAGCTCCGCATTTCAGGTCGTACGCCACGAGTGTCTGAAAGGATGAAGCAGCGTGATTAGCAAGAGTGTCACCTCTAGGGAAGAGCTGCAGATCTGAGAGTGCTTTGGTACCACAGCCGCGACACAGCTGGGTAAAAGATGGCCTGGGTTGCTTCGGCTGCCACGCTCCGGTATGGCGTTGCTGAATCACCACGGCCTATGTGTCTGCCGAGAGAATCCGCTCTCTCCCATTTGAGTCTGCCAGATGTGTCTACCCCAAAACCTCATGCAGACATCTTCCTGCCTGTCTTTTCTAGGTAACTCCTGCAGCCTGTGTGGACAGGGCTTGCGAAATGTCCCTGGGAGCAAGCCCTGTGGGGTCATGGTTTAAGGGGAGACCTGAACCTCCTCTCACCCCCACCTTTCTTCTGCCTGTTAGACGAGGGGACCGAGAGGACCCCAGAGCTTCGACGGGCTCCACATTCATGCGGGGGAAGGACCAAGGGATGGTGACATGTGGGAGAAAGCACTTATCCTAACCAGACATCCACCGCTGATGATGTCATCGACGAGGAGGAAGACAGAAGCCCGCCAAAGCGGTGTGGGACATTTCCTCTAGGAAACGGCCTGCCTTGATGTATGGAGTGTTTGACTGCATTAGGCATGAACACAACTTCGCTTTTCTTTTTATGAAAGTAATAAGCATTTATAAAATTCCACCCTTCTCCTAACTTATGAGCCCTTTAGTGGTAACCTTTGCGTGACCCGCAACTTATATGGACCCAAGTCATTTAAAACTCCATCCAAAGGGAAACACATTCCAGTCACGGGGAAATTAATTCCCCCGCTCTGCACTAGTCTAAGACCTCATGGGGGGACTCTGTGGCTTAAGGGGGGCTAGGAGGAGGAGAAGAAGGGGAAGTTTGTGAATGGAAAAGAGGCTTCTAACAGGAGAGATATTTATACGGCTGTGTTGGGGTGCCGCGCAGTTCGGAAGGAGCTTGTTATAATGGCAATATATAAATCTTTGAATGGCCTCGTAAATCAGGGCATCCCGTGCAGCCAATCAGAAGCCACGGAAACCTGGCTCTTTAGAGCAACCCTGTCGTTACTAGAAAGATCCGTGTGGCTCCTTGGAAGTGGGATCGGAAAATCTGGCCGGGTTTGAGGGTGTGTGGAATGTCTTGGATTAATCCTCAAACATTTTAGATTTGATAAAACCCAAGACACGGCTTTCCCAGCTCCATTTCCCTTCTCCTCCGCCCGCAGTAATTATTAAACCCATGTGCACATCAAGAGGGCCTTAATCCATGTGTTTCTGATTCATTTACACTCAACTCATCAAAATATTGTTCTTAAAGGGCCGTTTGTTGTCCAAAAAGGCCTTTTTCTCCTCGGCTTGAAAGCTTAGTGTTGCAGAAGCAGGAAACTGCCCTCTGCCAAGAGTAGATGGGCGAGCCGTCCAAGTGCCTGGGGTTTTGAAGTGTGCGCAAAGCAAATGTTCAAACAGGTTCCAGGCGGAGCCAAACTGCGGTTTCTATCACCAAGAAATCTCCAGAGAGCCGTGGGGTGGAAGTCTCTGGAATGGTATCTCTTCCCAAACCGCATGAAATTGCACTTTGGTGGAAAACATGACCGAACCAACTAGATAACAAAACAGGGTGAAAGGAGAGAGTTCGAAGGGTGACCTTGGGGGACAAGGGATGGCCATTTTTGAAGGTCAGAAAAACTTACAAACATGCCGGAAGAGCCAGAACCCAGGGCTGTTTACCCTGCAGCAAAGACACATTGGGATTTGCTATGTTTGGTAACTTACCAGGTGCCCTGAAAAAGCAGGGACCCTAGATATCCCTATTTTATAGAGGAAATTGAGACATGAGGGAGGGAGGGAGGGAGGGAGGGAGGGAGGGAGGGAGGGAGAGAGAGAGAGAGAGAATGTATGCACATATATACCTTTGTAGGCCATAGGTTCATGCCAGGTGTCTTCCTCAATTACTCTCCACCATGGACAAGGTGTCTCATTGAGTCTGGAGCATACCCATGCAGCTAGGCTGAATTCCAGTCTCCTCAGCCGTGGGACAAGCCCAGGATCCTCTTTGAGCAACTCTGCATACACGACTTTGTTAAGGAAGCTCCATCCAATACAGGTGAAAGGCCCAGTGAGAGGGACAACCCAGGAAGATGTCGGGGCGATGCAGGTCCTAGTGACCACTTGTCATGGTCCACAGTCATGAGAAGAGAATCTCAGTGGGGGGCTGTGTAGATCAGATTGACCAGTGAGTCTGTGCCACGGCCACTAATGGATGAGAAGTTGCTCTGCCTAGTCAGGAATTAGAGAGATGCTCCCGACAGCTGCCGTAGGGTCCATCTGCCACCAAGGACAAGGGCTCAGCTCCTTTTCTCGGGGTTCAAAGCTCTCTAGAATTTGACACAACTCTCTGCAATGTTATATCTGTCTGTTTCTTGGTTTGAATCCTTTCTCTGTCCCACACATTGACTCAGAACATCTCACTGGCTAGATTGATGGACCCACTTCTCATTTCTGTCTACTTCTTATCCTGAAATTCCTGAATTATCACACATTTCCTCTGTCTTCCTGGCTCTCCTACCTCTTCTCCCTTGAATCTCTTCAACACTACTTGCTGAATATACCCTGATGTTCTTTGGAGCTAGATGGGGCATTATAGAAAAAACAGAAATCTTACTTATGTAAACAAGTTAGGTATTTAATTTGCTCTCAAGAGACTAGACGTGAGTACTGAAGATTAAGGTAGCTTTGCTACCATTGTAGCCTCTACCCTCCAAAGGGAGGCCCTGACACTCCATGTCAAATTTACCCATCCATCCATCCATCCATCCATCCATCCATCCATCCATCCATCCATCCATCCACCCACCCACCCACCCATCCATCCATCCATCCATCCATCCATCCATCCATCCATCCATCCATCCATCCACCCACCCATCCATCCATCCACCCATCCATGCATCCATCCACCTGTCCATCCACCTGTCCATCCATCCATCCATCCATCCATCCATCCATCCATCCATCTACCCACCTGTTCATCCACCCACCTGTCCATCTATCCATTTATCTATCCATCCACCTATCCATCCGTCCACCTATCCATCCATCCACCCATCTGTCCATTTATTATCTATCTGTCCACCCCTCCACCTGTTCATCTACCTGTCCATCCATCCATCCATCCATCCATCCATCCATCCATCCATCCATCCACCCACCCACCCACCTACCCATCCATCCATCCATCCATCCATCCATCCATCCATCCATCCATCCATCCATCCACCTATTCACCTGTTCACCCACCCACCCATCCACCTGCCCACCCATTACCCAACTACCCGTCTGCCCATCCACCCATTCACCCTCATGTCTCAGAATGGTAGCAGCAGGTCAGAAAGCCATAGCCTCACTTTAGCTGGCAAGACAGAAAAATGAACGAACAAGCCACTTTTGCTTGTATTTTGTTGAGTGGAATTCAGAACTTAATTATGCTATGACACTTAATTGTAAAGGAAGCTGAAAAATGTGAGCTCTATCCCCAGCACCCTGAGCCCAAGGAAGGAGGGACCATGAAGCCTACTGTGTGTCTGTGAATCTGAGTGCCAGTAGTCAATGGATGTATCCCCCTCAGCTTCAAGCCTCAGCACAATGGTGGTAGATGTGATTTTGATTTTTCTCATGGTCCCTGTCACACCACAGCAGTGTTTAAGAGAGGGAACATCCTGCCAGTGGTGGTGGTGCATGCCTTTAATCCCAGCACTCGGGAGGCAGAGGCAGGTGGATCTCTGTGAGTTCGAGGCCAGCCTGGTCTACAGAGTGAGTTCCAGGAAAGGAGCAAAGCTACACAGAGAAACCCTGTCTTGAAAAACCAAAAAAAAATATAGATAGATAGATAAATAGATAGATAGATAGATAGATAGATAGATAGATAGATAGATAGATAGATAGATAGATAGATAGAGGACATTCCTACTCAAGGGTGGAGATCAAGAAGTTAGGAGATCAAGTGCACTTGTTGGAGATTTGAAGGCTTAAGTAGGAGTGAAGAAGAAAAGAGCAATGTGGAACAGACAAAGTTGGAGCTGATACATTCCAGATACCACACCTTAAAAGACATCTCCATTTGTCTTTGATTCTTGGCCAAAGCACCCCACTTCCTGTCTTCTCTGAGAACATTCTTTAGAGCCTATGGTATACCCTACCATCTCTAAGAAGGTCCTGATTTGCTTAGACGATGAAGAGATGGTATCTGGTGTTCAGGACTGGGAAGCCCCTAATGGAATGCTTGTCAGAGCTCATGAAAGATGGATAGATGGATAGATGGATGGATGGATGGATGGATGGATGGATGGATGGATGGATGGATGGACATACAGGTGGGTGAATGGATGGAGTGCTGGATGAATAGAGAGATGGACAGATGGGTGAATGGATGGATGGGTGGGTGGGTAGATGGATGGATTGATGGATGGATCAATGGATGGAGCAATGGATGAATAGAGAGATGGACAGATGGGTGGGTGGGTGGATGGATAGATGGAGAGCTAGACAGATGGGTGACTGGATGCATAGATGGATAGATAGGTGGATAGATGGATGAATAGATGGAGAGACAGACAGGTTGAAGGTTGGAAGTATGGCTGGATGGATGGATGGGTGGATTTACTACAGAGTATCAAGACCTCCCTTTGATGGCTTCAGCAAGTGGTACTGTCTGAGATGGGTGGGAGGTGAGTGATCTATGGTGATCTATGGTGTTGTATGGTGATCTGTAGTGAAACACCAGGTACCACCAGGGAAGTGGGAGCTCCTGGGGTCTCATTTTTGTGTATTTATGTGTGCATGTTTTCTTTTTTTTTTTTTTTTTTTGGTTTTTCGAGACAGGGTTTCTCTGTGTAGCTTTGCGCCTTTCCTGGAACTCACTTGGTAGCCCAGGCTGGCCTCGAACTCACAAAGATCCGCCTGCCTCTGCCTCCCGAGTGCTGGGATTAAAGGCGTGCGCCACCAACGCCCGGCTGTGTGCATGTTTTCATGTGAGTGCATACATGTGTGTGTACATGCCCATAGAGGCCAGAGGTCAGCTTGGTTGGTGTCTTTCCCACTCACTCTCCACCTTATTTTTTTGAGGCAGGGTCTCTCGATGTACCCAGAACTCCCTAATTTGGCAAGGCTGGCTGACCAATGATCCCCAGGGATGTCTCTACCTCCTCTTCACTGGAATTAGGAGCACACACTGTTGCAGCTGGCTTTTTTTAAAAAAATGTGGTCTCTGGGGATCAAACTCAGGCTCTTATGCTCACTTGGCAAACACTGTACTGATGGAGCATCTCCCCAACAGTCATCCAGCTTTAGCTGTCGAGACCCTGAATGCCCCAGCCCGAGAAGGTCTTATGTTTGCCTTGCTCCTCAGATCCATAAACCAGAGATGGAGAAGGTAAAAAGACATGGTTGGCTGCCTGGGCGCCCCTGCCAAGTGTTTGCTTGCGGTGGTGGTCTGTCTGCCTTTGGAAGCTCCTGGGTTTGGATCACCTTGGGGCTAATGGGGGCATACTTATTTCTGGATCGTCAGAGTCATCCTAATGAGTGAGGGCATTAAGCAAATCCTGCTGCAGAATTAAACACAAGGGGAGAGTAGACATCACCTTCGCCTCTCCTCAGGTGGGCTAACATCAGAAACACTCTGCAGCTTCGTTCAAATACGGCCGCCTGAGAAATGCAGGTACATGTCCTCTCATGAATAGACTCTGTTCCCAAGGTGTATTGTAAGTGGGCTGATGGGGATTAATGCATATTTTACTGCAGAAGCAACTTTATTCCTGTGCCAAGGGACGTGGTTCATGTTTTTTAACCCTCCTCAAAATGTACACCGTATTCAGACGCACATTACCTCCTACGTATGTTTCTATGGCTAAGTAAAGATGAATTGATACAAGGAGGCCAGGTGTAGGTGTGCGTATCTGTAATCTCAATACCCAGGAGGCCGAGGCAGGAGGGACATGAGTTCAAAGCCAGCCTGGGCTACATAGTGAGACCCTGTCTCACCCTACTCCTCCGAAAAACAATAAGAAAAAAATGGAGCTGGAGAGATGGGCTGGTGGTTAACAGCACGTAATCCTCTTGAAGAGTTCAATTCTCAGCATCCATGTATGGTGACTTACAACCTCCTGCAACTCTAGCTCCGGGGGGTTTGATGCCCTCTCTCAATGGGCACCTGTACCCACATGTGCAAATCCACACAAACACACACACACACACACACACACACACACACACACACACACACATACACATAATTTAAAAATTAAGTAGATCTTTTAAAAAACAAAAGAAAAACAAGATTGTTAATGAGGTTAGCTTTAAATTATGGGCTATTAGATTTTTAAGCTTTTTACCTTGTATTTAATTTTCATCCCTTCAGTGAGCACGATTCATTGTATTCCACATTGGTTCTTTGTGTAACCTCATCTGAAATGTTGATTCTTCATCTGGCGCCAGACTGGAAGCTGGATGCACACCAGGTCTGTGAGTGTTTGTGTATCATATCCCTGGTGTAAAGCAGGTAGAAAGGGAAGGAAGGCAAGGAGGTGGCCATGTGATATGGTACCTATGGCAACATGAGAAGACATAGCCAACATCTTCGGCTTTCAGCGGGAGTTCTTGTCTAACCAAGGTGGGTGACCCTGGGCAAGTTATTTCCCATTTGAGCTATTGCTTTGCTGTCTGTGAGATGAGAAGACAGAATTTAATTGTTCTCAACCAGGAGCTGATAAACTTGGCCGATGGGACAAATGTGGCCCACTACTTGCTTTTGTCAATAAAGTTTTATTTGAACCACCCCTATTGTTGATACTCATATTGTCTGTGGTTGTTTTTAGGCTACAAAAACGGACTTGAGTAGTTGCAATAGAGACAGGTATTTAACATCTGAAATATTTACCATCTGGTCCTTGAAAATGTTTGCTGACTCCTGAGCCTGAGACCCTCAGTGGAGCCTGCGTGTGGACATGGGATTCAGTTCTCCACTTCTGTGACAACAATCTTCAGTCCAACACAGCATGGGGAGGAGCTGGACAACAGGACAGACAGATTCCAAACTTCTGGGAACCCCTCACTCCCAGCGTGCTGCAGGAGGGTCAGAATGGGCTGGTCTGAGTTTGAGGGGTGGGAACTCAAAATCCATTGCTAGGCTGCTCTTGTCAGAATATGACCTGAGTCATTGATTACGCCGTCAGTGCCCTGGTGAGCTGTCTGCAGAGTAGACACTTGGCCTCTTCCTGGACCATCCTTGTGCCGGCTCTGGACCTCTCTGGACAACGTCCTTCATTGATTCTTGGAAGCATTTTTTTTCCTTCCCGTGCAAATTGCTTGACCGTCATTTTCCAGAAAGGGGCAGGCGACCGAACCCATCTCGCATGTGTGGTGCGCTCTTGCTCCGATGCACTTTCTGCTCTGTTTGGCCTCCTGAATTATACATTACGCCCTTGTCAGCGCAGTTTAACTTGACCCTGGGATGCCAAAGCCATTTCCACAGACTGCGTCTCTCTCACTTAGACAGCCCCGATTCCCCGCACAAATGACCTGCTGTGGCTGGTCAGTGTGCCGGGGCCTCCTTCCCATCAAAGGCAGTGTTGATCAGAGGGTCCGTGGTCCACATCCTCAGGAAAAAACAGACCCGTGGCCAGAACGTCTGAAGACCCTGAACACTGAGTGACCAGTGCTGGTAATTGCTCCTCGTTCTGGAACATTCCAAGAGCTTAATACAGAACATTCTCTTCTGCTCCCCATTAAACCACACAGATATGAGTCAGTGCCAGCTGGTTGGTCCTGGTTTTCCTTGGGGGTGGGGGACGACGACTCTGACCCCATTTGACTCCGATTCCTGGGTTGAGCTGAACAAACAGCACGAACAAACATTTCTACATCCACACTCTCGCCGCCGCTTCCTGACCCGTCAGCTCTTTCAAGAGCTAAATCTACACTTTGTGCCTTGCCCTGGTCATGTGCACAGCTGTGCATCTTTCCAAGGCTGCTAGCAAAGCCAGGTGGGATCAAAGATGAGGAGGTCGAGGAAAAAGCGATCTTCGTTTGCATTTGGGGGTCCATATAGGCCCATTTTTAATTTTGAGTCTATATCTTCCAATGCTTTTGTTCCAAAGATACAATTAAAAAAAAAAGTACCCTAAAAGTTGTAAGGAGTTTCCCCCTCTGCCCAGCTATGCACTGTGACCTAGCACTGTGTCTGCTGGGCAGGGGTGCATCCCAAGTTCCTTCTAAGTTCTGGGAATGATGACGCTGTTCCTGATGATGCTGTTCCTTGGAGGGACACCCTTGAACCACGTCAGACTGCACATCGAGGAGGCTGGAGAGCATGACCTCCAGCTGAGTGGGTGTTGTCCTCCCTGCTTCCAAAAAGCCTCCACCTCCCCAAGTCCCGATCCTGACCCAGGTCTGCAGATGCAGGTGCTGCAGCTTGGAACTTCCAACTAGTGACAAGCTTGAGGGGGAAGGTAGGCACCAATATGGAAGGACACTGGTCAAGGACACATAACATACCAAGTGTGTACTCTGCCCTCTGAAGCCAGGAACAGTGCCAGTCCCTGGCTGAGGGCTCATTAGGACCTGGCTTTGGTCGCCAGGGTCGGCCGTTGTAACCACTTTGTGAACTGCTCTGCCATCGGGTCTCCTTCTTGAAAGGAAGAGTGATTGACAGGAGGGCTTGATATGCAAATATATATGCAAATTAAATGCATGCAGATAATATGTACAAATAACAAATAGTGCGTGCTGTTTTCTGGGTGTATGATCTATGCTCCGTAAATGTTTATTGGCTGGATGACCTAGAAGGAAAGTGGGTTAGGTAACTTCACAGGAACAATGGTTCCAATAATGCTTTGAGATCTGTTTGCTTCTAAGATTTATTTGTGTGTGTGTGTGTGTGTGTGTGTGTGTGTGTGTGTGTGTACACATGTATGTGCATGCACGTATGAGTACAGGTGGCAACTGGGGCCAGAGAGAGTATGGGATCCCTGGAGCTGGAGTTAATGGTGGTTGTGAGCCTCTATGTGGGTGCTGGGGAGTGAGTTCAGTTCCCCTGGAGGAGCAGGGAGCATTCTTAACCATCAAGCCATTTCTTGTACCCCTGCTTTGGATCTCTTAGCTCTAGCAGGATCTAGGGGTGCCTGAGAACTCACTGATGGTGTTCTTACTTGGTACAAAGAGTTGCTGTAGAGACCTTTGTGGCAATCGGCTGTGGAATCAGCAGAGTCTCTGTTAATAGATGTAACTGGAAGCCACAGGATCAAATAAGACTTGATGAGTTTGCATGAGATGCCATTTAAAAAAAAAAAAAGCACAGACTGGGTAGTTCAACTAACAGAAATGTATTAGAGGCCAGGCATTTAAGAACAAGACACTAACAAGGTTGTCTTACAGGGAACCTCTTGCCCCTTCCTGTACCCTCAAATAGATTTTCTTTCGGTGTGTGGGGGTGAACACCTGTTCCAAGGGATCATGGCTTTCCACGGAGGACTCCGCTTAACCACAACTACATCCCGATAGGCTCTATGTCCAAACATACTCATCCTGGCTGGAGGCCTTCAGTGTGGGAATTGAGGGAACATGGCTTAGTGTATACATAGTATGTGAGCTGAAGGAAACATGGCTCTGTCTCTGCACTTGGTTTTAAAGGGCTTAAGTTTCCCTGGATGAGATCAATGTAAACAGGGTCCTGATAGGAACATAAGAAGAAACCAGGAGGGCTTCCTGGTGGAAAGGGCTTAAGCCCTTCCAGGCTAGCTGTCACTCATGTCAAAGGAACCCCTCCATGCTCGGAAATCCACGGACGTCAGCTTCTCCCGCTTTCTCTTCTGATTGGATTCCTCTTGTTCTGTCTGCTGCCAAGATAACTTCTTGTGAGTCTTATCACCTTTTTCTCTTAATTGCTTTTTAAAAGAACTCTAAGCTTGGGGCTGGGGAGATGGCTCAGTGGTTAAGAGCACTGGCTGCCCTTCCAGAGGTCCAGGGTTCAATTCCCAGCACCCTCACTGAATGGCTTTCAACTGCCTGTAACTCCAGCTGCAGAAGATCTGATGCCCTCTTTTGGGCTCCCAGGGCACAGCACTCACGTGTGTCCCTCTCATGTGCACACTATTAAAAAGATACAAAACAGATCTGAAACACACACACACACACACACACACACACACACACACACACACACACACACACAGAGGGAGAGGGAGAGGGAGAGGGAGAGGGAGAGGGAGAGGGAGAGGGAGAGGGAGAGGGAGAGGGAGGGAGAGGGAGAGGGAGAGAGGAGAGAGAGAGAGAGAGAGAGAGAGAGAGAGAGAGAGAGAGAGAGAGAGAGAGAGAGAGAGAGAGGAATCAGCGCATAGTTGAATGACTGGGCATGCAAATCCCCCCTGATGTTTTCTATGGAATGATTTTTTTTTTTAACTTTCTGGTACCCTGTCTCTTAGTTGCAGTCAGTGGACTCTTCCTGAGCCCTGCATCCAGACTGCACCAACTTTTCCTCCCCATAAAGTGAAAAATCTTAGCTACAAAGCTTGGCGAAATTTCCTAAATGGAATGCATCCGCGTGAAAGGCAAATCTGCCATGTGTCCGCCCTGGCGGTGTGAACACCATCGTGACCTCTAACTTTTGCTGGGTGTGAAGTCCTTGGTGCCAGTTCGATAGTAGAAGGGGTGCGGACATGTCAGGACCTCTTATTCTCAGGGCTTGGTCTTGTAAATAGCGGACATGCGCAGTGTGCGGGTTGGCTCTGTGGGAGCAGGCTGGAGGGAGCAGGTCTGTCCCTCTCCTGGTACCTGCCTTGTCAAGCTCACTCTGGTTTGGGCTCCTTCACATCTGGTGTCAGCAGATGAATGTCGGAGATACTTCCAGGAGCCTGATGCACTTTTTTTTCCGTGTGCGGGGCTGTGCATATGTATCCGAGGGGATGGGAGGCCTGGCACATTCAGCAGATCCCATTAAACACCCCATTTCTCTTATTGCTCTGGTTTTTATTTTGTTATCTTAAAACATGTGGCACTGTGTGTGTGTGCACGCAAAAGGGTATATGCACAGGCCATAGGAGGACATTGTATGCCCTGCTCTGTCACTCTCCACTAATTCGTTTGAGACAAGGTCTCTCACTGAACCTGGAGCTAGGGTGGTGGTCAGTGAGTCCCAGCCATCCTCCTGTCTCTGTTTCCACTCAGCCCCAAGGTTACTGGTTAGAGCCCCATGGGATCCCACCTTGCTTTTTACATGGGTGCTGGGGGTTTGAACTCGGGTTGTCATGATTACTCAGCAACCATTCTTGCCTGCCCAGCCTCTTATTGTATAGTCTCGAGTCAACCTCCGACCTTTTCTGGTTTTGTAAGGGATGCTGAGGGACTTTCAGATTAAAGTCTCTGCCTGCCCGGGAACTAGAGAAAGTCTACAAGTGCCACTGAAGTGATTCCAGCATGGCTTAGGATACCCAGAAAAAAAAAATGTGAGTCCCAGAACCTGCCTTCCTTCAGAAGCAGCCGGGGCAGCAATACCCCTAAGTGATGATTATCAGGTGGGGACATCTTGGGATCCCCTCGGCCAGCCCTCTGGGTTCATAAATCTGCAATGGGCCCTGAGTTCTGCATTCTTAATCAAGCCGGTTTCCCTTATTAATCTCCAGGAGAGGCAAAGATTTATAAGCAGCCTTGGAAGATGAAATTCATTTCAAAAACCCATAAATGAAATCCCAATCAATTGGCCACGATACTTCCCTCGCTCATGTTGCGTCCACTGATCTTTTAACTTGATTGTTCTATTATCAAGTATTCGCTTAAAAGCCTTGGCTGGATCCTGGGCACAGCAGGAGTGACAGCCGCCTGTGATTACTGGTCATGACTGAGCTTTTAGACAGGCTGCGATCGGAAAAGGAGGAGCTGAGAAAAGTGGGGTGCAGAGGGATGAGGCGTAAGAAACCTGGTGTCAGGGTTTACTGTGGACAGGGGACCCAGGGATCATGGGAGCCCATGGAAATACAGCTTTCCTGGCCCCATTCACACCTTGCCCAATCAGTGTCTCCGAGAACCTGGAGGCTGAAGGTGAGCATTATGGGGTGCAGTGAACTTTGCTACAGGACCAAGCCTGTAGGCTCTCTCAACAAATGTTTGCCGAGAACAGGGTCATTCCTGTGGTAGCTGGAATGTTCAAGGCACCGACAGGCAAAAATCCCTAGCTGTGTGGGTCAGGTGGGTGTGGGGATGTGATAATGATGGCTATCTACCAGCATCCCACTGGATACCCACTTGAATGTTCTATTTAATCTTCACTGAGGTCACAGTACATGGTGCCTGGGAAAATTGGTGCCGAGGACGTCGAATTACCCACGGGCATTGCCAGTAAGAAGTGGAGTGAATGAGGGAGGGTCTGAACTGAGTCTTGAGGACCCAGCCCGGTGTGAGCTGTTTGTCCGCTTGGGTTTCAAGGGTCAGACGACATGAAGGTGTCCCCCAAACTTCATGTGATGGAGACAGGTTCCAATGTTAAGAGACAGGACCAGCAATGAATTTAAGCCATGGAAGATCCAGGGGTTCATGGGTCACTGGAGGGCTGGCTTTGCCAGCCGAGCAGCGTTCTCTTGCATGGGTGCTGTTTTCATATGCCCTATGTTAGGATACAGGCTAAGCAGGAGTGTATGACCAGCCTTTAGACCCATGAGCCAAAGAGTTTCTTTATAAGTCACCCAGTTCAGGCATCCTGTTATAGTAGCAGCAAGATGACTAAGTGTAGGATCTACTGTTAAACTGTGGTGTCTGATCAAGCCACAGATAACTGGTAAGATATAAGTGGGACCTCTTCATCTGGGGCAGACATGAGGGAGGTGGAGGGACCATGACCAGTGCATTGACAGATACATGGACACATGAGACAGTGGGCGTGGGGGGAGGGGCAGTGGGTTTATAGACAGGATGCTGAGGGTGACTGCATGAGGGTTTCTATCACAGTGATGAAACGCCATGAGCAAGCTGGGGAGGAAAGGGTTTATTCTGTTTACACTCCCACATCATAGTCCATCATTGAAGGAGGTCAGATCAGGAACTCAAACAGGCCAGGAACCTGGAGACAGGAGCTGATGCAGAGGCCGTGGAGGGGTGCTGCTTACTGGCTTGCTCCTCATGGCTTGCTCAGCCTGCTTTCTTACAGAACCCAGGACCACCAGCCCAGGGGCGGTAACACCCACCTTGGGGTGGAAACTCCTACATCAATCACTAATTAAGAAAATACCATACAGGTTTGCCTACAGCCTGATCTCATGGAGGCATTTTCTCAATTGGGGTTCCCTCCTCTCAGATGACTCTAGCTTGTGTCAAGTTGACATGAAACTAGCCAGCCCATGAAAAGCACGGAATCCTTAGAGGGCTCTTGAGTAGTTTAATAGCAACAGAGAGCCCTCCCCCTGCAGTAGCTTCAGAACCAGGACTATGAAAAGCCCACTCAGTGGGTGATAGGACATGGCTCCAAACAGTTTCCCACCTGGCTGTGCATGGGGAGTTCCTCTCTGGGGACCCAGAGCTGCAGCTGCTTCCAGCGAGGGCCGCGGCCATCATCATCGGAGAATTCATGACGCCTTCCAGGAGCTGTCAGGAGTCAAGAGGCAGGTGGCTGCTATTGTGGATGCCCAGGCTGACAGCCCAGGGGCTTGACAGTGGGTGGTGACACTGTCCAGAAGCCGGGGACCCGCATGCCTGTCTCTTACTGGAGCCACGCTCCTTCTTGGTTTAGGTAAAAAGCCATGAGAGGGCAGCCACAGCGCCTGGGAGCGGGGCGGGTGCAGATAGAGCGTGTTCTATCAGGAGGAAGCTAAGAGCAGGGCCCAGGGTGGGAGGACAAGTGTCAGGCGCTGCTAATGGTGCCACCTGGTGACCCCTTGGTGGTGACGGTGTCAGACGGGTGATAAAACGCTCGTGATGGCAGGGCACACCCTGCATTTTCAGGGCCATTTTGTCAGTGTGGGTTCAAAGTGTAGATTGCTCGTATCAGCGTGGAGATGCGGGCGTCCAAGGGAGGGGAGGATGGGTCTGGGCTGGTCGGAATGCTGATTGGCACATGGTCCAGCACCAGGGTCTTCAGCACGTCAGTATCACGAGGCTCGGGATCGAAGTCTCCCATGGGCCTGGCTGTGCTGACCACACAGGGGGATGGGACCCCCTCACTCCTTTACAGCGACGGTGGCTTCCCTGCAGGACTTGAGTGTGCTAGCCATCATGCCCCTGCCTCAGGACCTTGGCACCGGCTGTTCCGTCTGAACACTGAGACACTCCTCCCCGACTCCTCTCACCTCTGGAGAGATGCCTGACCATCCCTACTTAGTCTCACAGCCACCCTCTCCTCTGTATAGTTCTGTCATAATTTCTATTACTGTGCTCTACTCCCACCCACATGCTCAGTTTTGAACACTCAAAGATACTTTTTTTTCTTCTTCATTTCCACGGTCCTTTCTCCCACCACTAGATTATACATTCCTTGGAAAGACATTTCATTTTTTTTTTCTCGTGTGTATTCCCCAGTGCCTGGCCCTGGCCCTGGCAGAGAGTAGACAATTAATGTTAAGTATCTGTGTTACTCAACCCCATTTTATGAATGAGGAAATAGGCTCAGAGAGGGTAGTTCACTAAGCCCCTGGTCACACAGGGCCGCGAAGGTGAACACCCATTCCAGCAATTTCCACTCACTACCCCGGGCTGCTCTGTAAATGTGAGTGAGGGAGGGGCCGAGGGGGGTCACCCAGCTTACCCAGGGTTGCTTTCTGGGAGGCAAAGGGAAATCATCTCCCTTGGCCCCTCGTTCCTACGTGGTTTCCATGAGGCTGTGTGGTAGGCGCCCTTTAACCAACCCAGTGGAGGACCAGCAGCTGTGGGGACAGCAGGGTGGGGGCAAGACTCCACAGGAGGCCCCATGTTGGTCAGAGCCCGGATGTGAGGTACGGATGGGCCCAGTGAGAGTCGGCGTTGGCAGTTGAAAGGCCCGTTCTTGCTCTGTTGCGTCTCCAACTGGCAGAATGGGGGTTTGGTGTTCCTGGAGACCTCTCGGGGTGGGGGGGGGAGTACAAGTGTCTGGGGAAGGAGACAGATCCTCAAGATCCTGGATCCATGCCTGAAACCAGCCTGTTTTCCCTTCTGTCCAGGTAGCTGCAGGTTTGACTGCTGCTGTCACTCAAAAGGCTTCTCTAGGGAAACAAAGAGAATCAGGTCCCATGGCGGAAATGTCACCAACGGGAACATGCTGCTTTCAAACTCCCCTCAACGGACACGAGCCACACCCAACCTCATATCATAGCGGCGGCTCACAGGATGATTTCCTGGCATCCCTTTAAATGGGGGCGGGGCTAGAAGACCCATGATTCCCTGTGCCTGCTGATCTTGAGTGTCCCCCAGAGGCCCATGTCCTAAAGGCTCCAATGTGTGGCTCTACTGGGATGGTGTGGGGCCTAGAGGGAGGAAGTTAGGACATTGAGGATGTGCTCTGGAGCGGGCTTTTGGGATTCAACCTCTCCTCCCCCTCCACCTGCTTCCAATCTACCTGAGGCATGCCGGTGGCTTCACTGAACCCCCTTATACACACTCACACCCTCCGCCACCATGTTACACCCCACCACGGCCTGGAGCAAGGTGAACAACCTCTCTGGAACTGGGCACAAAAGCAAACCTTCTGTCTTTTTAAAGTTGGGTGTCTCCGGCGTTTTGTCACAGTAACGGAAGCTATCATTATGGAAACGTAACACACCTTGTTGCACTTTTTCCTCCACAAAAACCTTCTGTGTCCCATCCCATCGGGTCGGTGCTCTCCGAAGTCATACGCTTCAACCTCCTTTCCACCAGCTGGACTTCTGTTTCCTATTGCCAGATGTTAAACAGAGGAAGTAGGCAGCAGACTAATTCGCACTGGAGAGTGAACGGCTAACTGCAGATGGTGTAAACTGGGTACATTTAGTTGAAAAAAAAAAAACATCCTAATGTTAAGATGGGAAGAGTTGAAACCATTCTGGGCTATGGAGAGATTTGAAGCCATTTTCTTTAGGGGAAGAAGAAAACTTGCCAGCGATACTGATCATTTGCCCTTCTCACGGTGTCTTTAGCCCTGAGCTTTGGAGGGGTGTCTTTGACTATGTGCTGCAGAGGTCAGGAGAATGAAAGGAAATCATGGTCCACAATGGGCCTCTCTGCCTCTTTCTTGCTAGAGAGCTGGGCAGCGGGAGCCCAGAATAGCCTGGTGCTGGACCCCAGGTCCTCCTCCCTCAGCAAGGACACTGAGGACAGAGCCTGGCCTCTGGCGGGAGGTTTTCCACCTCTCACCTGATAAGCCCATCTGCGGGACGTGTTTTCAGGAGTCAGATGGTCCTATCGGCCCAGGAGGAGGGCGATGGAGACACCCGGAGTTAATGCATTGCTGGCGGAGACCCAGGCTCTGGCGGCCCATTCCTCTCGGATTCCTCTGTAATCAGCTAAATTAGCCCATTGGCAGAACAGCTCATCATGGGGGCGGCTGGGACCGGATTGATGGACGGTCACCTTTTCAAACAGCTAGGGACTGGGGGATAAATGGCCCATTTGCTCATGAGGCTGCAATCGAGTGTTTTCATGGAGTCAATAACTCTCCTTTCTTGCCTTCTCCTTTCCCGGCCGGTGCGGACAGAGGCCCAGGCTACTGGGCTTGATTCTGTCCTGAGATTCAGGGCAAAGTTTGGGCTTAACCTACACCATGTTGGGTGGGCAGCCAGGGCCATCTGGGCAGCGGAAGTGGATCCTGATTGGAAGATCTGGCCAAAGACGAGGGCCAGGTAGTTAGTTCTTAAGTTCCTACCTTCTCCCTGGTTAACAGCCTTGTCTCTCATTCAGACCCCTAAAGGCATACTTGGGAATGATGTCAGCAAAAAAGCAACTCCTCTGGAAGCCTCTAGCATCTGCCTCCTGCAGTTCAAGAGACCCATACCCGGGAAGCGGAGCTCTGAGCAGCCATATTTGCCGCTAAGCCAGTGAGCTTCCCAATGCACACTCCTGGGAAACTCTGGAAGCTAGTTAGATGCAAACAGTTGCCTGTCCCTGAGGTACCTGCACACCCTGGGTGGCCGTCTCCAAGGCAGAGTTAAACATGGCTGAAACGTGATGTACGATGGGATCCGAAGAGGCTTTCTGAACACAAAGTAGTCACAGTCTAAGATCTTGACTCAAAGTGTGTCATGATGTTGGGATGGAGGAGGGTGGGTTTTCTGCACCAGCACCCCATTTTATACTATAATGAACATGCCATGTGTCCAGCTCAGTGAGCCAATTACACACGTAGGTAAACGCTACAGGTCTCGTTGGTCCTATGTAACCCTTAGCTCTTTCCACTGAGAGAATGCAAAGTGTGTGTGCATGCGTGTGTGTGTGTGTGTGTGTGTGTGTGTGTGTGTGTGTGTGTGTGTAACTATAGGCCACGTGCTTCCTCCCACTGTGGGTCCCTGGATCTAACTCAGGCTGACAGGCTCCTATGACAAAAAATTTCACCCCTGAGCTGTCCCGCCAGAGGTTGCCTTCTCTGTGGGTGCCTGTGACATCTTGGATTTTTCTGAAAATAAAAAAGATGATTTGGGAGAGATCCGGAAATTTCTTTAGTCTTAATTTTCAATCTATTTAAGCTTTTTCTGCTCGGAAAGCAGTTTAAAATAACAACAAAAGAAAGGCTTTTTTTTCGTGAGCATTCACCAAAGAGAATTTGGTTGTGGGATAGAATTCCTAAGCAAAGGGTCTCATGGCCAAATAAAATGTTTAGGGTTGAAGCCCATTGAGAATACCAAAGGCCCTGGCAAGTCCTGCACTAAGGTGGCCCCTAAATAAAACTGATTTAATATCATCGGAAGTGTTTTATTACAAAATACATAATGACTACCACACAACACCTAAGTAAACGGTGTTCTAGAAGATTTTTAGGAAGGGGTTCCCAGACATGAAAGAGTGTGCACCATCCTCTGGTACTCAGACACCAGGAGCTGCCTGTGTGTTTTCATCAGCCTGTGGAGGACACTCACCCCCTTTCTCTCCTACGGCTGCCATTCACCCACAGAAGGCTGAGATTGCACAGCCAGGCACACTGGGAGTCGACTGCTGGCTTTGCTGGGGGCTGTGTGCCCTTGAGCAAGCACCTTGAAGTCTCTGAGCCCTGGCCACAGCCTGTACTGAAGGGGATTGAACTACTCACCTTAAAGGATCGCCAGGAAAGACGGGATGTGAGGATTCGGAAGACTCTTGCTCAGTGTGGGATGCTTGCGGCTGTCGACTGCATTGCCTTCTCAGAGGGCCCAGGACATCCTGACCACCCCACTTCAGTTGAAACAGGACACAGGGGATGCAGGGCTAGATTCAGGGGCAGTCTCACTGTGAAACCCTGTGTGATGGGAGTATGATGGTGGCCTTGGTGATGCCCACCTACAAGACTCAGCGAGACTCACTCGCTCACCCCAGGGAAGGACAACCATAGTGTGTGTGTGTGTGTGTGTGTGTGTGTGTGTGTGTGTGTGTGTGTCCATCTCACAAACTCTCAGGAATTAAAGCTATTGGAAATTTCAGTGTTCAGAGCTTCCTTTGGGAAGCCCTTCCTTTATGCTGCTGTATATGGCGGGGCTGGGGATGTGGCTAGTTGGTAGAGTGCTAGGAGGCATGAAGCCCTAGGTCAGCCCCCTGTGTCATATAACCCAGAAGTGGGGGTACACACATGTGGTCCCAGCTTTGGGGAGGTGGTGACAGGAGAACCAGAAGTTCAAGGTCATCCTCAAGTACATAGGGAATCTATAAACAGCTGATGTGGATCGTGAAGGTCTCTACTTCAAGGTCATTCTCAAGGTGCAAGGGAGGAGAGATTGCCCTGTGTTCTCAGGGACCTTTTCTCTATAGCAAGAGGCTGGAGATGGACCTCAGGGCTCCACACATGCTACACAGTTGCTTGATCACTGGTATACATCCCAAGTCATATGCACTTTAAAGAGATTTGTTTTAAATCATATGTGTGCATTGGTGTGTGCACATAGGTGCAGGACAGAAGAGGTTGTTGGGCCTGTTGGAGCTGGAGTTAGAGGTGGTTGGGAGCTAGCTGCCTGGCAGAGCTGCCGGGAACCGAACTTGGGTCCTTCACAGGCTCTTAACCACTGAGCTGCCTCCCAGACACAGACTCACCTTTTGGGTGTTTAACCCTCCCTGTATCATGTCATATATGGAGGGAACAGGCACCTGGCTTTGGCCCTTTGCCTCCTGATGAGGCACCCTGGCCTTGGAGGGGTCAAGAAAATCTAAGGTCACCACCTGGCCCTTCATGGAGCTATGAATTCTAGTTTCCCTGGTATAAAAACCCTTAGTTATGCACGCATGTGCGCGCGCGCGCGCACACACACACACACACACACACACACACACACACACACACACACACACACACATACACACACTCACTTCTACCCCCATAGGACCCTCTGCTTGCTCACTCTGAGCCTTTTTCTCCCTGAAGGGCACATCACGAATCCCCTTCCCTGGTAGGACTGCTGTACCTCATCCTCAGCAGCTGAGTCGGTCCACTGTAGGGGCAGACATAATCTATTGTACCGGTTCCACTCTGTAGGCATTTAGGTAGCGCTGTCCATCTGTGTCTCCTTCCCGTCCCTCTTGACCCCAGAAGGGCTGGGCTGCCTCCAGTTCCCTGGTTTGTCAGAAGGACTCTCAGGAGCATCTCCATCAATCTAAGCTATGTGGTCTTTAAAAATACATAACCCCAAAAATCAGGCTCCATTAAACAAACTTATAAAATATGAATGGGATGCTTACCCTGCCCTCACCCAATCGCACAAGGGTCAGCTCCCAGGGTATAGGGGAGTGGACAGTCTGAGATTTGCCTCTGAGTATTTAATATGGTAAGTTCACCCTCCTAAGAGATGGGGTCTTCAGTTCAATTAAATTGTACATCACAGGCGGAAACAGCTCCGATACTTAGCTCACTGTGAAGAACCATCAATGTGGCCCAGTGTGTGTGTGTGTGTGTGTGTGTGTGTGTGTGTGTGTGTGTGTGTGTGTGTGTGTAGTGTCCATGTATGCCTGTAGCAAACCTCACATTAAACCAAGTAAGTTCAGCAGGCATTGCGAAGAGGCAGGGACCTTAAGGTTATAACCAAAAAAAACCCCACTGTCTGGTCCAAACGCCTGACCAGGCCACCACCTGCCTTGTCAACCTTGGATATGTCACTTAAGCTCTCCCTGCCTCAGTTTCTCCTTCTGGAAAATGGGAGTGATGGCTCCTGCGTGTTGGGTGGTTGTGAGGACCTCTCTACTCAAGGCAATCTGATGTACCCTCACTCGAGGTGTTTCCAAAGAGTTTCCCAGGAGGCATAAGTCAGTTTGGTAACGGGCCTTGCTCTCCTCTCTGGAGGGTTTGTTCTATGCCCAGTCTCATTTTCTCCTCCTTGGATGCGGCTCACTCCCAGCAAAAACGGCTCCTACCGGATGAAAAGAAAATGAAACAGCCAAGCAGTAACTGAACAAAAGCACCCTGATTTCAATTTGATGTCTTTTCTTTTGGTCTTTCGAGACAGGGTTTTTCTGTGTAGCTTTGGTGCCTGTCCTGGATCTCGCTCTATAGACCAGGCTGGCCTCAAACTCACAGAGATCTTACTACCTCTGCCTCCTTGCTCTGTCCTGATTTCTGTGCATGGTCTCTGCTCATTATTTATTATTATTATTATTATTATTATTATTATTATTATTATTGCCACAGGCGTCTATTTCTTTATCCTGTTCATTACCCTTCATGCGTCATATAGAACCAGTGAGAAGAGTTGTCTTATTATGACAGCCTCATCTTTCCAGACCCCAAACATATCTTACCATAGCGTTTAGGCCCAATTAATTTTCCCCATCTTAGCAGTGATTCCACTCACTCGCCTTCCCCTAATTGTGAGTGTCATTGATCCTTTTTCTTCTCCTTTAGAGCCTCTCCTTTAGATGTTTAAGATTTAAATCCACGATCTCTTCTCTTGCATTTTGCTTTCTTCTCCCTTTACGCCTCCTCCCCCCCCCCCCCCGGCTCTGTATTCCTACCTTTTAGTTAAAGTACTAGGACTTTGCTTCTGATTACAGCTTTGGCCGCTTCCTCTTTGACTTCTCACACACAACAGCCTTCCCACAGTTGTTTTCTTGCTGGTGATCAGCCGCTTGTCATGATTTCCTCTGGATTTCTGGCTAGGTCAGGGAATGCCATCTTTTCAGCAACTGTTAGACACTGGGTCTCGAAGCTCCCGAGTCTGAGACTGGTTTGAGACACCGGGGAAGTTAGCATCAGAAGAGGCTGGTTAATCTTTGACTTTGAAATGTTCCCCCAAAGACTCCTGTTTCCAGGGCTTGGTCCCTAGTTGGCAGGGCTATTTTGAAGACTTCAGGAGTGGCCTTTAGGAGGCCTGGCTAGCAGAAGGCCTCTAGGAGCAGTCTTTGGGGGTCGCACCCTCCCCTTGCTTCCTGGTTTGTGGTGATGGCGTGGAGTCACTGCCACCCACTCCCGTGAACATTCCCGTGTCCCACTACACTGAAGCCCCGAAACCCCAGAGTCCAATTTGTCCGTCTTAAGCTGATCTGTTTAGTGTTTTGGTCAGGGTGCTGTTGTAGGTGTGGGTGAGCATCCAGGAGACACTTGCTGAGATTGCCGGCTGTCTGTATCCCGGACACATGGCTAGACAATAGAAACAGGAGGCGGTGTACTGAGAGAAATGTTCTCCTGAAAACTGACGTGGGCTACTGAGCTGGGGGGAGGCGGTGCTGGGCCCTCAGGCACATGGCCTTTCTCAGCTCACACGGCACCCACCTTCCCCTGCAATTGTGTCTCTTGGCTTTTGGAAGGCTCCCCCTTTCTTGCATTTAGCCCAGGTATGTGTGTGTGTGGGGGGGGAGGGTTTCCAGGTCTTTCTGTCTGCTGGCTTCTTTCATGCCGTAATCTTGATGACCCCACTTCCCCTTCCCACCATGGTGGCACAACAGCAGTTCCCTAACTTGGGACAGAGGGGAGGTGGCTGGTGCCTCTAGAGACGTTGACTGGCTGATCTGATGGAGACCAGAATGAGGCTGGGGGTGGGGTGGGGTGGGTCATGGATTAGAAAAAAACTTCAGAATATGCTCCTATCCCTCCGTACCTTATGAGGCAGGGAGAACTGGTTCGATCAGAGATTAGAATTTCCTCCTCTAGAGGCCAATGTCCCAGGGATGCAGCGAATGGAGGTTCCGCTCTAGGGACCATGCATGTACTCATGCCACTCCATCCACAGGGAGGCCTGAAGTGCACTGAGAATCCAGGGGATTCCCTTGGAGGGGCTCCCACAGTGCCTAGGACTACTAGTGTCCTTCTAGCATGTTCTGTGAGGGAGCCTTGCCTGTTCCCTGAACCCACTTTCTGAATTCGCTGGAAATGCATGTGGGTGAACCACAAATTTAAATTTGAAGGAAAAAAAAGTCTTGCTAGGGACTAGAGCAGGGCAGCTTTGTATCTCCATATGGGCTGCATTAGGGAGTGTGTGCACCCACGTGTGTGCATGCACACACACACAAGAAAGAGAAACAGCTACAGTATAGGAAGGCTCATTAAAAGCTGGGGAAAGGTTAGCCCATTTACAGACTATACATCTTAATCTCCCCACACAGCACATGAATCTGGAAAGAGAATCAATGGCCAGAGAGATTCTGGCTCCCTTCCAAGACCCGGTTCAGGTAGACCTTGCCTTTTCCCACTGGTTACCCCTCATTAACACCAGATATTAACCTAGGGAACCTCCTCTCCTAAGGGGCTCTATGATATGGGGGAGGGGCCCAGCAACATAGTGCAGACTCAAGAGTCCATAGGCCAGCAGGAGCTCCTGGGGCTGGGCCACTGGTCATGGGGGCGAGGAAGCTAGGAGCTCATTCTTGCTTCCAGAGGTGCTGATGGGTGGGGTGGCTACTCACCTGCTGCCAGCTGGCTTCCATTGGGCTGACAGCTTCCCGTGGCCTCATCAATCCAGCCTCTGGGGGCCTGTGGGTCTTTCATTCTTCCTGCATACACAGCTAGATGCTTAGCTCCATGGAGCCACACAAAGACGTGGGCAAGGCTAGTCCCCTCCAGGCCCTGTTATTCTGAGCTGGATCCTGTAAAAACGCACTAAGAGATGGGTCTAGGATCAGAAAGATGGCTCAGCCGTTGAGTGCACCAAGTTCAGTTTCCAGCTCACAGCCACCTGGAACTCCAGTGCCACAGAATCTAGTGCCCTCTTGTGGCCTCCCTGGGCACTGCACTCACATGCACACACCCACACATAGACACACAATAAAAAGTAAAAAGAAATCTTTTTAAAAATTTATTTCATAAATGGTACTAGTCTGCTTGTCCTTCAGTGCCCCATGTGAAGGGGTGGTACTGCTAGAGGTGGTGGTGTGTGTGTGTGTGTGTGTGTGTGTGTGTGTGTGTGTGTGTATGAGAGAGAAATAGCAATTCTATGAATTTCCTAGCACCACTAGGAAAAAGGGAGGGTGTTCTGGTTAGTTTTAGGTCAGAAGCTGAAGTCATCAGAGAGGAGGGAAATTCAACTGAGAAAATGTCTCCTTAAGAGACAAACCTGTAGGTCATTTTCTTTATTAATAAGCCAGAGAAAGCGGAACCCGTGGAATGTTCTGGGTGGAACATACTACATTCAGATGCCTTCCAAAGCATGGGCTTCCAGTAAAAAAAAAAAAAAAAAAAAAAAAAAACCTCCAAACTTTCACATAGAACAGAGTGCACACCCTAATTCATTCCACACACCCCTTAGCTCCATCTCAGAGAGATTCATGATGGATTTTGGTACATTGGGCAGGTGTCATGGGGTTAGTCTCTGGCAATAAGTGTGCTGCCGACGCACTCTGCCCTCCGTGCCCGTATCTACGGTGGACACCAATAATCAGTCATGGCACCCATCCACACAGAGCTCAGATGTGCAGCCTCATGGGTGGCCCTGGGTGGTCAGAATGACTGGGGTGCTGCTGACCTCAGTTTGGGTGCCGAGGTCACTACTGTCAGGCAGGTCTGTTCCGAACAAGTAGGCTCACTGGTGGTGGTGATGGTCGTGGAGGCGGCTGTAACTGCTTTGTCCTTTTCTGAGAGCAGACACTAATACCTGGACTCCTCCTTCCCTCTCTGGCCCTCTCCCACCCCCACCCACCTTTTCCCTCTCCCCTCCCCTCCTTTCCCCTCTCCTCTTCTCCTTCCTTCTCCATCCCCAACAGGGTCTCACTATGTAGCCCAGACTGACCTTACACTTGCCCATCCTCCCGTCAACACCCCAAGTACAGGGAGAGCTCTTGGGGTGTCCCCCCCCCCAGATAGTAATCTGTTTCTGTAGCAGAGCTGGAGGGCTGGACTCTGTCTGCTCCTCTTTCTGTCCCAGTGTCCACTGTGCTAATTTTTTTTTTCCAGAAAATCCTACCCTGAGGCCCGCTGGCTCAGGTCGGAGGAACCCCATACGTCACCAACATGCCTAGCATCGGTCCAATCAGTAGTCTCCTCTCTCTGGCCTCCATGACTGATTCACCAGTCAGCATCAAAGCCAATCAAAGCACACCGCCCTCCCCAGCTTCTGTGACGGACAGACGAAAAGGGCCGATGTCTGCTCACTGTGAAAGGTAGAGTGGAGGAAGCCTCCCGGATGTGACTTCTTTGGCTTAAAACCAAACAAAAGCAAAATGTTACAATGGCTACTAAGCCGGGGAAGAGAGGTGGAATGGACAAACGTTTAGGTACAGGTGATACCTGTCTTCACCCAGCTTCTTCCTGTGACCTCAGAAGAGGGAGGGCAGTGGACACCCACTGTCTCACTTGGACCAATGCCAGTGCACACAAGAGTAACCGACCCGGGAGCACACAGCCAAGGTCTGAGGTCAGAGGCTGTGACCTCCACCAGGGGCAGCCTCCTGCAATCTACACCTTCGCTGGAGGGTCTAGAAATTCCCCTTGGGGCTTTTGGCAGTGGGGGCTGCTGGGAGCCCAAACCAGGCCGCGGAGATTCCACCTGAGGGTCTGCTGGGCTGTGTGTGAACTGTGAAGCGGTCTGTCACTGCGAGTGGAGTTGAGATGGATGAGCCTGGAGCCAGAGAATTTCCCCAGGGACACCTCCAAGATAAGGGGGTTGGGGTGGGCTAGAGAGACAGCCAACACTTTCCTGGACCTGCTATCTCCCCAGCCCCTAGAACGTTCTCACTTTGTCCACAGGGGGATGGGGTGGGGGGCGGGAACATTGGGGTGGGGTGGGGGGAGGAACAGAGAACAGACAGTCGTGGGGGTGGGGTTCCCCCAGGAGTGTTAAGGGGCCCCTGCTCTACTGTGATGTCTGTCAAGGTTCCCCAGAGAGGTACAAGTGTCTGCCTTGAGGAGACGCTCCATCCACCCAGGCACAGTGGATGGCTCATGCAGAGGCCCAGAGGTGACCGGCTGGAGGGCAGCTGGTCAGTGTAGCTGAAGCATGCAGGTGAAGGACAGCTTGGTGTTGGCCTGAGCCAGGGAGGTGGGACTGTGAGTCATGATGGTGTGAGTCAGGACTTTATCCCGGAGTTGAAGCCTAGGACCGGGCACTGGAGGTCTGAACAGGCGTGGGTACACCAGTGTTTCAGGAAACACCCCCCAACACCTCCCACCCAGCCTTGTCCATCAGACGCCTCAAGCACAAGGCAGTGGCCAGGTAGACAGCATGTCACCACCTGGGGCCCTGCTGGATCACGTGGGCCACAGGGAGGGGCTGCCGAAAGAGAAGCAATTGGGAGCTGTGGGGATTTCCATAGCTTCCTTCCTACCCAAGGAAGTGTGAAGCCAGCCATGAGGGCGCGGCTCTCGTTCCAGTCCGCTGCTGTGACAAACACCAAAATGTGGCTTAGGGGAGCAAAGGGTTCATTTCACCTTCCAGGTCACAGTCCATCCGGGAGGGAAGTCTTGGCAGGAACTTGAAGTGGAAACTGGCCTGTTCACAGGCTGGTGCTCAGCTAGATTCTTTTTTGTTTGTTTGCTTTTGTTTTTTCAAGACAGGGTGTCTCTGTGTAGTTTTGTGCCTTTCCTGAAACTCACTTTGTAGACCAGGCTGGCCTCGAACTCAAAGAGATCCACCTGCTTCTGCCTCCCGATTGCTGGGATTAAAGGCGGGCGCCACTACCGCCCGGCTCAGCTAGATTCGTATACAGTCCAGAACCACCAGCCCAGGGAGTGGTGCCACCCACAGTGGGCTGAGCTTTTTCTGCGTCAAGGAAGAGTCAAGATGTGTTGACAGGCCAATGTAATCTGGGCGGCTTCACCCTCAGATGAGTCTGGGCTGTGTCGTGTTCATGGTCGAAGCCCTCACTAGGACAGGTGAGAAGTGGCTTTTCTGGAGAAGTGACAGTATGAATCTGGGTGGACCATGTCCCAGGTGTGCAGTCTGTGGGCATGCTATCAAGTGGGCCCAGGCCTCAGTCAAACAGATCAAGGGACAAGGAATATCTTGGAGAATTGCTAAGACATTGTATGATGTAAGCATGTGATTAGCTCCAAGGCAGGTCCTTGGTGTGTGTTCCTAGTCCCCACCTGGTCAGGAAACCTCACAGGTACCGGGATGACCCACTGCCTGGTCCTAACACCACCATTGCAAACTTGGTGTTGGATGGCCTTTTCTACCTATGGTCTGAGCTTTGGAGGAGGCCAGTGTGGCTATTGGTGGCCACTGAAGATTAGGTGGTGGTGGTGGGGTCTCCCTGGATGCAGCTTCCAGGCCCCACAGTGTGGAACCTCAGGTCTCACCCCAGCCAAGCTCTCCTTCTGGCCTTAGGAATGTGTTGCCCTCCTTCCTGCCTGTACCTGGCCGCGCTGCGTCCGCCCCAACCCTGGAACACCCTTCCCTTCTCCCAAGCTCAGGGTCTAGCACTTCTTCTCCTTGGGTCCAGTTTCTGTCTCGTCCAAGCTCCACCGGGAGGAAGAACGGTTGACTAACGGCTGATGGGAGCTGTGGACTAGCCCACTGTGGGCTCCCTTCTGCAGGGTCAGGGTGCTGAGGTTTCCTCTGTACGTTTCTCAGGAGGGAGGTCCCAGCAAAACCAAAATTCCATGACCTCGAGCAGACAGTCGTGAGAACAACCTTTCTAGTTCCCCATTGCCTTGTTCTTACTTCTTGGGATCTCTTTCCAAATCCGTTACCTACAAGTTTCCAAGGAAGGCTTTTGCTTTCAGGGCACCAAGATAGCAACTAGGCCACCAGTGAAGGCAGGCCTGGGGCTCTGTTTTATCTGATACAAAACTTAACTTTAAGAGGGGCGGTGAGGATGGCTGAGGAAGCAAGGTGCTTGCTGTACAGGCATGCGAATCTGAGTTTGATCCCCAGAACCCATATGAAAGGCACAGGCAATGGGGCTGAAGTGATGGCTCAGCAGTTAAGAGTACTGACTGCCCTTCCAGAGGACACAGGCTTCATTCCCAGCACCTACATGGTGACCACACCCATCAGTAACTCCAGTTCCAGGGATTCAGTGCCCTCTTGTGGCCTCCATGGGTACTGCAGACACTGGGGACCATGCATACACTCAGGCACACACAGGATTCTCTAGAGCAGTGATTCTCAACCTTCCTTTCATTCAGTTCCTCATGTTATGGTGATCCCTCAACCATGAAATTATTTTCATTGCTCCTCCATAACTGTAATTTTGCTACTACTATTATGAATCATAATGTAAAATCTGATATGTAGGATGGTCTTGGATGACCCCTGTGAAAGGGTCATTTAACCCTCAAAGGGGTCGTTACCCAGAGGTTGAAAATCACTGCTCTAGAGGAATAGACTACACACACACACACACACACACACACACACACACACACACACACACACACACATTCATTCTATCCATTCTGTATTCTATTCATCTATCTATATTTTATTATATATTTTATTCATTCCATATATATATATAATTTATTAAGATGGCCTGTGGTCCAGCTAGTCCAATGGCTGACTAACAATAGAAAGTCCAAGAATCCAATAGTTGTTCAGTCCACGAGGCTGGATGTCTCAGCTGGTCTTCAGTGTATTCTGGAATCCTGAAGATTTCGGCTCTAATGCCAGTGAAGGAATGTTCTTGCCCGCGAGAGTAAGGACAAGCAGGCCAGGAACAAAATCCCCCTTCTTCCAAGTCCCTTTTCCAGGCTGCCAGCAAGAGGTGTGACCCAGATTTGAGGTGGATCATCCCTTCCTCAAGAGATCCTGATTTAGGGTGGGTCTTCCCACTTCAGATAATTCAATGAAAAAAAAAAAAAAAGCTCTCACAGGTGTACCCAGCTGCTTGGGTGTTAGTTAATTCCAGATGTAGTCAAGTTGACAACCAAGAGTAGTCATCATGTATATACACATTATAAAATAATAAATAGTCTTAGAAAATCGAGGTGTGGGGGGTTAGGGGGGAAGGAGGAGTTTGGGGGCAGTCACCTCATGGGCTGACAGGGACGAGGATGGGGAGAAAGTAGATGAAGATGGTAGCCAAGGACAGGCCTTGTGTGCTACGTGGCGTCCTCTGGGCTGGATCCTATGGGTAACGGGGAGCTGTTGTGTGGTTTAGGGGGAGAACATGACGTGAACAGAAAGATGGGGCCGGGGAAGCCCATCTTACAGCTGTACCTCGAGTGCTATGTGAGCTGATAAAGACTCCTAAAAAGGGAACTTGAGCGAGAAGTGTGGTTGGGGTGAGATTAGATATGATTTAGCCCCGTACAGATGGGGAAGCGGAGGCCTAGATGTTGGCTTGGCTTGCGTTCCTCCCATGAGACCACACTGTGGAGCTGCTGTCGGAGTCTGTGCAGGAGCCTGAGCTTGCTGCCAATCGGCCTTGCCAAGAGCATTTGGGATTTAGGAGGCCCTAAGCACGCTTTCTGGCTGCAAGCATCCAATGGGTCCCCCCACCCAGGCTGCAGGTCAGGCTTGCTTCTCCATGATGGGCCCTGCATGGCCTGATGGGGGAGTCTGATACATGTTTCACACAAATGCTTTATTCTGGAAATAATTTGGATGACTAGGTCTTTTCCTATTGGATTTGGAGAACAGAAAACCTTGGTTTATGGTGTTCTCTCCCATACTCACATAGGTCCATCCGTCCTTCCTCCCTTCCCCTCCCTCCTCCCCTCCTCCGCCTCTCCCTCTCTCCCTCTCCCTCCTCCCTACTTTCCTTCCTTCCCTCTCTTCCCTTCCTCCCCCTCCCCTCCTTTTCTCTTCCCTCTCCCCCTCCCTCCCCTCCCTACTTCCCTTTCTCCCTCCCTCCTTCCCTCCCTCCTTCTTCTGTCCCCTTCCTCCTTCCCATCATCTCCCCCCTCCTCCACTCTCCTCCTCTCTCCCTCCTGCATCTTCCCTTCTTCTTTTTTTTTTCCCATATTCTCTTCCACCATCTAAGGGTACAGTACCATGGGCAGGACTCAAGAACATGCATGTCCACAATGCTTCTCAAGGCATCTTCTCTGCCTGGCACTGGGCCAGAGACCCTGGGCACAGGCGTGCCATAAGAGAGGAAACTGGGTTTCTTATTGTGTGCTCAGGGACCTGTACTTCCAGTCTGGACTGGGCATCTTCTATGAGAAAGGCGGGTATGGGGTGAGCAGGGCAGAAGGGGTGGGACTTGGAGCTGTGTGTGCATGCATGCGTGTGTGTGTGTGTGTGTGTGTGTGTGTGTGTGTGTGTGTGTGTGTGTGTGTGCAGTCACTGGAGGGCTTTTAACAGGTGAAGGGGTTCAGCCTGACTCAGGCTAGAGTGGGACCACTGCCTGCCCCATCTCAGTATCACCAACTGGAGCATCTTCCCATGTGCCCCGACTCTCTCCAATCTCTGGTTCTCACAACACCCCGTGCTTCTGTCCCGGCTGGACGTTTGCAGAAGTATATCTTGCACCTGAAACTCTCTGTCCCTTTGCCCAGTCCTCTTGTCTTTCTGTGCTCGGCTCAAAGGATGGCCCCCCAGGAGGCTGTCCCTGATTCCTGCCTACATTTCTCCAGTGCCGAATCCCCAGCTGTTCTGTGACAGCCCTGACACTTCCCCTTTGATACGGTGGTCACAATAGGAGGAGGGTGTTAAATTTGGGACACCCGCCCCCACCTGGTCGCTATACACTCCTGGTACATGGGAGCTAGGGCTATCTGGTTTATTTTTCACATCTTCAGCATCCAGAAAACTCTAAACCAAGATTGCACAATAAGAAAATAAAGTTGAATTAAAAAAAAAAAAAAGACTGAGGGATTGAGTGGATGGATGGTTGGGGTCTGGATTAGCCGGAGAATGAATAAATGGTGAATGGCTAGACAGATGAATGAGTGAATCTGTGAGCCAAATATCACCTGGAGTATTGGGAATGTGACCAGACTGGGAAGTCTAACCCCCCCCCCACGCCGCTGCTGCCTGGATCTTACACAGCATGGTACATCCCCCCTCCCCCTAATGCTCTGTCCATAGGGCACAAGCCATTACGAGACATTTGCCAGTCTGACCGCCACATGCCTAGTGGGAAGTAATTTTTGTCCCTGAAGTAGATTGCTCATGCCTGGTGGGAGCTTTGTGACAGGTAAGTACTGGCTTGGTGGAGAATGCTATTATTTATTAGTAATGTCTGCTGTGGATACCTCAGGGGGAATGGCGTTTCCATTTTGTACATGTTAGCCTTGTGTTCTGAAGGCAACTGCCATCTAAGGTGGCTCCTTTGGACCCTAAAGTCAGTTTCCTTCATAACTGAAGAAACCCTGGGCTGACCTACAGTCTCATTTTGGGGGCCACTACTTGGCATGTAGCCTATGTGTCCCCACCCCCACTCCATTTTCTTTCACTGCCCTGGTTTCTCACAGATTTGGCCACAAGCCTCTTAGTCCCGTGTGAAAAATGAAACAGGCCATTTTAATAGATTACTTTGCCTCCTGAATTCAGCCAGCAAGTAAATAATTCCCCCAGGGAGAAGTGGGTGGGACCAGCTGCAGCCTAGTTCTGAACTAGGAGCTACTTCCTGGTCACACAGTAGCCGCCTAGAGCCTCCTCCTCCTCACGGCCCGCCCCTGATCTCGGCTGGGCACAGGAAGGTGGCATGGTCCCCAAAAGCTAGTGCCTGAGGTCTGACGAGGACAAAGTGAGCTGTTTGGCCATGTGAAGGTTGAGGCTGCTGGTCCTTAGCTCTGACCTGCCCTTCCCAGCTTCCTCCAGCCAATTCCTCCTCCAATTATTTTTAGCATGTAGCCGTGGACAAGGCAGCGGGCCAGCATGGGAAGATAGTTTTCTAATCTTGGCCAGGCCACGTACATGGACCTCTGTATTCCAGTCTGTACACTGAGCCACATAGCCCTATCACTTTATCCCATCATTACCAAAACCACTAAATGATCACCACCACCACCACTACCACCACCATCTCCACAACCTCTCCTCCTCCTCCTCTTCCTCCTCCACCACCCCTATCATCTCACCACCTCCCCCATCATCACCACCATCACCATCTCGAGACACCACCTTCTCTATCACTCCCATATCCACCTCCACCACCACCACCTCCACCAAACCCAATGGCCACTGTTACCACCACTATCCTCGCCACCAACATTATCACCGTCTACCCTACCTCATTGGTTCTATTACCATTACCACCGATATCACCATCATGGCCACCGTCATTATCATCACTATCATCAGCACCAGCATGGCTACCAGCATCATCCCTATCATGGCCACCGTCACTATCATCATCATCATCACCACCATATTCACCATCATGATGTCCACGGTCATCACTGTCACCATCACTCCCATGGACTCTACCACCAGCACCGTTATCCTCCCCCTAAGTACCACCCCTCCATCACTTGCTTTGTGCGGTTCACTGCTGTTCACAGTGTGAACCTTTCCTCACCTACTTCTCACAGGAGCCCCGTGAGGCCTCCCTCTGACCATGCCTTTTGAAGATCATTATTCCATTTTTACAATTAAAGAAATTGAGGGTCAGACAAGCAAAGCCCCGCTTTTCTGGAGTGTGGTGGAGTCCACATCACACCATCCTGCAGAAGTCAGGAGGTGTTTTGGCTATCTTCAAGTTTGCCTTGGGTGTTTGAGCATGACCAGGCCATCCAAGGCTTGCTTATTATTTTCTTTTTCATAAAGATGGGAGTGTTCAATGATAGAGGTGATTTACAGAGGTGCCGTCAGAGGCTCTTCCTGGTTTTGCATAGGGGAAACTGAGGCTCAGAGAGACATGCTTCTCACATGGCCACATACAAAGTCAGAGTCAGTCTGGGGTGACTGTTTTCTCGAGGGAGGAAAAAATACATTGGCAACGTGTCCCTTGCACACTTAGAGAAAAAGCAAATGGGGGGGGGGCAGGGTTTGGGTCCTGTGGTCCTAATGATTGTGTCTAGTACCGTATGATCCTACTTGGCAAGTGGTTTGAGCTTTCTGGGCCTCGGTTCCCTTACCTAAAGAGGGGGGTATAATCCTTGGCTCACGTGGGACACTGGGATTGAGTAACTCGGTGTTCAAAGCACATGTTTATCAGGGCAGCTAATGTGCGGTACAGCCGTGGTTCTGGTAACAACATGCTGTTACTACAGAATGCAGGCCACGAAGACATCACATAGAGAATATTGCTTCTGATGCTAACAGCTTTTCATTCTCCACGCATCCTGTCCCATTCCTACATAATTCTACTCGGAAAAAAAAAAAAAGGGCCTTATGGTAAAGTGAGCTAGAGGCCCCTTCCTCCCCAGGCCGGTGGGTTTTCAGTGTGGTGAGCTGTGGCTGGAATGATGGGGACTGAACCTCCAGAACACTGGGACCTCGTGTCATGTGCTACTGAGAAATTGATCCCCCCACTTCCCAGTCAAATTATTAATTAGTTGCCTATTGACTAATTTCTAAGCACTCAGTCCAATTGAGAAAGCAATCCAATTTGGAAGGGAGATCAGTGAAAAGCCTTAGCTCATCCATTTTTCAATCGGGCGCATTTCATTGTCTGGAAATAAAGAGACTGGAAGTGAGGTCTCGCGGCCCGCAGAGCCTGTGAAATCCGGGACTGGGACCATCAAACACCCCCATCTCTCCTCCACTGCTTCCTTTACCTGATTTGTCCCCCTAAAAAGAGGGTGTGTGCACACAGACAGATCTCATACTTCACGTACACACACACACACACACACACACACACACACACACACACACACACACAGAGCTACACAGAGAGATATATAGATAGAGGCATACATACACAGAAAGACATACATACACACAGACATATACACACGAGACATACAGACACACATACATACATACATACACAGAAATACACAGAGGCATACACACACAAACATACAGACACAAGAATATAAGTACACACACACACATGTAAGCATAGAAACACACAGGCACACACACATACACACAGGCACACCCATGCATACACACACACACACACACACACACACACACACACACCCCTTCCCAGTTTAAGGATGTGGAAAAAGCCTTTCAGAGTTGACTGCTCTGCTGAGACTCAATGCTCCACCCCCAGCACCTGCCTGGGCCTTCATTCTTGAGCTGCTGTTTAGAGATGGCTGCAGGATTCTTGTGTATTCGAACATTCAGGATAGTCAGAAACGGAACGGGGTCTATTGTGGTTGGTTATTTTTGAGTCACGTCTTGCTTTTAAGGACAACTAGGACTCCTGTAAACATGTCCCTACTGTCCCCAAGGGAAGGCAGTGACTGACTGCTTTTGAGATGTGAGGAGGAACTGAACCTCAAGTTTCAGGAGTGACCCTTGCCCAGCCTTGCACTGGCTGGGGTCTCAACCCAGGCTCAGAGAGAGACACAAAGATGAAAAACACCCAGTGGCATTTGCTGACCTGCCTCGTGACAGACACTTTCTCTTTCACTTTGGACAAAGACGAAAGGGACAGTCGTCCTTGTGGGTGAGAACACAGAATCCCCTGCAGGACCCACAGGAGTGCCTGCACCCAGAAGGGCAGCCGAACCCTCTCTGGAAACCCTCCTCTGGTGACACCAAAGCAAACACCGGAGAAGTCTAGCTTTTCATTTCGGAGGCGGGCAGAGGGAAGGTGCCTGGCACCCCAATCCCAAACATGCTTTCGATTTGGTTTTATTTGGTGGTAGACGGAACCATTTACTGGTTAAGAGCCACACGGTGACAAAGCAATTCAGGTAAATGAGTTTCTACCCTGCCTAGAATGCCTTCGGCTTTGGCATCTGCGCCTCGGAGAAATAAAGCCCCTTTCCCACTTACCCTCTAAGCCTTTTTAAAAGGATTTTTTTCTTCTCCCCCTTTTCTAAATCTCTTCAAGAAAGAGTTTCTTTTCTTTCATACAGAGAGGGTCAGGGAATTAAAGTCACCAAAATATCTTAACATCGGTGTAAACAGAACATCCAATGAAATTCAAATTAGGTACATTAAAAAAAAGGAAATCTTTCCTTTCTCCCTTCCTTCCTTCCTTCCTTCCTTCCTTCCTTCCTTCCTTCCTTCCTTCCTTCCTTCCTTCCTCCCTCCCTCCCTCCCTCCCTCCCTCCCTCCCTCCCTCCCTCCCTCCTTTCTTTTCTTTTCTTTTTTTTCTTTTCTTTTTTTGCCTGGACCCTCAAAGGATGTAGAAATATGTGAAGAGAAAGCTTCAGGGTCCATTCAAATACCTAACTGTTCGAAGCCAAGGAAAACATTTGCTCCCAGCACCTGCTCCTCCCCATGTCCCAAATCCTTGCCATCTTAGGATGCGGTGGAAAATGAAAGCGTTTATTCCCCCAGCGCCCAAGGATCAGCCACACAGAAGCCGCGTCCATAAAACCCCCTAAGTTCAGTTTTCCACCTCTCCATGCCAATTAACAGCACCGTAGTAAATTAATGACCTGGAATCCATAAGTGGCTCAGAACTGGAACCTTCTGGAAGGGCTCCTGGGGGGTGCCTTGGGCCCTGAGGCTTTCATTTTTGGGATGCAAACATTTCAGAAAGGTGTGACTTCATGACAGTTCACCGACATCTGGGCACAGCCTGGATCACTCCACCGATGTGTCTGGTCCCCCGAAGCCCAGGCACCCCAACTCTGCATTCTTTCTGATTCTCTCTCCTAGATTTTTCTCAAAAAAAAAAAAAAAAAAAAACCTCCAAAAAACAAACAAACAAAAACCCAAAAAACCAAACCAAAAAATACCCCCATGATTCTATTATACAACGTGTCTTCTTTCTCCTTCTAACTGCAAAATAACTGCACATCGCCTCCAGAGTCCACCAGACCTTGGAGCTTAGTGTACATTTCAGGTGGGGAAGGGGATAAATGGAGACAAAAGATGGGCAGAGTCAGGGCTGGACTGGCCGAGTAAGGCTGACATTAAAATAACACTTCTCTGTTTACTCAGGGAGCAATTGGAAGCCCGGAAGCCTGAGGTTCACGCAGGCATCCCAGGCTCCTGAATCTGTTGTCAGTAAAGGGACAGTGGTGTGCATGCCTCGGTTGGCATCGTTCGGGTTTTGAATTTCCTGGGTTTTTGTTGGATCATATCACCGTGAAATATTATATGTTTTTTCCTCTAAAACATAGATCTAATTTCCTTTACCAAAAGGGAAATAGTACTTTTCCCACCAACTTTTGAGAAAGAACATGTTATCTTTCTCAATAGGGCATCATCTAGTAATATTTTTTTTGAGAGCTAAAAAAAAGGAAGGGGGAGTGTAAAACAATGTTCTAGACACATTTTATTTTGTTTTTGTCAGATGGAGGAAAAAAAGCAATCTTGATTTATTATTTCATGTGGATGTAATGTAGATGTCCGCGTTTGACATTTCCTGAGAAGTATTTCCATCTCTGAGGTCTTTAAAAAAAATATTAAAAAAAAAAAAAACCAACAAACTTTTTTCTCCCTCTGTGTTGTGCGTGGTGGTAAAAGAGGAACCTTTAAAGCTCTGTATGTTTAAGATCTTATTAACTTAAAAGAATTGACTGGGGAATTATGAACTTTATAGAAGACAGACATGCTTGGGAGTCAATTACTTTCTGCACCGTTCCTTTAAAAGCTGCTCCCCCCCCCCTGATTCTTTCTTCCTATAATTACAGAATGTTTTAAATGGGAACAGTTATGTCTGACGTACCTTGTGATTTAAAGTGGACCTTTCTCAACGTCAGAGAAATGATTTCTGCGTTTCGTAGCTCAATAAAATCAAAGGCAGTTAAAGAAAAAATAAGTATACAACCAGATTTGTTATTCTTCCAAAATCAGCCTTGAATGTAGACCTTCTTGGGGGGTGGGGGCCAGCAGTTGTGTGTGTGTGTCGGGGCGCACAGGGCGGGTGGAATTTCAGAATGGAACAGAGTTTTTAAGCTCAACATCAGAACTGGCCCTTTAATGAGAGAAACAAAAAAAAAAAAAAAAAAAAAAAGGCTTAATCACCAGGACCCTCCAAGATGACACTTCAGATTACATCAGAGCTGTACAGCCGTGGTGGGGATGGAGTCTTTCATCTGAAAAAACGAAATACTTAATGGCTCCAATGAGCTTTCACCTCCCCGAATCTGAGACCCTGCTCAACGTGGACACTCAGTGTTTGAGTTGCTTTTGTAATTCTTGAAAAATATTTATGGAAACGGCTCTTCCTCGTGTTTACACTGTTCACCCCCCCCCACCCTCCACCCCGATCCTTTTCCTTCAACTCGAATGTAATTTGCTCCCTTAAGAACTTTGGGGAGTAACTGCAGCTGGCCCAAGCTATCTGTGCATAATAACTGTGCGGCAGGAGGAGCAGCGGGCAAATTTCATGTCTTTTTTTTTTTTCCTCATGAATTTTAATGATAGAGTAGATTTTTTTTTCTTCACGGAGACATCAAAAAATTTAAGAAGAAAGATGTCAAAGGTTTCAATGTATAGACAGCGCTTAATGAACTGGTCGGCGTTCTCACCATGGGGAAGGAGGTTGGAAAACTTTGGAATAATATGCCTACACCTTCACCCACACGCGCACACTCTCTTTTAGCAATCTGGAGGACAGGAGAATAAAGTCTTAGAAATTTCCAAGATCAGATCTCAACTGAAATAGGATTAAAGGGGGTAAGGGAAGGAGAAGCAAACTGCAGAGGAAGGCTGTCTCCCCCTCCTTCCCTTCCTCCCAGAGGAGCCGAAAGAAATCGGAAGTCACTTCTCAAAGCTGGCCAGTCCCCTGCCCGTGCCCCCACAAAGGCCGAGAGTGTTTAAATTTTTCCTGTCCCCTCCTCCCCTCATGGTAAGAAAAATGAGGGTGATGGGAAGCCTCCCGGCGGCCCTTGGGGTCCCTTCCAGGTGCTACTCCAGGGGGCACTGTGGCATCGAGAACGTTCCCAAACGGCCACAGCTGGGCTGATCATTCATAAAGAACAAATCTCCCAAGGCTGCAACCATTTTCTCCTCAGATGTCCCTAACCCGTATCCTCACAAAGAAATGGAGACGGGAACCCGCCCCCCACCCGCCCCCCTTCTGTGTCATACACGCAGTGTTTAATTTCTGCGCAAGGGTATGCCCTGCTTGAATCTTTGTAAATACCACCAGTGCCTCGCCTTCCCTCTCCCTCCAGTCAGAGTTTCCCCTCTTCCTGCTCCAGTTTCTTCTCCTTGCTTGATTTCCTCTTAATGCCTCCTCCAAACACCCAGGGATGGAACACACGCATCTCCCATCTACCTTGGCTGCATTTTCCTTGTGCTCTCAAGAGTCTTCCCGGGACTGCGCTGGCCTTTGCATCCTCCAGACCTGAGCACAGCGCTGCCGGCTCCTGGCTTCTCTGTACTTTTACAGATCTTTACAGTAATTATGGGGGAACTTCAAAGCTGGGCTATTTGTTCTCTCTCTCTCTCTCTCTCTCTCTCTCTCTCTCTCTCTCTCTCTCTCTCTCTCTCTCTCTCTCTCTCTCCCTCTCTCCCCTAACTCTACTGAGAGTCCAAATAAAAATCCAACTGCAAGACACCTCAGAAAACTGTTGAAGCCAGGATTAGTATTTTTGAATGTACAACGATTAAACCCCCAAAGAACAAAAAAAAAAAAAACAAAAAAAAAACAAACAAACAAAAAAAAACAAAGCAAAAAAACAAAACAAAACAACAACAACAACAAAACCCCTCCAAACGTCCTCACAGATCTGAAGGAGATAGTGGAGGCATGCTGTGGGGAGACGGAAAGTTTTTCTCATGGGACCGGTTTCCATTCAGAATGTTTCAAATCCTGTGTCAACTTTTTACACCGTGTGGAACGGAGACCCGACTTGGCCTTGGAGGAGGAGGCCCGGAGGATTCCATGAGGGTTTGTGGTAACTGAACCTGTGGACATAACCTTGCTCCTAATTGGAAGGGGTTGTTTCCCAGAAAAATCTGTGCTCGGGGAAAGGCTATTTTTCATGGCAAATATTTTGAGTGAGAATTTTACATACTAAATGTTTTAAACTCCATCGAAATCTATGTCTTGTATCTGCCTTGTCTTGGAGTGGGCACCTAGCTTCAAGGAAAAAATAGAACACCCATTCAATAAAAAATAATGGACAGCAAAGCTGGTTGCTTCATTGACAAGCTGTTTCCCAGGCATCTGACTTTATTATAAATGAGGTTTTCGCTCAAAAACTAAAAATACTAGAAAGGAAGGAACCTGTTGAAGGGGCCAGAAAACGCTAAGGAATGTTGGCCAAATCCTCCACGGTGGGTCTTAGCAAAACCCACAGAAAGGGGCTTCTAGAATCCCAAAGGACTTTAGCGACTCAGAGGGCCAGCCTCCCCCATGGTGGGCACTGTGCCCTGGCAGACAGGGACACACAGGCATGTAGATGTCGCTTGCAGGAATTCCCGTGACTTTACCTAAACCCACACACACGATTATTATGGACACTCTTGCTGAGGGAATATACCAAATAAGACATGCACGTGTACATTCAGGGGAGAAGACCCCCCCCCCCCCCAATCAACTTTGTCAATTGACTGCCTACGAGCTTTCGGCAAAGTGAACCCTAAAGAGGGCACTGAGGCATTCAATTTTCTGTTTCGTTTTTTTTGTTTTTTTGTTTTCCTCCCTCCTCGGAGAAGAGGCAAACTATTTAGAGAAGAAAAATCCTGCGTGTTTCCTTTGATTTTTAATGAGATTAAAAAAAATATAATAGTCCAGCTAAAAAGACGTAAACTCACTTGACTAAGCAGGTATGCAAGACATTTATTAACTCATCCTAAATCTGCCTCCCCGAACTGAGCCTCATTGCGTTATACGGCATTTCCCCCTCCCGCCCAAGAATCACAAATCCTTCTGCAAACCGTGGTTCTGTATTAAGAGTGTGTAAAACCGAGGAGTTCATTATTATTTATTGATTAATACAGTGCTTCAATCATTATCACGGCAGTACAAACAAGTGCGACAATAATACAAGCAATTGTAAGCCGAGACCATCTCTCCCAGATGTCTGATCTGCCTTTAAATAGCTTTAAAAGGAAAAGAATAAAAGGTTTTTAAAAAGGGCCTTTATTCCTAAATGCGTATTCCCATAATAGAATAATGGGATATTAACGTACTTAAAAGCACACGTTCCCACGCCTGAAGCTATACTCCGAAAAGTCAAACTCCGAGAAGACTTTGAAATTAAGGGAACTTGGAGCCATGTGGGCTGGTGAGGGAGGCGCTGCCCATTAAAATGGCCAGCAGATGGCGCTCCAACCACTATTTTGTCACAATTTTTTTTTTTTCTTCCCCTTTTTCTTTTCTTTCTTTTTTTTCTTAATTCTGCTCTTGGTCTTTCAGACTAGGGTGTGGACAGGCACTTTGGGTCTGATTTTGAATATTGAACAATGCCATCAAAAGGCACGGAGGAGGAAGACAGGAGTCGGGTCAAGGGGGCTGTTTGGGTGGGTGTTGGGCTGGCCAGATTTTGAGAATTTAGCTAGGACAAGAAAGGACGCTTTGTTTAGCTGTGGGTGGATTCTGGCCAGACTCCATTGAGCAGAAAACAAGGCTACGGTGCCCTCGGGTTTTCCAACTCCTTTTAGGCATTCGGGAAAGAAGAAGAAGAAGGAAAAAAAATAAAAAAGATCTTTGGTCCGTGTTGTAAGGACAACGCCATCGCTGCTCTGTGGTTGGAAGACATTTGGCTTTTCCTCCCACCCCACCCCCAGATTTGGCTGAATGGAAAAGGCGTTGGTGGAGGGAGAGAAGGGAGAAGGCTGTGTGTGTCCGTGAGTCTGTGTGTCTGTGTGCCCGTGTGTTGGGTGGGAGGGCACCTGGCAAATGAATCTGATAGTTAGAACGAGGGCGACGCTGGCTGAATGTGGGGTCTCGTGGTCCCTGTCAAAACCTGGGATGCAGGATCCACCTCTCCGTGTGAGAGGCCGCACTCTGGATGCCAGCGTGCCGTAATCTGGGGACAAAGGATGGTCTTAGCATCGATGCCTCTACATTTGAGGTTGGAACACTTTGGATCTTGGAGGGCAGGGGTGGGTTTGGCTGCTGGGTGTGGAGTGCGGGGCGCGCGGGGGGTGGGGTGGGGGGAGAGTGGAAAGAGGGAGAGAAAAGGGAAGTTTTCGTTTTCCTGGAGGTTTCAAGGTCTTCATAACACAGCTCCCAAGTGAACTGGAATCCGGCCAATCAGAGCCGAGGAGGCAAACAACCAGGAAGCCAGTGCCTATCAGGAGCTTTCGCAGAAATCAGAAGAGTTCCCAGCACATCTCAACAGTCCATGTGAACCAGAGCCGAGTCGCCCCCCAACCCCCCGGGTGTGTGAGTGTGTGGTGTGTGTGAATTTAAACGTGACAGAAAACTCTACTGTAGCTTTCTCACCATTTAGGACCATAAAACTTTATTTAGTCTAATCCAAGACTTCATTCACACAATGAATCTGTGTCAGTCCTGGGCCATCCTGAGCAGGCAGGTTAGGATTCTACCTCACAGACCAGGACACTCACTGAGTGTCACCGTGGCAGTGGCGTTGGCCCCAAATCAGTTAGCTTCAAATAAAACAAAGCTAAAGATGTAACACCAAGGAAGAGAGGAAACTTCAAATCAGGATTCCTTTGTTGGTTTGTGTTCAAGGCACAGTTTCGTTCTTCACCCTGGCTGACAGGGAACTCGCTCTGTCACCCAGGCTGTCTGGGAATACCCCATGTGGTCTCCTTGTCTCTGCTTTCCCAAGTGTGTGCATGGGAGGATGAGCTGCCATGTCTAGTGGAGATGAGCATATTTCCGCATTATTTGTAAGCATACATTTGGAGGAAGGAAGAAAGAGAAAAAGAAAGAAAAATAAAAACATACATACATACATACATACATACATACATACATAAAGTGCTCTCTGTTGATAAGGAACAGCTCCTTCTGCTGTTCTTGGGGGCAGCGTCCCAAGAAGATCTTAGAGATTTGAGACTCTGAGAAGGAGAAGTATAAATTCACTGTTCAAAAGAGATGGGACATAGATACAGGAGACAGAAGCTACTAACTCTTGCTGTGAGTTAAAAAAAATGGATAAAAGCAATGTAATTTTAAAATTACATCGTTTGAATGTGGTGGAGGGGTTGTCATGGTGTGTGCGTAGGGATCAGAGGACAACCCGGGGGAGTCAGTTATCTCTTTCCTTCACAGGGATCTCAGGGATTGAACTCAGGTCCTCAGGTACTCACTGAGCCATCTCGCCAGCCCTGTTAATGAACTTCACACCACATGGCCCTACACGTCCCAGAAAACAGAGGTGAGCAGAGCCAGCGAATATGATAAAAGGCCCAGCAGGGCTGAGCCTGCCAAGGTAACACAGAATTTGGAGGGACTATGCTGTTCACCCACACTTCTTTAAAAGAAGTCATGGCCTCTTTTCCCCACTGTCTCCAGGTCCTCAAGTCCTGGTCTCTGGCAATCTCTGGCAAGGAAGGGTAACTGGAGAGGAAAACCAGGCCAGACAGCCTGTCTTCCTGGAGTCTTCCCCTTCTCTGTGGGGCTGCCTTCCAAGTGGCCTGTCCTGGAAGCCAGCTTTGCTGGTTTGAGCTCAGGGCAGAGTGGACCTGCTGGAGAACTGTACTCAGACCTGTTTGGCTGGAGTAGCCTTGTAGGTACAAGGTACTCTCTTTGTCAGGTCAACAGTCAGGGAAGTTCGGTCTTTTTCACAACTTGGGCCTAGAGTAAGGATTGCCCATCATTGGCATCCGCCGCCACCCAACCATCGTATCCTGCAAAGCCGGACCTCCTCCCGCAAGGCTCTGCATCGTCCACCTTGACACTTTTCACAGATGTGTCCCCTTACCTGTCCACTGTGGGCCCACTAGACAACTTCCCATGTGGTTACGGGAGCCACTGAAGACTGTAGGGTGAGGGGCAGATCCAACAACCCCAGCTGTGCCTTTGCAGATTTGGAGACTTTTAGTATGTATGACACGCATGTCCAGGTGTGCGTGTGTGCGTGTCTATGAGTGTGCAATGTGTGTGTGGTGACTAGAGAACAACCTTGGATGTCATGCCTTAGCCCCTCAGCCGTTGTCTGCCCTAGTGTGAGACAGGTCTCTCATGGGCCTGGAAGTCACTGATTTTCAACAATAGGTTTTATATTGGTATGAAATTTTATAGATAGGATATTACATTGGAGCAAATATTGTCAACATTGATGCCACCTAGCTGGGAGTGATGTCACACATCTCTAATGCCAGCACTCAGGAGGGTGGAGGCAGGTAGTTCTCTGCAAGACCAACCTGGTCTAGGTAGTGAGTTCCAGGACAGCCAGGGCTACAAAGGGAGATGTTGCCTTCAAACAACAGCAACTTAATGCCAGCTGCTCTATAGAGCAAAAATCAATCAGTCAGTCAGTAGTCAGTAAGTCAGTCATCAGTCAGTCATTCTCAGGTCAGTTGAAAAGCTAGTGTATTTGCCAGAATGAATAATTTACTGTTTGCCAGCCCTCCATAACCAGATTGCAGTTTCTTCTCTGACCTGAACTGGGGAAAGGAACAAACAAACAAACAAAAAAACCCAGTTCATTTCCAACTTGAAAACACACACTCTTAATTCTTGGTTGCTATCCCTTCCCAGCAAAATACCCTGGCCTCTGCCTCTAAGCCTGGCTCTACCTGGCACTTTGCACCTCGGTTGGTTTTCCAGACCAGTCTTATCCATTTGGTCTTTGTTCAACTCTGTTTTCCTTCAGTAATTTCCTATTATTATTATTATTATTTATTATTATTATTATTATTTAATAATAACAATAACAATACTCCCCAGGGTTGGGATAGTGCCCAGTTGGTAGAATGCTTTAGCATACAGAAAGCCCTAGGCTGAGCCCCAGTACAGTATAAACCAGATGTGGCAGAGGATGATTGTCACCTCACCCTGGCATTCAGAAAGTGGAGGCAGGAGGATTTGAAGTCTGAGTTCCTCCTAGGCTATTTAGCAAGTTCGGGGCCAGACTGGACTACATGAAACCCAGTTTCAAAAAAAAAAGAAGAAGGAAAATCTTCTCTAACATTTTCATGGAACCTGGCTCATTTGTCATGGAGTGGGATGGGACAGGGAAATGGGACACACATCTGGCCAGCCCTGAGTGAATGAGTACTGGTTTTGGGTGCTATGTGAAGACATTCCCATCAGGATCCATCTTAGTTGCTTTGGGTTGCTGTGATAACATACCTGAACAGAGAAGCATCTAGGAAGGAAGGGCTTGTTCGGGCTCACAGTTCAGTGGGCTCACAGTTCACATTGTAGTCCACTATTGCGGGGTGTCCCAGCAGCAGGAGCAGGATCCTTCCTGCAGTGTCTCCAGGCTGATCAGCCTAGCTGAGAGCTGAGACTCAGGACACAAAGAGATGCTGGCTCAGGTGTTCCCAGTCTTCACTGTCCACCATATGCAGACTAAAGTCTGTCTTTCAAGACCCCACAACTGCCACTGTTAGCAGACTTTCCCCTACCAGGCTGTCAGGCTCCTCACATGAGGTTCCCTTGGCAGAGCTGTTCTAGGCTCTAGAAGACACAGGCGGCTGACTACAAGTCCTCTGCCCCAAAGCACCCCTGCTTCTCCACACAGCACCCTGCCTGGAGAGCACAGTCTCTCTCTGTTTATGATCTTATGAATTTCCACTCATCTATGAAGCTCTATGCACATTCATTCTTTTTTCTACTCACCGGACACTTTTTATTTTTAGCTGCCACGCCAGCTTGCTAAGCTCTTGGTGTCTTATACACAAATACACCTGTGCACAAGGACCCATGACCACACACACTTACATGTTCACACCCGTGCTCAACCTCACCTTCATTCCCAGCCAGCCTCATGCTTATTTGAACATGTACGTATATTCAGTCACATTTCCTTATACACATGGCACCCATACTCCCTCCCACTCATATATCCATCCATCCACCCATGTATCCTTTCCTTCCATTCTTCTACCTACTCACTTATTCATCTACTCATCCCCCATTCATCATCCATCCATCCTTTCACCTATCCATTCATTCATCCATCTACCATCCATCCACTTATCACTCCATCTATCCACCTACCCACCTGCTCATCCATCCACTCATCCCCATTCATCTATCCATTCATCATCCATCCATCCATGCATCCATCCATCCATCTATTCATTCATACATAAATACTTTTGTTTATCCCTTCATCTATTTGTTTACCATCCATTCACTCATCTCTCCATCCATCCATCCATCCATCCATCCATCCATCCATCCATCCATCCATCAATTTTTTGCTTATCCATTCATCCATCTGTTTACTATCTAGCCACTTATTTCTCCTTCCTTCCATCCATCCACAACTCACTCATCCCCCATTCATCCATTCATCTCTCCCTCTACTCATCCATCCATCCATCCATCCATCCATCCATCCATCCACCCACCCACACACCTACCCATCTATCCATCCAAAAGTCATAGTCACTCACTGGAATGCCATGCTTATTTACTTGCATAAACACACACACACACACACACACACACACACACACACACACACACACACATGCACTTACTCATGCACGCACACACATAAGCACGCACATACATGTGCTTGAGTTTTCAATCACAGACACACATCAGGGTCTGGTTGGCTGCCAGTCACCATAGAACTTTGCAGTGATGTCAGGAGGAGAGCTAATGAGAATCAGATTTGGTAATTACAGGCCTTTCTACACGCACCCCTTACCCCAGCCCCCAGCTGGACTTCAAAATAAAAGGTGGTTGGGATATGAGAATCTTTCTGTGGGTTGGGAAATAAGCAAAACCACATTTGAGGGAGTGACGGAAACTCCCCGTGCTGCCTCGAAAACCCACTTGCTGTCGGAAAAAGAAGACGCCATTGTCAGCCTCGAGTTTCATGTTTATGTGTCGGGGCTTTTTGTGGCATTTGTAGGGACATGGATGAAACCCTTTCCTTTAAGTCCCAGTTTCTGTGTGGGAATGGGGCTCTGAATCCCCTTGGCTGGCCCAGGAAGCTTGTTTCTCTTCCACGATCTAAGAACACGGCATTGGAATTCTGACCCTTGGCGGCTCTGCCCGTATGGTACACTCGGCCTCCTGAGCTCTGGATGGGGCTTTTAAATGGGTTCCTGGGATGAGGGTTGGGGAAAGTGATGCTTGTGCAGCTTTAGGGCCCCACAGTTTGGCTGCTGCCCCCTGGAGTCACTTGGTGTCCTCCTAAGATCCAACCCTTAACGTCCTTGGATTTGAAATGCCTCGTAGTTTAGACCTTGAACCTCATCTACCATCTAGCGAAAGTTAGGCAGGAATACACCTGAGGAACTGGGTCTGTAGGTCCAGCACAAAGCTTGGGACCAAGAAGAAGGATTAATTAATAACAGAAGAATGGAGATCAGTGGAGCTGAATAGCTCCTCCACCCGCAGAAACTCAGGCTCCCCTCTGGGAAGGGAAGCAGCCCCCGGAGGGTAAGCCCCTGCCAGGTAGAGATTAGGAACATCTTCACTCAGCCTGGGAATTGTTTTTGGAAATGTGGTGCTGGGATCAAACTTAAGGCCTCATGCATGTTAGCGAGGGCTCCACCAACTGGGCCACACTCTCAGCCTAAGGCTCGGCTCTTAATTATGGCTCTTCCATGGAACCGAAGTTGGAACCCAGGCCCTGGTATATCCTAAATGTGATAATTAGTCTTCATTGTCAAAAATCACCATGGAAACACATCTCTGGGTGTGTAAGTGAAGGTGTTTCTAGAAAGGTCTTAGGAGAGAGGATCCATTCTCAAGGTGGGTGGCACCATCCCATGGACTAGGATCATTAACTGGAGAGAGGGAGAGAGAGAGAGAGAGAGAGAGAGAGAGAGAGAGAGAGAGAGAGAGAGAGAGAGAGAGAGAGAAACTGAGCACCAGCATCCATCTCTCTTTGCTTCCTGACTGAGACAAGATATGATAGCATCCCCTAGGCTCCCGCTGACATACCCTCCCCTCCACAATGGACTGTCCCCTCAGACTGTGTGAGTCAAAATAAACCTTCCTTCCTTACAAATGGAAAAAAAAAGTCCCTTCCTTTCAGCAGGCCTTCTATCAGAGCAGTGGTTAAAAGAACCACGTAAGCACTCTAGTGCCAAGAAACTTAATGACACCATCGTGTAGTTCATAAACACTTAGCATGAAGCAGCTTACAAAAGTGGAACCTTTTTGGTTGTGAGCCTAGCCTGTAATAGCTGATCCATCTCTCCACAGGCAGCACTCTTAGTTCGGGGCCAGCCTGGTCTACAGAGGGAGTTCAAGGCCAGCCTGGTCTACAGAGTGAGTTCCAGGACAGCCAGGGCTACACAGAGAAACCCTGTCTCGAAAAACCAAAACACCCAACCCAACCAACTAAACAACAACAACAACAACAACAACAACAGCAACAACAACATTGAGGAGGCTTTATTAACTCACTCTGTAGACCAGGCTGGCCTCAAACTCACAGAGATCTGCCTGCCTTTGTCTCCCAAGTGTTGGGATTAAAGGCGTGCATCACCGTGTCCAGTTAGTGCTGGATATGTTTTTAAAAGCCAACCCCTGTGAGCTCCAGAAGTCTCCATGAGGTCTCTAGGCATATCACTGAAGCCACTTTGGAACTTTCAGGTCATTGGCTATCACCAAACCACCCTGTGGTAAGAATTATCCAGCAGAGCCAAGTCCCAGTCCACCGAGGGATAAGAACAGTAAACATGGAAGATCATAGTATGAACAGCAACCCTCCTGGCACCTTTCTTGACAGTAGCTGTCTTGGTATATAGGGTTAACATGAGAACGAATTGATGAGATGGGGGTGGCTCACTGGATAAGAGCGTTTGCTGTACAAGTGTGAGGACTGGAGATCCGATCCCCAGCACCCACATAAGGAGCTAGGCACCGTTGCATGTGCTTATAACCTCCATTCTGGGTGGAGACAGGGGGTCACTGGGGCTTACGGAGAACCTTCTTCGGCTTCAGGTTCAGTGAGGGACCCTGTCTCAAGGGCAATAGAGGAGAACACTTGCCATCTCACTCTGTCTTCTGCGTGCAAGCACACAAGTGCACACAAACACACAGGTGCATGAACACACACCCTGCAAGTAGATACATACTACACACAGAGAGAATAAATTGCTAGCAGTTATTGATACAATATGAAGACAAGGGTTTGGGCCCACAGTTCCACAAGCCCTTCCCACCAGCTTGCCTATGGCTGCATACTGTCACATTATAGAATGGGACTAGTTGGAGCCCTTGTGTGCAGCACCATGGCCCAAGTGACCACAATAAATTAAGAAGACCTTGACAATGGGCAGACTTCAGTCTGTATCCTCCATCATGCTTTCATCTGTGAAATCAGTTCCAAATACTGTATCACAGCAAATAGATCAGTTATATTTCTTAAGACAGATTGTCAGAATATTTAGAATATTTTAGAATAAACTTTTAGAATATTCATCTTATATCTAAAACACCCATGTTTTATGATGTGGATACATAGCATCTGTACTACCAGGTTCCCATCCCATGCCCGTGGCAGACATCAATAAATGATCTCAGAACTTTATTCTCTGATGATTTACAGTGTCAGTCTTGCCTCCAGTACATTCCCCAAGAAGCCACTCTCAATCAGTGAGGCCTGGTATGCAAACCCTCCCCATCTAGGCAGACTGTTTTCTTTCCCTGAACATTCTAGACTTTTACACATTTACATGCTTCTGAGTATTGAGCATTCTCTCCAGAAACTCTTTTTGTTGTTGTTGTTGTTTATGCCTAATGGACCCATCCATCCTTTCCGATTTAACATAGCTTCTCGAGTCTCTGTGGGCAGCCTTGGTATTAAATATCATGGTAATGCTTCTTGAGTTAATTTACAGTTCTGTATGATCACTTTTTTTCCCCAAGGACCAGGGTCAGTTTGTATCTCTTTATTGTGACTTCGTACAGTACATGTCAGCTAACTGTAAATACAGCAGTGCAATTTTTTACCCTATGATAAGTTCTCATAGCTTCAAGAACAGAAGGGGGTGTGTGTGTGCGTGTGTGTGTGCATGTGCGTGTGCGTGCGTGCGTGTGTGTGTGTGTGTGTGTGTGTGTGTGTGTGTGTGTGTGCACATACACACATGTTCTCCCATGTGGGTATATATGGAGCCGAGGTTGATGGCAAGATGGCTTCCCTTCTCACTTCACCTTGTGAGGCAGGGTCTCTCACTGAACTGGGAGGTCACAAGTTCAGCTCTGCTGGCTGGCTACTTTGATCAGACGGGCTAGCCAGCAAGCCCACGGGATTTGCCCGTCTGTTCCCGAGCTCTAGTGTGACAGGCATAGGATGCCCCATTCAGCTTTAACCTGTAGGCTGGGCATCTGAACTTAGGTGCTCATGCATGCCAAGCAAGCGCTTTGCCCATTGAACCATTTCACCAGGCCCTCTGGCCACTCTGCACCTTCTTTTGACTGGGATCCATTACCAGGCAGTTCCAGGTCCTTCCCTGCCACCCACCAACTCCAACAAAAGAGCTTCACTGGATCAAGGTACCTCTCGTGGGTGGAGACATAGTTCAGTTGGTCGAATGCTTGCTTTGCATGCGTAAGGCCCTGGGTTCAATCCTCAGTGACAGACAGACACAGACAGACAGACAGACAGACACACACACACACACACACACACACACACACACACATACACCTACTTCTCTGATTGGCTGTCAGTTGCCATGTTCCCATCTTTGAAACAACCACTAATCACTAACAGGATGCTTTTGATTGGCAGAACTCCCCCACCCCCACTGTGTACGTTATGGAGACCAAGGGTTTCAACCACATGGGCTGTGGGCAAGACACATATCCCACTGAAGGGGGGGATGGAACCCTGCCAGGCTCCAAACACAGCTTTCTAACGACTGTGGCGGAACGCCAAAGCACCAGAGAAGTACAAGATGGCACTGTCCTTATCCAGGCGTGGTCCCTCCGAGTTCGTCATGAATACAGGGCTCTCAGATCAGAACAAAGGCTGTTGTGTCTAACGGCCTGGCTTGAAGAAGCCAGCCAGTCTGCGAGAGAGTCTGCTTCCACTCATTAACACCCGAGAGAGCACTGATCTGTTGACCCACTTCCTTCTTGCCTGCAGAGGACCGAGTGGGGAAGAGGCTTCAGGGTAAGGGTGTTGGTGGGATGTGGGGGCTGATGTCACATGGGTTTGGCAGGCTCTCTCTGAGTGCATTTGCAGTTTTTAGAATCAGGAGAGGGGAAGAAGAAACCACAGCGTGACCATCTAGGCATTTTTCTTTCCTATTGCTTTTCCTCAAAGCTTTGGTGCTTCAAGGGAAACATTATCTTATGTTTCTGTTTAATTTGCAAGCTACTTAGGTCATCAAGATGAGCCCATAAAGAGCCATTTGATGTCCAGGAAGAATTATGGGCTTGGATATAAGCCTCTTAAAATGTGTGTGTGTGTGCGTGTGTGTGTGTGTGTATGTGTGTGTGTGTGTGTGTGTGTGTGTGTGTGTGTGTACTTGAGGTCTACACCATTAAAGCTCTGCATTCCACTGGGTTTGAACTCATGAGACCCAAGCCTTGAAGTTAATAGAAAGATCTGTGGTGATGGCAGAAACAAAATGCATGTCTAGGTTTTGTTTCTCCCATGCTATGATAAAATACACTAACACAGGCTGCTTAAGAGAGAAAGGTTCATGACGTGGACATCAAGGCAGGAGCTTGGAGAAGCAGATCACACTGTCTACAGTCAATAAATACACACGTGCGAATGCTCAGCCTGTGCGCTCCACTCTTCCCACTCATGGGGTCTGGGATCCCCTGCCTAGGGAATGGTGCCACCCACTATGGGTGCATTCTTCCGCTCCCATGTTGCTTTTCACTGGGGTATTTTGTCACAGCGACAGAAGAAATGAAACAAGGAGAGCAGTCCTCCTCTTCTTACTCTCTAATGTCTTTCAGGGTGACTGTCCTTTCAGGTTTACTGTCATTGGTAGGGACCCATGAAGACTCCCTGTGTAGAGGGACATCTTTGCGATGGTTCAGATAATGGAAAGAAAGAGTGTTGCTGGAGGGCTTCTCTCCAGGTTCCACCAAGCCCCGCAGTCCCACAATCCACGTATAAAATAATCACTCAGACGCTTATATTACTTATAAACTTATGGCCGTGGCAGGCTTCTTGCTAACTGTTCTTATATCTTAAATTAACCCATTTCTATAAATCTATACCTTGCCATGTGGCTGGTGGCTTACTGGCGTCTTTACATGCTGCTTCTCCTGGCGGTGGCTGCAGTGTCTCTCTCTCCTTCTTCCTGTTTCCCCAATTCTCCTCTCTCCTTTCCCGCCTATACTTCCTGTCTGGTCACTGGCTATCAGTGTTTTATTTATGTAGAGCGATATTCACAGCAAAACAGGGAGAAGAGAGCCATGGACCTGGCCTGTTACTGCTGTGTTAAAGCAAGGCTCTGTAGAGGACCCAGGGCCAGCAGGTGGCTGGGACCATGTGAGAGCCACAGAGCTTCTCATACCTTGTGGAGTTCCAGGAGGTATAAATGTCCAGCCACTGATCTGTTATGATTAGACCTGCTTGGGGGAAATCAAGACTCACTCTCAGCCCTTTACATGGGCATCTAAGATGCCTCTGAGGGTTCTGACTCTCCTGACCAAAGGTATCCAATTTCTGGACATTGGAGCATGACTCTGAAATCCATGGATGTTGGGGTGAGTTCACACCTATCCTGGGATGCACGTGGCCCTGGGGCTCTAGGTTGGCTATGCCTCTTAGATTCCCTGGAGCTTGAGGAGTTGGAACACTCAGTCACGTGCTTGAAGATAGAGCAGGAGGTTTTACCACTTGCCTTGGAACCTCTAGAAACGTCCTCTGGTTTTTTTTTTTTTTTTTTTTTTCTAGGTAAGAGTGAAACTTGGAGTTGGGAACAGGAGGATTCCTTGTGTTGTCTGCTTGGCCATCAGGGGGAACATGCCATGCACATACTATTGTTAAACTTGGTGGGTGTGGAAGTGGGCTTTGGATGCCCATACCCCACTCTGTCTTCTGCAAGCAAGCACATGAGTGTACACACATACACACGGGGGAGGAAGGGCTTATTATATGGCTTATAATTCCAGGATATCATTTCAGGGATGTCAAGGCAGGAACTTAGGCTGCTCTTTGCATTACAACCACAGTCAAGAGCAAAGAGAGATGAATGTACCTATCCTGCCGGTTTGCTTGTTCTAGCACTCAGATGGCTCTCTCCATTTCTATCCAGCTCAGGGCCCAGCCCATAAAATGGTGCCACTCATGTTCAGGGTGAGTCCTTCCTACTGCAATGAATAAGTAGATAATCCACCACAGGCCTGCATGCAGGCCAGGCTGATCTAGATAATTCAACCGAGCCTCTTCTCTAAACTAACCAGTACAGGGCCTCCTGGGTAAGTCTAGAGGTTCCTTAACATTTAATAGCTGGGAAGAGAATGACAGGGCCGGGAGGTGGAGAAGCATCATGGGAAAGGGAGGTGAGGCATCCTGGGAAGTTAATGGGAGATATTGAGGTTTTCCAAGGCTGGCAAGGAGAACCTGTCAGAGAAGAGCTGTGGGAGCATGCCAAGTGCTGCCATGCGACTGCATCATACATTCAGTAAGATTGTCCATTACACGGTCAAGTTCAGTGCCTGATACAGCAGACCATGCTGAAAGCCCCCAAGGACTAGCTGGGGACAGATCCGGGTGGCAAGGAAGAGCAGGTGTAAGCCAGACTGGAGGCGGCTGAGAGTGAAGGGAGGTGAGAAATAAAAGGGATGAATCTTGCACGCGACAGACGTCATATAAAGCAACAACCTTTGATTGTCACGACTGCCAACGTGACGGAAGTTGGAATCGTCCGGGAGACAACCTCTGGCCAATGCCTGTGTTTGCTTGCACTGTGGGGCAGGCGACACAGGTGTGCAGAATGCTGGTGGCCCATCTGGGGCCTCTGATACTCCCCTGCCCTGTAGTAACCAAGAATGCCTTGAGAGGGAACCCAAATACCTGTGGGATGAATGGTGAATGGGGCTTGATATGTGAGGTCACACTGCCCACCTGGCTCAGTATCCGAAGGATCATGGGTGGACCTTCAAGGAAGCCTTTTCCAGAGCCTTGGGGTTCACCTGCCAATCCCAGATGTTTCATTGTTTGCCGCTCTCTGACCCCCTGGAGTTGTCGTAGGAATGGCACCAGAAGTCATTCTATGACTCCAGGCAAGGGGGTTCAGATCACGCATGCTCAGTGATGCTCTTAACCAGCGCCTTTAAAGCTCCAAGGGTCTTATAGACCAGCCACACTGTTAGGTGGGAGAAGAAGAATTGCACAGATTCGGTGATTTGTCAAAAGGAGATTTTACTTAAATATGTAAATCTGAAAAAAAATATTCTTTGATCTGGTTAGTTGGTGCTCAGCAGTGTCTTCAGAGTACACAACAGTAGTCGTTGTGGTTTGGGTGTGAGCTGTATCCCCAAGCAGGTCATCTGCAGAAGGCTTAGTTGCTAATGCAGTGTCCGTAATTAGAGTTTGGATGAAGTGTGGTTCATGAGGAAGCTGACCTATCCAGTGGATTCATCCGTTTATTTATTTTTTAAAAATCTGTGTGTATAGTGTATGCATATGTATGTGTTCATGTATGTGTGTGCATATCTGTGTGTGTGTGTGTGTGTGTGTGTGTGTGTGTGTGTGTGTGTGCCGTGCCCAGGTGTGCTTGTGTACAGAGAGCAGAAGTTGACATCAGGCATCTTCCTCAGTCATTCTCCACCTTAATTTTGGAGACAGCCTCTTGCCGAATCTGCAGTACACCATCTGGTTAAGCCAGCTAGCCAGGGAGGCCTAGGCACCCCTCTCTGTCGGCACTGGGGTTACAGATGTGTGCCACCATGTCCAGGGTTTCAGATGGGTGACAGGGATCCAAACTCAAGTCTTTACTAGCCCATGGAGTCACGGTTGAATGAGAAATGGTGGAAACTATTGAAGGTAGAGCCTGATTGGAGGATGTGGTCCACTGGGGGTGTGGCTTTGAAGGGTCCTGGCCTCTTTTTGATCTCTGTCTGTTTGCGGCCACTGTGAGGTAAGCATCTTTACTGTATTCTCCCTGTAGCGGCTTCCTGTCTCATCACACACGGGATCAGAACCAATGGAGCCAAGTGATTGCAGAACGTGATCCAAAAATAAATTCTTTCTCCCTAGGTTGGCTTCTTGGGTATTTTGTCACAGTGATGTAAAGTGGCCAAGTCACCAGTTGCCACAGCTGTCGTACCTGAAATTAATAGCTGCTGAGGGAAGGAGGGTCATTTTACTTTAAGGGTATGGTCCCTGGGTTGACTATGGCAACACACCCTAGAGTATATGGTTAGCATAGACTAAATAAACTTGGCAGACAAAAATAACTGTTTTTGAAAGAACAATGGGTAGGTAGGGGAGAGGGGGTCTGGGAGAATTTGGAGGAAGGGGGTGACTATGATCAAGATACATTGTATGGCTTTCTCAAAGAACTAATAAAAATTGTTAAAAAAAAAAGTCTGACTCTTCAGGGCCAGGATTCATAACCTCTATACTGCTTGAAAAAAATATAATAAGTTTTATACTCAGTCTTAAAAAAATTAAGCTTAGTAAGAGAAAAAAATTACAGATGGTATCTGTCACTACACAATTATAGGATGTCAAGTGTCTGTTGTATGCAGCCAGCATGCTCAAAAGAGCCCCTCAAGACATAGGATTTGACCATGTGAGCCTTTCAGCATTCCTGGTTTTTCAGTTGGAGAAACTGAGTCTCAGCCTCCATGAGGAGCCCTGGGGTGTAGCTGGGATCATCACTCAGGCTTGAGACATCTCTGTCAGGGTTTTATTGAGCAGAGCTGCCTGCCGCCATATGCATTTAAATAATGAGCGACGATCAATACCCGCCTCTGTCCACACTCCCCCGGTGATGGCCTAAGAAGGCCAGGCCAGCTCTACCACGGGGCTTCAGCCTGCAGCCCCAGCACATTATGGCTTCGCTGGAGCTAAATTTTGCCCATCAAGAACCACGAGCGATATAGAGAGGGGTGGCAGGAAGGTCGCAGAGAATTCACAGGGATCTAAATCTTGAATGCTGGTGAGATAATGTGGCTGCGTTTCCATAAACAGACACGCATCCATCACCGAATGTTGGCTCAGCCCTGAGCAGAAAGCCATGGAGGCATGGCAGTTCTCAGCAGCCTGGCAGCTTTGGGGTCAGATTTTATTTCTGCCTCTTACTAGTTATGAGACTCCATGAAAGTCCCTTTATTCTCTTGTCTCCTTCTATTTATCCCCCTCCATCCTTTTCCTCCCTTCCCAGCCCCTTCCTCCATTCTCCCCTCTCTCTTCTAGTTCCTACCCTCTCTCCTTCCCTCCATCTATATATCCGTATACAGATCCAGATATATCTCAATATATCTAGGCACAACACAAACAATAAATTTCATAAAGTGTACTAAGGGGTGCATGCCTATCCCACTACTCCACAATCACGATATGGCTCCCCACAATGCTCCCTTGCACACACGCAAAGAGCTCATTGTCTACCTTGACGTCTGTCTTCTATTGATTAGTTTTGTCATTTCTTGAAATTCACATAAATGGATCCATTTGGAGTAGTCCATTTTTTTATGCCTGGCTTCGTTAATTTAACATGATCACCAGCCGATTCACTCAGGTCTAGTTGGGTGGGCGTCATTTATTTTTGATTCTCTCATATTTCATTGCCTGGATGTACCAGGGTGTGGTAGCCCTAACCCATCCCCCGCTCCTATGTGTATGCGACATGCGGTGGCGCGCTCTCAGGAACACGGGCACTGAGGACTTGGTGTGATTCTCTCTGTGTCACATATACTGCCATTTCCGGTGCTCGTGGAGCTTGGCGAGGAGATGATGGGGAGCTTTGCTTCTGTTCTAAGAGCCTCCAATTCCTCACTGATAAGTGGGAAGCATCACGCCGATTTTCTCTTGGCGTTGATGCTTGGCCCGATGGATAGATGTTCTATCATACAATAACTATGAGCCTAAAGAACACCAGTTGACCCATCCTATTTTCAAACCCATGGTAACTCTATTTCCCTGCACAGTGCAGCTGGGTGGAGCAGACTGGGTGTTGTTCATGACTGTGACTAAAATGCCACTTAAGAGACAAAGGACTTCTTTTGGCCCATAGTTTGAGTCAATCACAGTGGAGCAGTCATGACAGGAATGTGAGGTAGTAGGTCACATGGTAGCCACAGGGAGATGAAAGGCTGGTGCTCAGCTGGCTTTTTTTTTTTTTTAAAGTTCAGTCTGGGATCCCAGCTAATGGGATGCTGCTGCCGACAATTAGGGTGGATTTTCCCACCCCAATTAACCCAGAGGTGATCTTGTCCAGTTGACAGTATCAACCATCACAGTATCTCCTTCTGAGCCTTACTGGGGGAGCATGAGTATGGTACTCACTACAGATGCTGTCCTGGTCAGGATCTACTGCTGTGATGAAACACCATGACCAAAAGCAAGTTGGGGATGAAAGGGTTTATTTGGCTCACACTTCCACATCTTAGTCCATCACTGAAGGAAGTCAGGACAGGAACTCAAGCAGGGCAGAATTTGGAGGCAGGAGCTGATGCAGAGGACATGGAGGGGTGCTGCTTACTGGCTTGCTCCTCATGGCTTGCTCAGCCTGCTTTCTTGTAGAACCCAGGACCACCTGCCCAGGGTAGCACCACACTGGACTGGGTCTACCCCATCAATCATTAATTTAAAAAATGCCCTACAGGCTTGCCTCCAGCCTGATCTGAAGGAGGCCTTTTCTCAATGAAAGTTCCCCTGTCTCTGATGACTCTAGCTTGTGTCAAGTTGATATAAAACTAGCCGCCACAGATGCCAGATTGAAAGTGGGCTCTCGATACTTTCCCGGGGCGCTTTCTCCTTAGCCATTTGCTTCATTTCATCTGGCTAAAGAGAAAGGCAGGGAAGGCCTTCAGACTCCAGTTTCCAGAGGGCTCCTCTGTAGGTTGGTAATTCATCGTTTGAAATTGCCAACCCTCAGCGAGACAAAACATGACCTTCTAAGGGCTGGTAGTAATAAGGCTTCAAATGAAAGCGGTTTCACAAATGGGAAGGGTCCCTATGGCCTCAAGAAGGCACCAGGTTCAGAGGAGGGTATGTGAGAATCCCTGAGCCCCTGCTCTGCCTCCAGGGTGAGGCATTCCCCTTGTCTGAACAAACAGGATCTTGGGTGGATCCTGAAGGGACTGTTATGGGAGCCAGAAGCCTGTGTCAGTAATACCATAAATCAAGGGTAATCGTAAAGGGGCTTTGTGCCTGGGCTGCTGTGACACCTCTCTTTGTCTCTCTGTCTCTGTCTGTCTGTCTGTCTGTCTGTCTCTCTCTCTCTCTGTCTCTGTCTCTGTCTCTGGAACCTCCCTCTAGGCATAGTGAACACAGGGTAGACGGTACCCAGAGCTGCTCACCATCTGAAAATAATGGACCGGTATTTCATCTCCCAAAATAGTGTTGGGCTTGGGATGTTTTCTTTCCTTCTTTAGGACTCAAGGATTATTGGATTATGAGGCAAAGGGCTTTTGCTGGCTTTGCTGGCTGGCGTTTGGATCTGGGAAGACAATGGTAGCTGAAGTGTGTAGAAGCTTCCAGATTTAACGGTATTAGGCACAAGTATTCAGATCACTGTCCTGTTTAGCCTCAGTTGTCAAACTTGACACAGCCTAGAGCCAGCTGAAAGGAGAGCCGCAGCTGAAGAATTGTCTCCATCGGATTGGCCTGTGGGGCGGGGGTGGGGGGGGGGCGCGGTTGTCTTGATTCCTAATTTATTTAGAAGGGCTCATTCCTCGGTGGGCAGCGTCATCCCCTGGCAGGTGGTCCTGAACTGTCTAAGAAAGCTAGATAGGCATAAGCCCGGCAGTGAGCCAGCCAGCAAGTAGCATCGTCCTCGGCTCCCATTGCCCCTCTTTGGCTACGAGGAGAATTCCTCGGCAGGAGGTAAAAGGCTATGGAATAGCTGAGTAGCTGACAAGCAGTTACTCAGTTGCACTTTGAGACCTCCAACTCTGAAGTCAAACCCCTCATCGAGTGGCACCTTTACCAATGGACAGTATTATCAAATAGCAATTTCTAAAGATTTCTTTGTTTTGTTTCATTTATGTGTATGTACCTAAATTTCTTTACGTGCACTAGATGTGTGTGGGTGTCAAAGGACACAAAGGATGTCTGATCTGGAACTAGACTCTTAGGGGACCACGAACTACCTCATAGGCTGAGAACCAAATTCAGATTTTCTGCAAGAGCAAAGTACTTCGGGGCACTGAGGCGTCCCTCCAGGTCCTCAAACAATGACTTCTGAAATATTACTCAATTAACAGAACAGAGCTGGCCGGACACTCTTCATCATCTTCTCGGTATTTTCAGGACTGCTTCTCTTTGTTTCCTGAGGTTGCAAAGTCCGGCTCCGACAGAGTGTTGGCTTCTTTCCCAGGATTACTCTTCATCTTCTGGATCTAAGGAGGGCTCTTCCTTCAAGAAGATGGAAAGAGCACCCACCTTCTGAGCTCACCTAAAACCAACACCTTTGTAAATGAAGAGTTGATGGTTGACTTGTCTGATCCCAGGTTGAAGGGACCAGTGGAAAGGAACCCTTACCATTGAAGAAAAGCTACTCTAGGGAGGACACAGGTTTAGGTGCTGTGTGGGTAAGAACGGCAAAATAAGCTTTCATGAAGAAGAAATTAGGATGGATGCAATGTGGGGTGGGAGAAGACAGGACCAAGACTCCACACAGACCCCTTCGTCAGCAGGGATGTGGACCAGGCTTTTTCTTTTGGGCCACCAGCCAGCTCCCAAATCATGACACAGAGATTTACTAGTTTTGAATGCTCTGCCTTAGCTTAGGCTTGTTTCTGGCTAGCTCTTTTAACTTAATTTGTTTCTCTTTATCTACCTTTTGCCTCAGGGCTTATTACCTTTTCTTTCTTTCTCTATATATCTTACTTTCACTGCTTCTCATGTCTGTCTGTCTGGCTGGCTTCTTGCCCTAGACATGTTCCTCATTCTCTCCTCTCTTCTAATTCCTCTTGAGCCTAGATTTCTCCTCCTATTTATTCTCTCTGCCCACCAGCCCTGCCTATCCTTTCTCTTGCCCAGCTATTGGCCACTGAGCTCTTTATTAGACCAATCAGGTGCCTTAGGCAGGCCAGGCAAAACAAATGCTACCCATCTTTACATGATTAAACAAAGGCAGGGTAAACAAAAGTAACACACCTTTACACACTTAAAGTAATATTCTGCAGCCTAAACAATTGTAACACATCTTTGCCTGATTAAAATATTATTCCATAACAGGGCATCTCTTCCCGTTCTGTCCAACCTTGACAGAGGTTGATGTTGCAACGAACTCTGTCATCTTCAAAGTTCACACTCGAGAACCACACAATGAACTTATTAAAAAACATCCTGTAGCAGGCTTTCTTTTGGCTACCCACCAGCTCCAGCTCCCAAATGAAGATGCAGAGACTTAACATTAGTTATGAATGCTCGTCCTTATCTTGTGCTCATTTCTGGCTAGCTCTTATAACTTAATTTAACCTTTTTCTCTTCATCTACATTTTGCCTCAGGGCTTTTTATCTTTCATTCTGTATGTCTTACTCCATGGCTGGCTGGCTGGCTGCTGCCTGCCTGGCTGGCCCTGGGTGTTTCCTCTCTTTCTTCCCTGTTTTCTTCTCTCTCAAGCCTAGATTTCTCCTCCTACTTATTCTCTCTGCCTGCCAGCCCCGTCTATCCCTCTACTGCTAACTATTGGCTGTTCAGTTTTTTATTAGACCAATCAGATGCCTTAGGCAGGCAAAGCAACACATCTTTACACTGTTCAACAAATGCAGCATAAACAAATGTAACATACTTTCACACTGTTAAAGTAATATTCTGCAACATAAACAAATGTAATACATCTTTACATAGTTAAAGTATTATTCTACTCCACAATAGCCAAACCATAGCATAATGTTTCAAATGAGGATCTAAGTTATTATGACAGGGTATCAGAAGAGAGGCAATTTAATCAAGGACAGCCTATTTCAGCCAACCAAGGAAGGGCATTTTTCCAAATCTGAATCCAAAGGGATACAGTCCATCCTCGTAGGATAGGAATGGTAGCTGGAGCTGTTAGTCACATGGCATCCCAAGTCAGAAATCAAAGGGCGAACAGGAAGTAGGACCTGTCTATCAAACCTCAAGGCCAGCCCCTCTGTGACTCACTTCCTTCACAAGCATCCCGAATAGCACCACCACCTGGTGACCAAGTATTAAAAACACTTGAGTCTGTGGGGAGCATTTCACGTTCAAAGCACAACAGAATTTGTTTTGGCTGCATGCGTAGCTGTTTTCAGGAGCATGCACACTGTGGGCCACAGGTCGGACTCCCTTGAGTGTCTAGCTAAAGAGCATTATAGGAAGGAAAATTTAGATCAAATGACAGGGGGAAAAAAAGGAAATTGCATTTTAGACCTTAAAATCACCAGTGCCTGAGAGGCAGCCAAGTGCCAATATCCAGGCAGCTGTGGGAAGATGGGCTTGAAGTTGAGGACAGACTCACAGGAGATGTGGATTAAAGCATCAGTGTCCACGCAGTTTCAGACTTTGCCTAGCTCTGCAGCAAATGCCGACCACTACCTTGCTCCCCTCACACCTTGTCTGAGTCTGGCCATTGTGTTTCCTTTCGAGGGTCACTTTCCATCGTTGGTCATTTAACTCTCATAAACACTCTCAAGAAGACTAATAGCCAGAACCAGGGCCTCTGAAAGACATGGCTTGCAAAACAGCCTTGAAGCCTCCCTGGGTTGCAAAGGACAATTCAAACAAGCCTAAGTGAAAAACGGAATGAGTTGGGTGGAGTTGCCTGCTCATGGCAGACGCAGGTGAGGTGTGAGAGCTGTGTGCAGAAGGGGGAGGTGGGAGAAGCCTGTGGGTGTGACACAAGGTGATGTCTGAGGCAGGAGGGTGGGAACAAAGTAACGTAGGTGGGGGGGGGGGCTCCTCAGCCTGCCAGTGCGCCAAGAAAATGGTACCAAGGTCTCAGAGCGAAGGCCACCGTCAGAGGAGGCTCTGGATAGAAATGGCCCCTATAGGGGACCCCATTGGGCTCAGTCATTGGCTAGGCTGGGAGCAATCTTATGGGTGTGGCTTTGAAGTGGACACTATGACGGGCGCAAAGTGGAAGTAGTTGGGGATTTTCAAACATGCTTCTGCTCATGGACTCCAGAGATCTGAGAGAGGTGGCAGACACAGGCAGAGACAAATCCTTCCCCTCCTTTCCCTCCCCTCCCCTCCCTTCCTCTTCCCTCCTCTTCCTCTGACTCCTTGTATGTATCCCTGGTTATTTCTTTTCTCTGCAGTGGCTCCATGTATCTTTTTATCTGACATGAAACCACAGACAGTCCTCAACAGCAAGAGGCTTAAATTTTCCCTGGAGAAACCTACCATTCCAGGGAGAGGAAATATGCTTGCTCTCAGCATCGGTCTTGACTTCAGCAAAGCATCCCCAGCCACCATGATCCATCCTACTAAACCCAAGGAATTGGGGGTCCTGGAAGGAGAAGGCTGAATAGAGAAGGAAAGAAAGGGGTTCCCGACTTAAAAGTCCCACCAGAAAATATCCACACAAGTCCAAAAAATTGGTGAGGCATAAAAGGAACCTATATCCCCTGTCACTGTCTGGATAAGAGGGAACCAAGGAACCAGTGGACTGGAGGACACAGGGAGGCTGTGAATGCCATCCATCATGGGGTCCTCCAATGGTGGTTGGTCAGGCCAGATGATCATGATTGGATTATTGTAGGCACTAAGTCAAATGTGAGTTCTCAAGGCAAGACAGATAAAGACAGATAGACAATAGATATATAGATCATCAACAGATAGATAATTGGTAGGTAGATGACAGGTAATATAGAGGTAGTGGCAGATAATTGGTAGAGGATAGAAAGATAGACCATAGCTAGTTTGTTTTCATGATAGTTTCTATTTTATCTATCTATCTATCTATCTATATCTATCTATCTATCTATCTATCTATCTATCTATCTATCTATCTATCTATCTATCTATCTATCATCTATCTAGGGGAGCTGGAGAGGAACACAGGGCCTCTGCATGGGAGGCAAGCACTCTACTACGAATCCACATCCCCAACCCATGAAGCTGCTTTTACAGAAGGGTGTTCTGCCAGCTGTCCTGTCCCTCAGTGTCCCTGTTTCCACCTGCATTCTCAAGTGACTAAGTGAGTAAGGACTGGCTTCTCAAGCCCCGAATCCTGCCTTCCCCAGTATCCCGCCCCAAACCTCTGGTACCCACACTCTCCTAGGCGTCTCAGGGTTAAGTCATCTTCCATAGCTAAAACCCACTTCTGTAGTTTTCTTCTTCATTTAACCCTGCCCCATCCCCACCTCCTACATGCACCCCAGGGCTTTGCCAGCCTCTGTCTCTGGTCCTCTCCATCCTCTGTCCTTGTCCTATGGGCACACGTTCCTCCATCATCGAGCCAAGCAGCCCCCTCTGCCCCTGTTCCATAGGAACTGGAGAAAAAAAGGGAAATAAAGGGACCAGTCTAAAATCCTTAGCTGGGTGGGAAGAAGAAAGACTGGCAGGTGTCAATCAATCTCACTCCATAGCAACAGAGAGACTCTGCCAATAACCCTGAAGCTGAAAATGGCAGAAGCTTGGCAAGTCAGGGAAGCCCTGACTTCTAGGGCGATGGGTTTTTCTGTGGGCACCACTGGAACAGTTTTGTTTTCATACTTGAAGCTGAGCCGTGAGTTTGGGGTCTCTGGTTTCTCTTTCCTGGTTTTGTTATTTTCCCTAAGGTACGTTGAACCTCTATTGAGCAAAGCCCGGGGTATAGTCCCCAAGAGGAGGGATGAAATGCCCAAACTGTTTTCTCTTTTGCTTTTTGATTTGGGATCTTTCTATACAGCCCAGATGTGGACAAAGGATCCTCTTGCCCCATCCTCCACAGTGTTGATTTGGTGGGTGGGCACCATCATGCCAGGCTGGGAAGTCTACATGGTTCTCTCTGAGAATTGCTTGGGGAAATTAAAGGTTTATCTCTCTGAGGGGGCAATGGCAGTTACTGACCAAAAAAGGATCTATTATCTCTGTCCATCCATCCATCCATCCATCCATCCATCCATCCATCCATCCATCCATCCATCCATCTTTCCATCTATCTATCTATCTATCTATCTATCTATCTATCTATCTATCTATCTATCTATCTATCATGATATTTTAATTGTACTGAAATGTGATTTTATTTGTATGTTAATAAATAAAGTTGCCTGGGGGTCAGAGGTAATAACAAGCCATAGCAGAGCTGGGTGTTTGTGGCACACACCTTTAATCCCAGCACTTGGTAAGCAGAGCTAGGTAGATCTCTGTGTGGTCAAGGATACAACCAGCATTGGAGACACATGCTTTTAATCTCAATACCATAAAAGACCTGGAGGGCTGTAAATACAGGCAATGATGAGACAGTCATGTGGTTGGGTTTACAACCAATGAGAAGGCAGAACAGAAAGTCTACATAAAGACAAACAGACAGGAAGTAGCTCTCTTTCGGAGAGGTCTCTTGTCTGAAGAGGCTAGGCGGGTAAGGCTCTTAGCTCTGATCTCTTAGCTTTCTTCTTTGCATTGGTTCTGTGTTTCTTATTTAATAAGACGGTTGGTTACATCTACATCTATCTATCTATCTATCTATCTATCTATCTATCTATCTATCTATCTATCATCTATCTATCTACCTATCCATCATCCATCCGTCTATCTATCTATCTATCTATCTATCTATCTATCTATCTATCTATCTACCTATCCATCGTCCATCCGTCTATCTATCTATCTATCTATCTATCTATCTATCTATCTATCTATCTATCTATCTATCATCTCCATCTGTCTGCCTATCTATCTATCTATCTATCTATCTATCTATCTATCTATCTATCTATCTATCTATCTATCTATCTATCATCTATCTATGCATCTATCTATTTATCCATCTATCTATCATCTCCATCTGTCTGCCTATCTGTCTATCTATCTATCTATCTATCTATCTATCTATCTATCTATCTATCTATCATTTATTTTTCTGCCTGTCTATCATACCTGTAATGATAGTTATGGTAGTGATGGTTGTGGTGATAGTGGTTATGGTGGAGGCAATGGGGGTGGCTGTGGTTGTGATGGTTCTGGTAGAGGTGATGACCATGGTGGAGGTGACCATGGTGGTGATGGTAGAGGTGATGGTGGTGATGATACTTGTGGTGGAAGTAATCGTGATTATGGCAGTAGTTGTGGTGGAGATAATAGTGGTCTGGTGGTGATAGTGAGGGTTGTGTTGGTGGTGGTGGTTGTGGTGGAGGTGATCATGGTAATGGAGGTGACAAGTGGTAGTGGTAATGATGGTAGTGGTGATGGCCATTCTCTCACGGGGCCAGTGTCTCCCAGACACTTGATTTGACTAATGTAACCAAGTTCCTGAGAGTCGGGTAGAATCGTACATCTTCATCAAACTTTCACGGGGCTGAAGATGAAGCCATCTGGCAAAGAGGGCACTTGAGACATATTGTTGAGGGACTGTTGGAAGGAAAGAGTAGAAACAGATTCCAGATACCTGCTTGTCCTCACCCTGCCTGGAGGCATACTTCCAACTAACATTTCCCATCCAGCCTTATTGTCTTTCAACCTCCATTTCCCCCTTGGTCAAATAATGCCGAGCTTTGCAGCAATTATAATAAACTAATAAAATAATGCATGCAGATGGCACAGCATAGTCTGGACACAAACTACGTACCAGGCCTTGGCATCTGCCACACGAAAGCGCACCCCCAGAGGGCCCCATGGTAGGACCTCACAAAAGGGCACAGAGGAGATAAAAGGAATTCCCAACAGTGGTTCCATCAGCTGGGGCCCCAAGGATGCTAAGTGCTGCGCTGACTGTCACATCACTTAACCCTGAGGTCTACAAGTAGTAGAACTGAGTGCTGGCGGGTTCTTGTCCACTTGACACAAAATAGGGTCACCCGGGTAAAAGGAACCCCAACTGATCCCGCCTCCATCAGACTGGCCCGTCGGGGTGTTTTCTGGATTAATGATTGATGTGGTAGGGGTGGTAAAGGAAGGGTATGGGACCACTTGCTGACCCAGTCACTGAGGTGATGGCAAGACACCAGTGAAGTGGACGCTCTGACAACCGACAATCTGGTGAGGGGCTCCCGGGGATGCGTCGAGCAGCTCTGACCGAGTCCTCTCACTCAGCCCTTCCATGCATTCATCCAAAGTGTCCCCCTCCATACCGGGGAGAGAACCCAAGACCTCACGCGTGCTAGGCAAGTGATTGACCCCGGAGTCATGCCTGCAGCCTCAAAGGTTCCTCCTGACCACGTGCATGTACATGAGTGTGGGGTCTGGGCCAAGCTGGGGTGCCCCGGCAAGGGTGTTTACAGAGGAGCCATCTCCTTCACCTGGAGAGGAACGTACTGCTTACACCTTTGGGGCTGCATGCAGGGACCCAGCTTCAAACGGATTAGCCATTTATGAAAGAAAATAAAAAGAAAGTCCGTGCTTGGATCTCCAAGGAACAGCAAAGCGAGAGCACAATCAGCTTCTCCCGCCGTCCATGACCAGACCAAAGGCTCTCTGTGCTTGACTTCCTGGGGCAGCTTCTCATTCAGAGACAGAACGTATGGAAATTTAAGGTACTCACACACTCCCTCAGTAGCCCTGCAGATTCCCGGGGTGCATTCTGGCTGGGACCTCCCGGCTTGGTTTGGCTAGGGGGGGCTGAAAGCTGAGGGAACTGAGGAAGAAAGAGCCCCCCCTTCTTTTTGGCTTGTGCCGTTGTGTGTGTTTGCCGAGCCTGTAACGAGTCTGAGGGAAGTGGGTTGTCAGGATAATTATCTGCCTGGTAATTACAACCAGTCATGGAGGAAGACGGAGCATGCCAAACAGTGGTCCTGCCAGCTGGAAGAGGTCCTCAAGCGAGGGATTTGTGGCTGGCCGTGCCACTCGGCGCTTACGTTTTGGCTGTGTACTTGAGGGAAGTACAGCTTTGCCCTCTCTGTTTTTATTTTTTTCTTTCTCCTTTTAATGTCAGCTTCAGAAGTGGGGAGGACTCGGTTGTGAAACTCCCCCGGATTCTGCATCTGGGCCTTTTTCAGGTATGTGGAGGGGCAGGGAGAGGCCTAGGCCTTGCTCTCCGTTCCCTGTGTGGAGGACACGGTGTGGCTAGTGGTGAATGAGTGAAATAAAGGCACCCACAAGGTGGGCAGATGTTCAGGTGCCCAGATGGAACGCCTCTGGCATGCTGGAGTTGTTCTGGGGACACTTTGCATGTATGATCAGTGGGGTCTTGGTACTTCCCCATTTAGGAAGGCAAGGATGATACAGTATTACAAGGGCTGGGTTGCAGCGCAAACCAGATCTTAAAAGATCTTATTAATGAAAATAAACCTGGAGCCAGGTATTGGGGTGAAGGCTGGAAGATCAGAGAAGCAGAACAAGCCACAGCTTCCTCACCTGGCCAATTCCTTAGCTGATCCTGTTTCCTCGGACTGGAAGCCTCTGAGTCCTCATCCAGAATGGATCTCAGCTGAACTGCTGCTAAAATCCTAAAAGCTTAACCAGCTCTAGTCCCTCATTCTCATGCCTTAAATACCTTTCTGCCTCCTGCCATCACTTCCTGGGATTAAAGGCGTGTGTCACCATGCTTGGCTGTTTGCAGTGTGACCTTGAACTCACAGAGATCCAGGCAGATCTCTGCCTCTGGAATGATAAGATTAAAGGCGTGTGCTACCACTGCCCATCCTCTATGTTTAATATTGTGGCTGTTCTGTTTTCTGACCCCAGATAAGTTTATTAGAGTGCACAATATTTTGGGGAACACAATACCACCACACTGGGTGGAGGACTGAGTATTAGGGAGATGGGTAGAGAGACTTTTAGAGAAATCATTCCTATTTCACCTGATTTCAGTGGGTAAGCGATGAGTCCGGTGAGGGCAGCCACTGAGTGGGATAGCCAGATTTTCTGACACTTTGGCTAGAGCTCCTGCCTCATTTCTCTCGTCAGTTTCTCCATGTCTGAGAAGGTTCTAGGCCCCATCTGAAATCCTCCCTCCCTGGGTTTAGTGCCTGAAGGGAAAGAGATATGGCCATCACCCTTGACCCCGTGGAAAGAGCCCAACACTCCCAGATTACCATGGGCTGAGGAGTCTCAGGGTTGACAGATATTCGAGTCTAGAAATGCGGGGAGGGGTATGACTCAGTGGTCAAGCACTCGCCTGGTATGCCAAGGCCCTGAGTTCGGTTCCTCACACTGGAAACAAACAAACAAACAGAAAATGGACCGTTGTGGCCACAATAGCCCCATATGACTTGGTAAAGTCTGTGACGTGAGTCCTTTAGGGCCATCATCCACTGTGGGGTTATTGGGGGGCTAGTGTGGAGTCACATCTGTGTGACCTATCAGAGGACGGCACTGGGCATGTGACCTACTTCTCTTCATCTGTGAGTTGGGGTGATGCTTATACCTGTCTTAGAGGCTGGACTGAGACAGTGCTTGAAAGACACTCAACATGGGGGCCTCTGACAGGGCATTGAGCCCCTAGCTGCCGCTTTCTCCCTATAATCACAGTTGGTGACAGAGCCGGAGTCCTCGGCTTCGGCTGGCTTCTGGCTGATTTTGCTGGGCATAGCTGCTTTCTTAGTGCTATTTTCTGGGATTAGAACAACCCTGGTAGGAAACGACGATGCCTGTTGTTGAGAACCACTGATGTGTTTGTATTCTGGTGAGACTGCTTTCTATATCCAAATGTGTGTGTGTGTGTGTGTGTGTGTGTGTGTGTGTGTGTGTGTGTGTGTGTGTGTATGCATGCACATTCTTGTGTGGATGTATGTGCATTTGTATATGCATGTTTGTATGTCTGTGTATATGTATGTATGTGTATGTGTGTTTGTATGTCTCTCTCCCTGTCTGTGCATGGGATATATACTACCTGCCATGGCCTAGCTTTACTGACCTTTGTGAATTCCCCATCATTCTCCCCTTGGTAGCCAGGGTGATAGACTGGGCAGCTTAAGTGACACAGGGTGGGGAAGACCAGGGACATTCTGAAGGGGGCGTGGCCAGCACATTCCTGTAGCCACTCAAGTTCAGCTCCCTGACAGCTTGGAGGAAGATAGTCTGGTGAGCCCGGGACAACTCAGAATGACCTTGAACTCTTCCCTGGAGACTTCCAGGCCTGGCTTGTGTCCACCTTTCTGACTTTATCTCCATCCCCGCCTCCCCAGGCTCACTCTGCAGCAGCAGCCACAGCTGCCCCCGCCCTCTGCTTTCCCTGGCTATATCTGTTCCCACCTCAGGCCCTTTGCACCAGCTACTTCCTCTGGAAGACTGCCCATCCAGGACTCTTTCTGTAGCTGATCTTTCTGATGGCTTAAGGTCACTGCTCAGTGCCCTTCCCTGAGAGAAGCCTCTCGGGCTAACCCTATTTCAGGAAAGTCCCAGATACCTCAGATGTTGCCTATCATATCGAATTAATTCATCTGCATTTCTAGAAGATGGTATCTCACCAGGCATGATGTGAAACCTCACTGGTTTATGGCCTCATTTCCTTACTGAGGATAGGGACCTCGCATATCTTACTCCCAGGCAGAGCTCCAGCAGCTGGGTAATACTAGGCATTCAGTAAGTATTTGCTAGAGAAATGGAGTCAATGGGGATCCACTCCACGTGATAGCTAGAGAGGTGATGGGAGCAGGGAGAAAATTCGGACACAGAAACTAGTTACAGAAAGTGTGTATATCCAATGTTGGGTGCCAGAGGCATGGCTAACAGACAGGGACATTGTGCCAGGCCTGGAGGGGGGCGGGCTGGAGCTCCGAGTTTTCCTGCAGGAGGTATTTGAACCAGAAATCAAGGATGCAGAGAGGGGGCTGGGGAGAAGGCTCAGTGGTTAAGAGCGCTTGCTGCTCTTGCAGAGAGGATCAGAGTTCAGCTCTGTGCACGCTGGGCAGAGCTTTGGGACGTGAATCTCTCACGGGGACTTAACAGGTTCAGATGGCAAAAACAAGAGCAGAGGGCTACAGGGAACTGGGCTTCTACCTGCCATTGAGTAGCCCCAGGATGGTATCAGTCAGCTATTGCTGTATAACAAATCACCCCAAATCTTAGTGGAAATTCCAGCAACCATTTAGCTCGTGAACCCATAAATACTGTACTGATTTAGGGCAGACGCTGGAGCCTTTTATGTGTTGGCTGACAGGTTCTGGGTCAGTCTGGGGTGACTGGGCAATGATGGTTCAAAACTGCAGCTCACTTTCACACCATGGTGTCTCTGCAAGCTTTCAAAGCCTGAGCATATAGCCGTCTGTGTCTCACTCTGATGGTCAAAGCGAACCCAAGGGGTCAGTTCAGGTTCCGGCCATTGAGAAGATCCACTTCTCAACGGGAGCCAGCTGCAAAGCATCTAGGGAGGTGGCTGAAGATTTCTGAGCCTTCTGGAGCCTGAGCTAAGGTGTGCAAGTGTCTCCACAATGTTACTGTGCCCAGTCATTACCATCATGACTGCAGCATCGGTTACCATGGTGAACATTATATAATGCATTGGTAGTCACAGGCAGAGGCAAAAGAGCCGAGTTGGGATCTGCTTATCAACAGATCCAGATTAAGCCAGTTGGGTCTGTTGTGGGCTTCCATTTCTTGTTTGTAAAATGGGCTCGCAGCTTCCTGTCCATCCCACTATTATGAAAGTCCTTTGCAAATACAGGAAACAATTCAACGCAATGTCATATTTATCGAGCACCCCTGTGTGCCACATTGTTTTGGGCCTCGAGAATAGGATGAGTTAGAAGAAGAAAATAGAACTCTTTGGGGTTTAGAGGCAGAAAGGAATTGACAGGTACTCTATGATGCAGACCTGAGTAATGTTAATGTAAATATAGGTGGTGGTGGTTGTGGTTAAAACATGCCTTCTGTTTCCTGAGGAGTTCCAAACATTGGGGTCTGCTAAACATGGGGGTCAGCCTCATACAGCAGCCAGAGCCCTTCTGCCTGGCAGGCAACTTCACCTCTTGGAGTCTCAGTGTTCTTCTCTGTAGAATGGAATCAGTATTAGTGATATTAGTGATAACCCTATATAGGTTGTCTGTGGGGTTAAATGAGACAGACCTCAGAAAATGCTTGGACTTAGCCTGGTGCCCAGGACACGCTTGGCTTGATGATGTGAGCCTATATCTTAAGTTGCTGCGTTCTTCCGACACTCCGGCAGATGAACAAGGAGTCCCCACTTGACTGGCGAGGAAACAGTCTCCACAGAGACCCCAGTAATGCAGACAACTATGGGAACACCAGAAAGAAATTGGAATATCTGTGATCATTGGCGAATCCTCCCAAATTCCAGAAAAAAGCTAGATGTATCAAACCCCTGGCTGGTCCCTCTGGGCAGCAGATGCTCTCTGCCTGATTCTCTGATTTTGAAACTCCACACACACACTCCCCTGGTAGTGTGATGGGCAGGAGCTAAGGCAGTGGTTCTCAGCCTTCCAAATGCTGTGACCCTTTGATACAGATCCTCGTGTTCTGATGACCCCCAATCACTGCTGTAATTTTGTAACTCATAGCTGTAATTTTGCTACTGTTCTGAATTGTCATGTAAACATTTTTTGGAGATAGAGGTTTGTCTGAGGGGTCACCACCCATAGGTTGAGAACCACTGGGGTCAAATGACCAACCAGCTCATGTAAAGAATTAGAAAAGGCTTGAAAATGTCACAGGGCTGTGTAATGATGGTTGGCAAGCTGCCCACTTTACAAAGGGGAAACTGAGGACTATCAGCAATCAGTGGCTTCCTTAGGGTTCCAGCTGTGTTGAGGGACTTGACCCTGCCTTTCTCCTTCATGGAGCTTCATAGACTGGTCATGACTGGTCTGTCTACAGTATCCATCTTGCCCTGATATTCTCCTGTCTGCCTTTTTTATTTTTCTTTATCACCTTATTTATTTATTTATTTTGAGACAAGGTCAAGACACTAATAAGTGAGTTCTAGGTCAAGTCTTGACCTAGAAATCACCTATTAGGCTAGGCCGGCCAGCCAGGGAGCCTCTACCTTCCTAGCTCTGGGATTACAAACTTGCCTGACTGTTTCATTTGGGTTCTGGGGATTGAAGCAAAGCCTTCATGTGATTATCATTTGACGGCCTGAGCCCTCTCTCCAGGCCTTTTTTGTTTGTTTGTTTTATTTTGAGACAGGGTTTCTCTGTGTAGCTTTAGTGCCTGTCCTGGACTCACTCTGTAGACCAGGCTGGCCTCGAACTCACAGAGATCCGCCTGGCTCTGCCTCCTGAGTGCCGGGATTAAAGGTGTGTGCCACCATCACCTGGCTCTCCACCCCTCTTTTTATTTTTCATTTCGAGACAGGTTTTCACCCTGTAGCCTAGGATGGCCTTGAACTTGCAAATCCTTCCAAGTGGCTGGGGTTCTAGGCTTGCACCACCAGGTCCAGTGATTGTGGCACTTTTGGTCCAGCCTCAGACTGTTGTCGTCCTCTGTTCTTGTAGGAAGCCAATACAGCACATATCTCATTGTGCTGTCCAGCTGCCTCCATCCATGTGGCTCTCTCTGTCTTGCCTCTGTGTCTTGGTTTGTTCTGTCCACGGTATGGATAATTCCTTCCCTATTCACTTGGTTCCTCCCCTCCCCCCCATGATTCAGTCTTTCTGATTTGCCCCACTCAGGGCTACCTCTTTGCAGAGCTCAAGTATGCTCTCTGAGGCTGCTCTGCCTTAGAGATCATCACAGCTGCCTGACATCTGGGAACCATGCTTGTTTCCGAATCCGCAGGTCTTAGCTCAGTGTGCTTATGATTAGAGTCATGACCAGAGTACCAAAGAGCCACTCCTTCCCCATCTCAGGACTTTAGAGGTCAACAAACTCTAGACCTACTTATATCTTGGGCTTCTCAGAGCCTAGAGAGGCATTTGTAGTGCCCATTGCTTGTAGATTCTGTTGCTAGGAGACACACAATGGAGTCTCACAGAAGTCCAGGCCTGAGACACGTTGAGATATTAGCCTTTCTCACATCTTTACACTCTTTCCACAGACAGGTCCTCAACCAGTGTTTGTTGAGTGAATTGCTAATTGTTGCCATGGATGAAGCTAGCAACACAATGCAAGGACGGCCCAACATCACCTAGACTCTATGATCCTCAACTCAAGAGACCGAATCAGGATCCACCTTGGGTCTTGCCCCCTCCCCGACCAATGACGTCAGTCACCTAGTAGGTCCTCAAGTTAGGATCCGCCTTGTATCCTGCCTACCCCTCCCCACCAAAGGCCTGCTGTACATAGTAGGTCCTCAGATCCTGCTTGGCTTGGCCTGGATCAAGTCACCCAAGCTTTATAGAGAAAAGTGGCCCAGCCTTTGTTCCCCAGGGCCTGTTTTCCAACCCCCCTACTCCCCCCGCCCCCCAGCCTCTCCTGAGTTCTTTTCGCTTCTGTGGTTGGAAGCCAGTTTCTGAACATTGTGCAAACACGGTTTTATGTGGTTCAAATGCATTTTAAAAATGTCACTAATTACTCAATAGTCTGTGACCACTCTTTCAGGGTTATAATTGGTCTGTCATGTAAATAGCTAATTAGGGGCCTTGAAGAATGGGGCAGATGGGAGGCCTGCCCAAGGCCCTCTGACTATTTCTTTCTCTCCAAGCCCCCGTGGGAGACCCTAGGGTCCCTTTCGTCATTGGCTGGAGGAGGAGGGGGAGGAGGGCCATTCTCAGGCTGTAGCAGGGACCCCAGTCCTCTGACCTCCCGGGTAGGTTGGGGCCGGCACATATCCACACTCAAGGAATTCTCAGGCCACCAAGTTTAATAGGAACCAACTGTCCGGGCCCTCCACCCACTCTGGTGCCCAACATAGCTTGTGCCTTCCCAATGCAGACGGCTCACATGTGTGACACCGCAGCCTGCCAGCTGGCCTTTCTCCCTGGGTAGCTGGCTTGCTCTGGTTTTGTTCTTCCCCTAAGAGCATCCATATTGGTTCTGAAGATGCAGCGTTCACCTTAAAGCCTTTGACAGAACCCATCCAACATCTGCTTTTCTTCTTCTTGGTGCCTTAAAAAGACAGGGTGGCTTTGTGTTTGCTCTAGTGAAAAATAGATTTTCGGAGACAGCGAGTGGGAATAGATACTTGCCACCAAGCCTGACGACCTGAGTTCGATCCCCAGGACCTACACGGCAGAAGAAGAGAACCAGCTGGCCTCTAACCTCCACATACATGCCATGGAAATATGTGTGCATCTGAGTGCGTGGGTGTGTGCTCACGCACAGCATGCACACATCCTCATAAATAAATAAGTGCAATTAAAAAAAGCACACAGCTTTTCGCCCCAAGCAAGATTTGAGATATCATCTTCTATCTGCTTCCTTGGAGATGTGTCCTGGCATCCTCCTGAAAGCCAGGTATGGGAAGGGCTAGGTGTGTGGATTCCATCTAGTGAGATGATATTTGTTGCATCCGTGGTGTGGCAGTGTGTGACACACCCACTGAGTGTGTCATGCATCCAAGTGTTTCCCCATGACTGGAGGAGCCCTGACTTGCTGTAGCGGTGAATTTCCAGAGCAGAGCCATGCTGAGTCCTGAGGGTAGCTGGGCCTCTCTGACCCATCTGGCTACACACAGGCTCTGCTCTTTTCCTGGGTACCACAAGCTCAGGGACATTCAGCTGGTGTTGGTGTGACCTAGGGGTCTGGAGAGAGATGTGTAAAGGAAACCTGGCATCTTGGCCTGCGTGTTTGGAGTACACGATCAAATCTCCCCTCCTCTCCAGCTTTAGTCGCCGCACCTAGAAGATGGGTTTGAAAATGGACCAGTGGGATGGAGAGATGGCTCAGTGGTTAAGAGCACTGACCGCTCTTGCAGAGGACCTGAGTTTGGTTTCCGACACCCATGTCAGGCAGCTTACAACTGCCTGTAACTCCAGCCCCAGGGGATCTGATGTCCTCTTCTGACTTCCCACATATACACACACACATAAATAAAAATAGTGAAAAGAAATCTTGTTTTTTTTTTTTTTTCTTTTTGGTTTTTCCGAGACAGGGTTTCTCTGTGTAGCTTTGCGCCTTTCCTGGAACTCACTTGGTAGCCCAGGCTGGCCTCGAACTCACAAAGATCCACCTGCCTCTGCCTCCCAAGTGCTGCGATTAAAGGCGTGCGCCACTACCGCCCAGCTAAGAAATCTTTTTAAATGGGCCAGTCAGGTGACTTGGCTGTGCGTGTGTGTCTGTGTGGGCTTGTGCATGAGCGTACACACATGCATATTTTCTATCTAGCAGAGCTCTGTCTCAGAAAGACAAAATTGAAGTCAAAAAGGTCTATTTTGACACAGGAAAATCACATTTATTCATACACTGATTAAATTGACTGGCTTATTTTTAATCATCAACTTGATTCAAGATTTTAAAGAAAATTGAAAATTTAGAAACATAGAAGAAATTACTTTTAAAAATGACTTGTAGGAACTGGAGAGATGGCTCAGCAGTTAAGAGCACTGGCTGCTCTTCCAGAGGATCCAGGTTCAATTCCCAGCACCTACATGGTGGCTCACAACTGTCTTTAACTCCAGTTCCAGGGGATCTGACACCCTTACACCAATGCACATAAAATAAAGTTAAATAAATTAAAAAAAAAAAAACCCACAACCTGTAATTTTCCCATCTAATACACCCACAGTTACCATTCTGGAGACTCTTTGCCTCAGCCATTTTCCTGTAGTGAAAGCACCCGGCACAAAACTGCATATGACTGTGTGGACACACAAACCTGTAGACCATGGTTTATTTGATATCTATTTACTTATTTATTTGGTGTGTGTGTGTGTGTGTGTGTGTGTGTTGTGAAGGTCAAAGATCAGCTTCTGCCGCTGTCCCTCAGGAGTTGGCCACCTTGAGTTTGGAGACAGGGTCCCTCACTGGCCTGAGGCTTGCTCATAACACCAGGCTGGCTGGCGAGCAAGCCCCAGGGTCCACCACCTCATTGCCAGGACTCCAAGCTCAGGTCACCATACCTCACTCTGGCTTTTTTTTTTTAAACACGGGTTCCTGGGGTTGAACTCAGGCTTTTATGCTTGCAAGGCAAGCGCTTTACTAAAGCACGGAGCTGCTGCTCTCGCCCAGCATGATTTCCCCCTCTTGTTTAATCGTTGACAGTTTCGTGCGTGCATATAATGAATTCCGGTCATCTTCATGCCTCTCTCCTTGCCCTCCCTCTCCTGCTCACAACTTTCTTCTCAAGCGTCCTTCTACCTTCACACTTCCGCTTTGTGTGTGACCCACTGAGTCGAACTAAAGTCGCTTGTGTGTGCCTGGCTGAGTGGTTATTGACAGGCCCGCGGGCACCTTCTCAGTGGCCACATGCCGCCCCAGGAGCACTGGAAGCTGGAATCGTGTCCTGTGTTTCCCGTGGCGTTCTTGACACGGGTGCTTGGTTCAACTGTAAAGTTTATGAGGAGCAAGTTTTTAGTGACTTAGCCCAGGAGGCATGCGCCAAAGCTAAGGTTAAATAACCGCCCTGCTGCTGCTGCTGACGTCCTGGGGATTTCTCAGCCCTGACAACCACAAACAAGGTGAGCATCAGCTTTTCATTGGCTGTCTTGTTTTGTTTTTCAAGCCACGGTCTCTCCATGTTGCCAAAGTCAGCCTAGACTGGGAAATTCTCCTGTCTCATTCTCCTGAGTGCTGGGATTGCAGATGTACACCACTGCACTCTGTTGTCTATGAAGCCAAGATTTTGGGAATTTCTTCCTTCCTTCCTTCCTTCCTTCCTTCCTTCCTTCCTTCCTTCCTTCCTTCCTTCCTTCCTTCCTTCCTTCCTTCCTTCCCTCCCTCCCTCCCTCCCTCCCTCCCTCCCTCCCTCCCTCCCTCCCTCCCTCCCTTCTCTCTCTCTCTCTCTCTCTCTCTCTCTCTCTCTCTCTCTCTCTCTCTCTCTCTCTCTCTCTTTCTTTCTTTCTTTCTTTCTTTCTTTCTTTCTTTCTCTCTCTCCTCCCTCCCTCCTTCCTTCCTTTCTTTCTTTTTACATTTTTTTTTGTTTGAGACTTGTGTATTTATATCATTCTCACCCCACCTCCTCCCTGCTCCCTTCTTTCATGTCCCCTATTCCCTCTCAAATTTATAACTGCTTCTTTAATTATTATTGTTACATACATCTGTATGTGTGATATGCATATATATACATTATATATAAACAATAACAATAATAATAATAATAATAATATGTATTTCTGCAACCTGCTGAGTCTACTTACTGTTGCTTGTATGTGTATGTGTTTGGGGGTGATTACTTGGGATTGAGTAACCTATTGGGGAGCTTGTCCCTGCAGAAGGCTGCTTTTAAAGCCAGGACATTTGCTGTGAGGCCATGTCTTTCATATACGACAAGGAAGCTGCAGCCATGACATCTCCAAACATGGCTGCCCACACAAGGCCTGGCCCAGGCGACACCACCCGCCGACGTCCCAGCACAGGGAAGAAAAGTCTCACAAAGTCCTGCCCCCCCCCCCCATATGAAGAGCTACAGGTGATTCATGGTTGTGTCTTTCTGTAAAATAGAGTTTTATTTTTCTTCTCCTTTCCTCCCTCACCTCTTATAGTTTTCTTAAAATAAAAAAATTCTAGTGTGTGTGTGTGTGTGTGTGTGTGTGTGTGTGTGTGTGTGTGTGTGGTATATGTATGTGTATGGTATGTGTGAGTGTGCAGTGTATATGTGTGGTGTTTGTATATGTGTGAGTGTGTGTTGCGTGTGTGTGGAATGTGTGTGTGTGTTTGTAAGTGTGGTGTGTGTGAGTGTGGATGAGAGCGTATTTGTATGTGTGTTATGTGTGTATGTGTGTGTGTGTGGTGTATGTGTATGTGTGTGTTGTGTGTGTGAGTGTGTGTTGTGTGAGTATGTGTTGTATGTTGTATATGTGGAATGTGTGTGTGTGTATTTTTGTAAGTGGTATGTGTATGTGTGTAAGAGCATATATATTTGTGTGTGTATGTGTTATGGGTGTGTGTGTGAGTGTGTGCATGAATGTTCATGCCATATCAGGTGTTCGGAGGTGAGAAGCACTTCGGTAGGTTCCAGTTTGTCTTTCCCCACATGAGGCTCAGGAACTGAACTTAGGCAGCAGGCACCTTCATCCCCTGAGCCATTTTGCCAGCTGATAGTTTCCTTAATGCTTGGAGTTCTCACTCTCTCTTTTAAAAAAATTTTGGAGGGCTGGAGAGAGGTTAAGAACATTGGGTGCTCTTCCAGAGAGCCTAAGTTTGATTCCCAGCACCCACAGGGTGGCTCACAGCCTTCCATATCTGTAGCTCCAGGGGGTCCATAACCCCTCTTGTGGCCTCCTTGGGCACCAGACATGCATGTGGTGAACAGCATACGTGCAGGCAAAACACCCATTCACATAAAAATAATAAAATAAGTAAAAATTTGGCCTAACTTTATTTCTATTACAATCTTTCTTTATTCTTTATACTTTCATTTTTTTCCTCCTCCAACTTTCTCAACATTCCTCCAACATGTCCCCTCCCAACTTCCTATCTTTTTTCTTTTTTGATAACTCACCGAGTCCAGTTCATGTTGGCTATATGTGCATGGTGTGGGGGTCATCCCCTGGAGCATGGATGATCTACCAGTGGGAACATCCTAAAATATGATTCTCCCTGCCCAGCAGCCAGCAACTGTCAATAGTTCCTTGGTAAAGGGTGGGCCTGGAGAGTCCTTCCCCCGTCTAGGCTGGAATTCTCTTTTTGAAGGGTTCTTGGAATTACTAAACCTAATTACTACTACTACTAAATAATAATTACTAATATGAATCTGGATTCATATTGTTATTATTATTATTTGGGGGGTTGTTTTTGCTAAGATACATTCCGTATAGTGTATTGAGATTTCTCTCCAGTTCCATCACCAGGGGAACAACATATATTCTCTTCATTCATTCATTCATTTATTCATTTATTCACCATCTATTGAACACCTACTCATCCCAGGCCTTGCCTCCTTGTTTTCCCAGGTAGAATAATGGAGACTTCCCAGCTGGGAGTCAGAATTCACAGGGAAATGAGGTTATGATTCATTTCTCCTCAGCCTCAGACCTCCCTGTGGGCCTCTTGAGTCTTTGGAGGAGGCGTCTAGTAGCCTGGTATTTCCAAGGTGCAAGTCAGCACCCTCCATCGGGGAGACAGAGGCAGAAAGCATCGCTTCCCCAGCCCCGTGGAGTGGATGCTTAGGTGTCCACCAGAGCATTAAGCACTTGGTCTCCTCACTCCCACTTGGCTCTGACAAAGCTTTACAAAGCTTTTACACTGGGCATGAGTGCCCATAAATAACAGACCAACCTATAAATAAATACAGCTGGAAGCCCACAAAAGCCCCTGGCAAATGCTGTTTATTTAATTTCTCAAGTGTGGTCCATTTGGGTGCAAGGAGAAGGGTGGCTAAGCTTTAACTAGGCCAGCATACTGCTGAGGCTTGCTTTTCCTTTGGAGGGGCCACCTTACCCTCTCTCTGACATTTTGTTGTCTTTGTGCAACAGCCGGGCTGTCTGAAGCCAGGGATGGGGGGGACAAAGGGTGGGTTTGCAGACCTTTCCCAAAGAGGCTTACTCACCTCCAGGAAAGGCTCGTCCCCATCACTCCAGCCTGGCTGGCACCTAGCCAGGATGATCTGTGATTTGTGGGAGTGGAAGGATGGAAGGCATCCTGAGCTCTTTCCTGAGGTGGGCATGGAGGACAGTGATGGGCAGCAGTGTGGATTCAACATAGGCCTCTTTCTGTAAAGGATCTAAGCTATGGCCGATTTCAGAAACAGGTCTGTAGTCGGTCATCTGTTTCCTGCCCTGGGGCCTTTGCACGTGCCTTGCTTAAAATGCCGGTCTCTTCATGTTCCTACAACTAACTCCTTAGCAGTTTTCCAATGGCAGCTCCTCTGCTGCTCTCCTGGGATGTCTTCTCTGCCTCACAAGCAAGGGACCAGCCCCCTTGTTTATGTGATCTTGCAGCCTCCCATGCGGTTCTTTTAAAATTCCATTTACCGTTTCAGTGAAATTATCCCGCCGGCCAGCTACTGGTTGATCATCTGCCTAGCTCATCTGAGTAGCAAGATTTCACCATGCTCCTCAGATCTGAGCCACTATTGCCTCTCACCTGAACTTCCCCAGGCTCCATTCCTGTGGCCTCTGCATATCAAGACACCCTGAGAGGGATTTGGGAAATGTCACATCTGGTGGGTCCTCTGCTTGGGACCTCCCAGGCACTCCTATCTCACAACCAATGGAAGATAGATAGAGATCTACCTGTGGCTTGCTAGGTTCTGAGAGATCTGAGCCGGTGAGCTCTCTGGTCTCATTTCTAGTCACACCCTTCTTGATCATTCTGTCACATCCATACTGCTCTTCCTGGGGGTTCTAGAAGAGTCTATGCACAATTCCGCTGGTCACCCAAATAGTGAAGAGCTCGCTCCTTATATTCCCAAGGTCCTCCTCCATCAGCATTTGGTCCACTAGCCTGCTTTGATCACCTTCAGAGGCCCTCACTACATGCTGGCTCCATTCTTCACCCATCATGTTCTTCATGTCATAGACCATGGACCGACCTTCTCCTGCAAAGCATGCAAACTCCGCAAGGACAGAGTCTTGTATTTCTCTGTTCCTCTCTGCCCACTGCCTAGGCCAACCCCTGACACACATGGGAATATCTGGCTCCTGCAAATGTCATACCTCAACCAATGCAAAAAACCTCTGTTGCGTTTGACCAACTTGCAGGATGACTGGATTGTTGAAGTCAAGTGGCTTGTGCAGCTAAATCAGCAGCTGTCTGTCCAGCTTTGCTTTATTTATTTATTTTTCCGCCCTCCAGCTAAGGGCAAAGATTCTCCAGCCAAGGTCTTTGAGATTCGTGGTAGAATGTGGTTAGGAAAGGGGTGGTGTATCCTTCCCCCAAATGAAATAGGACAAGACCAGTAGAGCTAGAACACTAGGGGAGAGGAGGAAGGGTTGCCAGATGAAATCTAGACAAGTAGAACCTTCCAGAAAGCTATGATTTCTTTGAGGCTGGGGAGATGATGGAATTGATAAAGTTTTACCTTGCAAGTGTAAGAGCCCAGATTTGATCCCTGAAACTCACATCATGCCTTCATAATCCCAGTGTCAGCGAGGTAGAGACAGGCAGGTGCCTGGGGCTTGCTGGTCAGTCAGTCAGGCTTAGTCAGTGAGTCCTAGGCCAGTGAGAGACCTTGTCTCTAAAAACAAGTTAGACAGAGCCTGAGGAACAATACCCAAAGTTGTCCTCTGACCTCCACACACTCGTGCAATATGCACACACATACATTACCCCCATCCCCACCAAAGAACACACAAACTCAAGTGGGCACATGCACATTTAGTTTGGTCCTTTAGTAGGTGACAGAGAAAAGGCACCTTGTTCCCGGATGGCAGCTGTGTGCTATTTGCTAATTGAAGGATTCAGCCTGGCAGCTCTGTGTCTGAGCATGAACTGTGGGGCCATATGCTGACCAGGAGAGGTGTCTCTACTTTGTCTTGGAAAGTCATATATGTTCACAGTTGCACATGGTCCCTGGACGGACCTCAGGGTCAAAAGAGCATTGAGGTGTCTCACATCGCCCTGGCTCTTTGCTTGACCTGAATAATGCATGCTTTTTCCTGCTTCTCCGATGCTCTAGGCCTCTGATTTATGGCCATGAGCATGCCCCACCACTTGCCCTGGCTTTTGTTAATGACCTATCATGAATTATCCACAAAATGAACGCTAGATGAGCTAATTAGGCATTAACCTTACATTAGAGATCAACCACACGATTGGACCCTTCACAGCTACTGAAGTGCTGGCACAGAGTGGTAAGCATTGGAGGGGAGAGAAGAAAATAGCTGGGGTGGGAAGCCAGGAAGATAGGAGAGGTGTGAGCCTGCCTGCCTGGAGGGGGAAGTGAGTGGGATGCCGGCAAATGGCATGAATGTTAGGGAACCTGCAGGTTAACTGTGTGGTCACAGGCAGTGAGAAAGGATAAGTAAAGGTGTCACCCAATGTGCTCTAGGCTCTTGGGGATGTCCCTCATCCCTGTGTGGATGGAAGCCAAAAGCTGACGCTGGGATGTCTTCCTCTATAGCTCCCCACCTTATCTTTTGAGACAGGGTCTCTCTTCTGAATTGGAAATTTACTACTGGCCTGGCTAGCTGGCCAGTGAGCTGCCAGGATGCACTGTCTCCAATCCTAATTGCTGGGGTTACAAGGGAGTACCACCACTCCGTGTGTGTGTGTGTGTGTGTGTGTGTGTGTGTGTGTGTGTGTGTGTGTGTATAGTGTGAACCCAGTCTCTCATGCTTGTATGGCAAGAATTTTAGCTACTGAGTCACTTCCTGGCCCCTTGTTTTTATTATTATCGTTGTTTGAGTGTCTCACTATGTATCTCAAACCTACTGTATAACCCAGGCTGGCTGCAGTCACTCCATCCTCCTGCCTCAGCTTCCTGAGTGCTGAGATTCCAGGCCTATGCTGCCCTGCCCAGCCTCTGCTTCCCACCAACCCCTGTGCTCTCTCCCTCTCTCTGGAAAATTTGTCCTTTAGTACTCATAATTAAAGGAAGCCCAGCTCAGCATCTTCCCTGGGCCACCCTTGTAAAAGTCAGCCATACTTAATTTCTGGTAGAACTGAGTTAGTGTCCTGACATGGACCAGGAACAATTGGATGAAATCTTTCTACTAAGTATCTATGAGATCTTGGATAATTAATGTAGATAGATAAGCCACATACTGATAAATTGTTATACTGATATATATCAAACACATATATGTGTACACACATACACACACACACACACACACACACACACACACACACACACAAACATTACAGCTTTCAGATCATGTTCTTATCTATACTCCAACTTAATTTATGGACTATTCCAGAGATGTGGTAAAGGCCAGCTTTATTTTTCTCCATTTAACGGATGGAGAACCTGGGATGTGGCTCAGCTGTTTGAGCGATTGTCTTGCATGTATGGAGACCTGGGTTCCATCTTTAGCACCTCATTAACAAGGTGTGGTGTAATTCCAGCTCCCAGGAGGTGGAGGCAGGAGGATCAGAAGTTCAAAGTTGTCTTTGATTATGTGCAAGCCTGAGCTGTAGGAGACCCTGTCTTGAAGAATGGGGAAGGTTGAGAGACTCAGAGGAGGGGAGCTTTATCTGAGGGGAGGAGCCAGGAACTGAACCTTGGTCTACATTCCAAGTTTAACTCTGTTTTCGTGGTGGCATTGGCCTGCATGTCTCTTTCCCTTTTTGCAGATATGGTCCTTGGCAGTGAGTGATGTGTAAGGCAGGTCTGTTTTGACCCTTCATGTCCTGTCATGTAGGCAGCCATGTTGCATATCACATGGCCCAAACCCACCATTCATCATGGCTATGACGATTGAGTGAGAGGCAGGCACCTGATCAAAGGCAGGTAACTAGCAGGTTTGCTGTGAATAGGGGCCGAACAAGTCAGTTCCATGACTGCTGTGGAATAATCCTCTTGTTCACTGTAAAGGTTTGTCACTCGAATTGGTTTAATAAAATGCTGATTGGCTGGTAGCTGGGCAGGAAGTTAGGCAGGAAAGCCAAACTGAGAATGATGGGAAGAAGGAGGGTGGAGTTGAGAGTCGCCAGCCAGACACAGTGGAAACAAGATGAGAATGTTGTACTGAGAAAAGGTACCAAGAAATGTGGCTAAAAATAGATAAGAATTATGGGTTAATTTAAGTGTAAGAGCTAGTTAGTAATCAACCTGAGCTACTGACTGAGCATGTATAAGTAATATAAGCCTCTGTGTGGTAATTTGGGAAGTGGCTGCTGGGTATTTGGGAGTTGCTGGCAGGATAGAAACTTCTGACTTCACATGACCTCTTACAGGCACGAGCTAAGTAGGTCTACAACCAACCTGTGAGCAAGGACAAGAGACTGACATGGGTCTAAGACTGACAGAAGACACCGGTGGTGGGCAATTGTGGGAGTCTCCATGACCACCAGGGACCAGCAGAGTGTTGATCCACATGAGGCAAATTCATTCAACACAACTTAGTTAGCTGGTGTTGGTTCAAACTTCTAGAGTCTGACACCAGGTTGTAGGTAGAGTTTTCCTGCCTTGCCCACAGTCAGGACAAATCTCTGTCACCCGCCAGTCCCATAGCTGCTCAGACCCAACCAAGTAAACACAGAGACTTATATTGCTTACAAACTGTATGGCCATGGCAGGCTTCTTGCTAACTGTTCTTATAGCTTAAATTAATCCATTTCCATAAATCTATACCTTGCCACGTGGCTCATGGCTTACCAGCATCTTCACATGCTGCTTGTCGTGGTGGTGGCTGGCAGGGACTCCTCCCACCTTCCTGTTCTCTCAATTCTCCTCTCTGTTAGTCCCGCCTATACTTCCTGCCTGGCCACTGGCCAATCAGTGTTTTATTTATTGACCAATCAGAGCATTTGACATACAGACCATCCCACAGCACCAGGTGGTTTATTTCAGACACATTTAAGTTCAGTACAATTTGGCAAAAAAATTCCTTGGTGTAACACAACACCCTGTGCACAGTAAAATATAATTACATGGAAACTCTTCTCAAAGTACATGTCACTTCATCCATGGAGATGGGTTCTAAAGACAGGCTACACGTGTCATCTTAAGGACTTAGGAAGCATCTGGTGTGGTTTCTGTCATATAGAGAATGTAGAGCTCATTCGGGCTATTAGCCACCTCTGGTCCTGATTGTGAGAGCTGATGTGGAGATCAGCATGGATACATGAAGGGGGAAAGGAGAGCAAAGAGAAAGATGAGAGATGTGGTAAGGGGGGGAGGAAGAAGAATTGGGAGAAGAAGGGATGAAAGAAAACAGATTGGGAGCAAGACTGGGGAGTTGGGACATTACCTCAGCTCCCTAGTGGCTAATACTTTTCCCCAATTTCCTTATGCCAGCTTCTGATCCAGCATTCTCACTTGGATTCCTACTCCTGCTTCTGCTCGGGAGGTTATGACCTAAAGCATGAGGTGTTATGACTAGTTTTAATGGCCAACCCCACACAATCTAGAAAGCCTGGGGAGAATCTCCGTGAGGGACTGTCCACTTGTCTTGGCCTGTGGGCAAGTCTATGAGGCAATGTCTTGAATGTTGATTGATGTGGGAAGACACAGCCCAGCATGGGTGGCACCATTCCCTAGTCAGGGGATCCTGAACTGTGTAAGAACTGTGAGATTGAGTATATCACAAGCAAACAAGCCAATATGCATGCATTCCTTAGTCTCTGCCCTTGACTGTGGGTGTGAAATAACTAGCCGTTGGTCATTCTGATGTTGATTTTCCCATAACTTGTCATGTGTTCATGTGGATGAGACGGTAGAGCCCAGGTCTGACTTCCTAGTCCTCATGGAACTGAATATAAGTTCAGGCTATGGATGTCACCATGGAGGATGAATGGACTACTAAAGGGAAGTCATAGGGATCTGCCCACTAGACAGCTAGTTCTCTAGGTGTGGGATGCTCCCTAACCCAAGTGGACGCTGTTCCCCACAGTGTTCAATGTCCTTGTAAGATAAGAGTGCACAAAAGACCCTGCTGGTCATAGCTGTGTAGATGATAGATCATCACCGCTTGTGTGACTCAGCAAGTCCCTGGAATCAGACACTATCCCCAGGCGGTGCGGCTTCAGGTGGGCAGTGTGCAGTGAGTGATGTCAGGTGACACACAGGTTGGGAATGTATGAATCTGATATCGGGAATGCCTCTTTCGTTCTTATCCTCACACCTGATGCCAGGCCAGCATGGTGGTGGTCGATCTTGGCATGAGTTGATTTTCAATGGCTGTGACAAAAATCAATGTAAGGGGAAAAAAAAGAGGATTCTTTTACCTTCAGATTCCAGAGGGATCGAGTCCTTTAGGGTAGGAAAAGTGTAGAAGCTGACTGATCTCACTTTCATCCACACACAGGAAACAGAGAAAGCTCTCAGGAAGGAGGGGGAAGAGAACAGGAAGTGAAGTAGAAGTTACACAATCAACCCCAGTGCCATACTTCCTCCAGCAAGGCCCCACTCCCTAAAGGTCCCATAACCTCCCCCAAACAGCGCCACGAACTGGGCATCAATTATTCAGACACCTGAGACTATGGGGGGACATTTCTCATTGAATCCACAGTTTTCACTATCAACTTGACCGGATTTAGACCCACCTAGGGAACTCAGGCACACTTCCGGGTGTAGTTGTGAGGGGAAAATGCCCCTGAATGTGAGTGACCCCCGTTGCAGGACCTGGAGGCCTGGATGGAACAATGTGGGGCAGAGGGAAAAAAAAAAACAGCTGAATGTGGTTATTTCCATCTCCACTTCCTTACAGAATGTATTGTGATCTGCTGTGCTCCACCATACCATGGTGAGCTGTGAGTGAGAAACTTTCTCCCATCAGCTGTGCCCATCAGGCAATTTGTTCCAAATAACAACAGCAGCAGCAGCAGCAGCAGCAGCAGCAGCAGCAGCAGCAGCAGCAGCAGCAGCAGCAGCAGCAGCAGCAGGAGCCTGCCTCTAAATTCCCTTTGCAGACTCTGTCGGGCTGGAGGTGTGCTGTCTCAAGAGCTGGGACACACAAATCGTGCACGTTAGGTTGCTTTGAGTTTTATTAAAATTGAAAATAAATCCACATCCAAGACAAGCGGTGGCTAAACTTCGCGTTGCAAAAAAAAAATTGGCTGTGGTTTTCAGACGTTTCAAGACTGCTTCTGGGGAAAGCACATTTGAAACCACCAAATGACTCTCATCAGACTTTCCTTTTTTTGTTTTTATTTATTTATTTTTAGTCCTAAATGAGTGAAGGCTTTGGGGGCACAAATAGAGTGGGTTAGTTAGGATGTGTGGGACGAAGCCAGCTGTGGCCCTCTCAGGTGTGGGTGTGGGGGAGTAGCTGTTACTCATATTTCTATGTGCTTCTAGAAATAGCTTTCCATGCAGGAATTGGCGAAGGGCCCCTTGGCAGAGAAGGAAAGGGTAGGGTATAGTAGCCAGGATTATCCCACCTCTACCTGCCCTCTGGGCTGACCTAACTGCATCCCAACTCGACTCTATTTCCAAATCACTGGATTTTGTTTTTCTTTCCTCCTCCTTCTCTCTCTCTCTTTCTCTCTCTCTCTCTCTGGGTATGAGTGTGTGTATGTGTGTGTATGTACAAGTGTGTGTGTGTGTGTGTGTGTGTGTGTGTGTGAGAGAGAGAGAGAGAGAGAGAGAGAGAGAGAGAGAGAGAGAGAGAGAGAGAGAGCACACTTGCTTTGTGTGTGCTCAAAGGTCAACCTGATTGTTGTTCCTCAGGAGCTATCCACTCTGATTTTTTTTTCTTTTTTTTTTTTTTTTGGACTGGATCTTACTGATCAGGTCTTCCTGGTGAATGAAGCTAGCTGGCCAGTGAGTTCCGGGGATCATCATGTCTCTACCTCCTCATTGCTGGGCTTAGAAGCATGTGCCCACCGGGTTTTGTTTCTCTGGAGATTCCAAATCAGGTCCTCATGTTTGCGCACCAAGCATTTTACGGCTGAGCTCTCTCCACAGCCCCGCTTTTATCTCTCGGCTTTTCAGAAAACAATACGAGCAGACAGGCAGCATGAGCGTAAGAGCCCACACTTTCACTTACATGAAGCATTCAAGCCGGGGGACAGGAGCCTGTCCATTGCTGTGATCCCACATGCCTATCTCCAGATCCTCCCTTCTCTCTACACTGCAGCACTCGCTCTCTATTAAGTAATAACTCTAATAACTCCCCATGCTACCCTCACCTAAGCCGGTGATGAACCACCACCCTGCTTCTGTCTCTAGGAAATTGACCATTCTAGGTGTCCCACGCAAGGAGAACCGCACACCATTGATCTTCACATGCCTGGCTTCTTTCTCTTAGCACATTGTTATCAAGCTTTATCTATAGTCATGTGTATGAAGATTCCTTTCCCTTTTAAGGGCTAGATAATATCCCCTTATGCTCTGGCCACTCACAGATGGACATCTGAGTTGTTCTATCTTGGCTGCTGCAAGGGCTATTGTGAATGTGGGTGTGTGGTAGTATTTCCCCATACCTCTACTGTCTCCTCCAGGTAAAGAACTAAAGCCCACAACATAGGTTCTGGAACCGACCCAGCTGCCTCTAGCTCTGCCCTTTTCACCAACATCAAGGTCAATTAGTCCCATTGCCTCAGCTACCTCTCTTGTGGTTGCAGGTGCCCTCGGTTGGCTTACCTATTTCTAGAGTAGATAAAACAAAGGAGACAGAATAAGGAAAAGGATTATCCCTTAGGACTGTGGGAGAGCTAGGACTTGGTGGCACACAACTTGGGGCCCAGGACAAACCCTGACCCTCACTAGCCTCAGCTACTCTATCTGGAAACTGGAAACAATGTTTATTCTGCTCCAAGGACAGCTTAAAAATGGGAGGAAAAAGCCTGTTCTAAGGGCAGGGCCCACAAAGGTGTCAGGAGACAGCTGCATCCTCATTCGTTGCTCAGGACCACAAGAGACTCAGGGCTGTGAAGTCTTCCACTGTGGTTTCAGGTGAGGAAGTATTACTATCTTCAGAGGGATTTGCTTCAGGAAATAGTGGTGGCATGCAAGGTAGGGAAGTCTCTCTTCATGGTTCTCTGCCCTGGGAGACAGTGAGCCAGCTCCCCAGGATCTGCTGTTTGCTACTGGGGACACTTGATGGGAAACTTGCATCTGGGATGTTGCTTCAGAGCCTGTGGGCAGGGTCAGCCTTTCTCTGTTTTGCACTCGCTGTCTTTTGATGTAGTGTGAGCATGTGGGCTGTCTCCTGCCTGCCACAGGGAGCCTGCCATGAAGTAGTAGCTCTTTCTGGAAGCAGAGGGAAGAAGATCTCAACTCTTGAGTCCTGGTGATAATGTGGTCTCTGTGGTGTGTGTGTGTGTGTGTGTGTGTGTGTGTGTGTGTGTGTGTGTGTGTGTGTATACATGTGCACACATTGGTGTACATGCATGCACACGTATGGAGACTGTAGGTCAATGGTAGGTGCCTTCCTCAATAATTCATTTATTTTTGAGGCAGGGTCTCTCATTGAACCTGGAGCTCAACTGTTGGCTAAAATGGTTGTCCAGTGAGCCCTAGGGATGCTTCTGTCCCCACCTCCCCAGCACTAGGGTTGGGGATGCATGCCCCTGTGTGCAGATTTCATAGGGGTCCTGGGGATTGTCCTCCTGCTTATGTGGCAAGCCCTTTACTGACTGAGCCATGCCCCCAGACTCCCCTTTTCCAAAATTTTAAGGTATGTACTTCTCTTACATCCAAGATAGAGCGACTCTGAGCCCATCTCTTTTTAAGCATGAAGAAGACATGGTCCTGTCTCCGTGACTTAGTTGACAGATAATCCCACCAAGTGGTCAGTTTAATGCTAGGTTTGAGGATATATTGGTCAGTGTCTGTTTGTTGATTTCCTGATACACAGGTATCTCAGGGCTAAGAGAGACAAATCACACACCATCCACTCCTCAATGGGATGATTGAATTGTCTACAGGAAACAGGCACAGACTATCTGGGGACCGGAGAAAAGGGGCCTTAAAAACAGGGAAGGGGGACTGAAGAGATGGTCCAACAGTTCCTACTGCTCTCGTAGAAGATTTGAATTTGGTTCCTTGCATCCACGCTGGGCAGCTCACAACCGCTTGTAACTCAAGCTCCAGGGGATCTGATGCCCTCTTCTGGCCTCTATGGGCACTTCAGTCAAGTGCACATGCATGCACATAGATGCACACACATGAACATAAAACAAAGTCTTAAACAAAAGGGAAGTGTCTTGGAGAGAGAGGTGTGAACAGGAGCCTAAATGATGCAGATAGAGTGTTTTATATGGAAACATGGAGCCTGATGCTTTGGTAGCTCAGAGATCAAAGGCAGAGTCAGGAGGGTCACATATTTAAGGCTGCCACAGTAACACCCTGTTTCAAAAACAGGAAAAAGGCTTGAAGGTGTGTTGCTAGAGCTCTGGCTTGACTTGCACAAAGTCTGTGTTCTATGCTCAGCGCTTCCCCACTCGCCCGCCCAATAAAAAAAATCGGGGTGCCAGAGAGAAGTAGAATGGCATGGGGAAACCTGGGTTTGAATGGGAACGTATGTTTTTGAGAATTAATAGCAGTTTTGCTTTGCTGGGCAGGAAAGCCACAGGGACAGGGAAGGAAAAAGAGGCAATCAAGGAGAAGCCAGGTCCCAAAGACTGTTCCCCCATAGGCCACAGACTCGGGGTTCCATCTGAAGACTATGGGGGAGTTTTTGAGAGAGAAAGAACCCAGGGAGACAGCATAAGGGCAGCCCTGTCAGCTGCCACCTCACATGGGAGCTGGGGTACCAGGGACCCTCCAAAGACAAAACTGCATCCCATCTTTGGTGCAACAGACATGTGAGGTGTATTTTCAGTCAGCTCACTGCCCTGTGCCTTTAGGAAGTACCAGGTCTGTATCCTCAACTCGGTGCAGGGGCCCTGGCTACCATGGGAGGAGTCCGCCCCAGACGGCTGATGCAGAGACGAGCGGGTGCCCTGGTTGAGACAGGCCGGCCCAAAAGGAGGAAATATAGATGTGAAGATGCAGGCGCGAGTTGATGGGGGAGGGGGGAGAAAAGGTCAATAGGGTCTGGGCTTGGCACGAAGATTTATAACATCCCCGCTCTCGCCCCTGCCTCCCCCTCGCCCGCCCCCTTTCTCTCTCTGGCGGCACGTTCTAGAGACACACATTATCTCTATTAATACCAGCCACAAGGTCGTTACTCAGCCACCAACTTTTCCTCTAGCATAAATATTTATACAGCACTGACCTGTGGCCGCCACGTTTGCCTTTTATTTGATTCCTGCCGCCTCTTGTGCCTTGCTCGTCTGTCGGCTAACGCGTTTAGCTCCACTGTCTGGAACCTTCGGAGCCAGCCAAGTCTCTGAGAATAGCTGGGTGGAGGGATTAGGGGGAGGGAGGGGAGGAGGAGGAGGAAGAAGATGGCACCACTTTGCAATACGCTGGGGAACCCGAGATGTGAAATGGTTGCCTAATGCCAGCCAGCAGAAGCAATGGGGGCGGGGAGGGGGCATAAGGGCTGGCAGTAGGGGGCTCTTTTCTCTCTCAAGACCACAGCACTTCTTATGCCCCTAACTCCAGGTCGGAAGATAACACCCTACATTTCAAGAAGCCCCTCCTCAGGACCTGAGTGGAGACAGAGCACACTGTTACCAGGATACTTATTCCTGAAAAATTATGCACAGCAAGATATTTCTGTGGGTCCCAATCTGAGAGGCTCTTCTCCCCCCCCCCAAAAAAAAACAAGCCACAGGATTCTGCCTCCTACCCAACTTGGATCTCTATATATGATGGTTTCAATTGCGTGCTCGCGCGCACGCGCTTGTGTGTGTGTGTGTGTGTGTGTGTGTGTGTGTGTGTGTGTGTGTGTAAAAGTCGGGATGGAAATACTGTCACATGGAAGGGATAGTGGTGTCCAACAATTACAGAGTCAATAGCAGCAGCAAGTATTACCTGGGCAGTGCTCAATAGATTCCTGGTTGTTTCCGTGTAGTTCTCACTTGGATTTGGAGACAGAGAGACTCAAGGTTGTCACTTAGCTCTCAGCTGGCAGGTGGAGGAGACCCCGGACCCAGAACCAACCTCTAAAAGCAGGGTTCATCAGAATAACATACTGTGTGCCTGTTAGGTGCTGGGAATTGCAGGATGGATTTTTTTAAGCCCCCATCGAATAGCCAAGCAAAGGAGGAAGAACATATTGGCTTCATTTTTGCAAAGGGGAATCCAGACACCCGGAGAGGACAGTGACATTGCTAAGTCAATATAGAAAATACAACACAAGTCAGGCTCAGAAACCCGACGTGTCTGCCTCATCCCTAGCGCCAGGAGCCTGGCCGCTCTGCTGACATCACTCTGGAAGAAAGGCTCCCTAAGAAAAGCAAGATTACATCTGCTAGTGCAACACAGGAGTCTCTCTTTGGTTTTCTTTTCTGATGTTTTTATTTATTTATTTTTGGCAATTTCCTAAGGAAAATTGCATGCTCCCCAAAGGTGAAATGAAGATACTATACAGTCTCTGTCTCTCTGTCTCTCTCTGCAAATGAATTGGACATGAGGCCAAGGTGACGCCTGCAGACCCTGCTCAGAGATGCTGTGAGCTGCTGGAGTCTCGGTGATGCCGGAACAACTGACTTGCAGAACGGTGGAAGTCATTCTCCATTCTTGTTTCCACTAGACAGCCCCTGCAGCTCGTCCCCCTGCCACCCTGCATGCCTGCCAAGCCCCACGCACCTCCACTGTTGTCCCTGAAGGGTAGGGGCATATTGTTTCAAGTGTGTGTTTATCCTCAAACCTGACACAGTATTCATAGTATGGATGGATGAATGAATGAATGATGAATGAATGAATGAATGGTGCAATCTCTTAGCAACCAAATGTTGACAAAACAAAAACAAACAAACAAAAAACCCAGATTCTGAAAGGACCCAAGACCCTCCCTTTGATGAGTAACTGTGAGACTTTCTTTTATTCCTACATGGTACAAGGAGGGGTGGACAGCATGGAGAGCTGAGGCAGGGGTGAGGCAGGCAGGGAGGGGTAGGCTGATGCAGGGGTGAGGCAGGAGTGATGGAGGGAGGCCAGAACAATAGTGAGCTATCCTGGGCTTAGCTCACCAGGACTAGTTGTGCGTCCAGGGTGCAAAGTGATTCAGTTTCTCTGGGCCTCAGTTTCCTCGTGTGAGAAACAGGACTGGTCACAGTACCTATTTAGTTCAGATATTATGTGGATTAAGTGGATCTGGGCGACATATGACATCATTAGAACCACATGTAGTCGGGAACACATGGTCAGTACATGTTGTTTATGGAGACTAGCTGCATCTATGGATAAGCAGTGGTATATGCTTATGTGATATCCACGATAGGAACCGCAGTAGCTGTCATTGGCCAAAAGCTTACAATATGTAAGGCTTGAGGGGAGGTTGTCTTTGGCTCCTGGTTTTAAAGAGTACAGTCCATCATGGCAGAGAAGGCAGGGTGAGAGTATGTGGGCTGGGGCTTCTCATATCACAGCAGATTAGGAAGCTAAGAGTTTGAGCCTTTGATTTAAATGAATCATCATATCCATCTACTCACTACTTGCCATTGACCCACCCACACACCTGTCCATCCATCCATCCATCCATCCATCCATCCATCCATCCATCCATCCATCTATCCACCCATATCTCCATCCATCTATCCACCTCTCCATATTTCCATCCATTTATCCACCTCTCCATATCTCCATCCATTTATCCACCTCTCCATCTCAACATCCATCCATCCGTCTTTTCCTCCCTCCCTTTCTCCTTTCCTCCTCCATCCCTCCATCCTTACACTCATCTATTTATTAATCTACTCTCATCAACCAATCCATAGATCAATCCATACACCTCCACCCTCATAAATGCTTTTGCCCTTCTGTCCATCCTTCTTACCTCTCTCCCTTTCTCCTTCTCTCTTTAATTTTAACCCCCTCTTTCTCCAGCACACAATCAGTGGGCCTCCTTGCAATGGTACCCTTGACCTCCTGCAGTCTCCTATCCCAGCTGTCCACTTTGCATGACTGGAATGTTACAGAGCCTGTATGGGGTGCTCCAAGGAAGCCAGTCAGAGAAAGAAAAGAAATCTGTTTCTGCTTTGCCCCGCATGACCTTTCTTTGCCAAGGAAGCCTCTTATCAACACTTCCAGGCCTGGAGGATGCCAAGACTTTAGAGGGACCCCTTCCAAAGTCAAGAGACAATCTTGAGTGCATACCTGGCATGCATCGATCTGCATCCAAGAGCAGGTTGAAGTGGGGTGCTGATGGTGTGACCTAGGCTAGCCTCCTAGACCTGACAGAAGCAGGGGATGATTGGGCAACCATGAAGGCTATTTCTAAAGTTTGGACACAACTTTCTGCTTCAAAAGACCTATGGCTGGGGGTATAGCTCAACGGCATGGAGCTTGCTACTATCTCACCTACACAGCTTTATGTCCCTGCCACATTGACATGTGTGTAAGAGCATGCATGTGTGCAGGTGCATGAGTGCACACGCACACGCAGAAGCTGGATGAGAACCTTGGGTATCTTCCTGGGTCATGTTCTGCCTTACATATGGAGGTGGGATCTCTCACTTGGCTCAGAGCTTGCTGATTTGCTTAGCCTAGCGACTCAACATGCTCAGGGATGCCCTGCCCCTCTGTTCTGAGCTCTGGGATTACAGGTGTGCTGTTTCCCTGGCCCACTTTTTATATGGGTGTCTGGGAATCCAAACTCCGGTTCCTCACAATTCCGTGATGAGCACTTTATCACCTGAGCCCTTTCCTAAGATGTGTTCTGCTGGTGCTGAGAACCAAAAGATCCCCAGTCATTTTTAGAGAGCACCTAGGAGCAAAATTACTGGCTGGGCCCACTATTCTGAGCCAGGCTCACAGTAACCAGACAGTGTCCACGGGAATATCCTTCTCTGTTAGTAATTAGGGTCATCACGGTCCTGGTCACCAAACTTCTTACAACAGGCATTGTACACATTGCTGTGACCTGTCTTAGCTGTCACAGTGTCCCCTTCAGGCAGTGATGGTGGTCACCTGTTGACCCTTGACCATGGACTTCGCTTCCATAGGTCAAGGGCAGAGGTTCTCCACTATGGCTGCCTGTTAGAACCACACAGAACGTTTTAAAACTCATCTCCAAGCACACCCTAGATTCTTCACATTTTGAGGTGTTTTAGGTTCCTCAGGAGTCTCAGTGCAGGACCAAATGGAGAACCTCTGACTCAGGGTGTCATTGTGTCCAGGTCTGCACGAGACAAATACCGCTTACCTTTCTGGTCCTGGTGCAGTAATAACATCCCCTCTTTAAACTGTCTTGGTTCGGTAGTGGATGATGTGCTCATCTATCCTACACCCCAGGCCATCTGTTAGCAGTTCTATTAGACAGGACACATTGGCATCTGTAGCTGGGCCTACAGGATCTGAGATCCAAAGAAATGAAGGCTCAATGCTGTACAAACCTGTACATGTCAGAACCATGACTCACACCCAGATGCTGTCTCACCCTTGGAGCCGCGGCTGCTGATCCCTATGGCATACGGTGTCCTAGGCCAAATTTGATGGAGGAGTCAACGGACTCATTAGGACCCTGGACTCTTAAGAAGAGCTGAGTGTGGTCGTGGCACTGGGAGGGCTGAAGCAGGAGGATTACAACAATGTTGAGGCCAGCCTGGGCTCCAGAGTGAGATCTAGTTTTAAAGGGGGTGGGCAAGAGAAAACAGCTCATTTGGTAGGGTGCTCGCCTCCCAAGTGTGAGGACCTGAGTTAGACCCCCCAGCGTCAGTGAAAAAAGACTGTGCATGGAGGCTCACACTTGTCATCCCAGTGCTGGGGAGGCAGGGACAGGTTGATCACTAAACTCACGGGCCAGCCAGCAGAGCTGATTTGGTCAGCCCCAGGATGAGTGAGAGACCCTGTCTCAAAAGCAAGGTGGATGGTGCCTCAGAAATGACACCCGAGGTTGACCTTTGGACTCTAAATGTGCGCGCATGCACGTGCATACACTCACACATACACACACATGCACACGCGCACACACACACTCACACATACACACACTCACATACACACACTCACACATGCACATACTCACACATACACACACACTCACATATACACACTCATACATATACCCACACATACACACACTCACACATACACATTCATACATACACTCACACACACACTCACACATACACACACACTCGCATATACACATACACTCACACTCACACATACACACACTCGCATATACACATACACTCACACATACACACATACACACACACACACACACACACACACACACACACACACACACACACACACACACACAAACGGGCCACACAAATGGCCACACACAAAATAGAGAGAGGAGAGTTGGTCCTTGATAAGGGAAGTTTTTCCTCATAACAAAGAGATTCTTGTTTTCTGCCATCCTAAAGTGCGCGTGCAATTGGCAGCCCAACCCCTTTTCCTCTCTGATGTCCTCTTTTTCTGCACATGAAGGCAGCAGTGACTTTGCAGCCAGCAAAAGTGAGGTCTTGCTGCGATAACACACAGCTACCCTGCTTCGGTGGGTTCAGTGGTGCAGGTCCATCCTGGGTGGGCAAGTGTGGCTCTGCACATCCTGGTCATGTGGTGGACCTGGCTTGGAAGAGATGCTTGGCTCTTGTACCCAGATCTTATTGGTTAAAACTAGTCATGTGACTCACACAAAAACAGGGTGGAGAATTAAGCCTTAGCTGTGTACCGGTGCTGCCAGGGCATCAATCCATCACAAAGAGAAATGACAGTCACTTGAATGGATCCTTAAGACACCTTAGAAAACAAAGGAAAGCATCAGGATAGAATGCCTGAGCCCGACTCTCTTATATTGGTGACCTTTGACTTTGTGACCTTTGACCTCTCCTTCTAAAGTCACACACTCACAGGGGCAAACACACATGTGGTGTTTTGTCATTTCGTAACATTCTCTCAATTTTTCTGATCTATATTTTTCAAATATGCATTTTTTATGATTGAAAAATATTCTTTTGTAAGACTAAAACCACATTATTTCATTGAATTTTTAAATGTCTTTCTATTTTACCTATGACATTGGCAACGACCACCTTCATTTTAAATCTTGGGGTGTTTCTGGGTCCCTTCATTTTCTGGCTACTGTATCAAAATGCTGGACAGAAGCAACTCAGGACAAGGAAGGTTAGTTCTGGCTCAGGGGTTCACAGAGATTTCAGTCCATCATGGTGGTGAAAGACCCCAGCATACTTGCTTAGCCTAACACCATTTTGAGCAAGGCCTGAAAAGTACGGGGAAAGTTCAGTTAGAGGACATGGGCATAGGAACAAACAGGGTACTAAAGGTCAGAAAAACAACTTGGAGCCAAGTCAGCAGGCGTGTCGAGCTCGGGGGGGGGGGGGGGAACCACGAGCTGTCCTGAGTTTGAACCTGGCCTCATATGAATCGTCCAATCAGAACCCTGTAAACCATGCTTCTCGCTTCTGTACCCGCCCTTCTGCTGCCCGACCCTATAAAAACCCTCCACCCCAGCCTGTCGGCGCGCCAGTCTCTTGAGCCTCTTAAGGGACTGTGTTGCCCGGGTACCCGTGTTCCTGAATAAAGCCTCTTGCTGTTTGCATCTGACTTGTGGTCTCGGTGTGATCTCTGGGCGAGGGTCTCTCCAGAGGGAAGACTGCCTTCGGGGGTCTTTCAGTGGGAAGATCTAGTTAGGTTCCTCTGTCAACTTGACACAGCCCAGAGTTACCTGAGGGAGCCTCCATTGCCACATTAGCTGTCTGTGAGGGGCATTGTCTTGATTGATGGTTGATGTAGGAGGCCCCAGCCCACTACAGGTGGGGTGGCATTCCTGGGTTGGTGGGCCTGGACTTTGCAAGAAAGCAAGCTGAGCAAGCCAGAGGAAGCCAGCTAGTAACCGACTTTTCCTCCAGGACTCGAGCCTCTGCTCCTCCTTGAGTTTCCACCTTGACTTCCCTCAATGATACGTTGTTACCTGAAACTGTAAGATGAAATAAACCCTTTCCTCTCCAAGTTGCTTTTAGTGTTTATCACAGCAGGGGAAAAGCCCACTAAGGTAGGGGGGCATGGTAGCCTGGCTCAGCTCATGGTGGTGGGAGCTGGTGGAAGACCAGGAAGCCGAGAGCCGGACAGGAACTGGATCCAGACATAACCCCTCCTGATACACTGAGGCCACGCAAGTCCCACGTCTGACAGGTTCCACAACCTTCCAAAGCAGCGCACTGGCTGGAGACTAGGTTTTCAGATATGAGAGCCTGTGGAGACACCTTCTAGATCAAGACAGTCTTGGACTGTCTCTTTAGATCAGAGCTCCAGGAGGGGACCGCTAGCTTGATGGATAGAAATATTCTGGATAAATGTGTAAAACAGCACTGGAAGATTCTAATGATTCCTCCTCCCTGTACCAATTAATGTTCCCACTACTAGTATTTGAGGGTTCTCTGCCCACCTCCCCCTTCCCTGCCCCATCCTGAGCTAGCTGTGAGCATTGGGTGGGGTCTGCATCACCTCTGAGGAGAAGAAACAATTTTTCCCGTATGATCGTCTGCTCACTGTGGAAGGTGGACTCCCTCCTGTTCCTTCCAGCTTTCATAGTCCTGCTTTTGAGAATTGAGAAAAATAATTAGAATGTCAAAAAAAATTAGAATGTCTACCCTTCTAATTGATTTATAGGAGTTCATTTAAATCGTTATAATCATACACATGCTACAATTAAAGTCTCTTTATGTGATATGTGTAGTATGTGATAGCTACAGCGAGCTTGTAATTATGAATTAACCATTGTGAATTAAATCATTGCGCTTGTAACTTTCAAATAGATTCAGTTTTCTTAACTGGTATTTTTTGGTTACTACTATATTCAGTTTTTAAAATATTTTATGATGATGATGATGATGATGATGATGATGATGTGTATATGTATGTGTGGGTGCCCAAGGAGGACTTGTGAATACAGAGGGGACATGGAAGGGGTGTGGCTACAAGCCCAGGTGTGTCATGAACCTGGAGTTGGGAGAGGCAAGAAGGTGGGTCCCTTGTACTCTTCAGAGGAGTGTGGCTTTGCTGACACGTTGACTTCGGACAGCTGGCCCTAGACGACCACAACAAATTCCCTTCATTGGAAGTTGACCGGTCCACGATGCTGTCACTGGAGTCCTGGTAGATGAATGCGGTGGCTGTCCTAAGCATCTCAGGGGAAGACACACAGGGTTAAGGGACAGGAGACCTGGGGTCCAGAGGAGCTTGGTGACCCCATTTGTCCTATCTCTTTCCACGAAGCAGAGAGGGGGCAAGCTTTTGGGTGCCACGCTCCTCATAGTTAGGTCATTTATGCAGCGGGTGAGGTGGGTCTGGAATGGGCGTGGCCATCCCATAGAGAAGTGGTGCCAGGGTAAACTGAGGCCCTCACCCTTCCTAAAGGACACAGCCATCACTCAACTCCTGTAAATTGCTGCCAGACGGGGAAGACAGCCCGAAGTTCTTGTTTTTCAAGAGAAGAGAGGGATGGAGATTTCTCTTTATGTAAAATCTGATTTCTGGATGCCTGCAATTGATTCCAAGCATGTCGTGGGCCAACCACAGCCATCCTGCGGGCCAAAAGCAAACTCCCCTCATCCTCATCTCCAAGGCCTCTCTCCAGCCCCCAGAGAGCTCTGACTGAGAATCCCCCCAGCCTCAGAGCCCTGCTTTTGGCAAATCTGTGATGGCAGCCCCCCCCTCCCCCGGGTGGGGTGGCGAAGTTGGGGGATAGCAACCCAGTGAGAGAAGAGCTTTTCACATGGCAGAAGCAGATCGGGTTCTCTCTCCCTTCCTTATGAATTGCTGGGTTTCAGGTAGCAGGCTGGCTCTCATGTGCAAAGCTTGAGCCCACTAGTCAGCCATGGTTCCATGGTGCCCCATAAATCCTAAGCTGTTTCTATTATTAATAATCAAATCCAGCTGATGGTAGAGGCCCCAGTGAAAAGCAGTCACAGGAGAAGGCAGGGCTGGACGGTCGGTCTCCCCACGAGCAGAGCACTGGAGAACTCAGATTTTTCCACCGGAATGAGGCTTGCTGTCACATCACCCAGTAGGAGTTTACAGAACACCTACTGTGTGTTCCCTTCCTTGTAGAGGCTGAAGATGTCTAATGGTTCCTAACGAAGGGTCTGCTTGACACCACAGGGTTGAGTCTAGGGAGCGGGCACTCAGGAATATAATTCGTCAAAGCAAGAAAAAAAAAAAGACATTGGTAGAGCCAGGGTTAAGTGAGAACCACGGGGGGGCGGGGGGGGGTCCAGATGATACTCCTGGAGGGGCTGGCACCCCATGCTCCCTGGCAAAGGATGGCATGCACAAAGCTATATGTGTAAAAAGTTGAACAAAGGGCCTGGGTGGAGAGCCACGGAGCAGCCAGGGGTCGGGAGAAGCTCTGAGCAGTGCAGTAGCCACGGGAAATGTGAGGCGCAGGCTGAGGGACTCTGAGGAAAAAGGAAGTAAATGTGATGGCGATGTGGACAGAAGGGAAGGGAAAGGGAAGAGTGAAGGGAGAGGGGGAGGAAGGGAGAGAGAGAGAGACAAAGAGACAGAGAGAGAAACACAGAGAGACAGAAAGACAGAGACAGAGAGACACAGAGACAGAGAGAGAAACACAGAGAGAGACAGAGAGACAGAGATAGACAGAGACAGAGACAGATAGAGACAGACAGAGACAGAGGGAGACAGAGAGACAGAGATAGAGTGACAGACAGACAGAGAATCAGTTTCAGCATTCGTTTGCCTCCTATTGCTGTGATAAAGATGGTGACCAAACACAACTTGAGGAAGAAAGGGTTTCTTCGGCTTAGGCTTGCTTCTGTCTCACAGTCCATCGCTGAATAAGGGCAGGAACCCGGAGGCAAGAACCCGGAGGCAGGAACCAGGAGGCAGGAACTGATGCCGAGGCCATAGAGGAAGCTGCTCACTAGCTTGCTCCTTATGGCTTGCTCAGCCTGCTTTCTTACACACGCCAGGACTACCAGCCCTGGGGACGTGGGGTGTGGCACCACCCACAGTGGACTATGCCCTCCCGCACCAATCATCAATCAGGAAAACACCCCCATGGTCTTGCCTACAGACAGTTGGGTGGAGACTTTTTTTTTTTTCAACTGAGGTTCCCCCTTCCCAGATGACTCTGGTTTATGTCAAGTTGATGAAAAATGAACCGAGACAGAAGGGCAAGTCAGGTGAGGGGGGTGAGGGAGAGGAAGAAAGAGAGGGAAAGGAAGGGAGAGAGAGAGGGAGAGATGGAAAGAAAGGAGACAAAGCAGAGGAAGGAGGAAGGGGAGGGGTGAGAAGGGAGAGAGCCTGGCCTAGGAAGTCCCTTCAGGTTACGCAGCCACTGGTGTTCTGCCTTAAAAGGCAGTATCTGTGCAGTTTCCATGACACCTGTCAGGGAGAGTAAGGAGGAGCATTCCAGGCAGTGGAACAGCCCAGGCCATGGCTCTGAGATAGCCTTGGGAAACTTGAAGCAGGAGGGTAGCAGGGAGTTGCTACTCAGTGAACGAAAAGTGAGGCTGAGCTTGAGTAGTGGGTAGCAGGGGTATGGTCAGCAGAGAGGAAGGACTACTATCTGTCCACAGTGTGTGTGTGTGTGTTGGCGCACGTGTGTGCGTATGTGTGTGTGTACGCGTGTGTGCATGTGTGGGCAGCAGGCAGGGAGGACTGTGTCCACAGTGGGGATCCCCCTGAAGGGCTAATGGTCTGGTCTGATCTCAGCTCTGAAAAAAAAACTTTGACTTCCATTGGACAGAGACATTTTAAGAAAGGAAACAGATGTCAATCCCAGTACCGGGGAGGCAGAGGCAGGCAGATCTCAGATCAAGTTCCAGGACAGACAAAACAGTTACACAGAGAAACCCTGTCTCGGAAAACAAACAAACAAACAAAAAAAACAGAAAGAAAGAAAGGAAACAGAAGGTCCAGGTAGGAGACAAAAGACATTTAGTAGGACATTAGTGCTGAGATTGAAGGTATCCTCCTGATCTGCTGTCTGTACGCACACGCACATGTATACACATGCACACACACACACACACACACACACACACACACACACACACACACACACACTTAGACATTTAGTTAGATGGGGCATATGGTCATTTGGGGGATATTCTTTAGCAATAAACCTGATATCATTTGCTGAAAGATGAAGCCCACTGGGCCAGGCATGGTGGCTCATCCTTAATTCCAGCACCTGGGAGGCAGAGGTATGTGGATCTCTGTGAATTTGAGGATAGCCTGGTCTACATACCAAATTCCAGGTCAGCCAGGGTTATATAGTAAGGTCCTGTCCAACAGCAGCAGCAACAACATCAACACATGACCACAGGTGACCAGAGGAGCTGGAGAAACCATTCTTGATGATTCTCCAAATGCCTCCTATGTCTTTAGCTCACTTGACCTGATGAAATTCCATGCTTAATCTTCAGCAGCACTGTTGGCAGTGATGCCTCAATTTCAATGGCTGGGAAGAGACATTCCTGAAGTGGAGTTCAAGACAGAAGCTGCTTCCACTAGAGGCCACGAAGCCAGCTCTCTGCTGGGCTGCCACGCTCCCCTCCTTCACATCAACGCCTTTTCCAACGTTGATTGTGAAATCGGGAATTCAGCCCATTCTCAGTGCTCTGGGTGAGAGACCTGGTTGGTGTAGCCCGGTTGGGCAAGCCCTAAAATGTCAGATGGCGTCAAGGCTCCCAAGGCAGAGATCACTAGGGCAGACCGTACCTCTGGAACCCGCTCTGGGAAGTGAGTCTCACCAACCCTTTGAATGCCACCCCAGATCTCAGCGCACACCCCCCCCACACTCCTCCAATGGCTTCTAGCTTTCCACTTGTGACAGTTTCGGTGATATCCTATGACAGGAGGAATATGCAGCCACAGGGATGCAGCTCGGTGCCCGGGAAATGTCACCTCCAATTGATGTCACCGAGGAAAGAGAAGCAATTAAGGCGCTAGCTCATTCTTGAAGCTCTGGCTCCAGGCAGACTGTAGGGGGTAGAGAGGAAGATGGAGGAGGAAAGCCCGGGAAGGCATGGGAACGGGGTGGCGGGGGATGGAAGGGGCTAGAAACAGGGCAAGGAGGGGAAAGGGGTGCATTTCCCATCACCAAGGGAGCAGGTCCATAGGAAACCTCTGTTAAATGACCCAATGATCACTAGCAGATGCTATGGTGTGTCACTCAGGTCATGCAGTCTCTCCCTTCAGGTCCGTGGGACTGCCAGCTCTAGGGTGTGACAGATGTGTAACAGCTCCCAGTGGAGTCCCTTCGGGGCCACTGCCTGGCAGCCTGCTCGCCATAGGAGCACCATACACAGTGACTTGTTGGCTTGGGTGTCCAAAGACTTAATCTCTTGAACTTCAACTCAAAATAGCAGTAATGGGCCAACCCAGCTCATGAGCCCCTTGTTAGAGAGACCGACGCCTTCTTTTGTGTTATAGCTTGAATATGTAGTATATTACCATGGGCTCCTATGTTGAAGGTTGGTCCCCAGCTAAGTGGTGCTGGTGTGGAAGGTTCTGGAAAATTTAGGAACTGCCAACTACTTGGAGAAAGTAGGCCATTGGGGGCATGGCTTTGAAGCTTACACATGATCCCCAGTCTCTTCTTCTCTTTCTGTTTCTTGTCAGGCATGACAGTGAAACTCCCTCCTCCCTACACTTTCATTCTTTCTCTGGTATTTGTTCCATAGCTGACCCAATGACCAACTCATGCAAGTCTTGGCATCATTCAAGCTGCCCTGCTTGCAGCTCCCTGTGAGGCAAGTAGACACAGATGGGCTACTCTTTGCACAAAAGCTGACACTACTTGATCAAAGAGTCGTCTATGGATTAGGGCAAAGGGGTCAGCAACTCTAACCAAGGGCAAAATGCCAGTAACTTAGGAAAGTGTTTTCTGTCTTCTGTAACATGCCAATCATGAATGGTCTATTTGCGCCTCCACTCACAGTGATAAGCCATCCTCAGTGACTTCCATCTTTTCTCTGCTGATGAGTTTGGTGGCCATCTTTGTTCTAAGATGGCTGCTGTAGTGAATACGTGATGCCTGAATTCTAAGCAATGAGGGGAGGAGACACTGAATTCAGTCTCTCCCCTTTAAGGATTTGTTCAATCTCTTCTTTTGACTTCCCATTGGCCATCACTTAGGTCTGTAGACAGCTTGTTCTCAGATACAATCGGTCAGTTCCAAAGAAAGGGGGATGTTGGCTGGGGAGGGCAACTGGTTATCTTTGGACAGATCAATGACATGACTCTAACCATAGGCTGATGTGGAGCTTGTGGAGTAACCTGTGGCAAAAGTGGCTTGTAGTGGGCTAAATTTAGATGGTACAATGGGAATATGTGGCCATTGGGAAAGAGAAATGGACAGAGTAGGCAAGATGTAGAGGAGGAAGAGGCAGAGGGTGAGGCCATTTCTTGAGGTATTTCAATCAGTTCTTAGTTCTAACCATGAGTCTTGTGCCTACTTCTGGAGTAGAAGTAACAGAAACCCAACTTAGGCAATCATTACAGTTGTGAAATGGTGTAGACAGATCTTTCTTTGGGCCGACAGAGACTTTTTATTAATTATAAAAGCTCAGCCTATAGCTCAGGCTTGTTGTATTAGCTCTTATACCTTAAATGAACCCATTTACATTAATCTATGGTTTTGCCTCGTGGATTTTTACCTCTCTTTCATCTTGCACCTCCTGTTTTCTCTCCATGTCTTCTGGTGTCTCTCCTATGCTTAGGTTCATCTCCTCTCCTTCTCCCTCTGCCTGGAAGTCCCACCTAACTTCTTCCTGCCTAACAATTGGCCACTCAGCTCTTTATTAAACCAATCAGAAGGCACCTTGGCAAAGACACATCTTCACAGTGCACAAAAAGATTATTCCATAACAAAATGGGGTCAGGAGATGAGAGAGAGAGAGGGGTGGGGAAGAGAGAGAGAGAGGGAGAGAGGGAGAGAGGCTTCAGAAATGGGTTGTTTGGCAGTTCAACAATGTTTTCAATGACTCAGGGGCTCAGAGGTCACTCTCCATTCCATCATCTACATTTGTGGCTTCAACCTCAGGATGACTGACTTCTCTCATGGTGACAACATGGCCATCAGCAGCCACCAGTTCCTTCATTGAACCTGGCAGTGGAGAATGAGAGAGGAAATTATTGGTATCTACATCCTGTCTATCAGATTGGATCAATTAAGAAAATATGTTCTTCCTGGGTTCAGACACGGTACAGAGTGACTGGACAAATGAGCCTCCACATCTGCAGATGGGATGGGGGAAATGTGGATAGAATTAGGTTCTTTGGGGGTTTCTATTGAGAAACCTACAGTTCCCACTCACCTACAAAAGCCCTATTTTTCTTAAGGTGGCCAAAGAGTACTTCATCCTTGAAACACAGAAGACGTAATTCATGACCACAAGGAGACTCAAAGGTGAGGTGCTCCTCAATTGCTAGAGGATGGAAGAAAGAAAGAACAAAGGGAAAGATTTGGTTATACATCCCAGCGAGGCGCCAAGTTGCAGAGGGACAATTAATGGAGAGGTATCAAGGCTTGGAGTCACAGGGAGCATCTTTGGAAGAAACCCAGAATGCTCCAGCAAGCCCTCAGACAAACTGGATGGTGAGACATCCAGAGAAGCATGAAGAATCCCATCCAGCATGCCAGAGAGACCACAGCATGGCAACCACTTGGCAGATTGGAAATAAAAATCCGAGCAATGGCCATTTGTCATCTAAGGATCATCTGGCTGGTAGTAGCACATCTTGGGAGAATATCTAGGGCCCTGACTCCTTGATATCGCTGAGATACTTGGTCTTCATGATGGTTAATATTGTTTGTCAACTTGACAGGATCTAGAGTCACCCTGGAACAAACCTCTGGCCATGCCGGTGAGAACATGTTTTTGTTACGTTAACTGGTAGAAGAGTACCCAACATAATTGTCGGTGACACCGTCCCACAGACTGGGGTCCTGGACTGAATAGAAAGGAGAAAGTGAGCTGAGCATCAGCATCCATCTCTCTTGCTTCCTGACCGTGGATGCCATGTGACCAGCTGCCTCATGTTCCTGCCACTGTTCCCTCCCCACAGCGATGGACTGTCTCCTTCAACCGAGAGCAAAAAAGAAACCTTTCCTTCCTTAAGGAGCTTTGTGGAGCATTTTGCCACTGAGGCAACACAAGTAATGAGAATCGGAGGAGAAAGAGGTCAGTCAGCAAAGCTCTTGCCTTCTAAGGACCCGAGACGGATCCCCAGAAGTCATGCAATAAAGCTGGACAGGTTAGCATGGATTATAGTCCCAGTGCTGGAGAGGAAGAGAAATTTGGGTTCGCTGGCCGGGGAGCCTAGCGAGGGAGACCATGTCTCAAAAAGCAAAGGTGGACAGCACCTGAAGAACACCCTATATTCTGGACTCCACATGAACAAGCACCCTTAGACACACATGCACACATGTGCACATGCACACACATATGTGAACATGCATGAAAGAAGACTAACTAGTACAGTGTTATTCTAGAACTTTCTTCCTTGGTTCTCCTCTGTGCTTCTGCAGAGGGCTCTGTCCTGCCACCCTCTAAGAGATGGCTCAGATGTGTCCCTTGTCCCTGTTCCCCGAGGAGCAGCATGATAGGATGGTAAGGAACAGTCTCTGAAATGGAGGTGGACCCAGCTTTGAACATGGTTCCTCCCTCAACCAGCCAGATGACCGCACAGACTCTTTCCTTTCTCCAGGGCCTCAGTTTCCCTGTGTGTAATGGAGAAGGTCACACGTGCTGAGATGGATGGTCCCCAGGTCAGGAATCACAGACACAACAGATCCAGGATGGTCCCGAGTTTGGAGGGAATCTTGACACGGACTCTCTCTGTGTTTTCTCCCGTCTCCAGGACCACAGGGGACCCTCCCAGCATTTCCTCCATTATGCCCTTGTATTCATTCATGACTGTCAGGTACCGCAGTGCTGGGGAAGAACACCATGTTGACCTGTCTTTCTTTTCCTCTTCCTCTTCATCCTCTCCCTCCTCTTCCTTGCAATGGTGAGGATTAAGTCTAGGGCCTAGTGCATGCTGGGCAAGTGCTCTACCATTGACTGATATTTCCAGCCCTCTTTTTTTTTTTTTTACTTTATTTTTTCAGACGACGTCTTACCATGTTGCCTCAATCTGACTGTAGCTCAGCAGGAAAAAATGTGTGATCCTCCTGCCTCAGCCTCCCCCAAGTAACTGATGTTGCAGACCCACGTCATCAAGCCTGGCTTCTTTTTCATTTTTCTTCGATTCAGGATTTTACTTACGTAGCCCAGGGTAGTCTCAACCTCATCGCTTTCTTGCCTCAGCCTCCCCAAAGGCTGGAATGACACATGCTTGCTGGCCACCATGCCCACCAGATCTTGAATTTAATTTTTCTCTTCACCCCGGGTCTCTCGAGGTCTGACACTTTCCACCATTTTTGTCCAGTGGCTCCTGTGTGGACAAGGATGAAGCAGCTCGTGGACCTCGAGGGCAGATCTACCCTGGATGTCTATGAATACATTTCTTTTTGATCAAGCCATAGCTGGCAAAGTGTAAAGGAGGCAGCGGGAACAAGGAGGTCATTTGAAATCCCCATCCTTTTCAGATTTTATACCCCATCTGGTCTCTCCTGCTGAGAAGCCGGCTGGGCACACAGACCTGAAAACCTATGCCAGACGACCAACTAAGTCCCAGAAGTCAGCTCCTGATGCTATTTGGCAACCTCAGGCCTCTCTGGGCCAAGGGTTTAGTGCCAAGTATAATTGTGATTTACACCCCATACCCCTTTGGGTGCAAAATGGTTTTGATTAGATGCATACCATGTTTATTAAGCCTTGCACAAGGCAAGCTGAGGGCTTGGCTTCTCTGCCGTAAGAGGGAGGGAGATTTACACGGCTCCCTGCAGGATTCATTTAATCTCTTGGGGATTTACTGACCTTCAATTAGAACTGTTAAGTACTGTTTACACGGTCCCTAATTCATACAAGACCCACGTAAGGCTGGCTTTTGCTTTCATTAAGGACCCGAATCAGGAAAATAAAATGTAAAAGGTCTCTGCCAAGCAAGATGTGATTGGGGTGGAGTGGGGGGGGGGCGGGATAAATGAAAAAGAACGACGAAAATCAGAAGCCGTTAGCAACCGAAAGCCTTGCTTGCTAGTTGTTTAGGGCAGGAAGAAAATTAATGCAATTTTAGAACGTGTTTAAAAATGAGCAGACAAAAAGTCACCCGGTATGAGAGAGTCAGGACAGAGGGGAGGTTGAGAGTTTTAAAACTCATTCTATGTCAAACATGAAACATCATCCACTGGTATTATTCAAACATTTGGGAGTGGAGAAAGTGTGTGTGTGTGTGTGTGTGTGTGTGTGTGTGTGTGTGTGTGTGTGTGTGTGTCCAGAAGGGTAACACTGGGTGCCTCCTCAGCTGCTGTCCACCTGGGATGGTTTGAATGAGAAAATGTTCCCCCATGGGTTCACATGTTTGAGCACTGGGTCCCTGGTTAGTGATACAGTTTGAGGAGATTGTGAGTCTTTAAGGAAGTGGAGCCTTGCTAGAGGAAGTAGGTCACTGTGAGGATTTATAGCCTCACCCCACTTCCAGTTTCCATTCTCTCTGGTTCCCAGCATGCCGACACCTCGTGATTGGCCAGCTTCCTACTCAGGTGCCTGCTTCCATGCCAACCTGGCCATTCCGGACTCGAACCTTTGAGGACCAGTGGCCAGGAGCAACTCTTTCTTCTTTCCGTTGCTTTTGGACATGCTATCTTATCTCAGTAGCAGACCGGCAGTGAACACCACCTTACTTTGTGAGACAAGATGATTCCTGACATCAACTTAGGCCTCCACATGCAAGTATATATACATACTTGCACACAGGCACACATACGTATAAACACACACCACACACGTGAAAAATGGAAAAAAGAAAATTCAAAAAAAAAAAGCACAGGTCATATCAGACAATCCATCTCTTTGTCCACTAGTGCTAAACTGTTCTACCCCCTGGAACATTGGAGACGTAGACCCTGACATTCACTGATGGGGTTAGATGAGTTGGCCAGGACCAGTTTCCTGGCTCCACCTCCCCAGCACCAGGATTTCCAGGTTATGTACCACCCTTCTGGCTTTAGAAAACACACTTTATAAAAATTGTGAGGAAACACACAATAACACAGGATCAGAAATCCACAAGCCCAGCTGCTCCCAGTGGGTGAGAAATCTAAGACTCGGGGAATCTGGTCTGGGCTGGGAGCAGTCATGAGCTTGTGGTCCATCGGAGAGACACCCCTCCCAAGCTGTAGGCACTGTAAAGACGGCTGGCTGAATTATTAGAAACAGTCACGCTCACTCTTGGAGAAGAGCCCTATGCAAATGGCTGGGAGTCACCGTCTTCTGCTGGGAGAGTTTGTTTTCAATTCTCCAACACGTCGTATGCATTGCTTTCAATTTCAGCCTTGGAAACAGAACACTTAAGCCATGACAGCCTTGGGGTGGGGACAACAAATTCAACCACAAGAGAGTGAGATAATAAGAGTCACGGCCAACAATGAGACTCAACAGATGTACCGAGCGCCTGTCATGACACCCAAAGTCCCCAATTGTCCTATGTGGTTGTCATGATGTCCCTAGTGTGACGTGACAGCCTGGGGAAAGGTGAAGTCATCAGGACAGGTCACACAGAGACGGGGTGGCAAGTCAAGCCTCACATGCCATCCAGTAACCCAGGGGCGTGAGATGGACACTTCTCTTTATTCCAAACAGCTCCATTTCCATTTGCAGTAGAAGCTGGGGCATTGCTATGGCTTCATAGGGGTCTACCTGTTGGTAACCCCTCCCCTGGAGTGAATTAGGCTCTGAACGATGCAGAGTTTGGCAACCAGGAGAAAATGGGGCCAGCCAGCACTTTCTGTATCTTAAGACCCATTGACAAGAATGCATTTGGGTCTACGTCTCCAATGCTCCAGGGGGCAGAAGAATTTAGCACTAGGGGACAGAGAGATGGATGGTCTGATACGACCTGTGCTTTTTGTGTTTTCTTTTTTCCATTTTTTCACGTGTGTGTGGTGTGTGTTTATATGTGTGTGCAAGTATGTATTTGTACTTGCATATGGAGGCCTAAGTTGGTGTCAGGAGTCATCCTCGTATGCTCTTTCATCTTATTCATGGAGGCAGGGTATATCAATCAAACCCAGAGCTCACTGGTATGGCTAGTCTTGCTAACCAGCTTGTTCTGGGGGATCCCCTCTCTCTCCCTTCCAAGACCAAAAGAGCAGGTGGGTTCTCACACCTGCTCTGCATGTATGCAGATTTGGGGGACCTGAGCTCCACTCTTCATGCTGGTGTGGCAAGCACTTGAACCACGGAGCTGTCTTCCTGCCTCCCCCTCCAATCTCTGCTTTTTCTTTTTGATTGTGGTTAAAATCCCACAGCACCATGGCATTTTCCCTCCAAAATCTGTAAGTGTCTATTGCCCACTAACATTTGTGTAATGGACTTCTAGAACTCTGCCCTCCTATGAAACTGAATCCAGACCCTTTAAACACCATTCCCTGTTCCCCACCCCAAGCTCCTGGCATTTTAGATGAAGGTATTTATTGATTTGTATTTCTTTTGTGCAGTGTTGGAGATGAAACCCAGGAGATGAAACTTCTTGAATGCCAGAAAATTGCATTATCCCTAAACTATGCATCTAGGGCTCGAGTTGATATGACATTCTCCGCTGTTATTCATGTCATGTCATTGTGTTCGTCAAAGGCTCCTTCTTTGTCAAAACTAATATCCCATTGTGTAAGATGACCATGTTTTCTGTATCTTCTCAGCCATGCCTGGACCTGTCAATTCTCTCCACCTCCTGACTATTATCCACAATACGTTGTCAGGAGCATGTTAGCAATGTGTATGTCTTCTGTGCAGAACAACCCATTCTTATTCTCTGCCCAATTTTTAATGGGGTCATCATCGGTTTATGTTCACTCTTGAGATGTCTGACTTCTTCTTATCTTTTGGATTATTGACTGCTTATTAAATGTAGGGCGCATCAATACTTCTCCCACAGCATAGCTTGACTTTTCATGATCTCAAACTTTTCCCTCGCTGTGCAGGGCACTTTAGTTCAAGACAGTCTATGTGCCTGAGGTTGGATATGGTGCATTGGGTAGTGCAATTCAAGAAGTCACTGTTAATGACATTAACATCGACCGGATGAATTGCATAGGGTTATTTATGTATTTATTTAGTTGTTTATTGAGACCGGGGGGGGGGGGTTCGCATCTATGCTAGGCTGACTTCAAACTTGCTATGTAGTCAAGGATGACTATCGATCCCCATCCTGCCTCTGCTACTTGAGCATTGGGAGTATGGGCATGGACCGCCACACCTGGTCTAGGTGGTGCTAGGGGGTGAACTCAGGGCTTGAAGCTTGCTGAGACCAGCTGAGCTACAACCCCATCCCTGAAGGGAATCACTGATATGCAGACTTTCCCATCTCTGTCTTGGGTGGTATAAGGTCTGTGTCTGAAGTTGAGTTCTTCTAGAGACTACACTAGGATCTGATGACAGATCAGTGATTTGAAGCAGCCCTGGTAGGGGAACAAAGATGTACAAAGATCGAATTAATAAGCAAATGAGAACTGTGGGCCACTGGGCCTCCATCCTATTGCATTATGGTTTGAATCTGAAATGTCCCCCAAAGGCTCATGTTCTACATACTTGTTTCTAAGCTGGAGTCAGTGGAGCCTTTAGAAGGTGGGGCACAGCTGGAAGAAATAGGCCACTAGGGGCAGGTTTTGGAATCCAGCTGGGATCCTGGTTCTGTTCCTACCCTCTGCTTCTTGGTCCACTGTGATGTGAGGAGTCTCTGCCACATGCTGCTGCCATGAAGACCACCATGTCTTCCCCTCCATGGTAGACTGAAGCCATGGGTCGTAACACATCTTCCTTCCCTTACATTGTTTCAGTGCTGGTATCTGTCAGAATTTTGGTCACAGCAAGGCAAAAATAACTAATACACAACTGTATAGAATTGCTGGGTAGAATATAAGATACCAGATACAGTCAAACTCCAATTAGTAAGACATACACTTAGTGTGGGTCTGTGCCATGTACCATGTGGGCTCTGCCTCTTCTACTCTTGTATCTGTTGCTAACATTCACTGTGTGTCCATCGCTTGACCCAACAACCTGCCCTTTGGGATGCTGGGAGATGGCAGAGAGGGTGTTTCAGCTATGCTTTCTGACAAGTGGGAAGCAGGAAGGCATATGCTGTCCCTACATTCATCAGGGTCAAGGGTCACTGCCTACTCATTACCCCCCCCCCCAAACACATACATACTCAATGTTCCCTGTATGGGTCTGTTCTGGCTCCTTCAGACGAGGAAAGGAAGCCAGAGATGCTCAGCCCTCCAGGATCATTGCTCATGATCAGGGGTGTGAGGCTGTGGGACTCTTCCTTCACCTTGACCAGGCTAGGTGTGCAGGCATGGCAGAGTCACATGATGCAGGCTGTAGCTGAGGCACGGCAGCCTCCACCGGAGTCTTCCATCAGTCAACAGCCAAGGGTTGTAGGACTAACCACTCAAGGTGGTTCGGTCACCTGCTCACCACCGAAGGATTTCCCTTCGTTCAGAATCCTTCTGTTTTCTGAAGACCATTCTGTGCACCGCATGGCAAGGCTGGGCTGGAACTTCAGGCTTGTGTACAGTCCGTACTCCAGACCCAGGCTTGGCAGCAAATGTACAAACCATGGGAGTACTCGCCCTTTCCGGGTTCACTTCCAGTGCCTATGCAGTGAATGAGAATGGTCCTTACGGTCCCTGTGGCTTGAGATGACAAGAGGTGAGTCACACTGTGACCCCTCCCAGCAGCTGACTTATCTCTCCCACATGCTTCCTGCTGTTTGCACATCAGTGTGTGTGTGTGTGTGTGTGTGTGTGTGTGTGTGTGTGTGTGTGTATTGTGTGGTATATATGGTGTGTGTGGTGAGTAGTGTGTGTGCATACATATGTGTGTGGTGTATGTGTGTGTGTGTGTGATGGATGTGTATGTATATGTGTGTGGGTGTACCTGTGTGTATGTGTGTATATATGTGTATGTGTGTGTATGTATGTGTATGTGTGTGGTGTATGTGTGTCTGTGCATGTGTGTGTATGTGTATGTGTATTGTGTGTGTGTATGTGTATGCATGTGTGTGTGTGCATGTGTGTCTGTGCATGTGTGTGTATGTGTATGTGTGTGTATGTGTATGTGTGTGGTGTGTGTATGTGTATGTGTGGTATGTGTATGTGTGTGTATATGTGTATGTGTGTGTATATGTGTATGTGTGTGTGTGTGTGTGTGTGTGTGTGTGTGTGTGTGTGTGTGTATGTGTGTGTACTGCTTCTCCATCATCCTAACTAGTCCTGAGAGCAACAATCCAAATCAGAAGATAACTCAAGAGGAGAAGTTAGACTCATCGGCTGGATGGACTCCCGTTTGGTTGACCTGGAAGCGTGCTTTGCTCATGTCTCAGGTAACTAATTCTGGATGGGGCCAGCAGGGCCTTTCTCCAGTGGGTTGGGATAGCTGTTTTAGGATACAAACCTTCCTGAGCAACTGGAGTTCGAGTGCAAGATGGAGAAGGTGGGAACTTATTCCAGAAAATACTACTCGTGGGAAGAGAGAAAAGGGGCCAGGGGCCAGCACAAGCTGGGCCACAGGGCTCCATGGTGACCAAGGCTCCAGCGGCTGGACTGGCATTTGCCACTCCAGAGTCATACCCTGACAGTGAAGCCCTCCAGCTGTGCAGCCACAGACATACTTTCATCCTACCTCCTGTTGGCTCTTATTAGTCACCTGACCCAACACACACACATGACAGGATGTAAGATGGTGCTACTGCCCTACAAGTTGGGGGAAAGCAGCTCCAACACTGAGGGGAAACTGAGTCACAGAGAGATTTGAGCATATGACAGGGGCTAGGGACGTGGCTCCATTGGTGCTCATAAACTCCAGAACCACATAAAGAAATGGGCACCATGGGTTGTGCTGTATGTAACCCCAGCCATGGTGAAATGGTGGGCAGAGAGAGGCAGAGCTCCAGAAGCTCATGGGTCACTTATGTTGGGAAGTCCTGGGCCAGTGAGAGACCCTGACTCAAACAAAAAGTGGGAGACACCTGGGGACTGACACAGAGGTTGTCCTCTGATTTCCACATGCATCCACACCCTCAACCACATTTGCACCCACCCACCCACTTCATACACGAAAGCATACAGCTGAGGCTTCCCACGGAGGATGGGGTTGGTGCCACACTGTGACCCCTGCTGTCTACGTTGCTAGCATTTAAACAGTGATGACTCCCTGAACTCCCAGAATGAACTAGAATAATTTTCCCTGACCTTCTTCTCATCATGCTAAGGCCTCCTAGCTGCCTTCCTCTAACGTGCTTACACCAAATGGCAATACACCAAATATTTTCCACAGTTGGTCATGGCAACCTTCCTCCTGCCACTTAGTTATTATCTAGAATTCCAGGGTTTGCATTTCCCATCTCCTGCCCCAACTGTCCCTGTGGTGCCTAGTTCAATCCAGAGATCTCTCTGGGACCTTAGTTGTACCGCCAGGGCACACTTTTAAGTATGCTGACATCTCCTGGTGTGAAAGGTAGAAAGTCCTTTCCAGAAATGACGTAGGCTCTCAGCAAACCCTTTACTATCACTGAAAGTTGCTGCTTCCTTGGGATTCTGGCATTCTACCTTCTTTTTAAAAAGTATACAGTTTCATTTGGAGGGCCCTTTGGAAACTCAAAATGCCAGCTGGGCTGGCTGTGACTTGATGCTTGTTAACACTGTGTTCTGAGGAAAGCCCCCTCCTACGCAGCAAGTTTTAAAGGCTTTGTGGCGGGGTATGGGGGGTGGAGGGATCTCAGTGGTCAAAGGAGACAAATAAAAATAATCCTGAGGTTATCGGAGCGTTGACATCGTGTACAATAGTAGTTAGGAATATTTTCCAAATTTAAAAATCTCATGGAGGAAGTGGGTTACAATAGCAGTGACCTCCGACCCCCAGCCAGTCATAATGGTTTCCTGGATGCAGGGATATTATGGGCTGGAGCCAAGGATTTCAGCAGAAAAGAGCACAAGATGTGTTAAACTTAGAGCACAATGTGTGACATCCGGGAGGGGCTACCAAGGGTCATCTCTCCTTCTGAGGAAAAGCAACCCTTTCCCAAACAAGGATCTGGAGCATTCTCATTGTAGAGACAGTGCCTTTTTTTTTTCCTGTTACTAATTTGAGTTGGATTTTTTTTTTCATTCCTTGAGACCTCAGTGAATCAGAAAGTCTTCACTAGGGACCATTTCAAGGGCTTATTCATCACCCAAATTGTGATGAGGTGACTCCTAAATGCTGGGTGTAGCAATCAAAAGAACTGTGTCCAAAGAACTTCTACAGCTCACATGTTCAACCTCAGTGTCGCTGACATGTGGGCCAGAGAATCCATGGCAGGGGACTGGACTGTACACTGCAGGATGTTTCACCAGCATCACTGATGACAGACACTCTTGGAGCCTTCTCGCTGTGGTCACAACTAGCCACATCCTCAGATACCTTTCTTGCATCCAAAGGTATTAAACCATATATCTACATGTTTTTCTATAGAGAGAACAGTTCTCTGAAGAGACAGGCAGACTATACACATAATTAATAAGCAAAAGGATGAGTTAGGCTGTCTGTTGGCAGTGAGAGACCCTGTCTCAAAGAATAAAGTGGAGAGTGATTGAGGAAGAACCTGATGTTGACCTTTGGCCTCCATGATATGAACACACCACCACCCCTGTACCACTCCATAATCCATGAAGAAGACTTGAGTCTTGGCAATGGGATCAGCATGAAAGGCTGTCCTTTAAGTGATATGACTGGTGAAGTCCTTACTGAGAAAGGTGACCCTCAAGTGGAACATTTGGGAAGGAGGCAATAGCCAGTCAGGGGCTCTGAGCATGTATATAAGAGGTCACATCACCAAGGAGAATCAGTGTGGTTGGGGTGAAGAGAGGGGACTGGAGGAGATGCTGGGAGAGGGCAGGGTGTTGCAGCACACAGGTGGCACGGGGGCCCTCAGGGCCAAGCACAAGGCTTTGCTTTCCTCTGATTGGAAAGGAAGTCATTGTTTGATGGACAGAGGCATGAGTAAGCCTGATGTTTTTACAGGATGACTCTGGCTGATGCCACCTTGAGAACAGGCTTCCGCAGAGGAAGGATAAAAATCAGGGATGTACTGAGTCAGCCTTAGAGTCTGGGTAGCCAAAGACTTGACCAGTTATTTATACACGTGGGTGGACTCATCCTTCCCTTCGTGAAGACACACTCAGTGGGCAGTCTGTAGCTGCCGCATAGACACAGAGAAAAATATAAATTGAACTTGCTTCATTTTTCCCATGACCTTTCCTTGCTAGAGACTCCACTCAGATAATGTCTTGATTTTTCAAATTGGAAATATTAGCATTATAATTCTTACTAAACCCTGATAGAAATGATAAGGAAATAGTCAGCAAGCATTCATTCCGTATAAAGTGTTATGTCCCCTCATTCACGACCTCCCTGTCCCCTGTGAAGGGGGTACTGATCACAATACTTCTCCCACCATCTAGAGGAGGAGATGGAGGCTCAGAATGTTTTGGCGAATTCCCCAACGTAGCTTCACTTCAAGCTTCAGCAGGTGGTGTGGGTGAGAGACAAGCATCAGGTTGACATAGAAGGCAGAATCTTCATGGCGGTTAACCATGCATTCTAAAATATCCCCTCCCTTTCCCAGAACTCATTGAGAGATCTTGGTGGGTGACAGTGAGGAATGTTGGGCTCCAAGCTGGGGAAGTGTTGGGCAGAAGTTGGAGCCACTCCTCAGTCCTAGATGATGTGTTTGCCTTCTAAGTATGAAGACCTGATTTGATCTCCAGAGCCCACATGAAAGCTGACTGAGTGTGGTGATGGATTTATACTCCCAGCACTGGGGAATCAAGGCAGGAGGATTCCTCAGGCTTACTGACTCTCCAGCCTAGCCTACTCGGCAAGTTCCAAGCCAATGAGAGACTCTGTGTCAACAAAAAGATGGATGATGCCTGAGAAGAAAGTTTGACCTCTGACAGCCACGTGAATATACATGTATGTGCATGTACAGCTGCACACCTAGATGAGCACACACACACACACACACACACACATGCATAATATGTGCATCCATGCATGTGTATGCCTCTTGGTGTCACCTGACAAAAAGCCCACCCAGAGCCTATCCAGGATTTTCTGGGGGAGAAAGACATGCCAAGTGATTAGGAATCACCACCTTAAAATTCTGAGAGTTGTAAAAAAAAAGTGCAGGATGGACTTAGCATATGGTTACATATGCACACGCATATATGTGTGCATACAGATGTATGTAGATGTGTATGTATTGGAACACGAAATCCTGGAAACAGCAGTGATGATGACAGTGGCAGTGAGTTAAAGGAGGAAGAGGAAGAGGAGGAGAAAGAGGAAGAGGAGGAGGAAGAGGAGGAGGAAGAGAAGGAAGAGGAAGGGGAAGAGGATGAGGAAGAGAAGGAAGAGGAGGAGGAAGAGATGGAAGAAGAAGAGGAGAAGGAAGAGGAGGAAGAGGAAGAAGAGAGGGAAGAAGAGGAAGGTGGGGCAGAAGAGACACAGGGCAGGGAACAAGATGGTGGCACACCTTAACAAGGCCAGAGCGGGTGGCCAGTGACTGGCACAGAGCCCTGGTTCGTTTGGGTCTGCAGTGATGGAGTCCTTTCTCTCTTTTGCCTCCATCATCCTCTTTCCTGTTTCCTGCACCCCCATCTCCTCCCAAGCAGCTGACAGTCTCTGCCACAGCCAGAGCGCTTTGGAAGCCCAGTTCTACCCCAAATCAGGCCTTTGTCTAAGCTGCCTTCTTCCACACAAAATGCCAGCCCCCCTTCATCCACGAAGGGTTCCCTTGCTCCACAATGGCTTGTCTTCCCTTGTACATCACACGGGACCCATCAGCAGACACGGGCATGTGGGGCCTTGGAAACAGGTCAGAGCACGTCATCTTGAGACAGGGGTTCGGCTTCCTGCACGGAGTGGCTCATTTCCTGTCCAAGTCCTCTACTCAGAACACCCTGATCTCAGCTCTACTGACCTGTTAGCTTCCAGGTCAACTTTCTGTGTATTTTAACCTCAGAAAACTCACTGAACTCAATCCAAATGAGGAAACTACAGATCACTTAGAGAAACGAATTCGAAACCCTTCACATTTGGCTCCAGGGAAGCTCAGAGCTAGGAGGGACCTTTGTGTTCATCTCTTCCAACCTGCCCTCATCCTATAGGACAGACACCAAGGCACAGATGTGACCCTTTAGCAGCAGATACTACCAGCTAGAGAGTGACAAAGCCAAGAATCAAACCTCCTTCTCTGGTTCCTCAAATGCTTCACTTCCTCATTACTATTGTCCTTGTGATCCAAGTCATGGAAAAAAAAATCACCACGAGAGTTCTCTGGTCAAGGACAGATCTTTTGTAAGTAGTTGCTTCCACATTTAGCTCTTTTATAAGCTATGCTTTTCATTTATAGTTTTTCTTTTCTTTTTTTTAAAAAGTCAGAGCAACACTGTGCTCTCACATAATGGAATCCTAAAGAATTTCTATTTAACCTCAATGTCACGAATGCGTGCAAAGCTACGTGTTGAAAATGAGTGGTCGATTTTTCATTCTGAATGAAATGTAATTTATCTAATTGATTTGGTTGAATCTGTGCCTTCTGGAGCCTTTTTCCCCTGTTTCTGAGTGAAATGGCCAACTTGCTGAGCCCTGACAAGAGGAAGCAGGGCGAGAGAGAGAGAGAGAGAGAGAGAGAGAGAGAGAGAGAGAGAGAGAGAGAGAGAGAGAGAGAAGCAGCAAGACCACCAGTCACACAAAACTTGTCTCCATCAGGCCAGGGGCGAGGGCTCATGGGAAATTCAGGGAAACTATATTTTTGGCACCCAGCTGAGCCTCAAGTTATTTATTTGTGCTCATTTATATCTTTCCCAATGGCTAAGGAGCCAAAGGCTCAGTGTGTCTTAGAAAAGATGAATCCCCAGTGTTTCTCGGCCATCTATCATCTGCAGAGAATGGCGTGTGCATGATGCCGCTCAGCTTACTCATCTAAGTGGCCAGGTTGGGAAAGCTGTTGTAATTTCCATCTGTAGCAGGTTTAATGGTACTGCTCACCCCCACGAGCCTACCTGGACTCTAGAATGCATTTGGGCTTATGTGGAAAGTGTCTTTACAAATGTGCGTGATCTTGTGGGGGTAGTGTGTGTGTGTGTGTGTGTGTGTGTGTGTGTGTGTGTGTGTGTGTAGGCCAGAGATTGACATTAGGCATCTTCCTCAATCACTGTCTCTGTTTTGAGACAGGCTTTCTCACTACACCCGTGCTGGCTAGCCAGTGAAACCCAAGGAGCCATTTTTCTCTGTTTCCCCAGTGCTGGAGTTACAGATCACTGTGACCATGCCTGAGTTTTTATATGGATCTCGAACTCGGGCTACTTTTTATTTTAAAAGACCTACTTATTCTAATTGTGTTTTCCTCCATGTATTATGTGCACCACATGTGTGCCTGGTGCCCATAGAAGCCAGAAAGAGATTTTTTGGTCCTGTAGAACTGGTTGTGAGACATTGTGTGGTTGCTAGGAATCAAACCCAGGTCCTCTGGAAGAGCAGCCAGTGCTCTCAACGGCTTAGCCACCTCTCTATCCCCCAAACTCAGGTTCCTTTGCCTGGGAGGCACTTACCGACTGAGCTGCCCCCTTAGCGCCAAGTGAAGGATCTTGATGTGAGGTTTTTCTCGATTTAGTCCTTCCTCACTGGGATGAACTGAACTCTCTGGACCTGGAATCATAATCAACCATCCTGCCCTTGAACTGTCTCTTGATATTTGGGCCACAGTAATATAAAAGCCGCTAACACCAACCCCCTAGTCTCTCCATTCCAAAGGAATGGATTTTTTTTCTATTGGCAATTTTATTATTTATTTGATGTTTGACCCAGAGTCTCACTATGTAGCCCAGGCTGCCTCAAACTCTTGGTCCCCTTGAGAGCTGGATTAACCTATTTATATCTTAAGTAACTCAAACCTGGGTCTCTGTGACTTGGAATTCACTTTCATCAGCCTCATGGTTTAACCAGGAATACGGATGGGATTTCTGACCGGCCTTCTCATTTTGTTACGTCAGCTCAGTCACACTGGGACAGCTGAGGATTCTAGAACCCCAAGTACAGAGGACTGATGGGGCTTGGAGGGCCTCTTACCTGCCACCATCACTCGCTGAGACCTCAACGTGTGCCTGACACTTTCTGTGCTGTGTGGGGACTGTTTGATTAAAGGTTGTGGAGAAGACTCAGAGGTCAGCTTTCTAATACCCAGACTGGGGGCATGGGACGGTGCTGAGCCTCAGTACGTCAGTCAGAACCTGGGACGGAACAAGGAATGGATCCTCAGCCCCTCCATCCCTGGACACTCAGCCATGTGCAGGTGAACAAGGGTTCACACATATGAAGGGCTCCTCTCGCACAACCAGGAGATGTGTGCTGAGTAACACGTGCTCTGCTCTGGCACTAGCTGTGGCAGGGAAGACATCACTCAATGCAGGAGAGAGTGGTGATATGGACAGCATAGCTCAGGGCAGACATCTTTCTACACCCCAGATTGCTTTCCACCATGGAGTGACCCTGGAAAAGCACTGTCTTCTCTCTAAGCCTCAGTTTCCCCATTGACATCTGAGAATATTCTAGAATCGCTTGGGGGAATCTTTTAAAAATATAAGTTCCAGTCAGAGAGAGAGAGAAAAAAAAAATTCTTCCTTAGCTCCACTTCTGTGGAATGTCTGAAACAGACCCATAGAATCAGAAAACAGAATGGTGGCTGGCAGAGTATGGGTACGTGTGTGTGCGCGCGCGCGCGCGCGCGCGCGCGCGCGCGCGCGCGCGTGTTGGGGGCCAGAAATAGGGAGTTGTTGGCCAGCTTCACAGAAAATCAGAATGAGGCCAGTGAATAGCCAAGCTCTCTGAGGTGGTGATACTGGGTGTGGGGGGTATTCCAAGCAGAGGGAACAGCCATGTGCAAAGGCTCTAGGATCTGCAATTACATTCTCTATTGGTCTTTACAGTATTTTATTAGGACAATATATATTATACATAGACAGATGGATGGATGGACAGACAAGGGCTAAGTGATTTTGGCAAATCTATTTGCTTCTAAAATAGCATCCCCATGTCCCCAGAAAGTTCTATACTGCCCAAATTCTGCTTCATTATTTTGTTATGTTTTGACTCTTATGGTCATAGATGAATTTCTTTCCCTTTAAAGTTCATGGAGATGCAGTCACAGGATATTCACTTAGCCATGCCTAGTTTCCTGTTTTTAATATCACATCTGTGTGATTCATCCATGTCATTTTGTGTTATTTGTTATCTATTTATTTTTATACTGCTCAATAGTATTCCATTGTATGGACATACCACAGTGTGTTTTCCCGTCTCGTCGGATGTCTAGTTACAATGTTGCAGTTTGGGGCCCTTCTGATATCTACTTACAATGTTGCAGTTTGGGGCTCCTCTGATGTCTAGTTACAATGTTGCAGTTTGGGGCTCTTATGGAGCTGTTGTGAATGTTCATACCTCCCTTCACTTCTCTTGCATATAAAGTTTGCCTTCATGATGCAGATTCATCTTTAATCTGATTAGAAATTGCTGAACAGCTTTCCACTTGATTCTCATGGGAAGCAAGGCTGGGAGCCACAGGACGGGGGCCTTTCTGATGGAAACTTGCAAATTCTGGCATCCTATTGCTATTTCCTTGGCTCTCAGCTTCTTTGACGTTGGGGCTTGTGACGCATGGGCTTGTCTCTTGAGTACCTTACCAAGCACCCCAGAACAGCTGCACCCCACCATAAGCCACATGTTCAACTACCTGGATAAGCTCTCCCTGCAGGCCTCACCTCTCTCCTCCTAGGAGAGAGTATATATTAAATCGTGGTGCCGGGACTAATTCTTTACAGCTTGCAGGTTGCTCGCTCTCCACGAGCAGACAGGAGGGCGCCCTGACGCTGTTAAAGATCACACACTTTGATAACTCACCCTCCTGATTTATGGTAGTCCGGGTCTCCACGTTCACCTAATGAGGGGAACTCCGGGTGTCAACCTGTTTATTAAATGCCTAGAACCATGTGTGAACCGGACCGGAGTAAGACGTCAATCATACTTTCATTTATTCTTTGTATCCCCCCCTCCTGTTCCTTCAGTCCTCTCTCCTCAGGACTGTCATCTCTCAAGGCCTTTCTTTTCATCTCCAACGCTGAGGGTGGGGCGGGGCTTGAGGATGGATCGCTGGTGGAGAGGGTCGGTCAGTCTTGGGGGGGTGGTGCCCAATGTTTGCACTTTCCTACTGGTTTCATGTGTGTTTAGAAGTTAATGGTACTCTGCACCTCATGACTCTTTCTCAGATGTCAAACAAAAACATGAAAGGGAGAGTGGCCTGAGGGGAGGGTACTTGGGCGCAGGGTAGGACAGCACCCCATCCGCAGCCTGAGACAGGCTGGTGAGTCTTAATGAAGATGGAAGATGGATTAATATTCTTGGGGTTGTCGGGGTCTAATGAGGCCTTAATTCATTTCCTTTAATTCCCTTTGAAATTAATTTCTTTTTCTTAAAAAGAAAAAAAAAAGGCACAAATCAAAATAACGGATGGCCGGGACTCTTTAATCTCTGCTTCTCACCCTTCCCCTTTGAACTTGGTCACTGTCATGTTCCTAATCTCTGGAGATTCCGCCCCGATCCCTTTCAAGAGCCATCAGTCCCATCTCTTTGGTTTGCTCTCCTGGATGTGGCATAAATATTTCTGTCCCTTTGAGGCCTCCAGCTGGATTCTGACCTTGGACGTGGCGGGGGGCGGGGGGGGGGCAGAGCAGGCCACTCTGACGTTATCCAGGCAAGAACAGCTCTAGGAAGCCGGGTCTGGAGATGCTCGCTTGAGAGTTCTGGGATGCTCACCAGGGCTGGGGAAAAGGTGGGCTAGCAGAGGTCTGTATTGTTAATGCTATGTAGGGGCTCTTGTTCTGAAGATCCTCAGACTTTGTGCGGGTACCCCTTGAAAGTAACCTCAGCCCTGAGCTCAGACTGAATTCATGCCCAGTCTGCTTTGGGACAGATGCTGTGTCAATGTTTGTTGGACTACAAGAGCTATGGATGTAGAGGTGAACCTGGTTGCACACAGCACCGTCATTAACTTAAACTTGGTTTCTATCCGTTTCCACAGCAGGAAAAGAGACAATGTGCCCGTGGCTATGTGGACTAGCTGAACATCTAAGTAGAGATGGGCCCTCCTTTGGTTATGTCCGTTCTCTTCCCTAGCAACCGACCATCCGTATTTAGTTGGGCACTGGGTGTCAGCAATTAGGACAGTTTCTCACCTTCCTTCTGGTAGAGTGTGGGGCGTAGTTAAGGTCTTGGAGAGCCAGTTGGAAGGGGCCCTTTGCCTCTCTTTTACGTTTTCCTGCCATATGGTTGGAAAGCAGCCACGAAGGCCGGGGACGAAGCAGCCATGTTGGCGTATGAGGCAGGAAGTTAAAAGCAAAGAAACAATGTGGACAGCTGCTTCGATCTGGGTCAAGTGTTAGGCTGGGGCAGGACCCCTTTGCTTCCTGCCTCTGAGCTGCTTTTACACGAGAGAGAAGCGGACTTTCAGTCTCTTCAAGTCAGTGGTTTGGGTTTGTGATGGCAGACAACCAAATATAAGTGTCAAGGGTCCGACGTGGCTTCATAGACCTGACATGCCACTGATGGATAAATCCAGTGACTGGGGCTTGAAATGCCCCAGGAATAGCCAGGGTGGATGGAGGAGAGAGGCGGGGAGTGCTGACTGAGAAAGACACATGGCTGTTAATTAAAATGAAGTGCTGGGTGTAGCCGCCCCTGCCTGTAATCCCAGCACTAAGACGTTATCCCAGTTCAGGGAAGCAAAGGCATGTATCCCTCCATACAAAATCTCCAGTCTTTCCGTCTGTGAACAGCAGGACCGGTGGAGAAACATGTTTGCAGCAGAGGAGAGGCCGTGGGCATCTCTTCAGGATCTTGGTTCAAGAGACAGAATCAAGACTGGAGCTTAGATGGATAGAAATGTGGGAACATATCCTCCAGCGGATGTCGCCCACTCAGGCCTGTGACACCCTTAAGCAGGAGGCAGCTGACTGCTAGACAGGAAGGCTGTCAGCCTCTGATTGGGAGAGCCTGGGGACAGTGTTATTCCTGGTCTCTGGGCAGTGCTTCTACAAGTCTCCTCAGTGGTGACCCCAGGAGGAGGGTAAGTCACTCCCATGGTCCCCAGGCTTGCCTCTATTTTAAGATGAAAATAAACCCATCCCCTGAATCTCAAGCATTTTTTTTGCAGATGGTAAGCTGGACAGAAGTCTGTGCATCCCCAGTTGGAAGTCTTCCCCGATCATTGTACAGTCAAGAATTTATCCAGAAATGTAACATCTACAACTAGGGTCTTTTGTCTCATCTTAGCAATTTGCGGTGGCTGTGTGGGAGAAGAGAAGCGGGTGCTCTTGTGGAATCCATGTCTAGCCCCCATCTTCGGAATCAGGAGCATGTAGCTCTCTGTGTGCATCTTTTGTCCAGACCATGTGGTCACCAGCAGTTTGCTGGGAGCCTTAGATCCTTTCTCTGCTGTTCCAGGCTCTATTTCATGGCCACCCCTGTTTCTTGGGCTCCAGGAAAGGGCAGGTCAATAGGAAAGAGGCTGGAGTATGGAGGCATGGGATGCACATCTTGTATTTCTAGGAGCGTCTCCAGCAGCTGCACCCTCTGATTCCCATCTCCATCTACCTTCAGACTTCACAGTGCACAGCTCAGCTCCTCAGGAAGCCCCTGCCTGGGCTCTAGCACCCACAGATGCTCCAGCTCTGGGGACTCCTCCTTTTTGTCTTACCAGCCCAAGGGTGAAATCACAGCAGCTGACCTCCAGGCTATGTCAGCCATTCCCATGGGCTTCTCAGCCCTTCTCTCAGGCAGGCAAAGAGTCCATATTTAACTCCTCTGTATTAAAAGCTTTTCGTGGTTTCATTTTTTTTCTCACTGGATTCTGCAGAGTACAGACATCATCCCACAGTTACAACAGGCTCTCTGTTCTGTGTGATGATGCCATTTTGGTTTTGAGGTGTACCACCTCAGGGAGCTCATCAAAGCAGGTGCTATTACACTTTATACAAGTATTAAAGAACAAAACAAAAAAAAAACAAAACAAAAAACTTGAGGGTAGGCAATACTGTCCCCGATCTGCAACACCTCTGTTTGAACCACAGTTTTACTGACTATCTACAAGAGCTCTGAGCAGTCGACCTCACCATTCCAAGTCTCAGTTTTTCCATCTGTAAGCTAGGAATTAAAAAAAGGAGCTGTGTGGAGATCAGCAAGGACAAGGCTGCATCCCTCAGCATGTTGTCTGGCATGAACTGGCAGGTCACATGTTCACAGTCCAGGACTCCAACCCATGAGATGGTGCGGTCCACAATTTGGGTGGGTGGTCCATCCTCAGCTAACTCTTTCTGAGAACATTCACAGTGGGGTGTGTTTCATTGAGAATTCTCGGTTCAGTCAGGTGGACAATGGCAACCAACCATCAAAGGGCCTGATACAAAATCTGGCTGTGATTAAGCCAGAACTTGTAGGTTTTTTTTTTTTTCCTTTTTGCTTTCTGGGGGACCATCACCTAGCTCCCAATGGAGACTTATTCTTATGAATGCCCAGCCTTAGCTTGGCTTGTTTCTAGCCAGCCTTTCTTAACTTAAATGATCCCATCTACCTTTTGCCTCTGGGATTTTACCATTCTGTATTCTATATCTCTTTCTTTCCTTCTTACACCATGGCTGGCTGTGTGGCTGTGTGGCTGTGTGGCTGTGTGGCTGGGTGGCTGGCCCCTGGTGTCTTTCTCTCCTTCTCCTCTTTATTTGCTCTACCTGGCAGCCCTGCCTATTCCTCTCCTGCCTTGCTATTGGCTGTTCAGCTCTTTATTAGACCAATCAGTTATCTTACACAGGCAAAGTAACACAGCTTCAGAGTTAAACAAATGCAGCATTAAAGAATGCAACACACTTTTGCATCATTAAACAAATATTCCACAACCTAAATGAATGTACCACATCTTCAAGTAATATCCCATACCAAGCATTGAGTCTTGCCCTAGCTCCTATCATGATCATTTTTTTCATAAAGAATATGCTTATGCTAGACTTCAAGACATGAGAAAAAAATCCCATGTGGCAGGCTTCATTTGAACCACAGAACATTGGGTGGCTGACTTCAGCTTTGATACTGGGCTTCTTCTGTGTGCAGTGGAAGAGGTTGGACCATGTGAGCTGTAGGTCAACAATTTGGCTGTGTGGGGACACAGCAGATGCCAGTGTACAAAATGATGTAGAAGCCTGGTGTGCTGGGGGACTTGAAAGGAGGTAAGCATGACTGAGACCTCTCAGGATTGTGGACAGGTGGATGACCAGACATGAGCAGCTGGAGTGGAGACAATTCAGTGGTTTCACACTCAGCTATCAACAGATGGGGTTAGGGGGATGGCCACGGCTGATCACCAGGACAAAGACATGGAGTCTATTCTAAAACCCAAAGCCAGTGGGATTTCCCAAAGAAGCTTCCACAGAGAGCCAGATGACCCCAGTTCAAATCCTGCATCTACCATTTACTGTATGGCATAAAGGACTCATCCTCTCTGTGCCTCAGTTTTCCTGTCTGGGAAATGGGGACAGTCGTGGTAGATAGGAGTTGAAGACTGAGGGAATTCATCATGGAGGGTGGCACAGGACTAGGTCCATGATGGCTAACCATCAAATGCTCCTTCCTTCCCTGTGAGCTGTTTTTGGCCTCATTAAAAAGGACCAGACATGGTCAGTCCCTGGGCCAGACGGCTGACCTTAGGAAAACTGTGCTAATTGGAGGTTACAAAACTCTTTTCCAGAGCTGAGGGCTGACTTCTGGACCTTGCAGAGAGGTCAGGCTTGGTCTTCTGAATTCCCCGGGAGGAGTGTGCGCCCGGGAGCCCTTGTGTGGGGCTCACTAAGAGATTGGCCATTAATCACACACAATTATCCTGACCCTGGGGGAACTGTGCCTCTCCCCTCCCACAGATGGACTTCCTTCTCCAGTGGGAAAGTCCTTCGCGCATGCTCATGGAACACGGAGCGGCCATACCGCAGAGACTGAAGGTCGGGTCTGTTGATTCTCAGCCTCAGAGGTGTCTTCTTTTCAGCTCTAAATGCCCTTCCAGGGGAGCACATGTGGTAGACACAGACAAAAGTCTGAGGCTGGGCTACAGTTCCAGCAGAAAGCTTGCTTAGCCTGTTGAGACCCTGGGTTCTGCACCCAAGACAAACAAACAAAAGTGTTTGAGGGCTGAAGTTGGTAAAGTGCCTGCCACAGAAACATGAGGACCTGAGTCTGATCCCTCAACACCCGGTGTTAAAAAAATAAAAACTCCGGCATTGTGATTCAAGTTTATAAGCCACCACTGGAGACATGGGGACGGTAGGTCATCAGGGCTCGCTGGCCAGTTGGTTTCGACTAGTTGATAAGCTTCAGGGAAATAAGGAACCCTGTCATAAAAATCAAGGTGGCTGCTTCCTGAAGCATGGCTCCTGAGGTTGACCTTTGGCTTCCACACACATGAGTACTCATGAATGCACACACAGGAACATGCATGAACACACACACACACACACACACACACACACACACACACACACACACGCGCGCGCATGCACGCACGCACGAATGGATAGCATAAGGTGTGGGATCTATGTGTTAACAGCTATGTGTGTAACTGCGTCCTGAATCTCTAGCATTACCCCCGTGTTTATCCATCCATCTCTCTGAGTCCCTCTGCAGATGAAGACGTCACTGTGACCGGCCACAGTACAGAGGGGACACAAAGGAAGTCTCAGAGGGCTCAGGTCCTTGTGTCCCCTCAGGCTCCAGGTTATAGATGTAGGTAGGTGTAGCTGTACAGGGCTGATGTAGATCAGTATGTGCCCTGGACCAAGGTCTGACCTTGCTCACAGGACTGCCCCACCTTATCCAGGAGCAGGTCAGAGGTCACAGGCTCTGTGGGGGATGAGATACCTTTCCCTACATTTCACCCCATCCTCCCTCCCTCCCTTTCTCCTTCCCTCCGTCTGTCCAGAGAGTTCTTCCCTTCCCTGTCCTCCCCTCTCCCTCCCCTTCTCTTCCTCCCTGCCCTCCCCTCCCTTTCTCTCTCCCTCTCTCCTTCCTTCTCTTTCCCCTCCTACCTCCCCTCCCCCTCTCCTTCCCCCATCCTCCCTCCCTCCCCTTCCCCTCTCCTCCTTCTCTCCCTTCTTCCTTCTTCCCCTTCCCTTTCCTCCCTCCTTCCATTCCCCTCCCCTCCCACTCCCCTCCCTCCCTCTCTCCCTTCCACTCCCCTCCCCTCCCACTCCCCTCCCTCCCTTCCTCCCTCCCTCTTTCCCTTCCTCTCCCCTCCCTCTCTCCATCCATTCCCCCCACTTTCTTCTCCTTTCCCTGTTTCCTTCCTCTTCTTCCGTCCCCAGCTCTCAGCACCTCCCCTAATCCAAACATCGCTCTGGTAACACAAGGCCATGGTGTCCTTTGTACCGCCACAGTGTGACCTCCGCTGTGACAGTGCTGTGTGGTGCCCCTCTTGTCTCTTCTGCTGTGAGAAGTTCATTGACCTGGTCATTTGAAGCTCTGTTATGGTCAATTCTTTTTTTTTTGTTTTTTGTTTTTTGTTTTGTATTCAAAACAGAGCCAAGCATTTCCCTCTGTTGAAATCCACAACACAGGTCATAGTGGGAAGTGGAGCTGTGAGATTAGGTGCCAGAAACTGGTCATGATCAACATCACCACCGCTGGATCTAACTTCATATAAACATTCGGCTGAATTCACTTCCAGCCTCTCTCCCTGCTCCTCTCTCCCTCTCTCTTCTCTCTTGCAGAGATTTCTTTATTATTTAATAATTAAACTTATGCTAAGATTTTTATTTGTGTGATTTTTTTAAAATGACAGGTACTTCTGTCCATCAAACAAGAGTGAGGCTCTCATTCATTACTTACTTCATTCATTTCTTCCTTCCAATGGTCATTGAGCAAATGCTCTGGGCAGGTAATTATTATGGGAGGGGACACAGGGGTCATCCATGTGCACTAGCACACCTGCCTTCTCAGACCCCGGATTCCAGTGCAGTAAACACACAAACCAGGCACATAAGACAGGAACAAATGATGTTGAGAAAAAAGGAAGGTGAAATCAGTCTCTGAGCCGGGCGGTGGTGGCGCATGCCTTTAATCCCAGCACTCGGGAGGCAGAGGCAGGTGGATCTCTGTGAGTTTGAGGCCAGCCTGGTCTACAGAGCGAGATCCAGGAAAGGCACAAAACTACACAGAGGAACCCTGTCTCGAAAAACAAAACAAAATCAGTCTCTGTGTGTGTTTGTAGCATGGAATTTCCTTAGGAGCACTCCACACTGTCTCTTGAAACAGGGTCTCTCACTATGACTGATTCTTCTAGGCTGCCTGGCCAGCAAAGCCCAGGGATCTATCTACCTGACTCTGTCTACCTGGCATTGGGATCAGAGGCATGCCTTCAACATGAGGCCTTTTTTTTGGTTTGTTTGTTTATTTTGAGATAATCTCACTATGGAGCTGTGTTAGGTTGAAAGAAAATAGGCCCCCAAAAAGAGTGGCACTATTAGGAGGTATGGCCTTTTTTAGAGTAGGTGTAGTCTTGTTGGAGGAAGTGTGTCACTGTGGAGGCGGGCTTTGAAGTCTCATATATGTTCAAGCCACACCCAGTGAGACAGACCACTTCCTATTGTTTGCAAGTCAAGATGTAGTTGTCTCAGCTCCCTCTCCAGCACCATGTCTATCTGCAGGCCACCATGTGCCACCATGATGATAATGGGCTAAACCTCTGAAAATGTATGGTTTTTTTTTTCCTTTATCAGAGTTGCTGTGGTCATGGTGGTCTCTTCACAGCAATAGAAACCCTAACTAAGACAGTAGCCCTGGATGGCCCAGAACTTGCTACATAGACCAGACTGACCTCAAAGAGACCTGCCTGCCTCTACCTATGAGCCAGTACTCCTGGCCCCCAACTGTTCAATGTGGTTCTGGGGTTTGAACTCAGGTCTTCTTCATGCTTACCCAGTAAACACTTCACGAACAGACCCTAGAAGATATTTTGAGCCTAGACGATATTTTCTCCAAAGATGAGTATAGACAACCCAGTCTCTTGGAGAGATGTGTGATGGACCAGGTAGACAAGCAGTGTGGGTGGGGCCATGACACCCAAAGGTCTCTGAGCTCCAGCTGCACACAGCTGAGGCCTTGAGAAGGAAATTCTTTGGGAAACCCAGACGTATATCTCTGTGAGGGTCTTTCATGGCCACTAAAGAGAATCAATCTCAGGTCCTCAGTGTGAGGAAGAGGGAAGATGGTGGCCAGGGTTTCCCTTCCCCAGTCAAGGGTCCTGCCTCAGCAGAGTCTCAGCCCTCCTTCAGGACCAGGCCAGGATGTCAGATGCCACCTCACTCAGAGCTCTGGCATGGTGGGAGGGAAATGACCTGAGCAGGCACAGAGAGGGCAGATCCATCTCTCCCTGCCCCGGGGAAGGGCTTGCTCATTGTTGTCGTGAAACACTGTGATCAAAAGCAAATCATACAAGAAAGAGTTTATTCTGGTTTGCCGTTCCAGAGAGATAAGAATCCACCATGGCAGAGAGGCACAGCAGCAGAGAGCTGAGAGATCGCATCTTCAACCACAGGCATGACGCATAGAGGAGGGAAGGGGAGGGAGAAGGGAAGGGGGAGAGGAGGGCAGAGTGGGGAGGAGAGGGAGAAAAGAACCGGAAGTAGGGAGAGGGTCTATACTCCCAGAGCCTGCCCTGTACTTCCTCTCCCAAAGCTGTACTTCCTAGACCTCCCCCAAAACAGTGCCACCAACTGGTAACCAAGTAGGCAAAATGCCTGAGCCTGTGGAAGACGTTTCTCATCAATGGTCCACATATTTCTCAGGAAATATCTTTCTGGCCACTGGCAAAACAGAAGCCAACATCCCCACAGAAGCTATCCCGGCTACTTCCAGTGGTGATTCTGGGGAGCTTGGTCCAAGGCAAGGAAAGCTCTCTCTCTCTCTTGTGTTGTACATTAACTAGAATAACTGCAGCTCAGAGGAAATATGAAGGCAGTGGTTTACATCGCCAACAGCCTCAGGAGCTTGTGGCCCTTGGTGGGCAGGTGGTGGTATTGGCACAGATGTTAGTATTCTGCAGGGAACTGCTGTGAATGGATTTGCTTTTCTTGTGCATGTGTGCATTTGTGTGGGGATGGGTGGGTGGGTGGGTGCATGGTGTGCGTATAGGTCAGAGGACAAACGTGTGTCAGTGAGTATCATGTCTCAGGCTGATTCACTTTGAGACGGAGTCCTTCATTTGCTTGAAATCCCAATACATGAACCAGGCCGGCTGGCCTGAGAGTGTCCAGGGATCTGCCTGTTTCCACCTCCCATCTTGCCATTGCTGAGACTGCGGGCGTACACCATCATGCCTGGCTGTTGACATACACTCTGGGAATGTGAACTCTTGTCTTCATCCTTGTGAGGCAAGCGCTTTATGGGCTGAGTCATCTCTCTAGTCCCTCTCTCAGGTTTACATTTATGGCCACAAGATGGTCATGGGGAGGTGGATAGAGAGGGAGGAAAGGAAAAAGGAAGAAGCCCCTGGGACAGGAGGAGGCAAGTAGAGAAGGAGGAAAGGGAACAGGAAAGAGCCTGCTAACGTAGTTGTTTCTTAAAAGTCATAACATTTCTATTGTCTCCCCAGTAGATATTCACAGATGCTTCCAAAGTAAAGCCTTATCTCATAGCTGCAAGGGAAGCTGACAATGTGGGTAGTAAGATTTACAACTTCTGCCCTGGAAGGCTTCCAAGAAGAGAACTGGAAGAACTCTTGGGTCACTTGCTATAGACCATAGACTACTTCCCAGTTCCCCTATGGAGACCCGCCTCACATCTGATAACTCACAACCTCAATATCCACAGGTGTGAGACAGCATGACTCTCCCAATCCATAGGCAGGGGCAGGATAGTGAGACACAGCTCTGTTCTCTTGTAAGAAGCGCTAAGACCGTGGCTAATATCTGCTGTTGTCTGCTAAAGACTCATGTGGTAGAGGAGATGCTCAGCACGGGCTATCTGCTAATTTGCTGGTAATCATATTTGTTGAGTAGAAGGATCCTCTAGTGACCCCTTGCGATGGTCATTATTAACTCGTCTCCACTACAGATGGAGAAGTACATGCCTGGACAAAAGGAAGGGTATTTGGGGATCTGGGGAGGTGGCTAAGTGGGTGGGTAAAGCACTAGGTATACAAGCAAAAGGATTTGAGTTTGATTCTCTGCATCTGGAAAAGCTGGGTGTGTCAGGGCCTATCTTGAACCCTAGTGATCCTATGGTGAGATGGGACACACAGGCAGGGGGCTCCCCAGAAGCTAGCCTGGTGTACACAGGACAAGGGGCCACGTCTCACATGAGGTGGAAAGTGAGGACTCACCATTGAGGTTGTGTGTTGTCCTCTGACCTCTACATATGCACCATGGCAGGTATGCACTCACACAGAGATATATACCAGGGGAAAAAATAAAAATCAAAAAGGAGGTAGATCAGGGATTTGGACTTGGGTGATGCCTGCCCCGAGTTGCCACGGGGATGAGCCCAGCTGGGTTCAGCAGCCTGACTCTCCTGCCTCCCAGAATCCAGCCAGGCGTGCTTCCCCTCTTAGTCACGGCTGCTCCTGGGGACCCGACGCCCACCTCCCTGCGTTCAGAGCGGGTTGCTGCTATTCTAGACCGGCAGTAAAATGACATTTATGAGGATTTTTTTCCCCTTTGAAGTGAGGCCGTTTGCGCATTTCACTTTAAAGCAGGGGAAAAAACAAGAGCCTGAACAGATAAATAACCGCAGCCTCTGAGAGGGGGCCTGACGCATGTGGTGGGTGCCGGGCTCTGATCTGTCACCCTGGCCACGTTGATGGAAAAAACCCTTTGTCTCCTTTTAAGTGATTGTTAATTCCTTAACTCTTACCTTTGCTCCTGTCTACCTTACAAGGAACTGGTTGGTTATGCTTGCCTCCCCTTCCCTTATCTCTCTTCCCCTCCCCTCCCCCCCTCCCCTATCCTCTTCTCTCTTCTCCTTCCTTCTCTCATGAACCTCATAGAGCAGATATTTTTGATTGTCATTCTTTCGCTAATGTCCCAATATCTGCGAAGTGTTTAGAATACAGTAGATCCTCAGTAAATGTTGACCACATGGGTGCACATGAGCGTGCCTACGTGAGTGTGCCAGCACGTGTGACAGCCACCATTATATAGTGCTCTGGGAAGGGAGCTTTGTCAAAGGTAATCTTGCGATATACATCAAAAAGTCTTGGAGACTATTAGAGAGTTGGTTCCTTGCCGAAGAATGCTCGCTTCATAATTGTGAGGATTGGCGTTTGGACCCCAGGACCCCTATAAGAAGCTGGACATCCCACAAATGCCTGAAACTGCTATTCTGAGGGACCAGATCCTTGTCTGGCCTCTGCACATGAATCTGTGCGCACACATAAATAAAACAGATCTTCGAAGTCATTATCATCTATATCTACTTGGAGATGGCAACATTACTTTTCAAAAGTGCCAAGAAAATCTGCACGGATTTAACATTAAAAACATCCATCTGTGTATTATTTATAATGGGCTAAATATACCAGGAAACAAGAGAACTGTCCAGTCATTGGCAAATGGTTGATTTATTTAAAGAGGAACACGCTGGTGAGGCATTGAAGTTGACCCACGGGCTGGGGAGATAGTTCAGAGGATAAAATGCTTGCCTTAGAAACATAATAACCCGAGTTCTGGTCCCCCTGTAAAGTGGGGTGTTGTAAAGCATGGAAGGAGGGAATAGGGAATGGACCTGGACATCCAAGGCAGATGGAACATGAAGCAGCAGCTCACATCGTGGCCAGGCAGGAAACGGAACTAGTGTGGAACCCAGGGCAGAAGTAGGCCGCAAGGTCCACGCCTAGTTGTCTGGTGAAGCCCCAAATCGCAAAGATTTCATAACCTCCCCAAACAGTGCCCCACACTGGTTTCAGCTCCAAGAGCCTGTGAGGGACATGCGGGTGTGTGTTTATTATATGCAAGTGTGAGCACTGCTCGAGTGTATTGTTTTTGTTGTTGTTGGAGGTGTGTGTTTATATTCAAGTGTGAACACTGCCCGAGTGTATTGTTATGCCTATGTTCTCACAGCAGTGTCCTGAGAGGGCAAAATGAAGGAGGTGGTGATGGTCTCTGTAGAGTCCTATCTTTTAGACAGACTGACTCTGAAGGAGGAAACTGAAAAAAACCACCATGCTTCTGAGTCCTTCAGGGACACAAGCTTGGTTTCCATGGATAGGTTGGTCCAGCCTTCAAAGAAACCCTTGAGTTGTAGATGAACGTGTACACACGTTCCTCTTTTAAATCCTTGGAGCGGAGACTGAGGAGGGAAGAGAAGGGGCTGCATGCCTCTTCTAGAAGGGTGTGTATGATGTAGCATATGCTAGGTTTAAAGGGTCGAAAGACCTTGGCTACAACAGCTCAGCTTTGCGGCGACAGTGTAAAGCTATCAGAACGAATATGCAGATGAAGGTGTGCTTGAGCACCAATCAAAGTTTATTTATGGGTGCTGTGCTGCCTAGTGTGTGTGTGTGTGTGTGTGTGTGTGTGTGTGTGTGTGTTTAATTTAACACAGGCTATAGTCAGCTGAAAGGAGGATCCAGCTGTAGGGCATTTTCTTAATTAGTGATTGATAGGGGAGGGACCAGACGTAGTGGGTGGTGCCATCCCTGGGCTGGTGGTCCTGAGTTCTATAAGAAAGCAGGCTGAAAGAGCCATGAGGAGCAAGCCAGTAAGCAGCACCCCTCCATGGCCTCTGCATCAGCTCCTGCCTCCGGGATTCTGCCCTGTTTGAGTTCCTGCCCTGACTGCTTTGACAATGAACAGTGATGTGGAAATGTAAAATGAAATAAACCCTTTCCTCCTCGAGTTGCTTTTGGTCATGGTGTTTCATCACAGGATAGGAACCCTGACTAAGACAGACGGGATGCTGAAATTTGAATTCTGTATAATGATCACACAATCACAAAAATATTTTCCAATCCATTTAAGGACATAAAACCAGGACCTGGGAAGATGGCTCTGTTGGGGAAGTCTGAGCCACACAAACATGAGGATCTGAGTTCGAGCCCCAGCCCCTGTGTAACAAGCCTGGCCCTGTGATGCATCTCTGTCATCCCAGACAGGCAAGTCCCTGGGGCTCCCTAGTCAACCCACCTAGCTGGAACCAGTGAGCTCTGAAGAGAGAGATCCCGTCTTAAAGGAGGGTGTCCTTTGGCCTCCGTACACATACACACAGACATGTATGCACATGCATCCCTCGCCGCCTTAAACACACACACACACACACAAATAAAAATGTTAAGCTGTTCTGGGTTTTTGGGCATAAGAAAATAAGTGGTGAGCTGGTTGTGACCCCCTCATGCAGAAGTTGGCTGACTCGTGTCTAAGGAATTGAATGAGATTTATATTATTGCAATTATTATTTTTAATGATGTGGAAATATTGACGTTTTTAACCTTAAAATAAGTAAGTCTATGCCTTTTGTACCTCAGAGCACCAGACGTCATGAAAACTTGTGTTTGTTCGGACTCGGGGCACGTAATTTTTAAAGTGGCTAAGATACCACGTCAGATCAATTGATAAGTGCTATGTATAAAAGCATATGAAACTAATTCCAGGAAATACCTTGTATTTATGTCCTTGGGCCTGAGTTTCTGAGCGCTCTGTGTTTTGAGATGGAATTGGGTTTATTCAGAGTCTCAGGTTATATATCTTGATGGCTACCCGAGCTCAATATTTGGTTCTTTTGCTGGAGCAGGTAAAGCCCTTCCAGGCTGTTTTAGTTTACGGCAATTACATTTGCTTATCGCTCCGAAGCAGAATTTCATTTGAAGCCAGTTATTAACGTCCAAAACGCACTTCCAGGAAATAATTTTCCAACGTTTTATTTATTAAAAAGAACGTGCTGTTTGTTCAAAGGCATCGATGTAATTTATAAAGTTCGATATTGGGGTATTTTACGAGGGCAATATAAAAAAAATGCTGTTCTGTGGGACCCTGCTGCTTAATTATGCCACGCTGCATGCCGTGTTGGAACTCACTGCTATTTTGCAGGCGAACTTTCTGCCACGGAGCTGTCCCCCCATGGCGCTATTTTGTGTGCTGCTCTTGAGGAGCTCACTAACCAGTAAATTTAGTGAAGAAAACAAAGAAAAGGAAGCGGGGGGGGGGGGGGGGGGAGCCTTCCCCAGGCACGAGATCTTCTGATCTGTGGGTTTATTTTTAAGAAACATGTTTCAAGGGGCCCCGCAAGGAAACTGCTTTGATCATACACGGTGTGCATGTGTATGTATACACTCTGTGTATGTGCATGTATATGTGTGTATACACTCTGTGTGTGTACTTTCATTTGTGTGTGTATATATATACTCTGTACGTGTGTGTATGTATATGTGAGTGTGTGTGTGTGTGCACGCACACTATGTGCATGCGTATGTGTGTGTATACGCTCTGCGTGCATGTGTGCATGTATGTGTGTGTATGCTGTGTGTGCATGTGTATTGCTTAAGTGAGTATTTAAGTGCATGTGCATATGTGTGCCTGCATACAGAAGCCGGAAGACAACCTAGAGTGTGTTCCTCAGGAGCCATGCCCCTGTCTCCACCTCTCCATATCTGGGATTTTTAGCATGCTTTGCTACACTTGGTTTTTGTTTTGTTGTTGTTTTATTCTGTTTTGGAATCTACAGATTGATTAAACTTAGGCTTGCAAAACCAATGCTTCACTCTCTGGGTTGTCTCCTCGGCCCTAGCTGAGCATGTTTTACGGCTTATTTATATGGAAAAGGAAGACATTTGGGGGCTTGGAGCCATCCGAGAAGTTGGCCATTTGCCACCATCTCTGGCCCTCTCTGTCCACCTGCCTTGGTTACACTTGCTGTTCAAGGATGGGCTGTGGTGCCAGCTGGGACTCATCTTCACAGTCTTCCTCCTGGCCTCAGTGAGTGAGCTGGCAAGGTGGGAGTGCTGGGGAGGTAATCTTTGGAAGTACCCCTGTAGGAATGAAGAATAGCTTTAGGGAAACGGTACCCCATCTAGGAATGGGCCTCACTCCAAGGCACTCTCTGAACGCTCTCTAGAATTTCCCAGAGGACTGAGTCCTCCATTGGCCTCTATAGGAATCTACTCTCTAGCAGAGTGTATCAGCTATTTATTGCTGCGTAACAAGTTATCCCCAAATGTGGCAACTGAAAAACACAAATATTTGTTCTTTCACCTGGCGGGGGGCAGGGGGGGGGATTCTGATTCAGCCAGATGGGTGAGTGAATCAGCTTCTCTCTGGAGACTGAACTTGAGGCGCAGCCAGGGCTAGGTTCTCATCTAACTGCTCATGGGGCAGACTACCCACTTCCACGCTTGCTGTCATGATTGCTACCTGGAGGTCTCCGTTGCTCCCTACACGGGGGTATTTGAAGGTCTGACATGGTTGTAGGATTCACCTACAGTGAACCATCCCAGAGACCCCAATTGGGAGACAGCAGTTAAAGGCTGTTGTTTCTGCAACAGGGGCTGACTGTGTAGCTCTGGCTAGCTGGGAATTTGCTATATAGACCAGGCTGGCCTCGAACTCACAGAGACACTGGCTGTGCTGCAGCAGGTAGCTGCTGCCTTCAAGCTTCTGTGTGCTTTGCGGAACCTGGAAAGAGGGAGAAGTGGAAGAGGGGGGCGGGAATCACTCTAGAGAAAATAGGTTTTGTGACTGAGTATGGTGGTACAACCTCATGATGTTACTATTCTGGGGGTGGAGACAGGAGGGTTAGATGTTCAAGGTCATCCTTGGCGACATCGAGAGTTTGAGATCAGCCTGGAATACTTGAGAGACTAAGAAATAAAGAATGGATAAAAGAAAGAAAGAAAGAAAAAAAGAAAAGAAGAGGTAGGGAGGGAGAGGTAGGGAGGGAGGGAAGAAAAGAAGGAAGAAAACAGCTTATTCAAATGTTGTCCCCGCCCCCGCTCTCAGGCACTGTGGTCTGGAGAGGTGATATGCCAGATATCAAACAAATACACAAACAAATGAGTGGCAGCAGGTGTGCCCACACAGGGAAGGAGCCCTGCTGGCAAGAGACGCTCACGGGTGACCCTGTTCAGGGAGCAGGTCCAGGAGGGCCCCCTAGAGGTCCAGGCATTTACTCTGCTGTAAGGACCGGAGACTCACTGTGCGGTAGGACCAAGAAGGAACCGTGTCTTTTATTAACAGCAACTTCAGTGTCCTGTCCAGTTTAGCTGGGGTCTGCCAGTTCATCAGGAGCCCCTCGGGGAAGCAGGAAGTAAAAGCTTGTCTCCCTTGCACAGCTCATCACCTGGCCCTTCACCTGATCCCAAGGACCCTCTCACTGCAGAAGAGAGTCTTGGGATCGGCTAGCCAGCCACACTGAGCATTGAGGCTGCCCTTGAGAAAAGAGCTACCCCACTGATGGAAGCCAAAGGACCCGACGGCAGATATAAAGCAGTATTGTGTGTGGCCCTGAAAGTCACTATCACCGGTTCGCACACTGGGTGAGCCTTGAGCCTATGGCCCAGGAAGCTCTTAGGCTTGTCTATCTCCAGGGGAGGAGATGCCAGCTCAGAGTGCCTCTGCCACGCCCTGTGGGACCAAGATCCTGGGGACCAATGATCGCAGTCTGTGAAGCACCTGTCCCCTTCCTCCCTGTGGCTACATGATCTTTCTAATGTGTGCCTAGAGATGTCCACTGAAACTAAATGATTGCCCTCCCTCCTCAGCCATTCTGACCCCTCTCTTATGCAAAGCCACCAAGCTGATAAAGCCACAAGCGCTCAAATTCCCGTTCCTTCCTTCAAAGCAAGCTTCATGTTCCTTTCAGTGCAGAATGGGGCGGGGTGGGTGGTTAGGACAACTCTCCATGGCACCATGGTTTGTGACCTGCCCCAGTGTGCCCTCTATTGCTAAGATAACACCATGGCCAAAAGCAAATGGGGTGGGGCGGGGAGGAGAGGGTTTATTTGGCTCACAGTTGACATCATCAAGGGAAGTCATGACAGGAACTCAAGGCAGGAACCTGCAGGCAGGAACTGACGCAGAAGCCATGGAGGTGTGATGTTTAGGGGCTGCTCATCACGGCGTGCTCATCTTGTTTTCTTACAGCACCCAGGACCACCCGTTAAGGGGTGACACTGCTCATGTGGGCTGGGCCCTCTCATATCAATCATTAATCGAGAAAATATCCCACAGACATGCCCAGAAGCCGATCTGATGGAGGCGTTTTCTCACAAGCCTCTCTTTTCCCAGACGACCCTAGCTTGTGTCAAGTTGATAATAAATTAAGGGTCACGGGGCCTGGGTTCCTGTGTCCTTTACTCTACTTCTCTCTGTCCAGTGAGATCATCTCCTTAGGCTTCCAAATGGGGGAGGGGCCAATGGGGGAGGAGTGTAGGTTGGACACACATACCCATTCATCTCCAGAATCCAACCATACAAGGGAGGCTGGGAAATGTGATCTCCATGGCTGTCCACAAGCAGTAACAGCCAGGCAGCTGCTGGTATATCTGGTCATCACCCCCCAAAGAGGTGGCAATTAATTAGTCGTGCAGAATCTTCATGGAGCACCCTGCCATGGTCGATATTGATTATCAGTTTGATAGAGTCTAGAATCACTACTGGAGAGACCATGCTCATCTCTGAGCATGCCTGTGGGGGATTATGTGAGTTAACTGCAGTGGGAAAATCGACCATGAAATCCCATGGGCTGGGGTCCTGGACCAAAGAAAATAGAGACAGCAAACTAGGCATGGCATTCACCTCTCTGTACTTTGTAACTGCAGATACAGTGTAACCAGCTGCCTCAAGCTCCTGCCACCATGCCATCCCCACCACAGCAGATTGACCCTTCACTCTGCAAGCCAGAACAAACCCTTCCTTGCTTGTATTGTTTTTTCCCATGCATTTCATCAGGCAAAGTCTATTTATTTATTTATATTAAATTTCATGTGCATTGGTGTTTCACCTGCATGTGTGTCTGTGTGAGGGTGTTTGGTCCACTGTGACTGGAGTTACAGACCGCCATGAGCTGCCATGTGGCTGCTAGGAATCGAACTCAGGTCCTCTGGAAGGGCAGCCAGTGCTCTTAACCACTGAGCCACCTCTCCAGCCCCTCATCAAGCACTTTTACATATTCTGACTGACTTTGGTTTCATCAGACCACAACAGGAGAAAAGCACATGGTGTTGACTCTATCTGCAGTTTAGGGATAAGGGAACTGTGGCAGAGACACTCATTCACTTGCTCAAGTTACACAGCTCACCACCCATGGAGGAGCTGGGGTTTGAACCCAAACTGCCTGGCTCCCTGGCTACTGCTTGTTGCCACCACGTGATCTATTGCCTCAGTGAAACACATCACGTGTTAGCAGTATTTCGCAGATGAGAAAAATGAAGTCCAGCCGCTTTGACGCTCTTGCTCGTGATGGTCGCACAGCCTGAGTCTGGATTTGCACTCAAAGCGTGTGCCCTTCCTGAGCTATGCTTGGAGCAAGATGCTCAGAACAGCCTTGTTTTGAAGCTTCTGGGGGAGGAGTGGGTACAGCTGAGCTATCTGCTGTGATAACATCTCCACGGAGGCCCTGGGAGCTGGAGGAGCCTCTTCCCAGACCCCCCTCTTCCCCTTCCTAATGAGCTCGGAGACGCCGGCTGGCCGGACGCAGCAGGCAATGGACAATTAGCGGAGGGGCCTGTCCTGCACGGGCTGCGCCGGGCATCAGGACCTTAAGTGTCTGCTTATGAAATCACAGCTAGGTCTGGAGCCTCTCTGGCCGGGCCTCCCCCTCCTGGGACGCTGCACACAGCCTTGGGCGAGGCAGCCCCCAGGGATGTGGCTCAGCCCACAGGATCCGGGGAAAACACAGCTAGAGAAACACAGGAAGACATTCCCACCCAGCACAAAGGCCCTGGCGTCAGCGGGGGACGGGTGGGCACATTCCTGTGGGCAGTGACAAAGAGGATGGCCCCTCATCTCTGGGATTGGGTGTGAGGTCAAGCCCTAGGTACCTTTAAGCCTCAGTTTCTCCCTCTGCATAGGATTCAGAATCTGACCAACGGGGACTCAAAGAGGAGATGTGTGTGGGGTTCAGCACCTGGCTCATCACACCCAGGCCAGCAGCCATTTAAGTACCATTTAGCAATGCAAAGATTCTCTCTCACCTGCCACCAGTGCTGGGGACTGGGCCTGGGAAGCACGCATTTCAATGGGCTGCACTGGCACACATTCACGGGAAAGGTAGAATGTCACCATTCTATCTGAGCCAACGGAGTCCCAAGTGTCAGAACATCCAGTGTTACTGGCCTCTCTATTCCTGCTTCTGAAATAGTGCACCAAGGGCTGTGACACACACACACACACACACACACACACACACACACACACACACACTTCTTACTCTTTTTCTCTTTTAAAAAAATTTACATGTCATTGGCTGGAGAGGTGGCTCTGTGGTTAGGAGCACTGGCTGCTCTTGCAGAGGACCCAGGTTAGGACCCAGCACCCATGTGGCAGCTCACAAGCTTCTGATAGCACCTGGTACATATGTGGTACACAGACATACATGCAGGCAAAACACCCATACACATAAAATAATACAAAAAAAAATCTGTGAATTAATGTTTGGCCTGCCTGTATGTTTGCATATCACGTGCATGCCTGATGCCCACAGAGATCAGAAGAGGGAGTGGGATATCCTGGAACCGGAGTTACAATTGGTTGTGAGCTGCCATGTATAGAACCCGGGTCCTCTGGAAGAGCAGCCAGTGCTTTTAACCACGGAGTAACTTCTCTGACCCCTTTGGTTTATTTCAAGACCTTTGGTTTATTTCAAGATCAAAACCTCAGCGTGCAGGATGGTTCAGTGGGTAAAGGCACATGCCCCCACGTCTGAGGACTTGAGTTCGATTCCCGGGACCCACATGGTGGAAAGAGCAAGCCAATTTCCCTGAATTGTCTTCTGACCTCCACACATAGCAAGCATGACCTTATGCCAGCGTGCACATGCCTTTTTAATTTTTTTAAAGAAAGGCAAAATGTGCATGAGCCCAAAGGTCGTACAAACAGAGGTCATATGCCAGATTTGGCATGTGAGCCAACGTTTGTACCCTCTTGAGCTAGAATAGCCCTCTTGTTCAGAAATAATACAAATATATAATCCTAGATAATTTCAAATGGTCTGAGCTGTCACATTTAGAAACAAAGTAAAGGGCTAGGGTGTAGCTCCGTGGTAGAGTGCTTAGCAAGTACAAGCAAAGCCCTGGACATCCTCGGCTATGCAAAGTAAGTAAATAACTATGATAATAATAATAATAATGCCTCATAATGATAATAATGTGCTTTGACATCTTTTTAAACCAGTATAAGCAAAAGATTATTTCTGTGTGTGTGTGTGTGTGTGTGTGTGTGTGTGTCCCCGTATGAAGGCCAGAGTGCAACCTCAGTCATCCGTAGAGACACCATCCACCTCCTTGGAGACAGGGTTTCATTGGCCTGGAGCTCACCCATGAGGCAAGGCTGGCCATGTGTGTCTCTGCCACCTCAGCACAGAAATTACAAACACGTACCACCCCGCCCAGCCTTTAATTCTTCAGGTTCTAGGAATCAAAGTCAGGGCCTGGTACTGACTGAGGCACCCAGGCCAAAACTATTGTTTTAGTACGCAATCAGTTTCCAAGATTTCATGAGATATTGCCTGTTGCTGTGTATGTAATGTGTCAAGTGTTTGAAGCTTTGGAACAGGTCGAAGTTCAACTTATACACTCATCTGGCGTTCTTTAGCTACCGCTTAGGGACCATGGTTGGTACCAACTAAAGTGGCATTACAAAGTAGCTGATGTAGAGCTCTCTCTCTCTCTCTCTCTCTCTCTCTCTCTCTCTCTCTCTCTCTCTCTCTCTCTCTCTCTCTCTCTCTGTATGTGTAAGCCAGAGGAGACCCTTGGATGTGGCTTTTCAGGTACTGTTTACCTTGTATTTTGAGACATGGTCTTCCACTGAACCTGGAGTTCTCTGAGTAAGTCAGTCTGGCCAAGGAGTCTAGAGACCCATCTGTGTCTATGTCCCCAGAACTGGATTAGCCACCGTGTCCAGATTGTTACCACCAACTGTCTAGTATGTTCTCTGGAATCCCACCTCTGACACTTCCTAACCCCAGAGGGTCCTAGACTCTCCTCCCAATCCTCCACTTCCTCACACCCCACCTCCATTGATACAGTTTCTAGTACCTGCCATCTAAGCCCCTCGCTTACACTCTCTCCCAGGTGAGTCTACCCTTACACATGCCCAGAGACAGCCCAGTCCTCCTAGTGGCCATATTTGGTACTCTGCCCTTGCCTATGGCTGGAGACACAGTGTGATGGTGAGTCCATATGATTGACCGTCAACCACAAGCCTCCTTGGGTGTGGCTGAGAGGTAGGGAAAACAACCTGAACGCCACATGATCTAGATGGGCCTGGTCTCATCAATTTAAAACCTTAAGAGCCCAAAGTAAGGTTTCTAGAGCCCACTGTCACCTCGAGAAAGTGGCATCAGCTCCTGCTTGAGTTCCAGTTGGCTGGCCGCCCTGGGACTTTGGGACTACGCCAATCCCCACAATTGGAAGTCAATTCCTTAGACTAAATCCCCCTTTGAGACAGGACCTCTATGTAGAGCCCTGGCTGGCCTGGAACTCACTCTGTAGACCAGGCTAGCCTCAAACTCACAGAATCCTCCCCCCCCCCCGTAGCTTCTGCCTTCTGGGTGCTGGGGATTGAAGATCCATTTGGTCCCATTTCTCTGGAAACCCCTGACTTGTACCTCAGCCCCTCACCTCCCTGGCTTCCTCTCTTTAATGTTCCAGCCAGTCACTCAGACAGCCACCCTGGCGTCTCCTCTGACCCTCAACTCTCTAACCCTCTCCTCTCTGTTTTCTGGTCTCAACATCATCGTTGTCTCCACCTTCTCCCTCTGCGTGTGCAAAAGAACCCCCGTTGCCATCCTCCACCAAGGTCAGGTGCGCTCCACCACACCCCCCCTCCTTATTTCTCCCTGTCACCCAGCCTTCCTGCATGACTTAGAACCTGACTCATATATCCTCTCTGTTGTTTGTTCTGTGAGTGCCAAGAGGGTGGGGGCGGGGGGTGGGTTGCATTTCTACCTAGCCTAGAACAGAGGGCATTCTAGGTGTTCCGCTCACAGCTGTTAAATGAACTCCTTGCTATCTCTGCTTATGATGAGGGTTCTCATTTGCCTGAGGTAGGCACGCTTACCCAGCATGTTCACAGATAAGGAGACCCGGGATCAGAGAGACCTTGGAGGTCACGTGTCCTCATCGGCAGGGAGAGGAGTCGAAAGGGCGATGGGTGGGCCCAGATCTGCCTGCCACCCTTGGCGGAATGCCACCACCGTGGATGACCGCCCTACAAGGTGTGAACAGGGGGAGGGGCGGAGTCACACACCTGAGCTGGGGCCGGAGTCAAAGGCTATAGCTGTTGTGTGTGCGAGCTCACCCAAGTACCTGCCTAGTCCAGCCTCAGTTTCCCCAGCCTCGCCGTGGGGATGGTCACATCAGCCTTGCGAATTTCTGCTCTTGCCCGTCTTCTGAAATCTACCACCTTCCCCATAGCCTCTCCTCCCAGGCCTGCCTTCCCCCTCCCAAGGGGTCTCAGCTTCTAACTTGCAGGCACAGGTGGGGAGTCACTTTTGTATTTCCGGACGCTAAATCCTAAAGTCTCCTGGTTCCTCTACTGTGCTATCTACCCTCCTGTGAGCCCGTGGCGTCCATTGACTCTTGTCGCCTGCTGGCCAGACCCCTTGGATGACACTGCCTGGATGTGGTTGGCCTTAAACCTGGGAAGAGAAGGAAGAATGGGAACAGGTGTCACCCAGGCACACAGAAGTGACTTGTGCCTGACTCCAGCGCCATCTCATCAATCCTTGGAATCAGACAGGTCTCCGTTTGAACCCCAGCTCTGTTCTCTGCCAGCTTTTATTTATTTATTTATTTATTTATTTATTTATTTATTTATTTATCTATCTATCTATCTATCTATCTATCTATCTATTTATTTATTTATTTATTTATTTATTTTTTGCCTTGGGAAGGTGACATAACCTCTGAGCTTGTTTCTCCTGCACAGTATTTATTGGGAACAACATCATATCATGGAGAGAGTGCTCCCTGGGTTGTTGGAGGTGGCGGTCCTTGAAGAGACCCTTGCAGGATTCTCTTCCAGCATAAATGTCCTCCATTTCCTAGAAATACACGTACTTGGTATTTCCCAGGATCCCCTGCGGTGTGATGAGGGTCACCTGATAAGCTTCTAGCCAATGGACTATGTCTTGCCTCTTTAGGATTCCTGTACAACGCTCCATGCCTTTTCTTCCTTCATCCATCGGCGAGATGCACAAATCTAGTTCTCATGTCTGTTGCCTCAGTTCCCAAACTCTGGTCCCAAAACCAGAAGTGTGAGCCTGTCCGTGTTCCATCCCAAGAGACTACTCCGGGAAGACCCAGAGGCAGGGTCTCTGTGGGGCTTCAGACAATTGTTCCAATTAGCAAGGCTACTTTCCTAAAAGATGGCAGGGAGAGGAAGCCTGCATTTCTGGGGTGGTACAGTACTCCCCTGTTCATGCACAATTAAGCTACTGCATTTGGGGGTTCTTGTTACTTTTCTGCACTGACTATAAAGCATAAAAAAAAAAAAGCTGGAATGGAGACCCTGGGATATACAGCAGACATGGTAGCTCTTCCGTGTGTGTGTGTGTGTGTGTGTGTGTGTGTGTGTGTGTGTGTGTGTGTAACTGTGTAGAAGCTATAGATCAACCCCAGGCTCAGGTATCATACCTCAGTATACTGTCCACGTAATTATTATTATTAAATTTTGAGACAGGGTCTCTCTATCATGTAGCTCTGGTTGGCCTGGAGCTCTATGTTGACCAGACTGGCTTCGAACTCACAGAGACCCAACTTGCCTCAGCCCTCTGAGAGCTGAGATTAAAGACGTGTACCACCACACTGTTTTTAAATGTTTTAAATTTGTATTTATTTATATATGGGGGAGAACATGTGGAGATCAGGGGACAGTTGCAGCCATCGATTCTCTTCTGCCCACTAGTTAGGTGCCACCCTAGTGACCCAACTCAGGCCCTCCGAATTGGCAGCAAGAACTTTGCCTCCTGAGCTACATTACTGGCCCGCCACTTCTTTTTGAGACAAGATGACTGACTGACCCAGAGCTCACTGACTCCAGCTAGATCAGCTGTCTCTGCTCCCCCAGTGTGGAGGAAGCCACCACACCTTCCTTTTTGATGTTGGATTTGGGGGCGGAAGTCAGGTCCTCAGACTTGCATGGCAAGCATTTTCCCTACTGAGCCTTCTCCTCAGCCCCTTCCCCCATCCTTTCCGAAGGGGTCAGCATGCGAGTTTGGGGACATCCTGAGGGGCTACAGCGGCAAACATCAGACAAGAAGCCATGTATTGGAGACCAGCCTGCATTGCAGCGGCAGGAGGAGGTGGTGGACGGCTGTTGCTCACAGTGAGTGACCTCCCTACGCAAGGTGACAGGAAGCCGGAGACAGACATCAGCCCAGCAACCTCCAATTAGCCATCATCCCTGACCCCGTCAGTACCGGAGGAAGTGCTGGTCCTTTCCGGCACTCGAGGCCCACCTGCCTGGGGGGGCGGCTGGTGGCCTCAGCAGCTGGGACGGTGGCATCCAAAGGCCCCAGACTAACAGAGCCCCACTTATTCCAGAGCTCTGCAAAGGGTTAGTGGGTGGAGGTGGGGGGTGGGGGTGGGAGCTGAGCAGCAGGGAGGAAGTGTCTATCCAAGAGCAATCACAAGAGGTCCGGTTGACCTCCTGGCCCGGCCTGGGGCTGAACAGGCCACATGTGAGCCAGGCCTCATTTCTTGAATTTGTGGGCAGGTGGGAATTACAGGGGTGGGGGTGGGGGGTCGGTTACACCGGGAGTTGGAGGATCCCCCGCTTGTCTTTGTAACTAGAGGGAAGGATGCCTGTTGCCATGGCTACTTTGTATTAGGTAGGGGTGTCCTAGATGGCATCTACCCGCAATCCACAGAGATACTAGAGGACCCTGGCCACCTGGAGCATAGTGGTCCCTTTTGCTCCTGTGCGGCGGCGTGGAATACATGGATGTCTTGCCTGGGGTACTCACTTAGTATGTGTCATTTCACTTGAGACATGTGGTCATATCTTCTTCTTCTTCTTCTTCATCATCACCATCATCATCATCATCATCATCATCATCATCATCATCTCCGCTCTCCCCACATCATGGCAAGAAGCAATCATCTGCCTCTGTGCATACCTGGGCGAGATAAGCTTGAGATAGGGGCCATGTGGGCTGACGCTAAGAAAGCCATGCTTTCCCTTCAAGTTGTGTTAAGATGTATATGGTATAAAGTTTGCCATGGTCAAACACACAACTTAGAGGCAGGGCTGGGCCTGGGTCTCCAGCCTGGTGAGGAGAATGGCGTGCTGGGAGGCAGAAGGGGTCATCCTCTGTGTCTGTGTGTGTCTCTGTGCTATGTGTATGTGAGGTCTCTGGTGTGTGCGTATGTGTGTGTGTGTGTGTGTGTGTGTGTGTGTGTGTGTGTGTGTGTGTGTATGCGTGCATGTGTATGCCTGTGTGCCTGTGTATTCTCAGAGGGGCACTGACGTGGGACCCATTCCTGGAAGCCCCAGGCATCTTAGGATGGCTCATGTAGGCGCCAGGGCACCCGGCTCACTCTTGTGTCTAGACCCCTTCCATGTCATCTTCCGTCCCCTCTCCTTTCACACTGGTCTGATGACCCCTCCAACCTGCACCTTCTCCTTCCGATTCTCCTTCTGAAAGAAGCCTGGGTGTTCAAGCCTGTCTTGCAGTGCTTGGAGGATTCAGACTGACGCTTGAGACTTATGGAAGGAAACTCAGCAGCCTCTTGTAACCAGAGAGGAAACTGAGGCCCAAGGGAAAGGTTGCTCCAGGTTAGAGGGGAGGAGGGGCATGGATGACTCTGAGCTGACTCTTGAGCTATCATGGGGCTCATCTCTGACCCCCCCCCCCAATCTGGGAGGATGAAGGAGGATTCAGAGGGAATCAGGAGGTCAGCAGCTGGATACTCTGGAGCCCATAAAGCCCACACAGAGGACAGGGTTGGAGCAGCACCCAGGTAGGATCGATGGCTGCAGAAAGTGACCCTGGTCTCCAGCCTGGTGATGGGGCTGGGGTACTGGGAGGCCACAGCAGGTTGGAGAGTGGACAGGGCCACCGGGAGTCTGGCTTCTGCTTTGGGTGGAATGGGACACCACCTCAGAGTCTCGAGCCAAACGTGTCTGTCATCAGACTTGCTCTCTAAAGCTGCTCCGGCACGGTGAAAGCACAGAGCAGGCGAGGCTCTCACGTCGCCCCAAGTCACAAGCTCGCTTTCGGCTGGAGAAGCAGCATCATCGTGGTGGCTCATGCTGGAAAAGGACAATGGGACCCAACAGGACGAGGACGGCTTCGGAAGGGGACAATAACACGAGAGACCTTGTGTTCCAGTAGGAAACTTGAAGAATTCCCAAGGCCTGGGTCTCTTGGCCTCTTGTGTGTTTGTTGAGGCGTCCTGCCTGCTGGAGCTGGGGACGAGAGAGGAAGTTCTCTGCAAGAACTGTCTAACGGGGCCACAGACACCATGAGCGGCTCACAGATCCCTGGAGGTCAGAGCACAGAAGCAATGTCCTCAGTGCCTACCACCAAAATGACTTACAAACTCCCGATGTTTTTTTTTTAAGGCTGTGGGTGAGTGGAGAGTCCAACATAGCTGTCATCATGTCCCTTGGAGCCACAGTTCCCTCACTGTAACTAGAGCCAATGGCACCTTCTTCTTGGAAGTGACTAACATATTTATTTACCTCAGGAAGGGCGTAGCTCAGTGGCAGATGACTCTCTAGGCGTGAGAGGCCCTGGATCATGGGAATAGGATCCCAGCACTGCAAGAGAAAAAAGAATTAAATTTCCCCAGTATAGAGCATACAGATGGTTAAAAGACTCAAATACACAATATATATTTATAGTTTACACATTATTATGCAACAAACACATCGATATAATTTATGGATTGTAATGTGTTTTGTAACCATTACGCTAATTTTGCATGTTGTTACATAAAGTGTGAGTAAGAAAAATTTTATATGATCGTTTCCCTTGGATGTCAGGCTATCGCTCATGGCAGAGCACTTGCCTAGCATGCACAAAACTGGGGTTCCATGCCCAGCACTGCATCATCACAGTGAGCTGACGAACATTCCTATGACCCCAGCACTTGGGGAGTGGAGGCAGGATCAGAAGTTCAAGGCCATCCTCAACTACATATCGATGTCTAAGCTAGCCTGAGCTACATGGGGTGGGGGGAAACGGGGTCTTTGTTATCCATGGCTGTTTTGACAATGACGGCAGGTGGTCTGTGGCCAGCCAAGGTTTGGGAAGACCCAAGCAGTGGATGCAAATATTTTCTCCAGCTCAGGGAGCAAATGGATGCAGCTGAAATGGTAGCTGAGGGCTCTCTCGGAGCAAGGTGTCAAGGTGTCAGGCTGCCTCCTTCTAAGCCTGTGTCCCCAGCACCTTCCTCTCCCCCTCCCCCATACCTATCCTTTACACGCGTGTAAGCACTGTCCAGCCCCATCAGGGCTCTGGGTAGGTCCCTGAAGGAGAGTAACTGGGATGAATATTTCATGGTTTTGATTGACAGCTGCTGAGGACCTGCTGTGGGTCTGGCGCCCACACTAGTTAAGGAGGGGTGGGCTCAGGAAGGGAGCAGAAGCGGTCCACCCAGCCATTGATCCGCTGGGTCCAATCTGCGCTGATCAAATGCTCTGCGCCCAGCTCTTGGCCCACAGCGGCACGTAATGGCCTTTAAGAGGCATGGGGCCGGTGGCAGCCCAGTCTCTTGTATCCCTTGGGGCCTACAGCGGCACCACTAGGCCCCCAGAGACCCATTTCTCTGTCTCCAGCTGTGGTCCCCACGTCCTCATGGTGCCGGCACTATTCCCCTAAGAAAGCTAACCTACAGCTTCCCACGCCTCAGACTCACCATGCCATTAAGGCCTCGTGCCAAGATCCCTTCATGGGGGGGACCCAGATGGTCTGGCGCCTGTCAGCCTGCAGCTTCTGCTGAGGTGAGTATAGGCCCAAGATGACCTCAGTGACAGAGATAACTCCCACACTGCTGAATCCTCCCTTCCATCTACCCCCGGATGCTATCCAGGCAGGGAGAGCCTCCATGTGGCATACCTTTGCACCTCTGCTCGTCCCGAATGTCTCCGCATCTCAAGGCACTTAACTGGCTTCTCAGTAGGTGACTGGCATCCTGGATGCCTCTCAGTGTCTCCACTTTGCAGGGACAGAAAGCATGTGTGTGAGCCGGGCGTGGTGGCACGTGCCTCTAATCCCAGCACTTGGGAGGTAGAGGCAGGAGGATGAGGAGTTCAAGGCCATCCTCGGGTACATACTGAGTGGTAGTCCAGCCTGGCATCTGTGAGAGCCTTTTTCAGGAAACTGAAACCAGAAAAGAAGGGGAGGGGAGACAAGAAGGAAAAGGAAGAGGAGGAGGAAGAGAAAGATGGAGGAGGAGGAGGGCGCAAGGCATAAGGAAGGGAGGAAAGGACAGATGTAGAAAAGGATGGGCAGGGGTGCGGGGAGGGGAGAAAGAAAGAAGGAAGGTGAGTGAGGCAGGTGTTTGGTATTCCAGGCTCAAAACTCACCCATCATGGCCAAGGAGACGACTCCAGGGATAAAGGGTGCCTGCCTCCAAACCTGAAGACCCGAGTTCAATCCCCAGAACCCACACAGTGGAAGGAGAGAACCTCTTTTCCTAAGGTGTCCCCTAAGGGTGTCATGTTTATGGTTGTTCAGAGTGTGACCAGGCACGTTGGTGCCTGGCTGCTGTTGACAAGGACCTTGGTGACTTAAAACAGGACACACTGGTCACCTTCCAGTTCTGGGAGTTGAGAGGGTCCTGCATAGCTGTCACCATACCAAAATCAACACGTGTGTAGGACTTGCTTCCTTCTGGAGGCGCCTAGGAGGTATCCATTGCCTCCAGGGGTACCTGCACCTCTTGCCTTGTGGTTCCTTCTTTGGCTTTCCCAGCCTCATGGAAGCTTCCCATCTGCGTGCCCAACTTGGTTCTGGAATTCTCTTAATGGTCTTGTGACTCTGTTAGGAGAACCCATGGTCATCTCTCCATGCCGTGATCCTCTGCCCTATGACCTAACATGCTCAAAGGTCACAGGGATTGGGATGTAGGCACCTGGGGGACTGTAATTTCGCCATGGCTTCGGACACACTTTCTAGTTACTGACCTTAATTGTGTTCATCTCACTCCATGCCCTTGAACACAGCCTTCGTTATTGGGAGGTTCCAGTTCCTCCCCACAGTGGAGGGTTGGAGAGGTGTGATTTGGAGGTCACCAGTAGCTGAAATAATACCTGTAAAAGGCCAGGCATTTCTAAGTGATGTGACACCCAGTAAATGTTCACAGATTGTGCTTACAAGGCATGCCCTTTACAGACTGAGCCATCTCCTCGGTCCAGAGATTTTCCTAAGGAGGCTCAAAGGAGAAGGCAGGGCTGGGGCTGAGTGGTAGAGCACTTGCCCAGCATACCCACTGACTTGGGTTGAAGCCCCCTATCTCAAGACAGACCACGGTCCAGTGGTCCAGCAAGAGGGTCAAGAGATCTGTTGTGTCGTGATGGCTAAGTCAGCCCTGGGCTTCCCTTACTGCTGATGGAAGCCAATGGCGATCTGTATGTCCTTCTCTTCTGGCCCTAGGTGACTCCTGACCTCAGCTGGGACTCCCAGGCATGAAAAAATAATGACGAAGGAAAGGAAACCAAGAAGAAAGTATAGACCCGGAGCCGTCTGTGTACTGTCAGATAACATCACCTATTTAATGTCAATTAGTGTTTTTAACAACTGACTACTGCGCCATTAACTTGCAAAAGCGATCTTGGGGGCATGCCAGCATGCCCCAGCAGACTAGCTTGGGCAGTCCTTCAGTGCTGGGTGAGCAAAGTGGGTTCAGATTGCAGGCTGATTGCAAGCTGGCATTGTTCGAGCAGGGTACAGGCTGCCAGGGGTGGGGAGTGGGTACCCGAGGAGCGAGGTATTTCACTGAGTGGATATTTATAGCAGGTCTTAGAATAAATGATCCACAGAGAGGGCAGGAGGGGTGAGGATGCTGGAGATTGGCCAAACCTTGGGTGCCGGATCTTGCCAAGCTGAAATCTCAGTGGCTTGCTCTGTTCTGGGATCCAGGCCACCTTGTGGTAGGAAAGATGGGGGAAGCCTGTTGGGGTAGGAGTTAAGGTCAAGTTCATGCCTTTGCTCTTACGGTACTAAATGTGGATCTTGGACTCCTTGTTCGTTTTCTGTGGACTATTCCCTTGAATGTTAAGATGGCATTATGACTCAGTTGATAATGAACTCTCAGACCATTGTCTATCTTTGCATTCATTCACTATGGCAGCCATTATATAAGATGGCCTTCAATGAGTCCATCTTCTGGTACTTATAGCCTTGGGTTGATCCCTCCCATGCAGACTAGGGCTGACCTGGTCGCTCACAGGATATTGTAGCTATGACACTGGTCACAGTTGGCATTGGGTTATAAAAGTTCCTGTGGCTTCCACCTTGCTCTCCATTAGTTCCTTGGCCTCAAAGAAGTCAGTTGCCATACTGTGAGCATGCTCAAGCAGGCTTTGGAGAGGTCCATATGATCTCTGGATGTCAGCTTCCGTCGGCTTGCCAACTAAGGGAGTGAGCCACCTTGGGAGCCAATCCTCCAGTCTCAGTCAAGTCTGCTAGTGACTGCTGCCCCTGCTAACATTTAGGCTATGACTTCCTGAGACTTTCTGATCTGGGGCAACTCAGCTCAACCCACCCTGAGTCCTGTGATCCATGGAGATTGTGTCAGACAATAAATGACGATTGGTTTAAGATGTTGAGCCTTGGCAAGGCCTACCACATGGTAGTGATGGGAAAGTAATTTATGAATGTGTTCATCAGCTCCTTACACATGGTAGATATCTAATAAATAGTTGTTTATGAATGAATTCATGGTGCTGCAACAGGCAGCTTTGGGGACTGAAGTCGGTCGTCTTTGGAAGTCCTTAGTGTACACAGAACAAGGGTTCAACGAACAGCCATCTGGTATCAGGGTTGTCTTTCTCATACTCAGTATTAGCCGTTTGGCCGGTTTAGGGCTGGAGTTGAGTGGAATCTTTAGTCTGTGGCTCCCTGAGGAAGAATAAAAAAGATGAAAAAGTAGAGTGGGAATGGAGGGCAGATTGAGACGGAAATCAAGAAGACAAAGGAGAAGAGAAAGGTCGAAGAGAGCACCCACAGATGGCGGGTGTGGCCAGGAAGTCTCCACCCTTGCCTACCATGCCTCTTTACCCCGAGTCTTTGATCAAGGCCCATGGGCTCTGGAATTGGGAAAGTCCATGTGTCCTCCCCATCCTCCTTGAGAAACACACTGGAAAGGAGGTGGGTGGGACCTGCTTTTGACCTTCCTATTCCTTGGCTTCCTCAACTAGGCAGAGGATTTGGATCAATAAGCAAGGATGGACCCTCTGGCTCTGGGCTCTGATGGTGAACTGAGTTTTGACCATGTCATTCGGTTGGGAGCCGAAGAGGACAGTTTAGCTGAACAAGTGACCCGAGTAGACTTCAAGAAAAGAAGGTATCCATTCAATGTCTGGATGTCCCTAAGGACCTAGCCATGAAATGTCCTTAGGATGCCATACTGGAAGCTATGTTGGAGGCTTTCTGTCAGCCTTGATTCTGCTTAAATCCATCCATCCTTTGCTCTGGTGGCTAAGGGCTTTGTTTATTACCTCTTCCCAGAAGACAACGTTGGGTAGAGATTTTCTCCTACCCACCACTTCTCTCTGGTGTCTCCATCCTTGCAACCCAGCCAGCCCTACACATTTAAGATACATCAAGTTCAAAAGTGGTTGCTGAGTGCTTCTCCAGGCTGGGCTGGTCATTGGGGATACAATGGTGACTAGGATAGATACAACCACACTCTCAGGAATCCTGTAGCTTATAGGGACAGATCACCAGGTGTCATACATCAGGTGTCATAAACACTGCACATGGTGGCTCTTGGGTCATCTGGAGGTTGGGAGTCCAGGAACATCTCCCCATAGAGGAGGTCTTGACACAAGGACTACTCCTGAACCTGGAATTGAGAGGATGGTCTTTGTTCCAAGACACTTTCTTAACAAGGATTGTGTGGTCCAGAACAAGGGAGAAAGATGCGTAGAATTTGAAGTAGTTTGAAAGAGATGTCTGAGTTCCAGAATTCCAAGGTCATAGAGCTGATAGCTCTGATTCTGAATTCTTCCACATATAAAAGACTCCTTAGCTTGACCTGACTCCAATGGAAACTTATTGACACAGTGGGACCCAGCAATGGAGTGACCTCGGAAACCATTGGGACTCCAAAGCTGACACATGTCCTACCCTCTGCCGAGTGTGTGTGTGTGTGTGTGTGTGTGTGTGTGTGTGTGTGTGTGTAGCCTGGGCTTTGCTATGAACCTCTCCATCAGGATGGGCACTCTGTCTATTGGCAACCTGGAAGAGGAGGCTGGCCAAGGACTGTCCCCAACGTCACACATCTCGGCCTATTTGGATGTACAACATACAAAATCTCAGGGAATGCCTCCAATTGGTCTGGCTGGTACCATCACAGATGAGCTGTGAGTGGCAGTAGCCTCCATCAGAACTTCTGAGAAGGAGTAAGGAAGCATTGACCCAAGGAAATCTGTTATAAGTTTCACACACCTCCTGCAAGATGAGGAGTGAGCTATATGAAACATCACCTCTTTCTTACTTCAGTCTGCCTAGTTCAACGCTTACACTGGTAATAAGGTTGGCCAAAATTTGCAGTGACTTTGACCGTCTCTTACGCATCAAATTTGACCAGTGGTTGAGGGGGAGTGTTGCTATGTTTAAAGCGTGTGAGCTCATTTTCTGCTTACGACAGATGCTCTTTAAGAACAGTTGTCTCAGCCAGGTGGTGATGGTGCACCCACCTTTAATCCCAGCACTCGGGAGGCAGAGGCAGGCGGATCTCTATGAGTTCGAGGCCAGCCTGGTCTACAGAGTGAGTTCCCAAGCAGCCAGGACTGTTAGACAGAGGAACCCTGTGTAAACAAAGTCAACAATGTCTCACAAACTGAGTGATGGGTGTGTGGGTGCAGGGTGCACGCCATTCACCTAGAGATACAGTTAAAATGCAGCATCTGGTTTGGGAGGTCTGGGACATGGCAGCCTTCTGTATCTGTAGAGTGCCCCATGATGCTCATCTCACCCAATCTGGGACCACTCTTCTTATAACATGGCTTCATATTAACCTACCTTTGGGGCTCGGCAGGTGGCCGGAGAGAGACAGTGACCCGTTTTAACAGAATCAAGGCACACCACGGCGTCAGACATGGCGGGGAGCCAAGAGTGTGCTTTCCCCTTTAGATACTCCTGTCTAGTTTTGATGACCAGAGGAGAGCCCTCTCTCTGCATGTATCTGTTTGCCTATGCCAAGAACCCCCCCCCCCCGCTTCCCTGAACCTCTATTGTCCCCAATTCAAGGCATTGGACGGCAGGGCTGTGTGGCAGCCATCAGAGGACCCCAAGAAAGAGTTAAGCCTCCAGGGCGCACAGTCTGGCAGTCGCAGGCAGATGCAGAAGGGGTTGACCTGGCTCCAAGGGTTAATACTATTTTGTTTACCAGGATTATATGTTACATCAGGTTAGAGCAGGCAGGAGGTCACGGGGGTCAGCAGCCCCCCCTTTTAGCCCCCCCCCTTCCCTACTGTCTCCTCCATTCCAGCTTTGCTGCCTCCTTTAATCCGATGACCCCAGACACTAAGCCTTCCTTGAGGTTTTCTTGCCAGGGCCCTCAGACTCCTTGCAGCCGACGCCAGCCGTCTCTCCGTGCCGGGCCCTCAGAGGCCGGCGTGCACACTAAAAGGCACTTTGTGTGTGCGAGGAAAACGGGCCACTGCAATTTGCTCTGTGGTTTCTTCGGACAGGAGCGGCTGGGAAAGGGCCCTCTGCTCTCTTTTGCTTTTTCTCGCTTTTATTTTTTCCTGCCCTGTAATGTTTTCCTCTTCCCCAAGCCTCTCATCTCATCTTTCTTTTTCCTTTTTAAAGTTTTCCTTTATTTGGATAGAGGCAGATTTTCCCCTCCCCCCTCCCCTTTTCCTTTCTTTTACTTTCCTCTCCTGAAATGGGTAGCAACAACACAGATCTTAAAGGTAGTTTGAGCCAGGGTCAAATCCCGGCTCTACACCCTGAGTTTAACAGGTTCTTTACTCTCTCAGAGCCTCAGTTTCTTTTTTACGGAGCCCCGCCCTATGGAGTCACTGTCAAGAGTTGACCACGAATGTATACCAAGGTTTGGTATACATTCAGCGCCAAATAAACACAAATCTTTACATGTACTGTGTTCCTTCTCTGCTCTGTTCAGCCTCTGTTTGCCTATGTTTCTTTTAGCGACTCTCACAATCACGTCTCTGGAAGACTCTCTGCTGGTTGAAAAGCTTCCCTGAAAAAAAAAAAAGCATTTGTGTTTCATAACAAGAACCTCATCAGAGCTTGAGAGGTGACTCTGGGCAAGAGAATGCTGCTCATGTGGAGGGCCAGAGTCCAGGTCCCAGCACCCATGCCAGGTGGCTCTCAGCTGCCAGGAACTCCAGCTTTGGGGGATCCAATGCCTCTTCTAGACTTCACAGGAACTGTGCATGCATGTATGCATGCACGCGCACAATTACAAATAAAGTAAAGCTTTGAAAAGAGAAAGAGAACCTGGTCCACCACTCAGGGAACTATGAAGCTACAGGTAGGGCCTCCAAACTCCTTGTTCTGGATTCTCCTCCTCAGCACCACAGCCATGGGAATACTTTTCCGCTGGGGCCATGTGAACATTAATTAAGTAAGCTTTTAGGTGGTAGTAATCGTTGTGGCTACAACCTCACCTCCATCCTGTCAAACTCAGTACCTCTCAGCCAAGCCTGTCACCACTGGTGATGGTACTTGTATATGTGTGTGCTACTAGCATGTCACCACTAACTCTGTACTTGGCCATTTGTGCATCCATTTGACACTTTCCATCCATTCAACATCCATCTGTCTGCCTGTCTGTCTACCCATGTAACCTCTATGCATCCAGCTATCCATCCATCTATCCAAGCTGCATTTAGCCAACTATTCATCCATGGTCCATCCATCTATCTATCCTCCATCTACCCATCCATTGGCCATCCATCTAGTGTTCTCAATTTGTCTGTCCATTCACCCATCTTTCCATATAGTCATCAATCTATTTATTTACCCATTTATCTTCCATCTATCTATTCATTCAATGTCCATCTCATTTATCTATCCATTGGCCATGCATCCAGCATTCTCTGTCTGTCTATCCCCCATTCATGGTGTATCTACCAATTCAAGAATACAATTGTTGATCTATTTATTCATTCATCACCCATCTAACCATCATCTCCCATCCATCCATCCATCCATCCGTCGGTCTGTTCGTCTGTCCATCCATCCATCCATTCATTTATCCACCCATCCATCCATTGTTCATCCCTTCAAAGCCAATCAATCAAACCAACTAACATATCTACTATCCATCCTTTCATAGGCCATTTATCTACCCATGAATCCCTCTGTCCATCATTCCATCCATCTGTCCATTCAGCTTCCAGTCCTCTAATGGGTTTTTTGATCATTCATCTACACATTCATTCATCTTTTTGGCAACCACCCATTTATTTATTCAGACTGGTTGTATAATAAATGTGATGGGTCTAAGTGATAATGTCTTCTAAAATCCCATTTGATTGCTCCAGAACCACAGAAATAGAAACAGCATGATTTTGGAGACACGGATCCTTCCATCCAGTTTCCTTCTAGAGCAGGATGACCTTGAAGACAGAACTTATGTAAATAAGTGCCTTGTAGATTTAAACCTGTCTTTATTAGAATCCAAAGCTTCAGTGGCTGTACCAGAGAAGGTGGGAGAGGGCAGGGCTACCTCAAACAGTGTTGCTGACCCACTTATCTGCTTTTATATTAATCTCTGCTTAAGATTTTGCTTGGGAAGAAGAATGCTCACTTGCTATGCAATTTTCTTTTGTTAGTGAAGTAGCTCTATTTGAAAGCCCTCTTACCCCACAGCCCGGTGGTGTCAGCCCGAGGCTCAGACACCTACATCTCACCCAAGAGGAGGCCATATGCACAGGAGCATCTACTAATCTGTTTTTTCCCCCCAAAGTATTGGTAATATAAGCACTAAAGTGGAGAAAGAACTGCTGTCTCTGATGTGAGTCATAAAAGGAAGAGGTAAAAGTTTATCCAGTGCTTGTTCTATGCCAGGCATTCTGCTTAGCTTTAAATGGATGCTCTCGTTAAATCCCCAAACAAATATAGATTAAAGGAAGCCAAGGCTAAGAGACATCAATGCAGTTACTCAGACCCACATAGCAATAACACTGAAAGTTGGAATTTGAACCCAAGAATGATCACAAAATGTAGCCTGTGGAGGAGGCCACTTACTTAATACATGATGGCCAGTGGGACACTGGAGAAGAAGGAGCAGTAGAACCAATCATGTTCTTGTCCTGTCCATGGTTGTTCCTTCAATCTCTCTCTTCAGTTTTACAGTGAACACCAGAGGAGACCCAGGGACTCAGATTTCCAACAGTCTAAATTTACGGACACTTGGATTTATTTGGGAAGGATTGTGGCTTGTGCTTTTCAAACTGGTCCCCCACAAAGCCCAAAAGGGTCCTTGGAAATTTTGTTAGATCTCCAATGAGCATGATTAGAAGTTCACCATTTCAGTGTGGAATGTTAAGTACATCTGGCTTCCTGTCCAGGGTTGGCAAGATACTAACTGGGTGACCTTGTGGAAATGACTTTTCCTCCTGGAAACTCAGCTTTCTCATCTTTAATAGGGAATTAAAATCATATGGTATGTCTGAAAGTTCAATGGGAAAATGCATCTACAATGTGAGCAAGAAACATGTAGTGGTCACCCCAAAGGATCACTGCAATCATCACTGTCAGAATCACTATCACATTGTCATTGTTATCACCATCATCATCCCTATTACCATGATCATCATCTTCATCTTCTTCATCATTACCATCATCACCATCACTATCAAATCCTTCATCATCATTGTCTTCTTCATCACCATAATATCCTTCATCATCATCGTCGTCATTATTGTCATCCTTGTCATATTCATTGTCGTCATCATCATCATCATCATCTATGGCTCCATGTAAGAGTCTATGTGTCCAAGTAACACTACAGCTGAAGAATGAAATAATCTGGAAATCAAAGACTCGGGCTATTCTGTGTCAAATCCTTGAGCATGGAATGAAGGCAGAATGGGATGTGCAGGCTTCCCCAGATAAAGATTATTTTTCTGTGATGTGTTCACAGATGTTAAATGATTGTCAGCATTCCAGCTGAGGTCCCCTGATGCCATTACAATAGACTGAGGGCATGTCAGAGCTGCAGGCTGGGTCTGGGTTGGAGTCTTGATGCGTTTTTTTGTGAGGCTCTCCTGATCATAAGATGCACATTTTTCCCTTTGCAAGAAGTAAAGGTGTATATGATTTTTTAAGAAGAAAAACTGTGTGGACTATTTCTCTGATGAGGGACATGGTGTGTATTCTTGAGAGCAGAATCTGGACAAGTTCTCAAGCCACTCTGAATTTTGTCCCCTTGCTTGGAAATCGAGGCAAATGCTCTCAAGGATGCTCCATCCCGGTGAGTATTAAATTAGAAAGGTCACATTTCCTGAAGCATGTCTCCATCCCACACCGGCTGTCAGCACACACACCACCTCTATCTTCACCACAATTAGTCACCACAGTGACTAACCCAGATTTTGCAGGGAGAGAGCTGAGGCCCATCTAGGTACAGCAGCCTGCTCAGTGAGAGGAGGTTGGGAGATAGCCTTCACCCCACCATCTGTGTGCTTAGCACTATGCTTTGGAATTCGCATCCTATGTGTTCCATCTTGGGTCCCCACACAAGCTGGTGAGCAAATCAGAACGCTAGGTTGAGATGGATGTGACTTCACTCTGTGATTGTGTTGGTGCGTGTTTATGATCTGCTGAGCTACTTGCAGTATTGGGGGATCTGTGCTAAAGATGGAGCTGGCTTGTTTTCTGTACCAAATTATACCCGCCCCCCCACACTATTGTTTGATATAACCATGGGTTTGTTGAGCAGGAACCAAAGCCTATGTCTAGTATCAAGAATACACATCATAGAATGTTCTAGAACAGAGCAAGATGGCAAAACAGGATGACCATAGCACCTGCTTGAGGCATATGTGTTGTGTACCAGCTGTCCTTTCAACCTGCCCTCACAACTCCACTATGGGTCAACACTGGCGTTATTCTTGCTGTATAGCTGAGGAGACCTAGCCACCTAGTGATCCAGTGTCTTGTCCAGTGGCCACAAGGTATAGAAAGTGAGCCCTGGCTGTCCAACTCCAAAGTGCACTGGGCCACCCAAATCTCCCCCCTGCCACCCCATTCCTTGAGGCTTCCCACCTGGAAGATGGGGTCTGGACATCTCTGCATGTTCATTTAAACATATGCAGAAATGTTGGCTAAATAGTCAGGTAGGAATGTTTGGGCCACTGTTCCCTGTGAGAAATCACCCGTAGGTTGGGTATAAGGGTGCACACCTCTAAGCCCATCACACCGAGAAGCTGAGGCAAGAGGATTTTAAGTTTGAGGGTAGCCTGGTCTACATAGGAGACCCAAGGGAAGTTGCCTGTCATCTAATGTTATCAGCTTGGGGTCACAGCCTGTACCCCAAGAAGCCGAGTTTGGTCACCCTTCCTCAGGAACCCAATTAAGACAGCTAAAGAGTAAAAATGAGAAAAAGGGATATTTATTCATTGAGGCCACACTGGAAAGAGGGACAAGGAGATGCAGTGAGCACCTCTAAGTCCAGGACCTGAGGTGAGATTAAGTTTAAATAGAGGGAGAGAGAGAGTGATGTGCACATCTGGGCGATCCTGGTCAGGGGGTGGTCTGTCCACATTGGCCCATGACTGTCTCAGCTCCAGTCTTCCCATCAAGGGGGTCTGAGAAGGCCCCCAACCCACTGCCCTGGTCAGCACCAGGCTTCTACATTTCCCTTCTCAAGCATGAGGCTCTGGAGGAAAATTACAGTTTCTTGGGGTCCACTGTTTCAACAGTCTGATAAGTTGGGGGGCAGGGGTACATCTTTTGAGACATCTTCATATCCATCCAGCCCATTACAGGATCACATTGTTCTCTAAATACAGTGATCAATCTCTGGGTGGACAAAGGGACTCCTGAGGGGAAGCCACGGTCCCCTCTGGCAACTTTGTTTTGTTTTTGAGACAGGGTCTCATGTAGCCCAGCCTGGTCTCAATGCAGCTGAGAATGACCTTGGACTCCAGGTGTTCCCTCGTAGACCACCACACCCAGTTTTATCCACACGTAGGGATCCAACCCAGGGCTTTGAGCAGCATCTCTAGACCAGAGTCTGGGAATTAGAGGGGTGGGGTGGGGTCAACATAGGGTCCTCTGCACATAGATTAGGTGCCCCTAACCTAGGTTGGATTGATTGGTATGGGTTACTGAAAGATTTCAAGGAAAAAACTGTCTTGCTTGTATAATGACAAGGTGATTATTCCCCCCCCCCCCCCGCTCCCCCCCGCCCCCTGCCCACATACCCCTTCTTTTTTCCTCCCAGCCATACTCCACCAGCCTCAAACCTAACCAGGCTTTAGTTTTAAACCTCTCCAGCACCTGCAGAGAAATCTTTTCTTCCTTTTATTATTTCCAGGAATAATAAATAAAATACAACAATAAAAATAATACCAGGGGTTACCCTTTCCACCTCCGCAACAACGGGGCCAGAAAAGGCAAAGAGGACCGGAAACTCAGAAGCATCAAGGATTTCCCTTCTCCACCTCGTCTCTGCCCCACCTCCTCCCTTTCCCCCCCACCCCACCCCCAAGGAGACTGGAGGGACTTGGCAAGCCATCTCGTCGCCAATCAACCTGTGGTGTAACAATTAGCACTTAGACACCACTCACGCTAAACACACGCTTAGAAAACACTTTAAAGTGTGTTGGGGAGGGGGGGGGTCATCAAAGCTGGAGCCAGGCGGCCCTGGCTGGGAGAGGGATGTAGGGAGCGGAGCCAGGAGGAGGCAGGGAGGGAAACAGATCAATGCTTGTGGAATGGAAGCGTCTAATACCCTGTTATTGACGAGGCCGCAGCACTTTGAGGCGTGTTTGCACCGTGAGCAATTAGTCTGGGAGCCTCAGGAGTTAAGCTAACAAGGGCGCCCCCCATCTTGCTCTGGGATGGGACTTGCGCGGGGTGGGAGCCCCCGCAGCAGTGGCGCCAGCCTGCAGCCCTAATGGGGCCCATCCGCGGAAGGCAGAAGGCTCCAGCCTCCCTGAAGGCCCCCCTGCCCCCCGCCGGGCCGGCCCCCCAGCCCCGGTAACAGAATCCAGTCCACACGGAGTCTGTCTGCGTGCACGAGCTGCGCAAATTGATTGTAATGGCTTCGCCGCCGCCTGTTTTCTCGCCTCTGCTGTCGCCTTCTATAAACCCAGGCAGGAGGAAGCTGCACTCCAAAGGATGAAAAGAGACTTTTGTGGGTGGGCAAGTGACGGTGGGGGAGGGCAGCCGCCTGTCTCCAGCTCTGGTGGCCTTGGGTCTCATCTTCTGTAAGCAGAGACACATCCAAATGCACCCCACTCAGGCTCAGCAGGGTCAGCCAGCTCGGGTGGGGCTGCTGTCTCCCGAGGAGTCCGGTTCAGGGGGTCACCTCTAATGAGGCAGTGTTCAGGGATGGATTCCAAGGAGGAATTGAAGAGAGAGAAGACTTATGTGTCAAATATCACCAGCAAGGAGGGAGACTGTCGTGACAAGTGGGCTAGCCTCAGCTCACAGGCAGCGGATTCATTCTCAGCCAGTGTTTAAGCATGGCATAGATAGTGCTTTGGGTTCCCACAGCAATATTTCACAAAGCAAATATTCGTTTCCCCATTGTACTGCTGGGGAAACTGAGGCACAGTGCAGTCATTAATGAGCAAGGGTCCAAGGGTACACAGAAGAGCAGCGTGAGAGTCAGGGGAAGTGGAGTTGGAGATTGCTGATCTGGTTTGTTCTCAGTACGTTGTTCCTGCTTCCTTAATCTTGGTAGGATGAGAAAGACCCTGGGTTGTCAGATGTTTGCTGGGTGTCTCCCAAGTGTTGGGAAAACCAGACCCCTTGAACGACCCAGGCTTAAAATTAACTACAGAGAGACACCTCCCCCACCTCCAATATGAGACCAAGGTAGTATGCCCTTTGGTCAGGCCCCACTGAATTACCAGCTGGTGACATTCCATATTGTAGCCCAGAATTCCTGGACCCACCCCATGGGGACATGGAGGGACCTTAGAGAGCCTTTGGTGTAGTCTATTGTAGGAAGCTCCTGTGACATCTTCCCACTCCTTGTATTCTTAAAAGAAACAATTCATTTTTAGTTGTTTTTAGTGTGTGTGTGTGTGTGTGTGTGTGTGTGTGTGTGTGTGTGTGTGTGTGAATGCATGCCAGATCTCTCGGAGCTGGAGTTCTAGGTCGTCGTGAGTTCAACATGTGTGCTAGGAACAGAACCCAGGTCTTCTTGAAGGGCCTGAAGCCTCTCAGCTCTCTAGCTCCTCCCCACTCTGTCAAGACACCCCCATCCCCACAGCCCAGCAGCCCCTCTCTTTCCTTCTCCATCTTCCCACAATGTCAATCCAACACCCACACATGCATCTCTTACAAGGCACCATCTCCAACACCCCGCATGCATCTCTTATAAGGCACCATCTCCAACACCCCACATGCATTTCTTACAAGGCACCATTGCCACCCTGCATTGAAAGCTCAAAGGGCAGATCTCATTTACTTCCATGTCTCTAGTGCAAGACACAAAACCATGCCTTAGTACTTCTTGCCTGAATAATGACTAAGAGCTATAGTCGGTGACGCCCTGCATTCAAGTGCTTCTTGCGTGCTTGCAGTAGCATTCTGAAGTACATAGCTAGGACAGAGAGCCTGTGTCTTTCAGGCATCCTTACTAAAAAGTTGACTGGCCACTAACCAAGAGGAGGATTAAATAATTCTCTAGTCTGCTTTTTTCCACATAGCAAGTATATAACCTGTGCGGTCTCTACCTGGGGATAATGCCTGGATTTGCTAGCCCTCAATTATATCAACATGAATTGCCCAAATAGAGATGAAATCATAAAGGTCTGTCTGGAGTTCTTGCTTATGACATCTGTAAAATCAACACAGCAGTGCTGTGCAAGTCTATGCATTCCAAAGCCAGCAACCAAACCAGTGGCTGAATGGGGACCCTGTGGGTCCTGAGGGCGTCTTGCCCCCTCCACCCTCCTCCCTTTTCACTACTCTCTCCACTCTTCCCTCTGATGTCATGTTCTGGGGCTTCCACGTGTTTTTACAGAGAGTTTAGAGTGATGTGCCAACTGTCTTGAGTACAACCAGCACCATGGGAAGAGGTGTGGAAACCATATTAATTAATTCCCAATGAGGGGTTCCTCTTCCAGCTCCCTGCTCTTTTTTTAAAGGAGGGGACACAGCAGCCCTTCTTGGCTGCCTAACATTATCAGGAAGCCTTCACCTACATCGGGGATGAAGCATTCAAGGCTGGAGTCCAGGCAGAAACAGGAATGTAAATGAAGTCTCTAGGGAACCAAGCCCCCAAAAAAGAGAAGAGAAACAAGATCAGAACAGACATGGGAGTGGGGGGCAGAGGTTAAAGACCAGGTCACCCAAGACCATCAGAAAACACAGATATTACATTATAACTCACAACAGTAGCAAAATTACCGTTACGAAGTAGCAACGAAAATAACTCAATGATTGGGGGTCACCACTACATGAGGAACTGTATTAAAGGGTCACAGCACCAGGAAGCCTGAGGACCGCTGGTTTAAAGCCACCACCCTTCTACATGTGGCTCCACCCTGACCTCTGGAACCTGATGGACCTAAGGGTGATACGTTCTAGAAGGCTGCACAGGTCCTAAAGGACATGCGTCTCTGAGGGACACAAGGATGAAAAGTGATGTAAGTGGGTCATTGAAGACGGAGGCAGAGGTTGAAGTCATATGTCTGTTGGGGGTGGGGGACTGGGACACACACATGCCAAGGCATGCATGTAGAGGTCAGAAGACACTTTCCACGTCAGGCCTAGCCTTCCACCTTGCTGGAGACCTTGTCTGAGGCAGGGCCCCTGATTGGGCATTTACCCAGATAGCTGGCTCACAATCCATTGGGAATTCCCTTGTCTACACCTCTGATCTCCCAGCGGAAGTGCTGGGATTCCAGGTGTGGGCTATTACATCTGAGTTTATGTGGGTTCTGAACTCAGGTTCTGCATGCTTGCTGGGCCCGCTAGCTCTTTACCAACTGAGCCATTTCCCTGGCTTCAACCTGGCTTTCCTAGCCTCTCACAGAGCCTGGGCAAGGCCTTGTCAAGTTGCTGGATGCTTTCTCTGGTTCAGCAACAGTTCCTGCTCCTGCCAATTTTGAGGGATCCTGGAGCTGCATTCCAGCTGCTTCCTGGGGGAGTCTTGATGTGTAATCTCTTCCCGCTGAATTGGGACGGACTCTTTTTCAAGACAGATACTTCCGATCTTTTTGGAAACCCTCCCGAGTTTGAGGCTCCACTCGGCAATATATCCAGTTCTGCCCATCCTGTGGCAGGAGCCCAAATGGAATGAGTGCATGCTGTCGGAGCAAAGCAACGTGGGGCCCAGACCCACCACGTAGAAATACTCACCCAGGCAAGAACATTGCCCGATAGTGTGACCGCTCTGGTTACCACCTCCTGCCTCTCATTGCTAAGAGGGAGAGAAATGGGCTTTTAACACCCCCATGACCCTCCTCCTGAGCCACTTCCTCTACACTTGACCTAGCAAAGTGGGGGGAGGTCAATTGTGGGGCCCAGAGAGTGAGAGAGGCCTTGTCAGCAGGTGCCCCCAGATGTGTAGGCATGGGGTAATGAGAGGCAAGGCTGTGCGCAGCCGGGGAGCTCACCTGGAAAATATTTCAGGAGAAGTCATCAGGGGCATCCTGAGTGCTGACAAGACATGTTCAGGAATCCATGGAGTGCTTTTGAAAAAGCAGCCACCTTCTCTGGCAGACTCTGGCTGCTGCTGTTGTGCTTAGGGTCCCTGGGAGAGTTTCTGGCATTGAAGAATTAGCATGAGGAACTGGGGCAGCTATGGCGGGGGATGCAGCATGTCTGAGGCCGGAGCAACCATTTCCTTCAATCCCATTCTCTTCCAAGCTCCCCCCACCCGATGTTAGTGGTGACAAGGGGTGGGGTGTAAGTGGGCTGTGTCCCCTCTAATTCTCAAAGTAAGGCTCAAGGGTTCCCAGGGCCGGCTCTCTAGTCACATGTTTTGGAATTGAGTCTCAGGATGGCCAGCTGTGAGCTGGGTGACTTTCTGCATGCGGCCTGACCTCTCTGCCTCAATTTCCTCCTCTGTAAAATGGGAATAAAAAGATCACACACTTTGTAGGGTTCTATGAGGGTTCAGAGTTTCAGCTCAGGGAAAGTGTTTAAGCCACATCATAGAGGGGCTGGAGAGATGGCTCCATGGTGAAAAGCTCTTGCTGCTCTTCCAGAGGACCTGAGTTCAGTTCCCAGCGCTCATGCCGGGCAGCTCACAGCTGTGACTACAGTTCCAGGGCGATCCAACACCCTCTTCTGGCCTCCACCAGCATCTGCATATGCACGGCATATATCCTTACAGACACACATGTATGAACAAGTAAGATACATATTTTTAATAAAATAAAATACATGAAAAACACTAAGATTTATTATGTGTATACATATCTACACATCTATTTATGTGTTTTTAATATAATTTATAGCCAGTGAAATAGACTCTTATTATGAGAGATCCATGTGAGTCTGTTTAAGGGGGGGCAACAAAGATTTATTAAAGTAATAAAGGGGGAGATACACTCACGAACACAGAACCAGATGAACAGTCGGGGTCCATTCTGCCCAGGAGCCAATGGATCCAGTCCTCTAAATCCACCCCAAGAAGAAAAAGAAGAGGAATAATAATAATAATAATAATAATAATAATAATCTGTGAACCCCCTCTCTCTCCTTTTAAGCGATCAAATACACGGGTAAGAAACCACACCCTAAGGCTTATACCTCAAAGCCAATTGGTGGAACAAATTCCCACTAGAGACTCTTTTCCCATGGATGGAACATTGAGGACGTTCGTTGTTGTTCCTGTTGTTTGCTTATTTGTTTGAGAGAAGGTCGCATTATGTAAGCAGGCTGGCCTCAAATTTACCATCCTCCTGCCTCAGCCTCCTAAGGGCTGGGATTACTGTTCCAGCTTCTAAAACAATGAGATTTTTAAGATCTGTGAGTGAGTGTGTGTGTGTGTGTGTGTGTGTGTGTGTGTGTGTGTGTGTGTGTAGTGGGTAGCCATTCCAGCTTTGATCTGGAAGTTCCAATCCCCAATGAGGGGCTTCGGTAACTGTCACGCCTACAAGGCGGGGCCAAGAGAGGACCCTGAAGACCTGAGATCTGGATATGCTGGCTCTCTTGGTTCCCGGACCAAGAGAAGGTAGACCAAGCAGAGTTCTCCAGAGAACACTACCAGACTGTGCTACACCTTTCCCATACCCTGCAACCTATCCCTTCACCTGTAAGTTACCCCACAAAATAAACCTCCCTTTTAACTACGTGGAGTGGCCTTAATAATTTCACCAATGTGTGTGTGTGTGTGTGTGTGTGTGTGTGTGTGTGTGTGTGTGTCTGTGTGTGTCTCTGTGTGTGTCTGTTTGTGTGACTGTGTGTGCATGTGTTTGGGTGCCTGCAGAGGCCAGAAGAGGGCATTGAAACATGAGTGCCAGGAACTGAACCCAGGTCCTCCACTAGAACAGCCCTCAGAACACTGAATTTCGAGAAATATGGTCTCATGGCCACTTTCACATTCACCCCAAACAACCTGCTAATCACACTGCAAATGGCCTTCTTGCCTCCTCTCCTCTTCTACCCTCCGGCGCCCTGATTCTGTCCCTAGAATTTCATCTTTTCTAGACTCTCCTGTCACAGGGCCCTCTATGCACGGTAGCCCTCTGCTCTCCGCCCCCTTCGGTTTGCAGAATGCTTTTGGGAGCCTCCATGTTAGTAATTTCGCTCTCTTGATTGCTGAGTAATATTCCATTGTGTGCGTGTTCCTCTCCTTTGATGCATGTTTGAGTTTGGACTCTCAGGGTGGAAAGAGCCCCGTGGCTGGCTCGATCTGCTTTATGTTGAGTCCTTTAAGAGGCTAGTGCCAAGGCGGGGACATTAAGAAAAATACTCACAGGCGAGCTGGGGGTGGCCAGAGGTGGGGTGTGCTAGGGTCCCATCTAGAGGCAAGGCAGTGGAGAAGAGGGTTGGGTGGAAGTGTCCTAATTACCAACCAGCCCAGGAAGTTCAGTAAGGCCATGGGGAGAAGGAGGCGGAGGTGGAGGTGGGAGGCCTTGAGTTGACCCATGAGTGAAGTGTCTCATGTGTCCTAGAACACATGCCTTAGTGTCTCTATCACTTTTAGTAGCTGTATGGGGGTGGGGTGGGGTGGGGTGGATGTGGCCACAGCTCTAGAATCAGTTTGTTTGTTTGTTTGATTCAGGGAGTTGAACACCATCGAGGAGGAGAATTCTTAGGCCCTCCACACCCTGAGACCCAAATGCTAGGGATCCAGAGACTGTGGTTGGAAACACGGGACTCGGATGCTGGCTGGGAGAGTGAAGGCCACCCACAGTGAGCAGAAACGAAGTGGCCTTGGCACCTCAAGGCGTCCAGAAGACTCTTGTGGTCTTCTAGTTAAAGGGTCCCGAGAGAGTTTCTGACATTAAAGAGTTAACAAGAACCGGGCCAGCAGGGGTGGAGAACACCTTAGATCAGAACTCCCAATTCCTTTGAGCACCTGGAGCAAAGGTAGGAGCTGCCTGTCTCCAACCCTACCACCACCACTGGTTCTAGAAAGTTCTCTCTCTGCAGACCTGCGATCCGCAGGTATCTGGCTAATGCGGGCTCCGATGGGCAAATGTGGATGGCAGAGGCGGGCGCCATCTTTCCTAGCTCCCAGTATTGGCTGCCTCTGCTGGGGCTGACACCGGCCGTGCCGAGCAGGGAGCGCACAGCCACACGCATGCCCGGATTGGATGCCCGAGAGAAGGTTGCTATGGTGACTGTGTGGTCCTTTGGCTCGGTCTCCCCACAGTGTTTCCAATGGGGGTCGCTTCTGAAGTAACCACTGCCAGCTCAGGCACGATGAGGTGACAGGGGACGGTGGCGAGGATGCGAGGATGGAGGCTAATGGCCAACACGTGCTTCCTCGACAGGTGTGGGGAAGCAGGGACAGCTGAAGGGGAAGCTTGTCATTGGGAGGGAAATCCCTGGCTCAAACAGGATGCGGGCGGAAGCCTCCGAAAGACTCCACGGCGGCCTTGGGGCCTCTTTTGAGGAGTAATGGCGAGTGGAGCCAGGAAGTCAGATTTTTTTTTTCCTGCCTCTGGGCTTTCCAGGGGAGGGACGCAGACTGACCCAGACCCATGGATGCCAGGTGCTCCTGTAGCAAGCCCTCACGACACAGTGGTTCAAGTGTGGGCTGCATCCATGCCTTTTGGGTCCCAGGATGGCTGCTGCCTTTGGGTCCGTTTGGCTGTAGAAACATTTAATGATTTTAAAGTTGTCTGTGGGATTCCCACGGCTATGGTAATAAATGATCCCAGAGTGTGGGGCTTAAATCAACAGATACAGCCAAGCACGGTGGTGCACGCTTTTAATTCCACCACTCAGGAAGCAGAGACAGGTGGAGCTCCTGAATTCAAGGTCAGCCTGGACTAGATAGCAAGTTCTAGACTAGTTAGAGCTGCGTAGTGAGACCAGACATGCCAGACATGCATGGTTTGACTCAGGGTTTCGAAGCGATCAACCCCTCGTGGCCGGAAAGCCATGGAGAAGTAGGTGGTTGAGGAGATGGAAGACAGGGACTGTTTATACCCCTGAGAACCAGCAAGCAGGCTAGGTGAAGACACAATCATCAAAAGCCACCCCCTGTGACCCGTTTACTCTGGCCAGGCCCACCTCCCAAAGGTTCCACCACCACCCAACACATCGTCAGCTACAGACCAAGTGTTGACCACTCAAGCCTTGGGGGGCATTTCACATCCAACCCATAAAAGGGAAGGACATTGTGTCTTCAAACTGAAATGTTTGACCCAGGATTCAGACTAGAGGTGGGACAAATTGATCCTACATTTAGTTAGACAAGGAAAGAAATAAACATGGGACATATTCCTAGTGAATAATATGTCAGATGTGTTAGCCAGTCGAAGATAGGTAGGGTCCGAAATTCTTTGCTTGCCATGTATGTTTAGACCTTGTCATCAAAGGACCAGGCTGAGCACCTCAGAGCCACCCTGTGACATTCCTGGGTAGATTCATGTCACATGTAATGCCTCATGGTTACAACATGGCTGCCCTACCTCTAGGCGTCACATCTCCTTTCCAGGTTAGATGGAGAGGCAAGAGACATAAGGCCTTAACTGGCCGCATCTGTTCCTGTGTTTATCAAGAAAGGAAATGTTTTCCAGAACCTTCTCTAGAAGGTACCAGTCTGTCATTTCCCAGAGTGAGGCCAGAAAGCTGCCATTGCTTCAGGAAAGGCTGGAAAGTGGAAGCCAGGCGCGTGCGCATGCATACACACACACACACACACACACACACACACACACACACACACACACACACACGTCTGTTGAATAGTGGGTTGGTGATAGATCTTGAAAATGAATCAAAACCTGGAGTTGAGGCACACACCTATAATCTTGGTATTTGGGAGGTTGAGGCAGGAAGGAGGAACATGAGTTCAAGCCAGCCTTGGCTGCATAGTGAGGCCCTGTCTTTAAACCACAAATGAAGGGCAGACTTTTACATTATTTCCAGAGTGAAGGAAGGAGGCACTTGGCGATGCATGCACTTGCGGTCTCCTTTCTCCAGCAACAGATAATGTCCCTTCCATGCTCCCCTAATAACATGGACCCGAGAGCACTGAGGATCACTGGGTGTCCCCAATAAGCTAGTCAGATCTCAGCCCCTGTGACATCTGGTTTTCACAGCCGGCTCCCTCTTGGGGCAGGTTCCTCTTTGGAGTGGGTCGCCCTGCTAAGAAGCCACTTGGGCTGTGTGTGTGTCACAAAGCCCCCCCACCCCGGGTGCCTGCAGCCCAGGAAGGCAGAGCTGGGGGCCTGGTCTTGCTTTCAGTCTTAATTAGCTCCTTGTCCTTGTCCAGCTCCCCGAGTTCACCAGTGTTTTGCCCTTGAGCCCCAAGTCCCTGCAAAGGAGGATGGAAGTTCAGTTGGATTGAATTGGGACATCTCTGCCCACCAGCAGCACGGCCCAGACCCCTGGGGGAGGACGAGAGGCCAAGACCTTGTCCCACTGGGGCATCTTGATCCAGCAGCCTTTTCGCAGAAGCCCTGGAGAGGAAGTTGCCTGGCCACTTGTCCGGAAGTGCGAACAGTGAGGCTCGACCTTGGCCAAGTTTGTGGATTTCTCTGAGCCTGGGCTTCCCCCTGTGCACGGCCTTACTCTGAAATTCAAATGAGATGCAGTGTGGAAGGATAGACAGAGAAAGAAGATAAAGGAGCTGGTCCCTCAGTCCCCTCCCCCACCTCCTTCCTCTCCTTCTCCTCCTCTTCCTCTTCTACTCCTCTTCTTTCTTTTCCTCTCCCTCCTCTCCCTCCCCTCCTTCTCCCCTCCTCATTATTGTGATAATATGAGACAGAAACTTCTGGATTTGCAAGTGGGATCCCTTTCTTTTTCTTTAGATAGCATTCATGTCAATGGTGTGGGTCCCAGGAAGTTCTCTGTATGTTTGAGATCTGAGTGCCTTATCAAATCCATGGTTCGAAGACATTCTTGCTCATACTAGGGACTGTCTTTTTCATGTTTCTGATGTCTTACTTTTAGTTTTAGTAACCTTTTACATTTTTTGTTGCTGTTATTTTTGTTTTTTGTTTTTTGAGACAGGGTTTCTCTGTGTAGCTTTGCGCCTTTCCTGGAACTCACTTGATAGCCCAGGCTGGCCTCGAACTCACAGAGATCCGCCTGGCTCTGCCTCCTGAGTGCTGGGATTAAAGGTGTGCGCCACCACCGCCTGGCAACTGTTTACATTTTTGGCCAAAGTTGTTGGTTTTCTAGTAAGATCAACAGTGTGAATTTTACATTGAACCAAATTCTCTTATGCAAAAAGGGGAATTGGTGATCCAGACGTTTTGTGGATGGGGAGACTGAGGGCCCCTGAGAGGACCAAGGCAACAAGATGTCCTGGCTAGCCTCTGCCCCTTCCCATGCCACCCTAAGCCACTTTGCTTGATCAGATCCCATGCACATCAGGGTTCTAGCTGCCTTACCCTGGGTGCTCCTCCAGAGAAGGTGGCAGGAAACATCTTGTGTGTATTTGACTGCAGGTGTCTGGGGACAGAACAGCTGTCCACAACAGAGTGGCCTGGAGACCAGGGGTCCAAGAGTTGGGTCTGCAGGTGTGTTACAGAGTTTGACTTCCTATTGCATGTGGGGTCATTGTAGGGCCCAGACAAAAGTGTGGATGAACATGGACACACACTGTGTGTGAGTGCTCAGCTGAACCAGGTAGGAATCACAGGTGAGTCCAAACTCTGTGGCTATGTCCCAAGAAGTAAGCCAAGCTGTGTGTCCATCTATTCTCGACAGATAGCTGACCTTGCTCTGTGATCTTGAAATTTCTGGGCTCCTCACCTGTAAAGAAAAGAGAGTTGGTGTGGTAATTAGAATGTAATTGCTCCCCCCCCCATAAACTCAGAGTGTAGCACTATCAGGAGGTGTGGCCTTGTTGGAGGAAGTGTATTACTGTGGGGGTGGGCTTTGAGCTCTCCTATGCTCAAGCTATGCCCAGTGTGGACACAGACTCCTTCTGCTGCCTGCAGATCAAGGTATAGATCTCCCAGCTCCCTCCCCAGCACCAGGTCTGCCTGCATGCTGCCATGTCCAGCTATGCTGATAATGGACTAAACCTCTAAACTGTAAGCCAGCCCCAATTAAATGCTTTCCTTTATAAGAGTTGCCATGGTCATGGTGTCTCTTCAGAGCAATAGACCCTGATCAAGACAGCTGGTTTAGAAAAATCCTTTGTCTCCATCGCCTCTTTTAAAACTTATTCACAGTGGAAATTCTCTCAGTGCCTGCCAGGCAATTGACTGTGGCGCAACACCCAATCTCTGAGAGAGCTTTGGGGCCAGACAGAGTCCGCTGATGTCTCTGTCAAGTTCAGAGGAAATGGCTCCAGCTTTGAGCCTCACTGCCCTAGTCCCTGCCTCTCAACTCCACCCATATAGTAGCAGTGGTGGGAGGTCACAAACAAATGAATGGACTGAATTTGCCTAGTCACCAGTAAAGCTTTATTTATAGACATGGGATCTGTCCTATTTGACCTTTGGTAGCCTCACTCTAAACAGGGAACAGTAACCACTAAGTTGTGTGTGTGTGTGTGTGTGTGTGTGTGTGTGTATACCTGAGTGTAGTACCTGAGGAGGCCAGAAGAGGATGTCTGACCCCCCCTGGAGCTGGAATTACAGGTGGTTACAAGCCCACTCATGTTGATTCTGGGAATTGAACTTGGGTCCTCTGCAAGAGAAGTGCACGCTCTTAACCACTGAGCCATCTCTCCATCCCCAAAGGTGACCATTTTTAATGGACACACATCAGTTTAAATATAATGAACTCAATAGGAAATTTGCATGCATGCATACAATGTACCCATTACTCCCTGCTGGTCCCTCTCCCTTTTCCCTAACAGTCACCCTTTCTCTTTGGTGATTTTTTTTCCCCTCCTAGATTCCATACATGAGAGAAAACATGTGATGTTATTAAGTTTCTGAGTCCAGCTTCTTTTGCTTAACACGATGACCTCCAGATCTGCCCTTTTTCCTCAAGTGGTGTGCTTTTGTTCCTCTTCGTGGCTGCCCACAACTCCAGAACACCCACAGCCCTACACCTCCCTATCGGCTGCTCTGCCCTCCACCCACAGAAAACACCCAGAGGGTACAGAGGATACTTCTGGCTAGACTGACCCTGGTTTGTGGCTTCTGCTGTTTCCCAGGGAAGGGACATAAGCTAATTACTGTCTTCCATCAGGTTTCCCAAGAAAAGATACACACCTCTGTTGACTGCCAACTCACACCGAAGGCACTCAGCCGAAGGGCTGGTGGGAGAAAGAATCCTTTCCTTGCTATCCCAAGTCCTCTCTCCTGCAGGTCCACTGCAGGGTCTGTGGACCACTCACACCGAAGGCAACTCTAGGTAGAAAACTCCAGGCCTGCAGGCATCTTGCCTCTGTCCATCCAGGGGATAGCCTGTGCCAAGTGACCCAGTGGTGACCTTTTGCACTGGGTCACCAAGGAGGAGCTTGTAGAAGGTGGCTTCATCATGCAGTATTAGTCACGTGTTCCCCCAGCACACCGCATGCTCCAACAGGGTTAGGCTGCCGTGGTGGTACTTGGTCATCTCTTCGCTGCGGGTGTTTGACACATGAGTTGGGGTCAGTAGCCAGGGACCAAGTGGACCGTTTAGAGGGTGTGGGAGGGACATCCTGCTGGGGGTGGGCAGTGGTCCCTGCTTCACATCCACCAGCTCCTCAGAAACCAGCTTTAGTAGGATAAAGACCTGGACTTCCACCCGGAGCCATTAAAGATACCGCACACCACACAAACAATAAGTGACCCCCAGGAATGGGTCCAGGGAGGTGGCTCAGTGGATAAATTACTTGGAATGAAAAAGTGTGAGATCCTGGGTGTGATTCCTGGCTCTCGGGAGTTTTTACCCGATGTGGTAGAACGTGTCTATAGTCCCAGGTCTGGGGAAGCAGAGACAGGAGGATCCCTAGAACTAGCCGCCAAGTCTGCCTAGCGGAAATAGTGAGCTCTGGGTTAGGTTTACTGAGAGAGCCTGCCTAAAAATAAAAAATAAAAAATAAAAAATAAAAAATAAAAAGAAGATGGAGCGTGACAGAGGAAGACCCCTACCCCTGACATAGACCTCTGCAGATTTGTTTACCACCATACAAAAAGACGGCATTGACCAAAGTTGGCTCAAAGGCTGTGCCTGCCTGACCCAGCCTCTGAGTAACACAGGGAAGCATAGATTTAAAAAAAAAACCAGTTTTTACCCAGGTGCCGGGGATTCGAACACAGGTCAGGGCAGCACTTCACTACCTACATGGCGGTCTCCTCCCCTCCATGGGCTTAAATACTTTTTTGAGCAAGGAGCCTTTTGTTTCTAATTTGCACTGGACCAGTCCTGTCCACAGATGCGCCAGGTGTGCTGTGTGAACATCTATGAATACGTGAAGGGGGGAGGGAGGAAGGGAGGAAGGGGGCGCGACGGGATTGCACCCTAGGACTCTCTCCCTGCTCCCTCACTGCAGCCTCCTTCCTAGGTGCTCCCCTCCTCCCGTTGGGAGGCGCTTGTATTGATGAAAATGGACAAGGAGGGGAGTCGGTCTGGGGACCAGGGAGCCTGTAGATCGCCTGCAGCCAGGGAGAAGACACAATTACCCCAGCAACTGTCCACCGGGCCTCGGCTCCGAGCCTCCACTTAATGTAATTGAGTGTGAAGGCCGGCTGGAGACAGAGGCGCCCAGCCGCCCCCTCTTCATAATATAGACACTATTGGCTGCTAATTGGCGCCAGTGGGCTAGCGCTAATTGTCCTAATGCACCGGGCTTGATGGAGGACGAAGGCTGCTCAGTGCGGCGGTGGGGGCTCCTGGGGAGATGGTGGCAGGGGTGGGCGCCTGGCACCAGCTCATAAAAGTTGGAACAGGGCTTTGATTTTGCATCAAATATTTAAGTGGCTTTGGGGTGGGGGGTGGAGGGGGAGGAGGGATGATCTGCCTCAGCCTGCTGCGGTAGCCCACAAGGGGATTGGGGACCAGGACCCCTGCCATCCTCATCAATGGGTTATCCAGATGGCTGGGTCCTCAGCATTGGCTAATTAATCGGGTGAGTTTCTAATGCCCCTGCCTCAGCTAGCCCTCCCTCCCTCCCTCCTTCCCTCAAGATGCTTCTTGGGTTCTGGTTGTTTATGGTTGCTATGCTCAGAGGGAGGCAGAGAAAGCTAAGGATGGCCTTGGACTCCGTGCGTGGCCTCAGATTTCCTAGCAAATTGACTGTTGGGGTAGTGAGGTTGGAGGGATGTGCATTTCCTCCTGGGGTATGTAAGACCATTTAACGGATTTTAGGAACTGGAGCGTGTGTGTGTGTGTGTGTGTGTGTGTGTGTGTGTGTGTGTGTGTGTGTGTGTGCATACCCCATCCCATTCCAGTTCGTACCTAGGTTTGTTTTAATGTGTGCTGGGGAGACATGACATGTTATCCTACACATGTTGTATATTTTTGATAAAGCCACAAAGATGGGAATGGTCCATAACAAACTCTTCAGGGACAAAAGAGCCTCGAGCTCAGGCATTCACCGAGCTTCATGGTATAAATCATTCCACCACGCTTGACCGAGGCACCAGCAGGATATTGGCAAATAGCATCGTGAGGGGAAGCATGGAAGTGTGCCATTCTAGAATATTCCATTCTACAGCTCATGAGTGGGAAGAGCCTAAAAGCAGAGGTGAACCTGATGTAAACTCACAAGAGCAGGAGCTTTGAGTACTGTGAACTTTGAGTAGTTTTTTTCTTTTCTTTTCTTTTTTTTTCTGAGACAAGGATCTCATGTAGCTCAGGCTAACCTGTAGCTGTAGCCGAAGATGACCCTGAATTCCTGATCTTTTTGCTTCCACTTCTTGAGTACTGGGCTGGAGTCATGGTGTCACCGTACCTGGCTTTATGTGGTGCTGGGGATCAACCCATGATTCCTGCATGCTAGGCAAGCACTTTACCCACTGGGCTGTGTTCCTAGCCCCTACTTTCTCTTTAAAACAGTTTAGTTGTAAGTGTATATAGCTTAATTTAATTTAGTTTTTTTGAAGTGGAGTCTTGCTAGGTAGCTCAGGCTGGCCTTGAACTTTCAGGTGTCCCATGTCAGCCTCTTAAGTACTGGAATTCTAGTGTGAATTCCTATGCTGGGCTCTATAACTTCACATACACACACGCACACACACAATAATAATAATAACAACAACATATTTTAGAATAGCCCACTTATAATGAAATTACCAAAAAAAATTAACACATAAATAGCAATCAAAATTTGTGCAGAACCATACACATGAAATTGACATTCATATAACTGAATGGGATCATGCTTGTGGCCAGGGGGCCTTCTGTTTACATTCTGGGACATTTCCATGTGTGTAATGAGGTAGCCTGGAGATGGTTTGAGCCCTAGACTCATTTGTTGCATACATGCCTAGCACAGAGCCTGACGATCACATCATACGGTATCTTTTGAGTGTCCGCATCTTGACTGCCACCAGTCACTTGAGGTCAGGGTGTGACTCCATGATTCTTGGTGCTGAGAAAGGTGCAGGGTTTGGGTTGTTTCACACTTGGGGCTTTCAGGGTAGGGATGCTCTCTACCGTCAACCGTCGTCAACTTGCTTGTCTTGTACGGAACACGAAGAGGCTGTGGCTTCCTTCTGGATGTTGGTAGCACAGTTTTGCTCGTTATTGAGTGGTAGTAGGAGTGGCCAGAGAGGACAGAGTGCACTGGCCTCCGCCTCGTGGCCTAAAGGGTGTGAAATGGCCATTTCCCACGCTTTCTCTGCACTGACATCTCTGCCGGTCCTCAATCCTAGGTGCCCACTAATATGGGATCTCCACCTCTTTTATTCCTGCATCTCATCACCCTTCTTACTCCTTCCTCTGGGCTTGTCTGCATGGCTGGTGACCCTTGGTGGCTCTGTAGTCCATCACATCTCACTCACGGTGTATCTTGGGGAGGAAGGTTGAGATGGGGACAGGTTCCCGGGATGTCGTACATGTTCAGTGCGGTTCTCCCCATCAGCCCGCCGTGCTGTGCTCTGTCTTGGTTTGGTCGTACGGGGCCATCAGAGATGCTTGGCGTATGCATGGAGGGCTGAGGAGTAGGAACTCAAAGGCCCGTAGAGGACAGGCGGGGTGCACAAATGCAGGGGTGGCCAGCTGGTGTCAGCAGCAAACAGAGGGACCCAAACCTCCCCAAAGGGGGCAGGCTTCAGTTTTCTTCCGGCCAAATGGTGCCATAGGTACCCAGAAATCTTCAGAGATACCGAACAGGGTGACTTCAGTGGAAACTTCCTTAAGCTTAAACATCACTGGGATCCAGATGTCTAGACACTCCCTATGACAAATCCTCGGAAACACAGAAAGCATACAGAAGAAAATAAGATCTCGACAGCAAGAGAAAAGAGAGTTTTGGTATTTGGGCCAGACTGTCTATAATATTGTTTGTTCTAGTATTTTAAAAGATTTGTTTATTTAATGTGTATATAATGTGTATATATTTAACTGTGTATATGTGTGCCACAAACATGCAGTGCCTGCTGAGGCCAGAAGAGGGTGTTAGATTCCCCTGTGGCTGGTCTTACAGATGTGAGCCACCATGGGGTACTGGGAACTGAAACCAAGACTTGGCAAGAGCAGTACAGGGTTCTACCCACTCGTCCGTGTGCCGGCTCCTCTGTTTACCTCAATCTAGCATTCACATCGTCTGTCAACATGGTTATGAAACATAACACGGCATCGAATCATAAAAGGCAACAAAACTGAGCACAATTAATTGATTACATATGGCTGTGCCCACGGAGAGGTGGGACTCACCACCCCGTCCTCTAGCCTCATGCGTATTGATCTGTGATTCCAATTGAACAAGATGGGCAGGAGTCATGCTGTGCCGTCTCTCTTCTGGAACACACTTTTTTTTCTTTCTTTCATTTTTTCTTTATTAAGAAATTTTCTACTCACTCCACATACTATCCACAGATAGTACTTTCCCAAGCCACCCCGCATCCCCACATCCCCCAAATCGAGGTCTCCCATGGGGAGTCAGCAGAGCCCAGCACACTGAGCCTGGGCAGGTCTGGAACACACTTTAAATGGGGGGGCATTTACTTCTTTTCCCTGAGAACATAAAATCTATGAGTCCTGAGCCTCCACAGGAAAAGGCAATGCCCCGAGGCTCCCATGGTGAGAACGCCAGGCCACAAGACTCAGCTCTAAGCTGACCTGGCCCTTGAGTTTGTGGGCCAACCTATCTGAGCAGCAGCTCATGATGAACCGGGTACAATTCCCACCAAGCCCCGTACTCATGCCAGAGTCATGACCAAAGTCTAAGAATCTTAGCTGTTTGAAGTCACTAGGCTCGGGGTTGTGTCTTCCGAGCAAGGGATGGCCAGAATGGCCGTCCAGCAAACTCCTGTGGTGAGTGACTCACTTAAATCTGTTGTTGTTGTTGTTGTTCTTGAGATGGTCTCATGTAGCCCAGGCTGGCCTCGAACTTACTACATAGCTGAGAGGTTGATTTGAACTCTTGATCCTTCTGCCTCAGACTCCAAAGTACTTGGATGATAGATGTGCACCAGCATGCTGGGTGATTCATATCTCTCTCTCTCTCTCTCTCTCTCTCTCTCTCTCTCTCTCTCTCTCTGAGTCTCATGTATACCAGGCTGGTCTTGAACTCTCTGTGTAGTCAAATATGAATTTGCCTTATGATCCCCTACTCTTTACCTCCTCAGAGCTTGGATTATGGGTGCACACACACCCGGGTGATTCATTTTTTTAAAAGATTATTTTATTTTAAATTATGTGTACATGTGTGCATCTGTGTAGTGGGTGGTTGCTTGAGCCATGCCCTGAAGCATGGCCCCTAGTGAGGTAGCAGGTAACTGTTACACCTGCCTGTGACATTGAGGTCCATGCCTCTGGGGTATGGCCACTGGGGACCCGTAAGACCTGAGATGTATGTACATGCTTTTTCTTGGCTACCTCGTGGTTTTGGATGCTGAGATCTTGGACCAGGCAGATCAGTGTGGGACATAGCTCAACTTTTCCAGACCCTACAATAAATCTCCCATGGTTGTGAGTTAACCTCCCAAATAAATTCCTTTGGTCATCAAATAGACTCTGTGGATTAATCCCATTATATCTGTGTGTGTATGTGCATGTGTTCAAGAAGGCCAGAAGAGAATGCTGGATTCCCTGGAGCTGAAATTACAGGCAGCTGTGAGCCATCCCATATGTGTCCTGGGAACCTGAGGCAGGTCCTCTGTAAGAGCAAGTCACTGATTCATTTACTCCTAATTCTTAACTCTTGGGCCTAATGCTGCGGTGGACATTCATGTAAATCCCCTTATCCATTATCTGCTTAGGTGAGCTTGCTGCAGGATGGCTGGATCTGGGTGTCTGGACATCATTGAGGCATCTAATCACTGCTCTGCCAGATGACTCTTCCCAGCTATAAAACCATTGAAATTCTGCCAGGTTACAGCCCTCCCCCTTCACTGGAACCAATTTGCACTCGGCCAGTAGTGAGATTCCACCCTGCTGGGTTCTCCAATACGTGCGCCTATGAATAGATATTTATGTAGAGGTTGGTTATATGGTCGTAGCTTGGCATGGTTAATTCTCCTTGTCAACCTAACCGGAGGAGTCAGAGACACCTTGGAGGCTGGTGTGGCACACCTGTAGGTGTGTCTGTCAGGGTGGTTTCCAGAAGAATTAGCTGAGGAGAGGCTTGCCCTGCCGGAGTGTGGGCAGCACAGTTCTCATAGGCTGGAATGGCAGGGAAAAGGAGAAAGTTAGCATTACCCCCCTCTCCCCTTTCTCTCCCTCCCCCCTCTCCTGGCCTCTGCCATGCCCTCCCCACCATGATCATCCCTCCTCCATTAGGGAACTTTCTTGGGTATTTTTTTTTATAGTCCAAGAAATCTGGCTAATTCTAAGATGTCAGAGACATCAGGGTCCCTGGCACTCTGGGCACACAGTTGTCTGGCGGGGAGAATTCATTATTGGCTAAGGGGTTTCTGCCCCTGAAACTGAGCTTGGGTTCCCCTCCTTACTGTGGCTGTAAAGAGGATTTACTAAGTTGTTTATTTTCTGTGAACAAGAGTCCAGCCTTGATCATCTTCTGCCTTAACTCACAAGTTCAGGTGTGGTGTGTCCCCACAGTAACGTCTGTTGTGATAATAATGCAAGTGCAACACGGGACGAGGCTAGGAAGGCTCACGGCCCTTGATGCCAATGCGGGGCCTCACCCGTGCCACTGTGGTGATGAGCCAGGATGCGGCTGGAGAGAAGCGCCCAGACTGGCTGGGGCCAGGAAGCCCTGGGACAACAAACGCCAGCCTGGAGGAAGCCACTGGGGAGGGAAGGCAGCCATAAAAAGACAGGGGAAAAAAACTGCCCCAGCAGCCCTGAGAGGGCAGTTTTCAGCCTTAGGCCTTAGGTACTGAGTAGTTGTCAGGCCTGGGGGCTTCACCTTCTTCCTTTTCTTTTCATCCTCCTCCTCCCTCCCCCTCCTCCCTCTCCTTCCTCCACCCCCTCCTTCCCCTTTTCTTCTCCCTTCTCCTCCCTCCTCTTCCTCCCCCCCTTCCTCCTTCCTCTCCTCATCCTCCCCTCCTCCCTTCTTTCCCCCTCCTCTTCTTCCTCCTGCTCTCCCTCATCCCACTCCCCTCCCCCTCCCTCCTCCTCCTCTCTTTGGTATGCCTGCAGTTAGACGCCATGCATTGTAACGTCATCCTGGTATTCAAGAAGTTTGGGCCTCCCCAGGCTCCAGGGCCTGTCACCCTCTTGAGCTTATTTCTTAAGTCCTGGACCAACCTGTCTCCCGGTCCCTCATCTACACTCTTCCCCAGCCCCTCACAGAGGCACGGGCACCCTCCCTCTTCCTCCTCCTCTCCTTCTCTTCCTTCCTTCACATTTTTTAAAAAAATTACTCATTGTGTGTGTGTGTGTGTGTGTGTGTGTGTGTGTGCATGCGTGTGTGCACTCAAATGTGCCACAGGGCACATGTGGGTGGAAGTCAGATGAGAACTCTGAGGGTCAGTTTCTTCCCTTCTGCCATGGGTCCCAGGGATGGAACCCAAAGGTGTCAGGTTTACAGGGCAGTACCTTTACCCACACACTGGCTGTCTCACAGCCCAGCCTCTCATTCCCTGTACCAAATACCCGGCCAAAGCAAGCTGAGCAAAGATTTGATTGGTTCACAGTCTGAGGCACAGCCCATCCCAGAAGGGAGGGAACGGAGGTGGGAGCTTGAAGGGTCTTGAGGGCTCTAGTCACAGGGCAGCTGTCGTCAGAAAGCAGCGAGGGGCGGGTGCTGGTGCCCATTTCTCAGTTTCACTCAGTCCGAGACCCAAGACCAGGGGACGGACGGTGCCACCTGCAGTTAGGGTGGTACCACCTGACTCAGCCTAATCCAGAAAGTCCCTCACAGCCATGCCCAGAGGCAGGTCTCCTAGATGTTTCTAGGTCTTTCTGGACATGTTGACACTCCATCAGCTGTCACAGCCTCTCTGCAGTCAGCTCTGTGACACTACCCAATCCAGCCATCACTGTGGCCTGCCCTGGACTCACCTGAGAGTCTGTGGATGCAGAAAATCCACCCTATTATTATCATCAGTACTTTGTACACACACACACACTCACATACATACACACACACACACACACACACACACACACACACACACAGAAACACACACACAGACACCAGACACACACACACAGACAGGCACATAAAAAGACACCAGATACACACACATATACACAGACACACACATAGACACACATAGACACACACACATTTACACAGACACACACACAGACATACACACACAGAGACACCTTCACACACAATTTACAGGCCTGGAGCTCATGGAAAGCAAGGCTGAGCTTGGCTTTTGTTTGTCTTCACAGCTCTTGCCTTGACAATGACTCCAGACAGGGAGGATCTGGTTAAGAATGTGCCCTTTGGGAACCGTGCTGGCCAAAGGCTAATCTTGGCTGTGATGGCAACCTGCAAATGAGGAGCTGAGAGGGTCACCCAGCCCCTCCTCCTGCCCTGCGTAGCTGACGGGGCTTAGCTAATGGCCTCTCCGTGGCTCAGTTTCCTCGTCTGCAGCATGGGGATATCCAGAGACGGCAGTGTGCATCTAACACAACAGCTAGTTGCAAAACGCAGTGACTACGTGAAGCCAGTGACCACATGAAGCCTTGAAGCTTCACGTAGCGGCTACGGGAAGTCATTAGAAGCCTTGTCTTTGGGAACCGTTGCAGGCTCATGCATGCCTGCCCTCTGCGACCTTGAACTTGTGTCTTACGGCTTGGCTCTGCCACCAGACGGACTGTCAGTCTGGTAAGAGGAAGCAGGCAGAGCTCTGGTCACAGGTCCTGGCAAGAGCAAGGCCTCTGTCAATAATGGTGGCTTGGACAGTCACCAGCTGCATTCCCATGGGAGACCTCCCCCTGTCCCTCACCTGATGTGCAAAGCCCAGAAGGCCAGTGTCTGGGGTTGTACCTTTCCAAGGAGAACTAAAGCATTGAAGGGTCCTTTCCCACCAAAGGGACATTTAGTTTGCATTGCTCTGCACTTACAGAGTCCAAGGCCCCACTGCCTTTCTCCTGACTGTTTGTGGAAGAGATTAAGACGCTAAATTCTGGGAAGGGCAAGACCAGCTGGCAAGGGTCAAGTTAATCCCAGTTTCTGGCTACATGGAGGTAGATCACCTTTGTGGCCAGCGTCTGAGTCTGGTGGAGGTGGTATGTGCCTCATGGGGATTGTTGGAGGGTTCGTTCATTCATGGGTTCGTTTGCTCATTCACTCATAATGCATTCATTCATGTGTTTATGCATCATCCACTCATTCACTGTTCCCTGTCCATTCATGTTCTCACTCATTCATTCACTGAATCATGCTTACTCTTTTATTCACTGATTTATTCACTCTCTGCTTCACTTCCTCACTCCTTGACTCCTTCATTCCTTCTTCACTCATTCACTCATTCATTCACTTTCCCATTCACCCATGCACTGATTCATTTATTCATTCATTCCCTCATTCCTGTTCTACTGCGTGCCCAGCCCTGCATGGGCCCCCAAATGGAGACTAAGGAATCTATCTATGGTTTACTGGTGTGTCCATCTATGTTGCTGCTGAGAAATGACTTTTTTTTTTTAAACAGCTTGAATGTCCTAACTTTTAAAAATGTGGGGAAGACTAAGCAGATGCCCTGTTGTGATATGGAATGCATCATTTGCTCACGGGGGGCCGTATTTAAAATCTACCCCACTGCCCACATTGCCTTTGTTTCCAGGGCCACTTCCCCGTGACATCCCAACCCCAGAGCTATAATCTCCCAGTGAGCCCCATCCCTCCCCGCCGGTGTCCACACAGGGCTGACTTTTCAGTGAGCCCGGGACTGTCTTAGAGTTGTTACTGCTGTGATGAAACACCATGACCAAATTAGCTAGAGGAGGAAAGAAAGGGCTTATTTATCTGTCAGCTGTAGTCCAGCATCCAGGGAAATCAGGGCAGAACCTGGCTGGAGGCAGGAGCTGGCGCAGAGACCATGGAGGGGTGCTGCCCACTGGCTTGCTCCTCATGGCTTGCGCAGCCTGTTTTCTTATAGCACCCAGGACCAGCAGTCCAGGGATGGCCCCACCCACAGTGGGCTGGGCCCTCCCACATCAATCATCAATCTGGCCAATCCAGTGGGGGCATTTTCTCAACTGAGGTTCTCTGGCCCAAATTGACTCTAGCTTGTGTTGAACTGACATGAGACTAGCCAGCACACGGGCTTTCCCACAGTATGTGGGTGTAGAGGGTGGGGAGTTGGCTGTGGGATGGGGTGAGGGGGGGTTCACCTTAGTATCCATCCGTGTTCCTTACAAAACACCCCATGTTGTCATCTCCACGTCACACCAGGACTTCTAACCATGGTGCCTACCCACGCGGCAACCTCACACTGTGAGAGGCCGTCTCCATCTGTCCCACATGTTCATATTTGTAGTGCTTTGGGCTTAAGAACAACACACTCGATTGTTGGGTCCCGTGGTAGTTGCTGTGGCTCTGTCTCTGTCTTTACCCTTGTCTCTTCTTAAAATGACATCGTCAAGGAACTAATGAAGTTTCTGTGACTCCCGTTGCTCCGATCTGGAAGCCCGCAGTCTCCTTGGCAATCTGTGTGCGATGCAGAGACTGTCAAGGTCACATCTGCCCATCATGTGAGGGATGGGGGGTGGGGGTCAGGATCCACCAACAGGCTGCACTGGTCTGGTCCTAGTGACCATCAGAGGTCAGCAGCAGGCTCAAAATTTGAGAGCCAAGTGGCAAGGCTGCCTCGCTCTGTTGCAGGCAATCCAGAGGAGCCAAGTTCAAGACTACAGTGAAGCAATCTCTGTGCTGGGCCCATTGCTCGGGGACCTCGTTCTTGCCCTGGTCAATGGGAACAGGAGATAGGCATTCTAATTTAAAGGGGCCAGGCCTGGTAAGCGTAGGTCTGTAACCCTAGGCGTTTGGGAGGCTGAGGCAGGAAGATCTTAAGTTCAAGGTCTGTCTGGGCTTCGTGGAGAAGTTCAAGGCTAGTCTGGGCCACAGAGTGAGACCCTGTCTCAAAAGTAAGAAGTGCAAAGAGGTCTGGGACATAGGTCAGTAGGAGAGTTCTCGCATGGCATGCGTGAGACCCTTGGGTTCCATTTTCAACACTGCTAAACTAATCTCAGTGACTCGGTACAGAGAGGCCAGGAACTAGCTCAGTGGCACACAGCTTCCTTGGGCCTCATCACACTTCCTTTGGCAGCTCAAAGCCTTTTTTGTCTCTAGTGAATCTCAGTCGTAAGTCATTAGAATTGAACAGGACTGAATTCATTCCCTCCGTGCTGGCAGGCGTATCCAGACCTCAGCCTGTAAGCTCGAGGGGCCTAGGCTAGCCGCTCATGAAGCCCAATTTGAAATCATAAACGTACTTAAAACGTGGAAACTTTTCACACGATAGGACTCTGGTGCTCTGCTCTCTGGCATGAGTTTTGTAGACATTCATGTCTCGGTGTCAGAAGCTGCCTATGCTCACATCTATGGCTTCTCTTGGCTTCCACTTCAAACAACCATTGTGGGGCACGCCATAGTCTACCTAAGCATGTACTGCCCAGTTCACAGCCCGGAGGTGCCTGACTCCAGGGTGGCTTTCCCTGAGTGTTGGAGATGAAGGCTACAGTTTGAAGTCATGGTGCTCAGTGATGCGTGAGGCCAGGGCATGAAGGTCAGCTCTGACGTTGGCACCGGCTTGGGAGGAAGGGCCCCCAGGACAGGAAGCCATTGTGGCTGGTCTTCTCAGCTCTGCTTCAACCAAAATTGTCATCACTTCTCACTTGGATCTGGGATATGTTTTCTTCTCAGAATTGTCGCCAAGACACCCAAAGAAAGATATGAGGCTATCCTCTGGCCTCTGTGGGAAATCTACATACACACAGGAACGCGCGCGCGCGCACGCGCGCGCACACACACACACACACACACACACACACACACACACCATGTACAATCTCATCAAAGGTGCTCTAAACATACAGAAGTTCAAATGGGACAGGTGAAGAAGAGCAGGTATGAGACTCCTAATCCAGTGTGTGATATTTGTCTTTAAAATGGAGGTAATCAGGCTTTTACTTTTTTTTTTTTAATTTTTATTTAACATTTTAAAAAATGTCACTAGGGATTGGTTTATTTAGCTTTCTTTCCTGTTCTTCCTCTATCATTGAATGCTTGCTTCCCAGGAGGCTCCAGTCTAAAAATAGCTATTTCTAGTCTTCCCCGCCAAAGGATGCTGGACTGGTGTCCCAGAGGACCCTGGGCCCCTGGGCATGTCTTCACATTGACAGGGATCCTTCTGCCTCCCCTGTAGATCTCCACCCACTGTCTCTACTCTAGGAACCCCAGGACCCATTTCTCTGTCTGAAACACTCCTATTCACTCTTCGAGAGCCTCAGTGTAAGTCACTCACTGCGTCCCAAGTGCTGACCAGGGATGGGGGATACGGGGCAGTAAACAAAGACATGGCCATGTTAGGGTTCTCATGTGAAATATCCATCACGGGCTTCCAGGCTTGGTCTCCAGCAGGCGACGCTGTTTGGGGAGGATGAGGAACCTCTGGAAGACGAGCACGGTGGGAGAAAGTGGGTCCCTAAGGGCAGAGGTGAGGATGATAGGATACAGCCTGGCCCCAGTTCCTCCCAGCTCTCTGTTTCCTGGCTGCTGTTGTGATGGAAGCAGCCAAAATCGCACTCCCACCACCGTGCTTTCCCTCCGCCATGATGGGCTATTCCCTCCCAAATCCTGGGTCAACACAAGCCCACCCACCCTCCCTCGATTTGCTTCTATCTCGGATATTTTCTTGCAGGAAGGGGGAGTGTTAAGTAGGCGTAAGTGCCAATGCACGTTTCAGAAGATGCTAAGGGAAATTCGGAGATGTTAGGGTGCCTGATGTAGACACACAGAAAGTGGCAAAGCCAAGATGGGCAGGCTCAGCTGCTTCCACTTTCCTCCCCAGAAGCACCCCACGGGGGAGAGGGGGTAACAAAACACTAAATTCTCTACAGCTGTTTGCTGAGGGCCTTGCTCTCCTAATTAGAAAGCATTTGGGAGGCAAGAGAGTAGGAGGCAGCTATTTAGCATATATCAATTGAAACTATGTGAGTGCCTTGTGTTTCTCACCCTAGTTTCTAAACAAACCAATGAGAAGTAGATACAGTAAAGCTCCAGAGGTTAAGCAACTTACCGAAGGCTCCACAGCACAATCTCTGCCTCCCACCTGTTAGAATTTCCTTGTTTTCTACCTAGCCTGGGAAAGCTCGCACTAACTACCCTTGACCATCTCAGAGGTGGGAGGAGCCAGAGAAAACAGAGATGTGCTGTTCTTGTCGCGGAGGCAAATAACACGAAGTTCCCCAAATCAGGCCAATTTGTCACGGCCACTTCAGAGGAGGTAGGTCTAGGTGGGTGGGGGTACAGCAGCATGACCCCCCAGGATGGCTGAGGAGCAGAGTGGGTACTGTTAGCCAATGGTGTCACGCTGTTTCGAAAGGCCAGCAGGCACCCAGCGGAAGCCAGTGGCCCAGCATTACGAATTCATTACATGAGCTAACTGCTTCCATCCGCTCCTGTGGTAGAGGGCTCGGTGGCCCTGAGCACAATTCCTCTTAACATGACTCTTCTGTCCTCTGGAAGCCAGGTTCTGGGGAGGCCGCACCTCCTGGGAGAATTCAAGCAAATTGCTTGAGACTAACAACTGTGTTTGAGGCTATGGTACTGTCTGTTTCCAGGCTCGGGTGGAGAGCATGTCACAGACATCGGCCATGGTATGCCTACTCTTGAAGCTATGTCTCTAGGGTCCCTGGTGCCCAGGGTGAACTATTTGGGGCTATAGGATCCCTTGTAACTAGGGGCGGGGCTTCAGCTGCCTTGCTACAACCGGTGGCCAGCAGGCAGCTATGCCCAGCATGGCTCGGCCTGACACGAATGGATAAAAAGAGCAAGCCGTGTCTTACCTGGGGGAATTAGATTTGGGAAATTGAGACCCTGGCCCGGAGAAGCTGTAAGGACCGAATTGAAAGACTAGGAAATGGATATTGGATTGTAGCGGCCATTTTAGAGCACTTAGAACTTATAGTATACAAAGACTGACCAAAAGGAAGACTCAGTAGGCTCGGGAGGAAGGCCAAGGGGGCACCATGGAAAGACTGGGGGTGGGGGCAAGGCAGCTATGGGTTCCTGGGACCACGTTCCTCCTAGAAGAAGGAGGAGGAGGAGGAGACGAAGAAGAGGAGAAGAGGAGGAGGAAAAGAAGAGGAGAAGAAGAAGGAGGAGGAGGAGGAGACGAAGAAGAGGAGAAGAGGAGGAGGAAAAGAAGAGGAGAAGAAGAGGAAGAGGAGGGGGAGGAGGAAGAGGAGGAGGAGGAGGGGGAGACGAAGAAGAAGAAGAAGAAGAAGAAGAAGAAGAAGAAGAAGAAGAAGAAGAAGAAGAAGAAGAAGAAGAAGAAGAAGAAGAATTCTAACTTCTCAGTGTCTTTTGACTGACTCTACCAAACAGAATTTTAAGAAAATGGCGGCCATCTTAAGAGTCTGTACATCATATCTACAGGGCCCAGAAAGATACCATGAATATCCTGTGTAGGGATATTGAAGAAACTGGAAGTGATGAAGGCCAGGGAAATGGAGATGATCCCTTTACCTCAAAGGGGAAGTCCTTCCTAAATTGTGGCCAACATTTGCCATCTGAGAAACCCAAACCTGGGTACCACAGTCCAGGTAGGTGAATCACCTCTAGTACTTACATGCCAACAGCTAATTCCCGAGTGGAGTGAGGGCCGAGTAAGCGGATCTATGGCTGTCCACCGAGCCTCATTATTGGTGATCTTTTGGGATAGGTTCCAGAAACTTCTCTCCAGCTGAATGATTTTCAGTATGGGGCAGATGGTCTGTGATACTCATAGGTATTCATTCAGTCAATGAAGAAACAAAAGTCACTGAGTATAGAAGTCACTAGGATTATTATTATTTTTTAATTTATTGTCTGTGGATACACACATTGATATGTGCGGTCTGGTGTGCATGATGAGTGCCCGTGTGTGCCCACGTATGTGTCAACACATGTGGATGTTGGTTGGTTATCTTCCTTAGTCAATCTCTACCTTATTGGGGGATGTGAAGTCTCCCACTGCACCTAGGACTTGCCAAAGTGTCTAGATGGTCATTGGGCCTGGGGGATCTCCCTGCCTCTCCCTCCCCAGCACCACTGGATTGGTGGCCTCAGATTTCACAAAGAGAGAGAAGGGGGAGGGATAAGGGTGGTCTGGGAAGGGACAAAGGAAGCAGCGCTGTAGCCATCATGGAGAGAAGCTGGAAGGAAGGTGACCTGGGTCAGGCGGCTTCTCCCACCTATGGCTACTGTCAGGTCCCATTCTCCTGGGCCCCCTTCACAGCTTATCCCCGTTTGGGAGGTCTGAGATGCCTGTGAGATAAAATCGCCAAGTATCAAGCAGGGTGCAAGGTTACACATGTAAACCCAGCACGTAGGCAGGGAAGGCAGGATCAGTTGATGCCCTCCTCGCTGCCCTTTGTCCCAGGTGCTCTCAAGTCTCCGCCCCCTGACACAAAGACAGCAGGCAAAGCCTCCTGGCTTCAGAACAAGGTCACCCTATATAGGAAACCGGGAAGCAAATGCATGTGGTGTGGGCCAGGGAGTCCCTTGTCCCCTTCCTGAAGGGTCCCTCCCACCCCAGAGGCTGCCTGCTTCTCATGTCTCCCTGTCCCTGGGTTCTGGGAAACGGCCTGCTGTCATCCCCTTGGACCCAAGATGGTAACAGAGGTCTGGAGTCATGCCTGCATTTCTCTATGGTGTTTTGGACTATCCTGATACCCATACCTTTGTGCTTCTCGATGTAGTGTGGTCAGTCTGTGACACTCAGGAGTTCTGAACCAGCAAAGTGTCCCAATTTCAGACAGGAAGTATTCAGAAAAAGACTTCGTTTTGTCTGTACTGAACATGTATGGACTTTTCTTCTGGCTGTTATGCTCTAGGCAATATGGTAACCGGTGGTTTCCATGGCATTGACCTGTATAGGTGTGGTAGGGTGTGGGAGCCCAGGTGGGAGACGGGCTCCCACATTTTACAACAGGGTACTTTTGAGGAGAGAGGGATAAGAGATTTAGATAGAAGGATAGAGAGGAGAGAAACAGATAGAAACACAGGATAGCCTCGGGAGGGCCTGGATCCTTATCCACTGGCCCCTCCTTTTTTAAAGGGCTGTTTATAGGAATGCCAAGGGGTGGAGCAAAAGACCTCCCCCTAGCACAGCCATGTGTAGACCCTTCCAATCAGCTAGAAACCATGCACAAGGTGTAGCAATCCTCTAATGCAGCTCTGTTGGGTAAAGCAAGCTCAGATCTCACTTGGAAACCTCTGCAGGCCTCCACAGTAGGGAAGCAGGGGTCACTTATAGTCTGCATGGGTGTGCAGGGGTCAGATACAGACCCGCTCCTCTGCCATTTTAAATAAGGGACCCGTGCATCTTTGAGTTTCTCCGTCTACCGAGCCTTCCGGGAGCAATTCCTTCAGAGACTAAGGCACAGCCGTGTTTTGAAACTAGATCCTGTATGGATACTCCTAATGTTTGCGTACCTCTGTTTTGTTTTGTTTTCTGTTGTTCACTTCTCGGCGCCATGTTGCTGTAGAGCAGCGAGGGATCCTAACATCAACCGGGCAAGCAGAAGCTTGGCAAAGCCATTTTAAACCGTGGTGGAATTACAGTCATTGTCCGTAGGAGTCAGCTTTCTGTTGCTATGACAAAATCCACGAGTAAATGGACCTGTGGAAGGAAAGGTTAATGTTGTCCCATGGTGTCAGAGGGTCCCATCCACTCATCTCTATTGTTTCCAGGTGGTGGTGAGGTGGAGTCACATGGCGGGAGACACTAATGGCTGGAAGACATCAGAGAAGGGACGCAAGAGGAGGCAAAATACCCCTGTGGAGGGCACATAAGTCACTAGCCCCGCCTCCAAAAGTTCCTGCCACATCTCTCTCAATAGCCCAGCAAGCAATGACTCCACCAGCGGATGTGTCCATTGGTGACATCTGGGTCCTCACAACCCAGTCAGCTCCTAGAGACCCCAGCCCTGAGCACCACTGTATGAGTTTCGGGGAAACCTTTAAGACCCAAACCCACTTAAAGTTACATGTTAGATCATTGTGGACCATTTGCTTTAGGATATCCAAATGTACAGAGCCCCAGGAACAACCCAACCCACTGAAACATCATTTGGTACTTCATTCTTTGAAGCATAAGACTCATGAAGAATTGCCATGTTTCATTTTCATGTTCTAGTCGGATCCAGGGTGCTTTGTGCAGAGCTCACATTCCTGCATTTTTCAGGTCTTTGCAGTACCTGGGGACTATGTGGCCTATCTACCATCCAGTCAGCTCCAGCAGTTTGGTATTTGCTCTCTCTCTCTCTCTCTCTCTCTCTCTCTCTCTCTCTCTCTCTCTCTCTCACACACACACACACACATGCACACACTTTTATTTTTTTTTTTTACTGGAGTCACTTTTTTTCTAGGGCACATGTATCATCTTCCTCCATGAGGTCAATCATTCCCCTCCACCAAGTCCCTCCTGTTGTCTGCTTCGAGTCTCTCATACAGAGCAGTACTTCCCGTACATCCACAATCAGCTATTTCTCTGATGGACGGCCCCATTCATAGTTGACGCAAATTTCACCAAGAGTGTTGTCAACCTTCTACTTACCGCTTTTGTCTTTGTCCGGCAATCGCTCCTTTTTGGTTGTCCAGCTTTGTTTTGCTTTCCTAACGTCACATGGCTTCATCCCCCAAGGGACAGAAGGTGACATAGACACCCACTCTGCAGACATATGAGCTGAACCGCACATCCACGGTGGCGGGCCACCTTCAGACTCTCAAAGGAAACTGGCCACCGCTCCTGAGTGACAGGAATGATTTCTGTAGTGGTTGGAGCAGCAGGGCTGTCCTTGGTACAATTACATGCAATTAATAGTCTGTGGTCACTGAGATCAGAAGCATGTCATTGGGGACTGTTGCTATTTTCAATGCCCAGTGAAGGAAATCTGTGTTCTCTGGAGGCTTACATATGGAACCGTGCACACTGGAACTAACCAGCCACTCTCTGTGCTTTAATTGAGGCTTATTTTGTTCCGGTAAATTACCATCTCCTTGAAGGCAGAGACTTGGCCTTGCTTGGGTTTTGGGTTTCCGAGCTCTAACCCAGAAGGTACCACAGAAGCGTTTGTTGAGTGACTGAACAACCTGCTTCCCTCTCAGGGTGCTCTCGAGCCATGAGAGACACCTGAAGACAGAGGAGAGAACCCTGGGTACCTGCTAATTGGTGTGCTACCAAGGGCTCCTATCTTTGGTCTTGGGACTTTATTTTCCCACCTGTAAGAATGGATTTACTTTTCTCTCCCAATGTTTCTGAGGACAGTGGTTCTGGAAGATTCTATACCCAGGTGATTTCGGAAAGTGACGCTGCCCTGGCTGCCTTTGGAAAGGCAGGCTCAATGTGTCTCAGACAGTGCAAGTACTGAGGGACTTTGTGAGCAATACACACATACCCATTATTTTTATGTGTGCATGTGTGTGTGAGTGCATGTGTGTGTGTGAGTGAGCACATACCCACACATACGGAGGCCAGAGGTTAACATCAGGAATCTTCCTTTATCACTCTCCACCTTCACGGAACCTCAAGCTCACATATTCAGAGATACTGACTGGCCAGCATCCCCAGCGAGTGATCCTCCCGTGTCCACTTCCTTACTCTGTACCTGGCTTTGTATAAACTCAGTTCTCAAGCTCATGTGGCAAACACTTTAGTGACTGAGCCATCTCCCTCGCCCCGTGCCCTGTGTACTTCAAGGTCAAATCTCCCACTTAACCTGCTCCCCGGTCTTCTACCGCTTTGCACCACAGCAAGACCAGCATGCCCTGGAACACATTGGGGGACATTTCCTTTCCTTTTCACCTTTGGTATTTCATGGTTCTAGAAATTGAAGGGGGACACATCTGTAGCCATATGGTGTCATCTCCGAGCCGCGGACAGAAGCTCACCTATGTTGCAGGTCGCCTCGAGAGACAGTATATTTGCGTCCCTTTGATGAGCATTAGCCATATGTCCATGGCAGCTGACCACACACAGTGCCCTCCGGCCTCCCAGCCTCCCTGACATGAAGCGGTGTGCCAGCATGGGGCTGGCACATGTGTTGTGCACATGTGGGCACGGTTTGCCCCTTCCTGCCGCAAAGGCGACTTTCTAATTTAAAACATGCCCTTGTGCCCCTCTGTTCTTCCACTGTGAACTCTGAATGCCACCTGCTCCAGCTCTGATGCGGCCAAACGTGTTGCAGGGAGATGCTGAGAATGGCCTAGAACGTTCTGCCTTTGCTGCTATCTTTTGCATGTGTTGAGTATGAGGATTTGCCCCATATGCATGCGAATGCACGTGAGCGCGCGCACGCACACACACACACACACACACACACACACACACACGTTTATTTTTTGGAGGGTTAGAGATGCTGGGACATGGGGAGTGAAGGGATAATGGACAGAGATAGGGGACTAAAGATGATAACTGTAATGAGAGGTCAGAGATGGGCTGGAGGACTAAGGTAAGGTGTAAACAGTTGGGCCAGGTGGCACATGTCTGTGGCACTTGGGAGACTGAGGCAGGAGGATGGAAACTTTGAGAGTAACCTGGTCTACTGAGTGAGAGCCTGTCTCCAGGAACAGAGACTGAAGGAAGAAGGAGGAGGGAGAGAGGGAAGGAGAGAGGGAGTAAGAGAAAAAGAGAGAGGGAGGGGAAGGGAAGGAAGGAGAGAGGGAAGGAGGGAGGGTAGACAGTCAGTTTGGAAGGCCGGCAGGCAGCTAAATAAGTGAAAAATGGAGTTGAGGTGAATGGCGCGGGTGACCTTGTGCACCATCACCAGCCCTCTCCTGTCCCTAAGGATGTGCCCTCTGTGCACAGATGTTAGAAGAATGTAGGTCAATGAGTGTGTTGGCTTTTCCATGCTTCATATGGGTCTCATGTGCGTTCATGGAATATTCCATGTTTTGATGTCCTTCCTCTTGCGCACACACACGTGTGCAAGTTCACGCATTTGGTCTGCGATGCTTTGATCCCCAAGCTTCCGTTTGAGCTTGTAGGGCGCACATGTTTCCTGACCGATTTTCGCCAGACTTTTCCAGTGGGCCGCACAGCCAGATGGACAGGAGTTGCCTGCATCACAAGACTTCTTCAATGATCACCACCAAGAACACGAACTCATGGGGATAATGACGTCACCCAATAGATCTCACTCTTACAAACAGAGGAGCTGGACAGAAAGGCTTCTCAAAAGGGTATGGGGGGGGGGGTGGGGCTTGGGCTGAGTCCAGAAACAGGCATTCCAAAGGATCTTACCCATACCACTGCCCAGGAGGAAACATACACATGTGGATGTTATGGTTGGGGTAAGAAACATCCTCCATTGAGTGCTGGGTCCCAGCTAGTGGCACTCTTTCATGAAGTTGTAGAAACAAGCCATAGACCCAGAGGGCAGAGATCTCCTGTGGGTGGGTCCTTGGGGGATATATATTGTCCCTGCTCTTCCTTCAAGGGATGACACTCCTCTGTTACATGCTCCCCTCTATGAGGCTCGGAAGCTCTTGGGGCCAAGCAGCCACAGAGGAAACCCTCCAAAACCATGGGCCCGAATTAACTCCTTCCTGTCTTAAGTTCCTTCCGGGCAGAGCAACAAAGAGCTGACTAATGGAAGAGCGGTGACCTGAGAGCCATATAGATCACCAGAGATTGGCGCAGACCATGGAAGAGCAAAGTGTCAGCCACAGGAAACTTCTGCTGTGGGCTCCACTGCCCACTGGAAGATGTGGGCTCCCAGGCATTCCCCAGGCCTGCTGACCATCATCTCCTGCCTGAAGCTTGAAATCATCCTCGAACCCCTCACCTCCCCGGGGGCTTGGTAAAGTTGACTCAGAATCCTCAGATGAATCCTAAAGTCTCTCTACACTGGCCAACTAATCTTGTAAGTGGAAAGCTCCTCCCTGCCGCCATATCCTTAGTTTGAATCGATGACAAGAATTCACACTTGCTAGAGAGTCAGGAGTGCTTGGAACCCATCAGTGGACTTGGAGAACCTTCTTGGGTTTTATCTGCTAGACCTGCAGCTGACAGAAGGGCAGCCTGGCCTTTTAGAAGCGTCCCCTGTGTCCTAAACGTCCTGTGTCTGTTGGCGGTGAGGGCTTGGAGGTGGAGAACAGGAGTCGAGGTTGACTTTGGCCCCAGGCTATTTAGACATGAACTCAGGAGAGCAGTTTCCCATCCCTGTGACCCAGCCCAGGTGACTCCGCAGCCCTGCCTTGCACTCTGGCACCAAAGCCACAGTTTCATAATGCTCTCTTGCTTTCTCTCTGTCTAGTCTTTTTCCTTGGTTGACACCCCCTTGGAGGAACTGTTGGAACATGGTATTTCTAGTTCCCTGTCCTGAATACTCTAGAAACGCACGCCCGGTTGCGGAAACACGTTAATGTGAGCATCTAGCACAAAGTGGGGTGTAGCATTGCTCTGAAGACCTACCATGGGCCAGGCTTTTTCAACCATCTTTTTCCGACCCTCACAGTGGTCTTGTACCATTGACATGACAGCCTATCTATAGGACTAAAAAAAAAAAATATCTCAGTTTTACTGACTTTCTCTTTCTGGAGGACTGCTAAATGGCAGAGTTGGGATGTAAGGAGCCATCATTGTGTGGGCAGCTTCACCCTGGCAGCCTCGGGGAGAAGCGAGATGAACACAAGTGACTCCTAGACTGTGCTGAAAACCACCTTCCCTGTGACCCCACCCTTGGCCAAGGTCCAGGCTCAATCCCCTAACTCCCCAGTGTCTGAAAGTCGGATTACCCAGACCACAAACTGACTCACTGGCTCTGGCTGTTGATGGATTTTTTTTTTTTTTCTGAGAGCAGAACAATGGGAGTATTTGGGGGGTGTCCACTGGGTGTTGGAACTCATACCACAATGTCACCTGGTTTTGACACAATATCCTCTTGTCATGAATTGGGAAACAGGTTTGCTGTGGATTGGCAGTTAGGGTGAGGACAGAGGAGGAACTTGGGAATGTGGGTTTGCCAAATCAGGGTGTGGGAGCGCGGGGTAACCACAGTGCGTCTTTGAGCGTCTCCAAGTTTAAAGGACACCACTGTCCTGTCGCTGCGCTGTGTGTTCCTCCTCTGTGACACTCTCAAGGTCTCAGGGACGCCTCTTGGGTACCTCCCACCCCAGATAGCTAGGTTGTGTAGTGTTTCCTCAGAGGAGAATTAGGAAACTCTTTCTTGGCAGCAGGGTGGCGTGAAGTGGGACTAGGCCTGTCTGTGAAGGCACCACTCTCAAAACTCCCACAATGGTCATAGGAGGTGCCATGGGGCCATGTCAGTGGAAAGGTTAAGAATGTGGGTTCCAGAGCTGGCAGGATGGCTCAGTAGGGAGAGGCGCTGGTGGCCAACCTGGGTTGGATCCTTGGAGCCTACATGGTGGAAGGTGAGAACTGACTCCCACACCTGTCCTTTGACCTCCACTCATGTGCTGTGGCATCGGGTTCGCCCGCCCCCCCCCCCCCCCCCCCCCCCCCGCACTAAAGAAAGAAATGTGAATGAAAAAAAAACTAAAAGTAAAGTGATTTGGGAACCAAGACAGTGCTGTGGTAAAACTTGCTTTTTTTTTTTTTTTTGAGATCTATTTTTATTTTTTACTTTGTGTGTGTGTGTGGAGGGGGAGAGAGAGAGAGAGAGAGAGAGAGAGAGAGAGAGAGAGAGAGAGAGAGAGAGAGAGAGAGAGAGAGATGTATGGGTTCCCTAGGAGGTCAGAAGAGGGCATCTAATCCCCTGAGTCACCCAATGAGGGTGTCGGGAACTGAACCCAGGTCCTCTGGAAGACCAGTAACCACTCCGTTCTCTTCAGCCCGTGCCTGGTGTAACTGAGGCAGAGACTTGAGATGATGGCTTAAGCAGCTTAAGGCTGTGTCATGACAGGGGTGGCTACTGCCTGCCAGCAGCGCACACACAGTCCCGGAGTTGATCTGCTTTCACGTGTTCTGACTGCCCTCTTAGGAAAGTCCCTCCCCTGATCTGAACCACCGTGTCCTCGTCAGCAAATGAAAGTAAAATTGACTTTGCCCCTGAGATTAATGTGAAGTTTAAATGTGGTAAACGTAGGGCGGTGCCTGGTGCACAAGCTTCCGGTAACACCAGGGAAGAAATCCACCAAGGCAGTGGAGAGACGATGGAGCGGGGGATGTAAGATGCCCCTGGATATCTCTGTCTTGGACCCTGTATCCATCCTTGCCTTGGGACTGGGAAGATGCAACATTTTTCTGGGAGTCTTTCAGTCATGGGCTTGACAAAAAACACCAGTCCCTGCCCAGCTGTTGCTCTACGAGAAAGAGCGGGCCCCGCATTCCCCTCTGGCCCGAGGTAACCGAAGTGGCCCCTTTCTGGTCTCCAGCTCAGACCTCATGGTAAAAGATACCCAATTCTACCAGCTCCATCTCTCCGTGCTCTTTGGAAGTCTCTAGTAGAGTGTTAACTAAGTGTCCTCTTATGCATGCCTGAAAGCCAACCCCAGAGGATGGTCTGAGATTAAAGAAGAAAACATCTGTCTGCCTACCTGGGATTTTCTCTCTTGGCCTGGATTTACATTTCCAGATCTCTCCTCCTCCTCCTCCTCCTCCTCCTCCTCCTCCTCCTCCTCCTCCTCCTCCTCCCCCTCCTCCTCCCCCCCTCCTCCTCCTCTTTCTGTTCTTCACATTTCCTTCCATTTCTTGGCCAGAGGACAATGTTGGATAATATCTTCTTGAACTTTCTGAGTGCCAGGCTGTTGGTCTTTTATTGTTGTTTTGTTTTTCGAGACAGGGTTTCTCTGTGTAGCTTTGCGCCTTTCCTGGAACTCGCTTTGGAGGCCAGGCTGGCCTCGAACTCACAGGGATCCACCTGCCTCTGCCTCACGAGTGCTGGCATTAAAGGCAGGCGCCACCACCGGCCAGGCTGTTGGTCTTGATGACCAGAAGCCACTCGTGGGTCCTATGAGCTTTAATGGAGACTGACTTTCAAAGCTTTCTGTCTGGAGAGGATGCAGGATGGGAGGCCAGAGCATGGCTCTTACTTTGAATAAAACTTGGCTGAGTCTGGACTCATTGAGGCACTGTGGGCTCAGCTCAAGGAAGTGAGCAAATATTATGAAGTCCAGACCCAAGATAGATGAGCAGTGTCTTAGTTAGGGTGACTGCTGTTGTGATAAAACACCATGGCCAAGAGCAAGTTAGGGAGAAAAGGCTTAGGCTTCCACATCACTGTTCATCACTGAAGGAAGGCGGGACAGGAACTCAAACAGGACAGGAACCTGGAGGCAGGAGCTGATGCAGAGGCCACCGAGGGGTGCTGCTCACTGGCTTGTCCTCATGACTTACTCAGCCTGCTTTCTTATAGAACCCAGGACCACCAGCCTAGGAATGGCATCACCCCAAATGAGCTGGACTCTCCCTCATAATCATTAATTAAGAAAATGTCGTACAGGCATTGGGATAGCCTGTTCTTATGGAGACATTTTCTTAATTGAAGTACCTTCCCCTCAGGTGATTATAGTTTGTGTCAAGTTTACATAAAAGTAGCTAGAATAATTGACCCCTTGTCAACTTGACACACAAACACATCACTGTTAAGCCACAACCTTTCCTTTCTTGTTTATCCCCAAGGTTACCCACTAATATAAACATCACAAGACAAAACATTTTACAAAATTAAAAAGTCCCCCAGTCTTTACAAATTCAAGTTCTTTAAAAAATTGAGTCTCTTTGAAAATCCAGTCTCTTTTAAAAATTCAAAATATATTTTTAAAAGTTAAAATCTCTCAACTGTAGCCTTCTGTTAAATAAAAAAAAATAGTTTAAAAAATTATGTTTTTAATTTCAAGAAGGAAAAACCAGGGCACAGTCACAATCAGATCAAAGCAAAACCTACGTCCAACACTGTAAGTAATTTAGTACCCAAGGTCTGGGCTCCACTCATGATCCAAAGGGCCTGGGTCACTTCTCCAGCTCTGTCCTCTGCAGCACACACAGCTCGTCTTCTAGGCTCAGGCTGGGTCCACTCCACTGCTGCTGCTGTTCTTGGTGGCCACCTCATGGTACTACATCTCTAAAATCCTGGCATCGTCTGTGGCAACTGGGCTGCCCTTTCACCAATAGCCTCTCCTGGGCTCTCTTCAGGGATGCCAGTCCTGCCACACAGTGCCAAGTCTCAGCTGCTCTCCAAGCCTTCAAAACTAATGCCACCTGGGAGACTCTACTTATAAAGTTCATCTGCCAGCATGAGGTTCAACCTTTGCTACCTCTGGAACATAGTTTCTTTGTTCTGATTCTGAGGAAACACTTCCAGAATACTTCAAATTGATGATGCTGGTCTCTCTCTCCTTTTTGGTTTTTTTTGAGACAGGGTTTCTTTGTGTAGTTTTGATGCCTGTCCTGGATCTTTCTCTGTAGATCAGGCTGGCCTCAAACTCACAGAGATCCTCCTGGCTCCACCTCCCAAGTGCTGGGATTAAAGGCGTGTGCCACCACCAGCCAGCTATGCTGGTCTCTTCTTAATCACAGCTGATTCTTCAGCCCCAGAGGACCAGCATCTATCATCCCAGCAAAGCAAAGGTTTTACTTTAGTGATTCTGGTGTCTTGTTAACCTCGGCTGCTTCTTCAGCCCCAGTTGACCAATACCACAGAGTCCTAACTCAAAATATGCAACGGTCCCAATAGAGTCTTTAAGTGACTCTCAAATCTCCCTCTGGAATGTCCCAAACCAGGCCTCCATCATCTTCATTTCTCTCCACACTCTTATTTTCCAAGCTCCCACTGAACAGCTCATCAAGGCTGGAAATTTTAATGGCTTTTCTGGACCAAAGTTCCAAACTTCTCCCACCATTCTCCCCAAAACAACATGGTTGGGTGTGTCACAGCAATACCCCACTAGCCTGGTACCACTTTCTGTCTTAGTTAGGGTTGTTGTTGCTGCTGTGATGAAACGTCATGACCAAAAGCTCCTGTGATTAGGGGCTGATTCCGTTTCTTAGAGCTGTGGGACTAAGGGTCTCAGTTCCTCCCTGGGAGCTGGCCGGAGGCTACTTCAGTGTCCCGTACATGAGGACGTTCTCGTTCTCATCTTTTCTCACCTCTTGATGTGCGTGCATATGTGTGCCACGAGCCCATAAGCAGCCCAAAGCAAATGGAAGACTGGATTGAGATGTCCAAAGCCCCAAGACAAAATAAACCCTCCATCCTTTGAGCCGTTTCTGTCAGAGAATTGCAAAGGGTAACACTTGTCATCCTAATGACGTCATCTGGTTTCTGCTTCTCATCCTTCCAGCCTCAGAAGCCTTCTCTCACTAATATATATATTATATACACATAATACATATATATGTATATGTATATACATATATAATATATATGTATATGTATATATGTGTATATGTATACATATATACATATATAAATGCTGAGGTGAATATATGGAGTGAGAGTTTCCTGGCATGGCTGAAGTCACAACCAGTTGTTCTTCAATGGCTCCCTATTCTATTTATTAGAAGCCATTGGCTTAAAGGCAGCAAATACCAAAACACCATGAATAGGAAGAGGTGGGGAGCAATTGGAGATTACCTTAGAAGAATATCAAATGACTTGAAGGTCACCCCCTATCTTGCCTGCAGACTCCACTAGGGCATTTGCTTGTGAGGGCATCTCTGTGGGACACACAGTAGGTGCCTTACGAGGTTGCTTCTACCCCACACTTGGCTCCTTCTCCCATTGCACCTGTTACCACAAATCTGGGTATACACATCCGGGAGACATGTTTTTTTCTGAGTGACTCAGAATCAACTTGAGGGCCACTCAGGTTCTGTGGGTTCCTCTCTCCTGCTCCTGCTTTGATGAACACAGTAAGGCAGGAAGTTGACCATAAATAGGATTTCCTCCCCACCCACAGTTCCCCGGGACTGTAATTCACTCAACTAACCCCTGACATGGTGATGGAACTTCCCCAAACACCTAGCTCACATCCCCTGAGTAATTGATTCACCTGGTACCCTGGTTCCTGTGAGACACTTCTAACTGAAATAGAATTTCCCTTAAAGAATTAGGTGGGAAGAGCCCAGATGCTAAACCTTCAATGATCCAGGAACTGGCGCTTCCCATCCCACCTTTCACTAAGTCTCAATTTGTGTATTAAAATAAAACAGCCACGAAATAGCTATTAACTGGTACAAGAGGCCCTAACCCAATACTGCTGTACAATTTCTCCCAGTACCTTGGGGGGAAATAATTTCTTATTATTTTTCTATCTACCTCATAAAACGGGGAAGTGATTTAATACGCAGCGTGGAAGGCAATTGTTTCCAATTGGCCCACTTGCACGATGTTTCAAACGCCACCTTCCTCCTTCGCATGGTTCCAATATCCTCTGACACTTTGAAAGGATTCTGGGGAACGTCATTGCGTGTGGCTTGGGCCCTGGCCTCAGTGTTCCTCTGCAGGGTTTCCCACGTGGCCTCGGTGTTCCTCGGCAGTGTTTCCCACACGTGGGCCCTGAGAGAATTGCTCAGCTGCCACCTGCAACCGTGTCTCAGACATGAACTCTCCTGGTTTTCTGACCCATGCTGGTGCATCCAGGAAATGGTCTCAACTTGACTTAAGTTCATATTATGTTGAAAATATTCAGCTGGGTTCCACGTAGCCTGGTGAGCGAGCCCATTTCAAGGACTGCTGGGGGATGAAGGCCACATACACAATGGCCCAGTGAGTGAGTGATAGGTAATGCTGGCACATGGCTTTCTAAGCACTGGCTATAAACCTCTCTCTGTATCATGGTTCCCTTATACTTGGATTAACCTTATTTGGAAGAAACTTGTGCTGTCTCCATTTTCTCAGATGAGCAAATAGGCAGTTTTGCTCTTAAGAAGAGAGACAAACTCAGCAATAAATGGGATGTCTTCATCAAACCCCTGCCCCAGGGTTCAGGGATCTATGCTGAGGAGGACGAGGAAGAGGAGAAAGAGGAAGAGGAGGAAGAGAAGAAAAGATTGCAAGAGCCAGAGAGATGGATGTGTCTTCCTGACACATCAGCAGGACTGATGTACATAAGAACTCACAGAGACTATGGCAGCATGTGCCAGACCTGCACAGATTCAAGCCAGATGGGGTCCCAGCATTGAAAGGGGGAAGTGGACACAGGCTCCCACCAATAACCAAGAAGTTATTTGCAATGATACCTGCTGGCAAAAAAAAAAAAAAAAAAAAAAAAAAAAAAAAAAAAAAAAAAAAAATGGTTTTCTCCAACTGAGTGTTACTGGGTAGGTCAACAACCTTGCTGGGCAGGCCCCATGTCCAGGAGCAGTTGGCCAACATAAAACAAACTCAGTGGTGTGTTTGTGTGTGTGTGTATACACTCTGTATTTTGGTTTGGCTTTTTTTTTAAAGTAGTAATATTTTGCTTGTTTTTTTTTTTTTTTTAGTTTTGGTTTTTTTTCAGGTATTTTTGTTTTAAGATAGAGAACATAAAGTTGGGTAGGTAGCAAGGAAGAGTCTGTTGAGGAAAAGGAAATAGCATGATCAAAATACATTGTATGAAAAAATTTAATTTAAAAGCTAAAAACAAGTATTTCTTTATAAAAAAAAAAAAAAAAAAAAAAAAACCCAGAGCCAATTCTTCTCTTCTGGATAGCTGTCAGGAGTATGGCTAACACAAGAGGTAGGCAATCAAAATGATTGCCAGACTCAGGATGGACCAGTGAAGGCCCCTCCCCCGCCCCACGCTACGATTTTTTTTTTTTTCCATTGAGTTAGATTCATGAGCTGCTGGCAGCAAAATAGAGTGTTGTGGTAAATGAGGTTTAGGGAATTTCTCAGAATTTTCAAGTTGTTTCAATTCATCTGAGAGAATGTTCTTGAACTCAGCTGAGCATGGAGTACAGCCACTGGACACCCTTGTCCCGCTGCTCATGTCTCCCCAGGGAACAAGGGTTCCATTGGCATGATGGGACATGCTACTCTAGATGCTTACACTGTTCCAGAAAAATCGACAGATGTTCCCCCATGGTCTTGTAGAATGAAGACACGGACCCTCCGCACCTGGGCACCTCGGTGTCCTCGTTTTCCACTCTGTTGGAGCAGGGTCCATAGCTCCACAAGCAAGTCTACAGAGGAATTTCTTCTGATGTCAGACGAGCATCCTCAATGTTTGTCTTTTTCTCTTATTTTTTCTTTGGGACAAGGTCATACACAGTCCAGACTGACCTTAAACTCTCTATGCAGTCCTTGGTGACTTTGAACATTGGGGTGGCCTTAAACTAAGGCTCCTCTGGCCTCCATCACCCAAGAGCTGAGTTTACAGGCACATACCACCATGTCTGGTTTATTAGGTGATGGGGATGAACCGAGGGCTTCACACATGCTAGACAAACACCATCAACTGAGTCACCCTGCAGTCCCCAGAGGAATATCCTTGAGGGGACAGATGCCACTCTTTAGTACTCTTTTCTTTGCTAACAAATTTCTAATTTCTCTTAAGGGAACAATAAACCAACCACTTAAAAAAAAAAAAAACCCACCACCAATCATTTACTTCAATGCCAGCACACCCCACACTCCTTTTCTTAGCTAGTGATGAAACTGGCCAAACCACTGAAATCCAACGGGGGGGGGGGGGAGGGGGAAATACAGGCAACATCCAGCTAAAGGCTCTCTGTAAAGATTTTCTTCCCCAATTCAGAAGTTGTTAAGAGAGCTCTTTCCCCCACCCCACCCCAGCCTTCTTCCCTCCCACTTTGTATTTTATCTTGTCAGGGCTTGGTGGCAATATGGCAGCAGCCACTTTGTGACCATGAGGCCAAGTCCAAGAAAATATCCACGTTGCCCCTGACTTTACCCATATAAGGCCACTCCAAAGACCCTGGGGCTGTCTCCCATGGGATTCTTGTCACATGAGAAATCTCTCCTCTGTGCACTCGCTTGCTTTCTTCTTGGGTGCCTAAAAATTCCTGTCTTGGAGGAGAACATATTTCCCCTGAATCCCAATGATGAAATCCAACCCCATCAAGTCTCTCCTGTGTCATCACGGTGAGATGTGGCTTCCACCTTTGCACATTGCTCCTTCCGGTCTTGATGAATACTCTTTGGTTCACCACACTTGGCCCAACAGTAGTAGCCTGAAACCTGGGAGCTAAGAAAAGGGAGCGTCCTGGTTCCCCCCCCACCCCCCCACCCCCCCCGCAATGGCCAGGCAGTTCGTGATCCGAGTAAGCTACACGAATGAGCCCATCACGTCACAATGGCGTCTTTCAGCGGGTAGGCAGGGTAGGATAGAAAAGATGGCTTCTGGTTCCTGGGCACCGGGTGGTCGGGATGGAACTCAGAAGACAAGCAATGAGGTCCAGACTAGAGAGAACAGAGAGACAGCTACTCACTCTCACTCTCAGCAACTCATAATGTTCTGGGAGGGAAATGGACATTGCTCGGATGTTCTCATTTGAACCTACCGTTCACTGTTTCAGCAGGAAGCTAGCAAGGTGGGGGTTCTCATCACTGCTTTGCAGATGACACAGTCGGGGAGATGCAGTATGCTACTGGCTTGATGCAGATCTGGGGCTCACCTTACTAGGATTCATGGTACAGAAGCCCACATTTCACTCTACCCTTCTTTATGCGCCTCCACGGGAGTTCTAGAGTTCCCTCTTTACCTAGTTGGTTGAATCTGGAGGGACCCTGAGCACCCGAGTCAACCCTGTGCCCAGTGCTTACTGTTACAGCAGCAGTAACAAAGGATGCTGACAGGGAGCGGGGCCGGGATTGATGAGTGCTTACGCCTAGGACAAACATCACACTAATAGCCTCCCTTGAGTTCTCTGGTCGGATGCTCACCACAGACCAAGGAAATGGTTTGGAGAGATTAAGGGATTTACCCAAGGTCCCGGAACTTGTAAGCCAGGTGTTCAAGCCTAGACCCAGGGCATGTGGACTCTATTCTACTGCCTGAATTCAAATGTTTGACTCTCCTCTGTCTCCATTTCTCATGTGGTGTTGACTCTTCCTAGAGATCCATTGTCTTCTCTGTCCCAAATTGCCCTGCTGAGGCTCATGCCCACACATGCTTTCTTGCTCCCCAAGCACGGATGCCAGGGAGTCACAAGTTCATATGGGCATTTGCCCCTGTCTTCTGGGTGTTTTGTGCTCAGCTCACTGTGGGGCTTTGGAAATCTGAGTGGAGGAAACGGAGGTTCCCAAGGGACAGGACAAGGGGATGTTATTAACGTCAAGCTTTTCTAGGGAGCCCGTGTTAACTATTATGAGCCACAGGTCAAGTGCTTGAGATTGTTACATCTGGTGCAGCTCATGGCTTGCAATTTGCTGTGGGGAAATTATTTCCTCCTCTCTTCTTCCACGTGAAAGCCATAGAACGGCTGGATGGAGCCTTGAATGGAGAGGGCGGAGCAGCAGGCGTGGTTTTGACAAAGGCAGAGCAGCATGCAGATCCATGGGGTCTCCTGCACAGCTTGTCCCCATGTCTGTCTCTACTGTCTTCTTCCCATCTGGTAGAAGAAGGTGATGAGTGAAGCCCGCAGCCTCCCGGGTTGGTTTGCACCACGTTGAGGCGGGAACTCACAGTCACACATTGGAAAATGGGATCAGAGGGGGAAAAAAATCAGCTTCCAAAATTAAAATCAAAACAAGCTGGGTGTGGTTCCATGGGCCTGTAGTTCCGGGCCCTAAAATTTGCAGGGGGATGACAAGTAAAAGGTCTATCTGAACTACAGAGACAGTTCAAGGCCAGCCTGGACAACTCGGTGAGACCCAGCCTCAAAACCTTAAATGTTTGGACCATCAAGATGGTTCAACAGATAGAGAAGCTTGAGGCCAAGACTGAATCTAAGTTTAATCTCCAGAACTCATGAAATAAAAGGAGAGAACAGACACCTGCTAGTCATCCTATGACCTCTACATGTGCATGCACATACACATATACACACACATATGCACACACACTCCACACATGAACACTAAATAAATAAATAAATGAATGAATGAATGAATGAATGAATGAATGAATGAATGAATGAATAAATAAATAAATAAATAAATAAATAAATAAATAAATAAATAAATGTAATAACAAATAAGTAAATAAATAAACGTAAGAAAGAGGGCTGGGATGTAGTCCTTGACTAGACCTAAAAAGGCCTGGTATTTAATCTGATCTGAAACTACAACAAACAAAAAATTGAAAAAGCCTGTTACTAGTTATTGTTAAGGAATTTAGAAGCTTTTGGGTTGGAGACATGGCCCAGTAGTTAAGAGCACTGGCTTCTCTTCTAGAGGACCTGGGTTCAATTCCCAGTACCCACATGGCAGCTCACAACCACTTGTAAGTCCCATTCCAGAGGATCCAACACCCTCTCTGGCCCCTGCAGGAATTGCATTCATGTGGAAATACCCACACATAGGCACACACATATATGTAAATGTGGTTCCTCCTGTGCTGTCTTTGTCATACATGGGCTGGTAATTGTTTTTTTTTGTTGTTTGTTTGTTTGTTTTTGTTTTGTTTGTTTGTTTTTTGGGTTTTTTTTTTTTTTTTTTGCAAAGGGCCATAGGCATCTTCTCTGGGTCTGCTCTTGGTCTCAGTGACATTGTGACTAGATTGTGATCTGCTATGATAGCTCAAAGCAGCCCCTGATGGCATGCACATGAATGAGCCTAGCCGGGATCCAAGCACACTTGATTTATATTTTCTTCAAACACTGAAACGCTATTATGATATTTTTCCTGTACTCATTAAAAAAATGTGAAAAGCAATTCTTAGTTACAATCTACTAAATATGAGAACATGAGCTGCATAGAACATATAGCTGTGATCCCTGCCTGTGACACTTGTGTATTGAGTGAGTTTTCCATGCCAACAAACCCAGGAAGCCCTCACTTTTAACAGTCCCCCACTGTTCCAGTATATGTTTGTGTGTGTGTGTGTGTGTATCTTTCTCTTTAATCTGCAGTATAGGTTGGTATAGGTTGCTTTTTTTTTTTTTTTTTTTGACTGTGAGAAACACAGCTGATAGAAAACTGAATGTGTATCTTCTAAGTGAAAATATAAAAGATTTGGTTTTTAAATACTGGAAAATTCTAAAACATTGTCTTCATCCAGAACCCAGAGCAAGGGGATGAAGAGATGGCTCAAAAGTTAAGAGCACTGACTGCTCTTGCAGAGGACCTGGGTTCAATTCTCAGCACCTACACAGCAGCTCACAACCATCTTAACTCCATTTACAGGAGATCAGATGCCCCCTTTTGGCCTCCTCAGGCACTGCACACATGTATTACACATACACACATGTAAGCAAACACTCATACAGTTAAAATAAAAAATAACTAATTTTTAAAATCAACTCAGAGAGGTATAGAAGGGCTATTATAGCCAGTTATTTCTGAATAACTTCAGGATCTGCACATGGAAATGTGTATGATTTGGGCTCTCTCCAAGAAGTTATCTTGGATCATGTTATTGATCAGACACACCAAAAATCAGTTGTGGAAATGCTGGGTTGCATGGGTTTTATATTATGTTCTTAAATATAGGTTTATACAGTTTCTATTGATCAGGAGGTTCCCTGCCCCCCACACACACACCCTCTTCCCAATCTGGTGTATAAAAGCCAAATTGTCAGCAGGTGCTATAAGAGAAACAGAGGCCCACCAAAGTTGATAGATTTGCTTACGTCCCCTGTCTAAACTTGCCACAGTGGTAGAATTTGAACGCAGAGTACCGTTCTGGGTTCTGCAGATGTTGGTAAGTATCCGGAGAAGAAAATTTGACAACTAGGATCCTAAGAGATAAAAGAAAATGATGACAGCTAGAAATGTGGCTCAGTCGGGAAAGTGCTTCTCACAGGTGCACAAGGGAGCTGAGTTTGATTCTCAGAAGCCACATAAAAAAAAGTTGGGTGTGGTGGCTCATGCTTGTAACCCCAGTGCTGGGGAGATAGGGATGGATGCCGTGGGATGTTCTGTACATTAAATGTGTTGCTCTGATGGGTTAATAAATAAAACACTGATTGGCCAGTAGCCAGGCAGGAAGTATAGGCAAGACAAGGAGAGAGGAGAATTCTGGGAAGTGGAAGGCTGAGGCAGAGAGACCCTGCCAGCCACCTCCATGAGACGATGTTAAGATACCGGTAAGCCACAAGCCACATGGCAACTTATAGATCAATAGAAATGGGTTGATTTAAAATATAAGAACAGTTAGCAAGAAGCCTGCCACGGCCATACAGTTTGTAAGTAATATAAGTCTCTGTGTGTTTACTTGGTTGGGTCTGAGCGGCTGCGGGACTGGCAGGTGAGAGAGATTTGTCCTGACTGTGGGCCAGGCAGGACCAGAAAAACTCTAGCTACAGATGGATGAGTCCCTGGCCAGTTAGCCCAGCCTCTTGGTTAGTTTTTGTCAGTTTGACACAGTTGGAGTTGTCTCAGGAGAGGAACCTCAACTGAGAAAATGCCTCCATCATGCTGGCCAATAGATAAATCTGTAGAGCATCTTCTTGATTAATGATTGGTGTGTGTGTGTGTGTGTGTGTGTGTAGGGGGTTAGTCCACTGTGAGTGATGTCACCCATGGGGAGCTGGTCCTGGGGTGTAAAAAAAAGCAGGATGAGTAATCCATGAGGAACAGGCCAGGAAGCAGCATTCCTCTGTAGTCTCTGTATCAGTTCCTGCCTCCAACTTCCTGCCTTGAGTTCCTGCCCTGATTTCCCTCAGTGATGGACTTGTTTTGGTTGTGGATTTTTTATCATAGCAATAGGAAGTACACTAGGACACAGGTCAAGTGAGAGACCCTGCTTCAGAAACAAGGTGGACAGCTCTTGGAGAATGACATCTGAGGTTGACCTTTGGTCACCACAGACATGCACATAAGCACACAAATATGCTTGCAGAGACACAGAAAAGAATGATGATGGCATGTGCACAGGCATGTACACACACACACACACACACACACACACACACACACACACACATACACACACACACACACGGGAGAAAGGGAGAGAGAGCTCTTGCTCTGAGCCAGTCCCCCTGTTGGGATTTACCTTCATTCACCCTCATGGCTTGTTCACATGAACATCAATTTCCTCCTTCTCCAGAAACAAATCGAGGTGTCTCCTGAACCCATGTATACTTTTACTTCCCTCGCCTCCCCACTTAACATTTTCCATATGTGTCAGCCTAGTGGGACCTCGACCCCCCTATTTCCCAAGATATCCGATGCCTGGGGAATGTTGCTTCATGTTTAAACCTCAGCAGCATGAAGTCTCTCTCTTCTCCTGTGCTCTTTCATAAGCGGGGGTGTTCTTGGGAATCTCATTTCCTTTTGTGTGTGTCCAGTTACCTTTTTATTAGCAGTAGTACATGCATGGAAGCAACAGCTCATTCATAGGTTCCTGAAATAGTTCTGTCTCCACCACAAGGAGTGAGAAGGTTCCACAGATGCTGTGTGATTCTCTCAGGTCAGAGATGCCAAAGGTGAGGATTCCAACTACTGGAAAACTGTTAATAGCTACAGGAAACATTTGAGGTAGCAAACACCAGCAGACTGGGAAACTGAGGCCCCGGGAGGTTGCATAGCTGTCTGAATTTGCACACCTATTAGAGGTGTGTAGCCAAGTGTACCAGAGAGACCTGACTGTAGGCCCTCCCCAACTCAGGAAGGAAATTAAGACTCAGTCTCAAATGTTTGGATTTAGCAGTCATAGCTGTAGCCTTGACCTTAAGAACTTGACATCTTGCTCCCAGTCACGGACAGCTTGCAGTGGTGATATGGAATATTTGCCATCTATCATGGCTCACCCATCCACCTACCCTCTATCTATCTGTTTATCATCTCTCACCCATTCATCCACCATCTCTTTGTCATCTTAGCAATCATCTGTCCATCATCTATCAGTCTGTCATCTACCAGTTTATCTTCTCCCTATCATCTGTCTATCATATATCGATCTATTGCATATCAATCTATTATCTACCATCTTTCTATCACCTATCATTTATATATTATTATTTATCACATAGCATCTATATATATATATATATATATATATATATTCCATTCATCTAGCTAGCTAATCTATCATCTATCTTTGTACTTATATATATGTATGTGTGTGTGTATTTATCATCATTCTCCCTCTCTCATAGATTCAGTCATGGCACCAGATGCTGTTATATGAACTCTAAGTTGCCCTCTCTCTGCTGTCTCTGCCCCCCTAGGGGACAGAGTCTGGGGATTCTGTATCTACAGTTTTGCTTTGCCAGAAATTCTTTACAGGCTTTTGAGGAGTGAGAAGGGGTGATGAAATGACTGTCGTAGGCAAAGGGCTTCCTTCTTCCTGTCTCGGTGAGAGTCTCATGGGCATCACCCCGCAGCCTGACCCCGATCAACCCATTGGGTCACCAAGCCAGACTTTGGTGGTATTTGTGCTCCCTATCTGGGGTAAGTGTGATGCACACATCCCCAGGAAAAGTCTGTGTCACATGTCTCCTGAAGAAGGACCACCGTTCAATCCCTAGAATCTCTATTTTCAAAAGAGCAGGGCTGGAGAGATGATTGAACAGATAAGAGCGCTGGCCGCTCCTGCAGAGGACCCAGGTTCAATTCCCAGCACCACAAAGTGGCTCACAACTATCTGTAAACTCCAGTTCCACAAGATCGAACACCATCCCCTGGCCTCCCACCCCCCAGGCACCAGGCCTGTGTATATACATGTGATGTACACACACACATGCAGGCAAAACATTCATACATACAGAAATAAAAAGTAATTTTTAAAGTCAGATGTAGTGGTACTGGCATATCACCCTACCACTGGGGAGGGCTCACTGACAGCCTAGCCTGCTTGGTGAGCCCCAGGCTAATGAGAGACTCTGTTTCAAAATAAAAAGGGGAATGATGCCTGAGGAATGACTCCTAGAATCATCTTCTGGTTTACGTGCACAGGCATGCACTCACACATGCGCACGCCCAGATATACAGCAACACGTGCACACAGCCCATCACTACTCCAAGGTCTTCTCCACTGACCCAGTCCTTGAAGAAAAGTGTTCACTTCCACCATCCCTGACCCCTGCATCATGAGACCCAGAGGATCTGTCCACCTTCCTATGGCCACCCCAGACACTTTGGAGCTGGGAAGTGTCAGGTGCCAACACCTGCCAGCATTGCTGATGCTCTCTGTTCTGTGTCTGGGGTGAAGGAGAAGCCAGGGCCAGCAGGAGTCTGCACCAGCTTCTCCTAGAGCCTCCACCCATGCCCAGCTAGGCCCTCTCTGACATGATGTGGCAACTGGACGAACAGCCTTGATTAATTAAATATTTCACCCTGAATTTGCAAACCATCATCTCTAGTAAGTCCTTGTCACGCCTGTAACTCTGGACTAATTAGCCTGGCTGGTCCCCAGCTGGTATGCAGACATCGCTCTCCTAGGCAGGCAGGAAGGGGGTGGGAGGGGAGGAGTGGGGGATGCCGCTGATGTGTCTTTTTGTTGGTATTAAGTGTCTTGTCACCTTAAAAACACCAGTTAATGCCGTGTGAGAAACCTACTGTGTGTGCTAGGGATGTTATGAGAACCCTAGCATCCCCTATAGGGAAAGGGAGCCATTAAGATAACCTTAGCTGAGATGCTAATCCATTGATCCATTGGCTTGCACCAAAAAGTCATTACTGAGACCTGTGAAGCTGCCAATTATCTTGACCTCTGGAAATGAGAAGCCCTGGGGCGAGCCAGCTTCAGGAAGGGGTGGACCCAGGGTGCAGCTTCAGCTGTCCGGGCTGACCACCCACACCTCTCCCTAGCTGACCCTGGGTGTTTTTCCAACAGCATCTCTTCAAGGCCACTGTCTCCTGCTAAGACTCTCATTCTAACAGGGCTCTTACGAATGTCACTGACTTGGGGGGGGGTGGGTTCTGAAGCCAAGACCTGGGCCCACAAATGGGGTTCAGTGTGCTGACTGTGCCTAGCTGAGCTAGACCTCCCTACCCATTTGGAGAAGGTTCTGGAAAGGGAACTCGGGGTTCTGCTTTTAAGCTAGATTCATAGATATTGAAAACTAGAGGTCTGTGGTGTGGCTGGGTGTGGAGAGCTTTCCCAGCATGCACAGAGCCCCGAGTCCTATCCCTAAGACAGCCGAAGGAAGCACCTACAGCAGAAAGTTATTATCAAAATCTTTATTTTCCAAAAGGAAAAGAAACAGATGCAGAAAGCACAGGTTACCTGAGTGTGATGGTTCATCTCCACGGTTACCAGGATGCATTTGGAATCTCCTGGGAGATACATCTTTGGATATGTCTGTGAGAGTGTTTCCAGAGAGGTTGAGGTGAGACGTTGGGGGGGAGAAGACCCACCCTGAATGTGGGCGGCAGCATCCCACAAGCTGGGGGCCAGGACTGAGTAGAGATGAGAAAGTGAGGTGGGCACCAGCATTCATCTCTCTGCTCTGGATACAACATGGCCAGCTGCTTCATGTGTCTGTGGCCCTGCCTTCCCCACCATGATGTACTTCATTCTCAATCTTCCTGTCAGCGTGAACGTTCCCTTCCCGAAGTGGCTGCTGTCAGGTGTTTTGTTACAGCAATGAGAAAATGAGTTCATTGTCCAAAATTATGTTATGGCTGTATACTTTGAATTCAGATGGACTCTGCTCCCAGGCTGCTGCCCTAACCATAGCCCCACGCTACCTCCCCATCTTACCCACAATGTATGTCTGTCCCGACATCCTGTCTTATCCATGGTCCTCGATCCTCTGCTTTGTACTCAGTGTTTACTGTCATGGAGTGGAGAGCACCGTTGGGGGAGGGTTTCCATCGCCGATCATTGCCTCTGCATATGAACTATTGTCGGCATCTGCAAGGCGGCAGCCACATGCCTGACCAGAAAACCGTAAGGGTGGGAAGGTTTATTTGGAATCACAGTTTTGGAGAGATTACAGCCCTTCACAGCGGGGCAGGCAGAGTAGGCAAGCAGCTCCACCTGCAGCTGCACAAGTGTGAGGCAATTGTTGTTCATGTCCTGGTTGACAGGATGAGAATGTAGAGGTATACATTTGAGAGACTCAGGGGCTACCCCCAATGACCAATGACCGTTCTGCCAGCCACACCCCATCAGATTCCTCACCAGGACTACCAGCTAGAAACCAACTGCTCAGGAGGTGAGCCTGTGGGATACAGTTCAGGCTCAAATTAAAACAACCAAAAAGGTGATGGTTTATATACAGCATGAGTGTTTGATTCATTTGATTGTGGTGGCAAGACATGAATAAACATGTCGTGACATTGGTAACAGCAATGTTCCTTCAAACTCTTGCTGGGGAAGAGTCGTCTTTGGATGGGTACTCTGCTAAGGATGTCTACATTTAGTCTCAAATTTTGCTCTGATTTAGCAACGACTATTATGCCCATCTCATAGTTAAAGAAACATGTATAGGAAGATCCATCATCTTGCCCAAGGTCACGTAGCATGAAAGCAGCAGAGATGGGATTCAGACCCAAATGGTTCGTGACTCCAAAGTTCTTGCCACACTAAGCCTGTGATGGCTCTGGAGCTGTTGCCCAAGACCAGGCTGAATAGAGGAGGGAAAAGTTTGTACAATATTAGGGCTAAATCCTACAGTTGGTGCTGCGTGGAGATGCTGAGGTGAGGTGCCGGGAGGGGCAGGAGTTGATTCAGATCAACAGGTTCCTGGAATGAGAACTCAGAGCCTTCCGCGTCTACACAGCACTCCTGTGTGAAGGAGCTCATCACGAACTGATTGGCTCACATCAATGATGATTTCACTCCCCGCTGAGGACCCGGGCACCCGCTGAGTGTCAAGTATGTTAGACTTTCTGTCACTGGGACAAAATCCCCGAGGTAAAGAGCTTGTGGGAGAAAAGGTTTACCATAGCTATCCATTTCAGAGGTTCACGGCCATTTGTCCTCATCACCCCTGGGGAGTCTGTAGCGAGGCAGAGCATCGTGGCGGGGAGGGTATGGTTCAGTATCATTGCTTACATCATGGCTGACTGGAAACAGAGAGAGGCAGACTGGAAAAGGCACGCTCTACTAGCTCCTGGATGCAAATTTAGAATCCTCCCATTTGCTAAACTGTTCCTTAGGTTAGAGCCCTCATAGGCTAATAGTCTGTGGAACCAGGCCCACAGACACACAGAGAGATGTGTGTTACCTCTGGAGTGGCTCTCAGTCCTATCAAGATTGCCCATTACCCCTGGTAAATCTGAATCCATGGGCCATCCAGTGGACTCCATAGTGGCTGCAGTCAGAGTTCACACACACACACACACACACACACACACACACACACCTACACATTGATTTGTTTCCAGTGGTTCAAACCAGCACTGTGTGTATGGGTAGCCTTCTCTGCAGGCTCTAATTCCTTTAGGAATCAGAGGCAGAGGCATGACCTAATGAATGGGGGACTTCTGAGTCCAAGGGATGTATTTATTATTTTCATCTTTCCTCAAGTTCAGGTATCTCCTAGCCTTATAGGCATATAGGAGGACATCCCCAGCCCTTTCCAGCAGATTCTGTCTGGGAGACCCCATTAGGTTTCTTTCACCCATGCTCCCTGACTCGTGTTCCTGGCTTGGCCTCGGAACCCCAAATCTGTCCAGAATGAGGCTGGGTGAATGGAGAAAGGAAGGAGTGTTCTGGGGTCTCCCAGCAGACACAGGAACCCTTACCGTGAGTCAGGCGCCCTAGCACGGACTTCTCCCCTCAAGGTCAGCCAAACCTGGCTCAGAGATCTCCCTGTCAACATCCCGACTGATCATTTTCTCAGGCCGCCTGAGTAACGGATTCCCAGTCTTGGATGGCTGCCGTGGAAGCCTGTCTCTTCTCCCCAATGCCCCAGGGCCTTGTTAAACCTCTCTCTTCAGCCCTCAGAGTCAATGTCCAATCTCAGAAATGGCCCCATCTCGAGATCCATCCCGGTCAGCGGGCAATATCGAAATCCCTGGTGTCACCCCTGCAGTCTCCGCGTCTCTCTTCAGGGTCGATGGTTAAAAATTCATGGTTCTCTTCAAAGGAGAAAAATTGCTTAAACTGCTTCCCCTCTTGCAAGCATCCCCCTTTTTGATTCAAAATCAAACGTTTGTCTAGACAGGCCAGGGCTTTTTGCTGACAGATCTTGCCAGCTCACAAACCTTGAGGTTCACCAAGATCACCCCTCCTGCCCCGCCTCTTCCCAGCCCTGGCTATGGTCGGTCTAAACTACAGGGCTTCCAGCAGGGTCTGACACAGGCTCCCAGCAGCTCAGGATCCAGAGTAGGGAGACCAGAGGCTGACGCTGGCAGGCTGCCGTGGGCTCTGCCACCCTTCTTACTACACAGCCACCCTGGTGACTCCTCCAGGACAGCTTGTTCATGAACCTAATGGAGCTTCCCTGCCACACAGGCCCTCCTCTTACGTCGCCATTGCCTCCTTTCTCCTTCTTGACTTCGCTGCCATTCCAAGTAATCATGTGTTCCGTAATCGGGTGAGTGCCAAGACAAAAATTAAGTCAACTCCCTGTAGAGCAAGACAGCGTCAAGACCTGGTGGGTCACACAAGTCATCTCAGCACTCAAAAGGCCGAGGCAGGAGAATTGCCACAAGTTCAAGTTTGGGCTACATAATGAATTCAAAGCTGGCCTGGGCTAAAGAGTGAATCCCTGCCTTAAAAACAAATAAAAATCCAAATGGCAGTATATACACACGTATGTATATGTAATATATACACAATAATATATGATATATGTGCATATATATTGTAACACATGCATATATAATATATACATAATAATATATGATATATATATACATATACATTGTAATATTATATAATATATAATAATATGATATGTGCATATACATATGCCTTATAATATATGCATATTAATATATACATAATAATATATTTCTATACATATACATTGTAACATATGTATATACAATATACATAGTAATATATGATATATGTATATACACATATATTGTAATATATATGCTTATATATATTCTGACACAATACATATGAGTACACATCAGATACATGACATACATACACAAACATATATACATGCATATGCATTCACACTAATATATTATAGATGTCTATAATGGACAATAGAATTCACTTTCCCTAGTCTCTGTGAGTCAGTTATTTGACCAAATTGTCTGTGTAACTGTGGCTCAGGGCCTCTTATGAAGATACCAAAGCATGCTGGGGCCACAGTCTAGGACATCTGTATCCAAGATGGAGTCCTCCATGGCTGTTCCTTGGTGCAGGGTGTTGTAGGGTCCATCCGTCTCCCACTAGTAGGACCTGTTTGTACAGGCTGCTGGTTGTCCTTAGAGCAAGAATTCTGAGAAAAAGGAAGCAGGAGCTGCAGCCAGTGTTCCGAGGTGGCTCTCTCTCTCTCTCCGGGACTGCAGCCACATTGTGTTGGCCAATATGCTGGCTGAGCTTGGTTGTTGATTTGGTGGGGTTCAGAGTCACCATGGAAACAAACCTGTGCACATCTGAGGGAGTTTCTCAGTGGGGTTAGCGGAGCAGAGGAGACACAGCCTAATCATGGGCTGTTCTGAAAGTGAGCTGAACCCCAGCTGCTTCACGCTCCTGCCGCCACGCCTTCCCCACAGCGATGGAGTGCAGCCTCAAACTGTGAGCCGGAACAACCCCTTCCTCTCTCCAGATGCTTTTGTAGGGTGTTGTATCACAATGCTGAAAAAAAAATGTAACTAATATAGTCACCCAGATGAGCCAAGACATGGTATGGAAACATGGGGTACAAGTACCCATGGCTTAGGAAGTAGGGAACACTGAGGTCGTCCTGGGGCTGGCAGCCACTATGGAAACATATAATAGACATAACTTGTTTTTTTTGAGGCAAAATCTCAGAGAATAGTCCTGGCTGGCCCAGAATATGCTCTGGAGACCCAAGCTGACCTAAAACTTGCAAGGACCCTCCTACGTTCTGGAGTTCTGGGGTCACAGGGGTGTGCCATGCTCAGCTAACCAGAAAAGAAAAGGAGGAGAAGGAAGGAGAGAGAGAGAGAGAGAGAGAGAGAGAGAGAGAGAGAGAGAGAGAGAGAGAGAGAGAGAGAGAGAGAGAAAGGGTCACTATAGCACATTTACCAACTGGCCAGTCATGTAAGTGAGTCATCACCCTGTAGCTGATGATGCTCCATCTCACTAATAAGGCAGGTGACTACAGCCCAGTGACAGTCATCTGCAGCCAGGCTGCTGGCATCTCCTGAGCGGTAGGAACACAGGGGACTGAGGAGCTCCTCGCTCCTCTCTGTTTGAGTCTGAGTTTCTGTAATGTGCTCTTCTCAGGGTCCACCTATCAGGATCATTGTCTGTAAATAAAGATGGCCTCACCGCTAATGGTCCCTAGAGGAGCCGCTGGAGGAAGTGCACGTCGTCCTGTGTCTGTGAAAGGGGTTGCTTTGTTGCAGAAACTGTCACCTGCTGTTCACAGGGAGCCAGGTGAGAGCCAGGGGACTGTCTCTGCTCACCTGGGCTTCCAGTTTGTGTCCTCTTCTGAGCATGGGGGTGGGATGACATTTTTCCCATGGGACTTGCTCCGGACCCTGGATGTGAGAGGAAGCGAGAGAGAGAAAACTTCCCAGTGGGAGCATGTGCTGCCCAGGTCTTCTTGTCTTGCTGGGAATGTCTTCAAAACCGACTTATACACAGGGGTGCCTTCAATGTGGGGAAATGAATGGCCAACCTCACTTCTATAGCAGATGAACAGGAAGGAATTACAGTTATGGTGTATCTCGGACTTCGGGCTAAGACGGCGGCGTGTGGAAGTTGTAGTTATTTCAAGTCACTGAGTCAGGGTCCCCCCTTTTCTTCCTTTCTCCCTCCGTCCCTCCCTCCCTCCTTCCCTCTCCTTCCTTCCTCCCTCCCTTCCTCCCTCTCCTTCCTCCCTCCCTCCCTCCCTCCGTCCCTCCCTCTCCTTCCTCCCTCCCTCCGTCCCTCCCTCTCCCTCCTTCCTTCCCCCTCCCTCTCTTTCTCTCCTTCCTTCTCCCCTCCCTCCCCCCTCCCTCCTTCCACTCACCCTTTCCAAGGTCTCAGCCCAGGCCAGTTTCAAACTCTCTCTCTAGCCCTGGCTGGTCTTGAATGAACTCTTGAGCCTCCCTGTCTCCACCTCCCAAGTGCCAGGCTTGCAGGCATGCACCACCAGACCTAGTTTATATGGTGCCAGGGATGGAACCAGGGCTCCAGGCATGCCAGGCCAGCACTCTACCAGCTGACTTCATTCACTGCCCCCAAGGGCATTTTTGTCACTGCTCACCCTGTAGTACAGGTAGGAGACCTGGATTGTCCCCGGACTCATGTGCTGGGTGATACTCCCTCACCTTGCTTTCTCTGCTCGCTGTCTCCAGGGGATTGTCTGCCCCCCCCCCCCCTTGCATGCCACAGCTCTGGGCTTTTCTGTTTCTTAGTTCCCTTTGGTGGTTCTCAGGACAGGTGTGAAGCAGGAGAGAGCAAGAGGCTCAGCTGTCTCTTCTCCCATCCTCTCAGGAGACACTCCCAGAGGAGACTCTACGTCTGGATTGTGTCCAGCCTCCTGCATGGGGACCATGGAGCTTCTGCTCCCCAGTATGGGACCAATTGCTGCCTTTGGTACTGTGTTGAGTACTGCCTTTGGTACTGTGTTGAGTACTACCTCTCTGGTCTCAAGTCGTGGGGTGGCAGGCAGGACCTACTGGCTTCTTTCACCCTCGTCCATGTCATCTTGGATGTCTCCATCCCGCGGGCAACAGAGTGAGTCCCTGCATTACTATCCAGTTTCAAACATCTGGGGTGGTTTTGTTACCCATCCGTGAATGGGCCTGATCCAGGACCCTCCCTGGAGGATGTGCCTCTGACAGAGGATCAGACATACAAGGCTACTTGCTCCGGGAAGTCGCACCTTGGTCTCTGGGTCAGGAAATACCCTCTAGGATCAGGAGCTTGGAAAGATGAACAGACGTCACACATAGGAGAAGTTTCTGGAATGCTGGTCAATGGCTCACTGAGGCACCATTGAGCTAAGTAGGCATCTTCAATGTCCTGCCCCAGAGAATTTAGGGGTGTGTCACCATAGCTTTGTCTATCTTGGGACCCCCATTCCTAGCTGGGGTTCATCTAGATCTGGACTGGACTGCGAGACTCCGACATGACCAACCAAGGCAGGAATAGAGCCTAGAATGGCTGAGGAAGGATGAGAAGGGTTGAGGCCCAAGATCCAAATACAGGGAAAAGGACATGTTTAAGGTATGAGCAGAGGCAGAGGAAGGCTCCAAAGGAGGCTGATGGGAGGACAGGGGAGGTCAGGAGGTGGCGGGGGCAAAGGAATAATGGACAGCTCATCACAGAAGTGAGGAACAGTAACTCAGGCCTTAGGCAAGTGTCAGCTCCCACTGGGGCCTTGAGAGCCAGATAACTATAATCTGCAAGGACTAAAGACAGAAGAGCAAGGCCTGGCAGCTGGCTTCTAGCCTGGGCACATTCCTTTTCTCTCTAAATGTCCCGTCTTTGTCCATTAAAGACCTTCAGTCTCTGCAGGGTAAACAAACCGAGGTCTATAAAAGACCTCATCTGGCTCCCATCCCCTTCGAGTCCGGCCCTACCCACCCCTTCTCCCCACCAAAAAGGTGTTATATAAATAAGAAAAAAAAATACCGTCATTCTGATGTGCTGGACAAGTGTGTGATAAAGATCAGAGGGGGTCAAAGCCCTCCATGGCCACTGCGGGGGTGGGGGTAAGGGAGCAGCTAGGGGCTAAGCACAACTCTGTCCTTAGACGCTAAGACATGCCGTGTGGCAGAGCCTCTGAGATGGGAGAAAATATGAAGGAAATTCCCCATTTCCTGTCAGTGAGGGTGGGCCGAGCCTGGCGGTGGCTCTGACTTTGATGTGGGGATGACGGACAGTGATCTTTGAGGAACACAATGTCATAAACTGACCCTGGCTTTTCCATGCAAAACAAAAATCACTGAAGAGGCCTTGTACTGGGAAACAAAGGCGTTCTGACTGGTGGGACCTAAGGAGGGAGCCTTGATGGTGTCCAGAAACCCGAGCATGTTGAATTTAAGGCAAGGGAGCCCCAACTGGCATGTCTGGGCTATTGAGTTCTGAGATGTTTGGGAAAGGCATACATGAGTCTAGGTGTATATTTGTCTGTCGATATGGAGATGGGTATAAAGGTCACAGTGTAGGGAAATAGCCAGAACATTCAATTCTCTTCCCTCTCAGTAGCAACCAAATGAAATTTGTATACCACCCAATAGCAAGCAGATGCACAGCAGCCATTGTATTTCCACAACGGAATTCTATGCAGCCCTGAAAAGTGAAATGCCATAATGCACAGCTCGCTACAAAGATTCATCCCACATCATGGCACTGGGTGAATCTATTCATGTAAAATTTAAAAGAGGAAAACTAAATGGCTGAAGAACAGCCAGGGAGTGGACTCGTTCTCTCCTGGCAAAGTGGAAAAAGTATCCTGAGTTTCCTAGAGACCTCACCTCTCTCCCCACTTCCGGTCTTTAACTGGCAAGGGAAGGTTTGGGATTTGGGGCCTCAGTGTGTACCATTGCTGGAGCCCTACCAGGACTTTCAGGAATGGTTACATGACCCAACCCAACGTTTGGACCCAAGTCCAGACATTACCCTCATTCCCAGCCTTACACACAATGGCATCAAGATTCTTAGAACTTAAATAAGAGCCAGATGAGCTGCTGGGAGCCGTGTGGACACCTTGAGAGGCAGGCACGTGGATATCGGATAGCCCGGCATGGCTGAGATATGTAGAGGGCAGTCTTAGCCAACCTGAGCTAACTTCTCACATCTGCCTGCTCCATCACCCACACCAGCCGGACCACTGTCTGTCAGGGCTTGAGCTGTGATGGCTCCTACCCTAACTGGTCTCCCCAAACCTTCCCATTTCCGCTGCTATTCCCAACCGCACATGTGGAAAGCCCCACTGAGAGCCAATTCTGGGCGCTGGAGCAACCCAGTGGATTTTAGCCCCACCCCATCCCTCTATGGGGAGGGGAGGGACCAGGGTGAGGTAGTGAGGGGTCTTGAGGAGAAAGAAAGAAGAGTCATTGCCATCTCTCATAGCTGGAGAGGACCCTGGTACACATGACCTCGGTGAGACTCACCAGATGCCACAGGACCTTAGGAAGTGCCTCTCCCTCCTAGATCTAAATCTTTTCTTTCATGAAGTGGATGTCCCTCTGCAAGGTAAGTTTCCCCCGGCAAGATGTCAGTATCCCTCAGTGACATCTGTGTGGGTTCAGTCTTGTTGATTTTGAGACTGAGTCTTACCCTGTCGCCCAGGCTGGCCTGGAATTCACTGCTTAGTTCTGGCCAGCTTCAAATTCACTGGAATCGTTTGGTCTTAGACTCCCTTATACTGGGAGTGTAGGTGTGCATCAGCATGCCTGACTTCGATCTCGCCATAGTCCAATCCCAGCTAACAGTATTGAGTGTTCTGTCCACACTAAACCCCCATGCTGAGAGCTTCCCGGGTGTTATTGCCTTGAATCCTATGCTGTCTCTGTCTTGCCTGTGGGGACACCGGCCCAGGCTGGAGGCACACACACCCAGTGCAAGTGGGCTGCCCCCTGGAGGTGATCCAAGCCTAAATGGCTGAAGAACACAGTCTGTGAGTGGACCCTCTCTCTCCTGGCGAAGTGGAAAAAGGTGTCCGGAGTTTTCTAGCCACTCCATCCCTCTTTCCTGAGATCTTGCTTTCCAAACGGGCAGAGTCATATCTCCAAAGCTGTTTTACTCCTGGAACCAGGGCTTGTTCTCATTTGGTGGAGAAACTGAGCTTGCCTGAGGTGCAGAGAATTCGCCCAGAACCATCACAGTGCTATGGTGCCCACGTGGATGACTATAACACTATTACAGGACCAAGGGGTCACAGCCTGTGTCCTCACAAGCCAGGTTTGGCCACTCATCCTCAATAAGGCAGATGAAGGAATCGAATCAATAGTGAAAAGCAGAAAAGGACCATCTTGGGAGGAAGTCAAGGGATCCAGTGATGCCCTGCTCAGTCCATCTTCTGGGTCCTGCCCTGAGGGTGTGATTCCCCAACTACCACTCTCAGCTGCTACAAGGGCATCTGACAAACTGTCAGTCTTTTTCAGGAGACACGCCCCTCCTCTGGCAGTCCCCAGAGCTTTAACTATTTCTTCTCCCATCAGAAGATTCCTGGTGTGTGTGTGTGTGTGTGTAATTTCTCAGGGTGCATTTTTCATTCAATCGTCTGATAGCAACTGGGCTGTGGTGCACACCTTTAATCCCAGCACTTGGGAGGCAGAGCCAGGTGGATCTCTGTGAGTTCGAGCCCAGCCTGGTCTACAGAGTGAGATCCAGGACAGGCACCAAAACTACACAGAGAAACCCTGTCTCGAAAATTAAAAACAAAAAACCAATCATCTGATAACTAGAGGGGACATGAGTGTCTCTTTAGATTCTATCCATGGGAGGTCTTCACTAGGCTATCGATTTGTACTTTATAAGAGTGGGTGGTAATCTGGCTGTGGCCGTTTTAAGGACAAAGAGTGCACATTTACCACTGAACGAATTTGTCTTACCCAAGCTACGGGGCAGCGGGTCATGAAGGAGGGGATGGGATGCACACCCAAGAGGCCTGGATGCCGCAGCTCAGTCTCTAAAACACAAGCCCTAGGGTGAGCCGGGCCAGCACACCCACCTCATTGTTTCTCCACTTGGCAGCCAGCTGAGATGCAGGTAAATAGAAGTGATGCCGTCATTGTTTGTCCCTGGTCCTAATGACTTTAAGCTTTGTGTCTTAGGAGCCAGACCTCACCCCCGGGAAGCTGGCCTGTGGCCTGAGAGTCACCAGCCGCCTCTGAAACAATGGCCTTTGTTCTTCATACTTTCCCTATCAAAGCCTCACAGCGGGGATGGCCCTCAGAGGCGCTGGGCGCCGGGATAATTCCTGTCCCAGAGCGGGGAGGGGGAACCAGGAAAGGAGGGGCTAGGTACAACTTTGACCCAGTTAGGTTAGATGGGGTTACAGACCTGCCCGTTGAGAAGGGGCCTATGGATAACTTGGGCATGGCAATTCATCCTGCTCTCATTACTTGCAGGGAATTAAAAGTCTTGGGGTGGCAGGAATGAGCTGAGAGGTATCAATAGCAACAGTAATGATAATGACAATAATAGTAATAGTAATAACACTAATAAATAAGTAATAATAATCATGGCAATTGTACTATTAACTACCTGTTGGCTTCTTTTCTAAGTGTTACCACACGCTGACATTTTGATCCTTGATTTTTCAATGAGGAGAAGTCAGGGAAGGCTTTAAGTCATTCGTTGATGGCTACAAAGTTGGGTTTTGGTAGCCAGGACTGTGAGATTCTACAGCCTTTGCTCTTCCATGAGCTCAGGTGGGTCCTTGGAGCAAGGGACAGCATGAAAAGAAGACAGAGAGGGCTCACTAGGGACAGCCACACCTGGGCTCTGCTGCGCAGCCAGGCCACGTGACCTTGGGCAGCTCATGCCTGCCTCCGTGGGCCTATTTTTAGCACCTCTGTGAAATGAAGGAGGTGAGGTGTACTCGTACATGTGTGTGGTTGGTCCTCTGCAGGAAGTAGAAAGCACATCTCAAATGGTCCAAACATTGGGAATTTCAGTCATAGAAGAGAGGAGAGAGAGATGAGAAACAGGGCCCCTCCAGCCCCCAGAATCCATCAGAGGTTGGTGGTTTACATGCAGGGGTGCGAGTCTTAAAAGATGAGGTTTCTGAACCTCATGGTAGGGAGAGATATAGACTTTCAGGAACACGCTTCTGCATGTGTGGGGGTATGCCTCTGTCATTCTGGGCTCTCTTCCTTTGCCATGGGAAAGTCCTTACCTCAGCCAGGCATTCCAGAGAGACATTTGTAAGGGTGAAGCCTCCGAGGGTCACAGGCAGGACAGAGGAAAGCCCAGACAGAGAGAGTGACCAGGGCCCCGCCTTCCAGGGTCCTTGTGAAAGTGTGTTGTCAGTGGGCTACTCTTAGTCCACTGGAGGCCCCTGCAGATCCATTCCTGTGTTGAGGACCTACTCAGTGCTGAAGACAGGACAGGATCCTGAAACACTGTGCATGTACAGTGGTATCATTTCTTCACCAGAGCTAAAAATATCCTGATAAAGGAGGTGAGCTTGAGAACCTTCTACTGTCCTGTGACACCCCCCACCCAACCCCAGGGAGTTCAATAACCTTCCCATGCTCGGTTTCCTCATCTATAGTGACCACAGTGTCCCCACACTCTGTAAGGGTTTGAGGAGTTCAATACGGAGAGTCCTGGGAAGGCTACAAGACTTTAGGGCAAGCCGCTGCTGTTGAGATGATTGCCTTCAAGGTGGGCCCTGACAGTCTGAAGGGTTCTTAGGGAAGCCTCAAGACCCAGAGAGGGGTGTAACCCTGACAGGGGACTAGTGGGGTGCCAAGGCCCTGAGGCAGAAGCAGCTTGAGAGGTTCAGGGGACAGCAAGAGGCACCTGGGATCAGGGCACACAGATAGAAGCTGAGGCTGGAAGGTAGGTATGGGCCGTGGAGGTCTGGGTAAGGAACTGGAGTTTTCTCTTGGAAAGAAAAAAAAAAAAAAAGGCCTGAGAAGTGACTGAAAGGAGACATCCAGGAATGTTTTGGTGCGGGTGACTGAAAAGCACAGAGCAAGAAGGAATTGGATATTAAATATGGAAAGGTTTTGTTGGGGGCCCGTGTCCAGGTAATGGACAATGAGAGAGGAGACTGGCGGAGGTCACAGGGCTGAGGTGCCGGCGGGCTAGCTTTCTTCCTAGGCAAGGGGGTGCACTAAGGTTGTCACACAGGGCAAGGGACCCTCAGTCGAGTAATAGGGAGGTCTTTGATCTGTCCAAGGAATGGTGTTTTTTTTTTTGTTTTTTTTTTTTTTTTCCGAGGCAAAGTCCTGCCTGGGTCCCGGGCTGGCTGGGATTAGGTGTCTGTAAATGTTCAACCTGTAACACTTGTCAAGACCTCTTCAAGCATGGCTCTCTCTCTTCAGCCACTGCACCAAATGTCGCCTACAGGACCTCGATCAGCCCCAGCCCTAAGAGATAGGCAATGGCATCTTCATGTCACAGATTCAAAGCTGAGTCCCTGAGGAAGAGGAGCCTCATTCCCTACATAGCCAGGAAGTGTCGGAGCTGGGATTCGAACCCATGCACATAGGTCTCCCAACCTGCACTCTACCATGACTATAGACCTGGCCAGAGGTACAATGAAGATACGGGGGAGCCCAGCACCTCCTCTCTTGGTCCCCTGGCCACCGTGGTGTTCTCCCGATCTGCAGGTGTGAAGACAAGGCCTGTCCTTCCTACTCTGTACCCTCCATGCATGCTAGCACTGGGGCCGTTTCCAGAAGACTGACCAGGAAAGTGAGCAAGAGGCTATGGAAGGTTCTAGTTGCAGAACTCCACCCAGGGGCTGCTTGGGCAACCCCAGATGGAATTCGTAGGAGGTCACACAGAGATAAGAGCCCGCTGGTGAGTCAGGAGCTGCCTGGCTCCATCTCTGTCCCTACAGGGCCAGCCTACTGACACCCTGCAAATCCCCTGTCTCCCAGGAGGAAGTCAGGCCTGTAGCCTTGCTTCCTGTTATTATACCGTTTTTTACAGCCTGGAATTGATTTAAGTGTTACGCTCTTGCTAAGAATACGCCCTGACAGTTGAAAGGAACCTTTATGATTGTCTTAATTTGTGAAGAATTAGTTGTCGCTGTTTTTTTTTTCTCTCCCCCCCCCCCCCATCCCCTTTCTTCTCGGCAGGGTCAGGCTGGAGCCCGGCCATTGTTGTTAAATTTAGATCTGAAACTATTTCGGGCCCTGGGCTGGTGTCATCTAGCTTTCACTACTTAAAACAGGAAGGAAGGCTCCAGCTGGGGACTTTCAGAGAGCCAAGGAACTTTCTGAAGGCCTTGGGGCAGCGAGGCGGAGTGGAAACCTCTAGATTCTTTCTTGTAGCGAGGGATTGATTCGGGGAACGTTGTTGGTCTTAAATTCAAAAAAAAAAAAAAAAATCCACCCTCCCCACATCTTCTGGGGTACCTGTGCCCAAATCTGCAGCCCTGCTAGGGGCGGGAGGTGAGAGCGACGTGTGCGAGTTCAAACCGAAGCTCTGCCACTTTCTCGCTGTGGCGCTTTGAGCAGGCCACGGGTTCTGCTTCCTCGGGGGGCCTGAGTTTTCCCGGTCTGTGAAATGAAGACAGTCTTACCTGCCTGCTGTGGCTGGGGGTGGACTGGAGTTCTGTAGGTGGCATTTGGTACAGCGCTCGACATGGACATGTTTGAGGACGACTGTCCCCAAATCCACAACCGATGGCACAAACAGAGTGATATTCCAGACCGTGAGACAGATCCATGCAGGTTGATTCAAAATATCACCTAAAAGTACCTCCTGTCTATGCACAATTCATGTTTAGTCTTGAGTCCTGTCCCCAGGATAACTCATGGCATAGACACAAATATTTCCAAATAGGAAATGGGTACACTTCTGGCCCCAAGCATTTATGTTACAGGGTACAGAACCCCAAACTAGCTCTAGATTCCATAATTGGCAGAGTTTAAACTTAGATAATATGAAGGAAAGATTTAGAGATGGACACACACACATACACACCCACACACAGGCATACACACACACACACACACACACACACACACACACACACACACACACACACACACATACCCCAGTTTCCAAAGTGGAACTTGAAATGACCAGCTGATTGCATTTACTAGCTATTTAATAAGAAAGACTCATTATTAAAAAGCAGAGGGAGTGGCAGACACTGAATGGGTGTCCTCTGTCTGCCCTGCCTGGCACTAAGCTAAATCCTTTATATATGAAATAATATAAAGCAACTGTTAGAAGCAGCCTGGGATGAGGGGGGCAGGTGTGGGAGCTCACCATCCTGATCGCAGAGAACTTTGGAGGTCACACTAAAGTGATTTATCCCCAGGGTGATGGGAGCCATTGATGATTTTAGATCCATGCTGGTAACGAGATTTGACACAAGAGATCCAGTGTTAACACTTCCATTTCAGCAGCATGGAGACTGCAGTCTTTGGTGTATTAAAGCAACGCTAGTATACAGTAAGTGCTTATTGTATGTGTTCTGCACGAGGGGAGGGATTCCCACTCCAAGTGTCCTCCAACCTCTGCATGAACACCATGTTACACATACCCATCTACACATCATGCAAACACACATACATGCATAAACACACACACACACAGAGAGAATATAATGATAGATTTTTTTTTAAAGGGGGGATTGAATTTGGTTTTAGGAGTTCATTCTGTCTAGAGAAATTGGAATAAAACTAAATAAACTGAAGGAATGAATCCACCCTGTATCCAAACCTCCATGGCCTCCTATGGGACATCACTGGTCTCTTCCTCCCCCTCCACCTCCTCTCCAACTTCTTCTACCCCCAAGTGCTTGGATTCTGAAGCAATCCCCCGCTGTGGAAACCTCCAACCCTGCACAGCTTCCTCAGAGCCCTGAAGCTGACCACACCCCCGCCATGGGTTTGAAGCCCAGCCAATACCCAGTTTTCACAAACCAGCTAGAGACTGCCATCTTAGCTCCAGGTCCTAGGGGAAGCCCTGGCTTGCCCTTCTAGTCTGCTTGTTTCACACTCCTTTTAAGGATGCTGAGAGTCTGGCTCTCTGGGCTGGAAACAATGGATCCTTTTTTTTCCTGTGGTGATCCCTTCCCAGTCACTCCGAGTTGCCCTGGGCCTCCCTCCCTCCTTTACCCAGCTGAGGCCGACGTGCCCTGTTGAATTCAGTCACTCCAATTGATCCAACAGGTATTTCTGGATGTGGCTGTCGGATGCCAGGTCCTTATAGAGATGAAGACCATTATGGACTGTCTCTGTGCCTACAGCATTTATTCCAAGCCCTGGTGAGGTGAAGAAACCCAGCGTCCCTTCAAGAACTCCGTATTGGTCTGAAGGAGAAAGTCGGGGAATGGAGACTGGCTTTGGCATCTCTCTTCCTCTACTGTCAGGGTGTGTGAATTACTTAAATTTACTGTGTCCCAGGATCATCTTCTATGGGAGGGGCGAAGAGATATACACAGGCACAGATACCCTCATGTGCACATGTGTGTGCGCGCACGCGCACACACACACACATGCACCCACACACACACAAGCACTCTCACACATGATGTGCAAATGCTCATGCATACATTGAAAAATTTCTGCCACGAGAATATATTTATGAAATCTGACCCTTTGCTATCAAACTTTAAGTAAAACCATTTGGACTGGAGAGGTGCTGAACAAGGCTGGGAAAGAAACAGAATTCAGCTGACGGCCATGTACTCCTATCAGCCAGCTGTGCAGTAAGGTTTACATTCTCTGTCTTGATTCCCTCCACAGTAACAAGGCCGTCATCACACGACCCTCAGAACTTGTCGGGGTTTGAATTAGCTCAGATATGGACCATACTTGAAAAAAATCCCTGGCCCATACACAGCGGCTATCACCATGACCTTTACCAGGCTTCTAGAAGACTGAGTGAATCTTCTGAGGTTTGTGCAGAAAACTGGCAGGAAGGAGCATCATACACATTAAGCATTTTTATTCTGGATAATTGTTCTGTGAATTAGGGTTTGGATTTAGGGAAATGCACCTCGGTTATTGTGGGAGATGGATAGGAATGGGCTAAGTTTGCAGGTCAATATGCTGGATGTTCTGAGAGGAGACAAGAAGCAAAGGCAGATGGAGAGCCGATTTGCAGAAAGTTCTTTGGTGTCATGGTCTGACTGTGGAGTCTAATTCAGACACCAGAGTGAGGGGAAATATGTTCTTGCATCTTGGCCTCTGTATCAGTGATAATAAATGATACAGGTAATTAAAGAGAAATGGAGCTGATGTGAACACTCTGCTCTTAGCTCATCCTCAGCAGATAGCCTCTTTCCATTGGTCAATATTTACCACCCAGCATGAGCGATGGGAGTCAATACCTACTTCCTTTTGTTAGCCCATCTATTTTCTGTACACTACACGTAAGCGGCCTATACACACGGGCACCGATGCACTAATAGCTATATCAATAGAAAATCAACAGTAATCATTTATTTTTAATGGTCATCACTGTGAAACACCAAACAGAGCAATATTGTCCAAGACGAAGAGGAACACTTAGCGTGACAGATGTCTGTGGGTAATTGATTCGGGTTAACAACTTCCTGTCTTAATGGTGCTAATTGCGTTAATCAACGGGCTGATTTCATCAGAGGCTTTCAAAAGCACCTTTTTGGGCTGATGAGTTAGCTCCCAAGTGAAACACCCAGGCTGTGTTCATAACCACCAGCAGGACTGGTTCAGTGGTGGCTTGCAGCCCAAGCCAATCAACCCACTTGGCAATCCAGGCCCCCACTGGAGTTCAGGGGACTGGTTAAGTGCATTAGGTCTGGCATGGAGCTGGTAGTGGTAGTGGTGTTTGGGACTGCCCAGAATTGTTGTCTGTGTCATACAGACCCTCTCACTTCCCTTTGGGGTACTCACACCACTTTGTGTTATTATGCTGGGCAAAGGCTCTGCACCCAGCTCATGGACGCTTCCTTGGAAATTAGTATCTTGAGCAGAAAGACATAGAAATAAGGGAAAACAGGGTTTAGAAGGCATTACTTCAAGTGGGGGTGACCTCCAAGCCTTTCAACCTAGTAGACACTTATTCTCAGTCCCCAGGGTGTTCCTGGCTCCTGAGTACTGTCCTATCCCATCAGAGGGGTCTGCTTTGGTTTATATTGCTTCTAGCTACAGTTCTGGTTGCTTTAGTGGCTTTACCACTCACGCCAATTCCAGGAGATTGATAATGGCTGAGCAAAGTGCCATGTTAAGAAGGGATTCAGAGGATGCATCCAAAGGGTGGTTCAATCAGCAGCAACTCCATCTGGTGAGGATGAACTTAGGAGGGGGTGAGGACTGTGTGTGACTAATGCCAGGATCCTAGAGACCTAGAATGCAGTGGCTAAGGGGTTGGGCTTAGAGGTCTGTGGGGTCATGAACACATCTCTGAACTCACTCTGTGCCTCAGTTTCCTCTGCTGCATAGTGGGAACATTAGTACTTATCTCCTCCAGGCATGCTTTGAGAACGCAGAAAGTCAACGACAGGTCAAGGTTTAAAACTGCATGGGGGGAGCTAAATGATGAGCTGTCTGCCATCTTGGCTGCTGTGCCATTATTCTGCTTGGGGTGCAGATACTGAGATCCCCAGCAATGCGAGAATGCTGGAATAAGTGGAATAGATTCGAGGATGCACATCAGATTCAAGGCAGCGGTCAGGGGTGTGGCCACCATGTTCTCTACTTGCTGTCTAATGTTATCTTTCTACAAGGCACCCGTGTGTGCAGCGTGGGACCAAGTCTCCTTTCTCTGGTTTTTGCATCAAGTAAAATTGCTTGATCAGACTCTCTGTTTCCTCTTGCTGCTTCTCACCAATGTGATTAACTCAGTGTTTCTGTTTTATTTATTTTGATTTTGTGTGTGTGTGTGTGTGTGTGTGTGTGTGTGTGTGTGTGTGTGTGTTTGTGTGTGTAGGGGTGTATGCCTCAGAGCTTATGTGGAAGTCAGAGGATCATTAAAAGGAGTCAGTTCTCTCCTTCCATGTGGGTCCTGGGAATTGAACTCGGACAGTCATGTATGGGGGCTGGCACCATCACCCACTGGGCCATCTCGTTGGCCCAAAGCAGTGTTTCTGTTTAACACCTGCTGTGTGGACCTGCTTAAATAGGTCTCCAGAGCATATCCATTTTCAGCATTTCCAGCCTGCCCCTTAGGCCTTTACCAGTGTAAACTGTACCCACTGCTTTGGATTCACATGTCTTTTCTAGGAAAAGACAATGAGTGATGTTTAAAACCAACTTCCCCAAAGTCCATGTGTTTGGGTGCATGTTTGTATGAGTGTGGACTCAGGTGGTATGGGTATGGACATACACAGGCATGACCATGGATGGGAAGGCCTGAGAATGCTGTCAGGAACCATCTGCCATCTCTTTCCAACCTTACTCACATCAAAACCAGAGTCCACCAGTAGCCAGTACAGCTGGCTTAGCTAGCCAGCTTGCTGGGGAGCGAGAGGCGCAACCCAGGGGTCCACCTTCTGAGGCTACCATTATAGGCAGGTCTCCACGCACACCTGGCATTTACATGGGTTCTGGGAACCAGAAAGCTGGTCATCACACTCATGTAGCTGATCTACCTCCCCAACCCCTAACTTCCTCAATTCTTAACAGGAAGATTATTTAACAAGTTTTAATTCTGACTCAGGCAATCTCTCTCTCTCTCTCTCTCTCTCTCTCTCTCTCTTTCTCTCTTTCTCTCTTTCTCTCTCTCTCATCTATCAATCATCTCTCTCATCTATTTATCAATTATCTATCTATCTATCATCTATCTATCTATCTGTGGCTAACTCTATCTATCTATAATATTTATTAATCTGTCACTTATCTAAATGCTCCTATCACCCTTAACCTAACTGTAAAATTTATTAGTATATCATTTATATATCTGCCTATCATCTATAAATCATATATCTACCTATCTATCATCTATCTATAATATTTAATCACCTATCACTTAAACTATCTGCCTAGCATCTATTAACCATCTCTTAATTAACTTAATTAAAATAAATGTCTCTAACATTTATAAATCTTCCTTTTATCACAAGAACATCTCACTAACCCTCTCTTTCTCTGTGCCAGCCCCTGTGATGAACACTTCCCATGTCTTATCTCACCAAGTCATCCCAGATACAGCATCTCTTTCCTCCTATGCAGAGAGCAGTCTAGTGACTTCATCACCACCCACAGCAGGCAAAGCTGTGGTCTGCAGCCAGGTTAATGACACTCTGATGCATAGATCTGGGCCCAAGGCTGCCTAGCATCCAGTCACGTAATTCATACACGATGCCTCTGAGGCAAGTGCTGTCTGTGCACCCATTTTACAGACACTGGAAACAAAAACTGAGGGTAGAGCACTGGGTACAAGGCTGGAGGCAGAGGATGGGGAAACTTTGACCGATAGGTAGAAAGGGAGTCGGGAAACAAAGCCGGTTCTAGTTAACAGTATCATGTGAGATGGTTAGCAAAGAGGATCTGTGTGTTCCCATTGTGAAAAAAAAAAAAGTTAGTTAACCTAAACATTCCCAGTTGGTAGTCCTGCAATATGGACCTATCTACAAATGGCATGGGATGCCTCAGAGAGAGGGGGGGGGGAGGGAGAGAGAGAGAGATACTGCGCGTCAGTCAAAGACTTCTTAGAAAAACACAAGTACTTTGAGCCTTGGGGGAGGGGCCTGGGAGGGGCACCTTGAACTTAGGCAGGATTTTAAGTGGAAAGTGTTTATTTAGGGACAATCTTCTAGCCCAGGAGAGAGTGGGCACGTCCTGTCTTGGTTGGTGGAGGCAGGGAGTCCAGTCACACCTGAGGGTGGTTCACACTGTGTCGTCGTCGTCGTGTCCCCCCCCCCCCCCCCCCCCCCCCCCCCCCCCCGTGAACAGTGCCGGGCACAGTCGGGCAATGAGACCGCATCCCATCGGGCAGTGAGGAGGCCCTGGGTGTGCCGAGTCTGTGTGTCCTAGCTGAGGGCAAAGTCTTCAGACTTTGGAGCTCGAGTGCGGAGAACACTGGCACTGACCACTGGCACTCAAAGACCGAGACTGTGGGGAGTCGTGTGTGGGGTCCACTTTGGCTTCTGCTGCGCTCAGGGTGATGGGTTTTCCTGCTCCGCGCCTGTCTGCTACCTGCGTCAGCTTCAAACACTGAGCCTTTGCTTGTTTGCATGGTTGTGGAGAAACGCTGTGACCTTTCTTGGTCTCCTGCCTTAGCTATCTCTGCTCATCTTTACCCCCCACCCCCACCCCCATCCAGCCCAGGACAAAAGTGTGCTCTCCATCGACTCAGTCATTCTTGAAGCCTCTGCTTCCTGGAAAGACCTTGCAGGAGACTGCATTACTATGTTTTCTTCTGTTTCTTTAACAATGTCTTTAAACCAATTTGGGAGCACCTACCTGAGACGCCAGCTCCAACTGCCTTCTGAGCCGACGGTTAGTGAGTCTGCCCCCATTCTACGGAAACCCGCAAAAGTGTTGTTGCTATTAGGGAGAATATTGATTTTTAAAGATGAGCCCGTGACCGAACGTATTTAACAGCTATCGAACTTCCCATGCTTAAATATTTACTCTGCATAATCCAACCTCTCGGTCCTTCCTTGCCTCTGACGTTGGACAAATTGCTCTCTTTTGAACTCCCATCCTCACAGCTCCCCAGAAGGGAAAAACTCAAAACATCACCCACAGGACTTGGTAAGCTTGGGGAATGAGTAATTTGGGGGGACGTGACCTTCATGGGTGACTGACATTCAATAGGGGAGTTTGGGTATCCCATTTCATTGATTCATTCATTGCTGGACTCTTCATTCATTCATTCATTCATTCATTCATTCATTCATTCATTCTTCATCCAATCTGTGACCACTACATTCACACAAACAGCAGTGTGCTAAGCCGGCTAAGGGAAGGCAATTGTATACTTCCTATACTTCCTGTTCATGGTGCGATCTGTCATCTCAAAATCATCCCTCATCTGGGGCTGAAGATCCAAGGGTTTCTGGAAACCTTGGGGGCCATGAGCTTCCGTGAGAATCTGATGATAAAAAGCTTCCCACCCCGAGCCTGCCACTGTCTTTCGTTTTCTCCTTGGCCCATGTCCTGTTGCCCTGGGAATGGAGGAAGAGTGAAGAATTCCCTCTCCAGGCTTGGTCTCTCTGCAGCAAACTCCTCAGATGCGTTCACTCTCCTCTCGGGCCGTTTGTTTTTTCGATCTGAGTAACACAGAGGCAGTCACACAGACTTCACATCACACAGACTTACAGGAAATTCTAGGCACCTAGAGACTGAAATTCTAAATGTTACTTTTTGCAGGGCGTAGGCATTGGCTCATAAATTCATTTCAGGGCGGGAGCAGTGAAAACCTCTCTCCCTCTCCGATTTTGAGAACACTTTATACTGCTGACAAATAAGAAGCCTGACTTTATACCCCTAAAGCAAACAGACTCAAATCCTCTTGTGGCTTCTAGGTGTTTGTCTGAAAAAGTAGGAAACCATGTCGATTGACTTCAAACCCTTTTCCTAGTTATTAATCACCATGGCCCCTGGCACACCTGTTGGGATGCTTTATAGGCCCTAACCCTGGTTAAAGGCAGTGCCACATCTGAGAAATAAAATTCCTTTTACGGCCCTGGGGATGGATCCCAGGGCCTAAGGCTGGTCAGTGAGTGCTGTACTATAGATCTACACCCCCGGCCTTTGAAACGCTAATTTTAACTAACTGCCAAGTTCAAAGATATTCATTGGCCATTTCTCCTATTGAAACATATAATACATTTAAATTCTGGAAAACACTATGCTACGTACTCATGCTGTTTAGATGCGGGTGTATTCGATCGCTCTCATAGGTCATTTGTCATGAAATCTCTACATGCATGATTTCTCTTCAATCTTCTAGCGCTTGCCCTCCACCCAACCCCGTCCCATGACTCAGGAAAAGTCACAGATCCCCAAAGCAGAGAGACTGGGAGGGGATAATAATGTTTCAAAATAACACAAGCAGAAAGCGGAGTCAGCAGGGTTTGACACTAAGGCCCCTGGCGTCCAAGTTCATCTGTGGAAATAATACTGACATGTTTTTCTTGTCATCACTTCTCACATGTAAAGTTTTGGGTTTGACCCCATCTTTGCAGGTGAATAGCAATGTTGGACACCTCATGCAGTCCTTCTGCACTTCCTGGACACGTAGGGTCTTATATCAAAAGCCACCCTGGGAGGGGCCCATCACGACACATGAATATTTGTGCAGACTGATTTTGAAAATCAAGCTTACAGTTGTGAGTCCTTTATTTTGCTTTCTTTTTGGTTTTTTTGATCTTAAGAATCAAATAACTTTCAGGTGAAGGATGCATCTAAATTTATGTCTAAAATTAATTTCCATGTATCAAAATGGACTCTTCTTCCCTCTCCTTCCCTCCCTTTCTTTCTCCTTCTCCCTCCCTCCCTCCCTCCCTCCCTCCCTCCCTCCCTCCCTCCCTCCCTCCCTCTGTCCCTTCCTTTTTTCCTTAAGGCCTTTGGGTTTTTTTGTTTTTTAAATGACAGGGTGTCCCAGTGTAGCTCAGGTTAGCCAAAAACTCATCATCTTCCTGAGATTACAGGTATGGGCCATCATGCTCCACTCAAAGCTGGATTTTTTTGTATATGCATGGGTGTACATGTATGTGCAGAGCACATTCACACATGTGCACATGTACGTGGTCAACCTTAGCTGCCCTCCCTCAGAACCCTGTCCACTTTTTTTTGTGATAGGTTCTCCTACTGGCCTAGAAGTCACATATCCAGCTAAGATGGCTAGCCAGTGAGTTCCAGGGATCCCCCAGTCTCTGCCCCTCCCCAGCACTGGGATTAGACCCACTTGGCCTTTTTTGTGTGTGTGAATTCTGAGATCCCGACTCAGGCCCTTGCACTTACAAGGTAAGTGCTTTCCCGCGGCACCCTCTGTCCAGCCTTCAAAGCTGAACTCTTGAAGATGTCGGGCTCACCATCTTTTCCACATTCCCTGAGTTTTTATGTCCATCACATTATCCTTGCAAATAGAGCTTTGCAAAGCCCTTGGGTATAGGTTATTTCATGCTGTCTGTTGGTATAGAGACTCGAGAATTGGAAAGTCCAAGGAGTCTCCAATGTTGACTGACATGCCTGAGGGCTGGCCCTGGAGTGTCCTATGGGAATTGGTATAGCAAGTTCACCATATTTGAGAATTCTCCCAATAAGAAAAATCATTGGCATTTCCCAGCTACCTTCTGACTCCATATTAAAGGATTAGAGATCCATTGACTGTACAGATAAAGAAAGTCCCTGTGGGATTTATTTAAAACCATACCTGCATAGACTTTGTTCAAAAATGACATGATACCACATACCTTGTATGTTAACTTAAAAATAAAAAGAAGTTATTTAAGAATGACCCACCTGAGCCAGGCATGGCGGCACACATCTATAACTCCAGAACTCTGGAGGATGAGACTGGAGGAGTGTCTCAAGTTCCAGGCTAGCCTGGGCTACATAGAGAGACCTTGTTGCAAAACACAAAAAGTCAAAACCAAAGCAAACAAAACAAAGCTGGCTGTCGGCTCCCCCATACAGTTTAATACATGTAATTGAGTTACATACATGTAATAAATTTCCTGTAGAACCCCCCCCCAAACACACGCACACCATAACAGGGGTTGGAGGAACCCCGGAATGTACCGCTCAAGTCTGTCATCTCCCCGGGGCCCATGACCTGCTAGCTAAACACAGTAGGCAGGCAGACGGTTGCATTAGAGGGGTACAGAGAGGTGTTGTGGAGAAGAACTTGCTGTGCAAACCTGGGGACCTGAGTTCCCATCCCCAGCTCCCACAGAAAAGCTGGACATGGCGGTGCACGTCTATCACCTCAGCTCCAGGTGGAGGAGGGTGGACACCCTTGGAATTCACTAGCCAGCCAGTCTAGGGGAATCAGTGAGCTCCAGGTTCAGTGAGAGAGCCTAACTCAAAAAATAAAAAAAAATAAATAAAAAATAAATCAGCGGAGAGTGACTGAGGGAAGGTGTGATGATGTGGCCGAAACCCTTCACCTGCTAGCAGGACGCACTTGGGTGGAGCTCTTGCTCTGTGCAGAGATAGCATCAGTTGGCTCTCAGTGTGCAACAGTTGCTTCTGCTGACCGACTGCCGCTCTTTATCTCCGGGCAGGAATTCATTTATGGCGCTGTGAAATGCCGGCCTTATCAAGGGATGTGATGGGTTAATGCCTGCATGCTTCACCTCGATTACCGATTACCTTTGGTCCTGATGCTGGTGTTGACAGTACAGGTTTGAACTTGAGGGAGGGGGGCCGGGGCGGAAGAAGATAATTAAAAGGCTCCTACTTGCCTGCTGACCTGTTTAGAGCAGGTAAGACCTGCCCAGGTGTGGGCAGGGGCCCTTCACCTACAGCCCTATCTCCCCAGGGAGATAAATTCACAGTTAATAAATGTAAGAGGAGGCTATGAGCCAGCACAGAGCTGCTGGCCCAGCCCAGTGGATCAAAGAAAACTGACTGGCTCTCAGCGGGAAATACTAGGGGTCGGAGAAGGGTTCCTGTCATAGAGTTATCAAGGAAAGGCTAGTGTGGGGAGAATCCCGAGATCCTCATTTGTCTATAGTAATGGGGTCTTGAGCAGAAACCTCAACCTGCTGAGGCCTAAGCCTCCATCGCTTCAGTCTTAGGGCTTCTGCGAGGATACTTGATAAGGAAAAGCAACCAGGTCATACCTGGGGCAGAGTAGGTGCTTAAGAAGTCCAAATCCCCACCCCACTTTGTTACATATGAGAAACAGGACTAAAAAAAAGTATTTATTCAGTGTGTGTGTGTGTGTGTGTGTGTGTGTGTGTGTGTGTGTGTGTGTGTGTGTGTGTGTTTAGGGATGCATGGCCTATGTGTGGAGGTTAGAGGATGACTTGTGGATAGTCAGTTCTTTCTTTCTACCCTGTGGGTCCCTGGGATTGAACTCAGGATGTCAGGCTTGGTGGCAATCACCTTTACCCTGTTGAGTCATCTCTACGTCCATTGCCCTTTGGTTTCTGAAAATGGCTTTGGAAGTAAAGTGGTCTAGGGTGCTGCTATCAGTTTATTGACCCATGCAACAGACATAAGAAGCGGGCTTGTAAGTACTGAGCTCTTTTAGGCCCAGTGCCAAGCACGAAGAGCAGGGAAACCCAGGTAAGGTGCAAAAGCTACCCTTGAATCTCTGGCCTAAAGAAGAGAGAAATCTTGGTTGGGGCTGGAACACACCCCACGCTGAGCACTTGCTGTGGATAGTACTTTTCTTATATTTCCTTTGGCTTGTGGTTTTGGAGATTTCTGTTCGTGGTTGCTTGGCTTTATATTCTCCAGAAGAACACCAGGGAGATGGGCTTCTGTGAGAAGTTTTGGTGTTCGCTTCATGGACCGCAAGGAAGCAGATTGAACAACAGCTAGTGCACCTAGACCAGGAACTCTCCCTGACTGACCAGCTAGGTCCCTTCTGGAAAAGCTTCCACAAATTCCCTAAATTGTGCCATTGGCTGGTGACCGACAGTTCAAAACAATTCAGTACTGTGTGGCACTTCAGATGTCAGAAAGGATACCCCAGAGCCCTCTGTATTCAGGCACCCCTCATTGGAGGCTGTTGTAGAATTGAACTGATCCCGTTGTCTCCTCCCTCTCTAATCCGGAGTGTGTGGCCCGTGGACCCCCTACACTGATGTCAACCAGACAGATGGTCTCAGGCCCCAGCCACAGCTGCAGAAACAGCTCCACATTGACAAGGACTAGGTGTAGACCCTTCCCTTATGTTCTCAGCTGATAAAAGCCACCCATCTCCCTTGGCTTCTAGAAACTTTCATTTTTCAAATGGTGTTTCTCAGGTCCAGTCTCTGTTGGACCCTCCTCTATCTCTGACCAGGACCCTCCTGGTTTCCTCTAATAAGGACCCCATCATGATGCCGCCTATCTAGGACAGCAGAATCATGCCCGCATCTGAAAAATCTCAATCATGTCTACAGAGTCCCTCCCTCTAAGGTATATGTTATCATAGGTCTGGGGGCTCCAGTGGATGCTGAGGTGGACATTTAATGAGGCCATTGCTCTGCCTACCAAATGCCTTTCTTTCTTTCTTTTTTCTCTCTTTCTTTCTTTCTTTCTTTTTCTTCCTTCCTTTCTTCCTTCCTTCATTTATTTATTTATTTATTTATTTATTTATTTATTTATTTATTTATTTATTTATTTATTTATTTTTTGGTTTTTTTGAGACAGGATTTCTCTGTGTAGCTTTGGAGCCTTTCCTGGAACTCACTTTGTAGACCAGGCTGGCCTCAAACTCATAGAGATCCACCTGGCTCTGCCTCCCCCGAGTGCTGGGATTAAAGGCGTGCGCCACCACTGCCCAGCTGCCTTTATTGTTTACACCTCACTACATAAGGGGATTGTGGTGTTCCTGGAGATGGAGTCTTCTATCTATATCATAACTGCTCAGCCCCCTCAAAGCCTTCTCTGTGCCTCTCCATACTTCAAGATTTCTTCTTGCCCCCCCCTTCTCCACGCCTCCCTTCCACCCTAAGCCATCGTCCTGGGAGCTTTAGATTCTCAGGAAACTTATGCTGATCAAACATTCAATTTTTCCCCCTTTAGGACAGAGATACCCAACTCTTAGGGTGCTAGTGTGGGTCACTTCGTTTTGAATATGACAGCACATGCTGCCTGTTTTCTTCTATTTGTTTTAGTGGTGGGGCTCTCATACCACCCACAGTGACATTTGCAGCTGCTCAAATGGGTCACCAAACCAGACCAAGGTCCCAGAATGTTCAAGAATAAACACAAAACCAAGCCGTCACATCCATCACACGTGGAAATGCTTTTCTTCCATCCCAAAGTAGACCCCAAGGAGAGACAGGAAGTGGCTTTGCAAAGTACCAGCCAAGCCCAGAGCTTCCCGTGCTGAGAAGTGACCTACTACACTCATGAGAGACATGTCTGGGTGGGCATCATTGCCCACGGCTAGGTACAATGCCGAGACATGCCCAGCATCTCCGAGGTTCTAGAATTTTCTATATTAAGGTGGCGCTGTTGGGTGGAGTGAGTGAGAGCAGTGCCAGGTGGGGTGCCCTGAGTAGAGCTTTGCTCTTATCCCTCTGATATCACCTCTTCTCACCTCTCCACATGATCTATGAGCTTCCTGACTCTCGAGGGCTGTGTCAAGGAGGGTGTGGTGTCTGCCTGCCTGGGCCTCGCTCCTCCTGCCGATGGTACTATCACACCCTGATTAGTATTAATAATTGATTTATATAGCACCTTTTACAAGCCTCCAAGTATTCGGCACAATTGGTTCCTGTGTGGACACACGCATCACTTCACCCTCATTGCCCCACCTGGGAGGAGCGTGGTAATAGTGGCGCCAGTCACCTTGATGGCGCCACTGATGTGACATGGGGACAGTTTGATGCGGGAAGTGGGGCAGTTTGTTATCTCCTTGGGCAGGGGCGGGGGGGCCAGGCGAGGTTTATTAATAAGTCAAAGGGTTCAACCACAGAGAAGCAGGCTTGGGCCATGGGTGTGGTAGCTTCCTCATTACAGAGATGAAAAGAAACGCAGAGGGGCTGATGGAATAAAATAATCTCAATGACAAAGATGATATAAGGTCCACACAAGTGTGAGTCATATCAACATGTCTCCCCTGCTTAGACAAATTGGAACACAGAGGTGGTTATCCAAGGCTCGGGGTACTGGCAGCCATATTTGAGCTGCTTGTCTACATCTAGGATTTGGAGAGCCCTAGTCAATGATAATATTTATGTTATTTCCCACACCCCACCCATACCCTCTGTGTACATGTATAACTAACTGGTAGAACTTTGTTCTCTTGTGGGTCCTGGGAATTGAACTCAGGTTCTCAGGCTTGGCAGCAAAAACCTTTACCTCTTGAGCCATCTCACTGGTCTTACAATGTATTTTGAGACAGGGTCATTCGCTGACCTCACAATGTATTTTGAGGCAGGGTCTCTCACTGGCTTTACAATGTATTTTGAGACAGGGTCTCTCAATGACCTCACAGTGTATTTTGAGGCAGGGTCTCTCACTGGCCTTACAATGTATTTTGAGGCAGGGTCTCTCAATGACCTCACAGTGTATTTGGAGACAGGGTCTCTCACTGATCTCACAATGTATTTTGAGACAGAGTCTTTCACTGGTCTGGAATGTATCGATTAGCCAGGCTGGCTGGCTTGCCCCCCCCCCCCCCCCCCGATCCTCTTCCCTCCACCTTCCCAGTGCTGGGGTTATAAGTGTGTGCCACTACATCTGACTTTTTGTATGTGTTCTAGAGATTGAACTGGGGTCCTAATGCTTGCTGGGCAGGCACTTGACTGACAGCCATCTCCCAAGTCCCAAGAGCTTCCATTACTTGAGTTTGTTTCCCAGAGTCACCATCATGTAGTTTAAGAGCATGAAGTTGGCAGGGATTTTTTCATGTGGAGACCATTTCTGACGCCCACTAACTGAGTGATCTTGGACAAAAGATCACAGACTCTACACTCAACTCAGTTTTCTCATTTCCATGTGTGCTTACTTTGCAGAAATGAAGCAGTGTCTGACATGTGGTGCATGTTCCACCAGGATAAACTATTTATTATTTTATCATCATCAGCAGCAACATTTCCATCACCCCCTCATCACCAGTATCATCATCATCTCCATCACAACCCTCATCATCTCCTTCACCAGCATCATTACCAATATCATCAGCATCTCCATCACCAGTATCATCAGCATCTCCATTCACTAGCAGCTCTCCTCAGAGGAATAAGATGTCTACTAAGAACAAATGGTCTTCCCAGAAATAAGGGCTGAAACATGGAGAAAGTGTTTCATGGTTGTCCGAAGTCTTGTATTCTGCCTCCTGGGAGGTTGGGGGAAAACCTAGACTCACCCAGTAGTAAAGATCAAGCTTAGAAATGAGTCAGAGAAGTTGGTCAGCCAAGTGAAGAAACTCAGAGACCAGGAAGCTAAAGGACATGTGACGGTTCCAAGGAAGCCAGGCCTTACATAAGGTGGGGACTGAGATGATAGGGAACCTAGGACTTGGATGGTGACATCAGATTAGGATTTTCTGAATCCATCCCACCCCGTGCTAGAGGGGTGGTCCAGGTTCTGGGAATAATACCCAACAGGGCCATGTAAATGAGGGGCCTGGCCACAGTAGTCTCCTCTCTCAGAGAGTCTTAGAACCCACCACTGGGCAGAGACTTCCAGAAGATCTTGTGGTAGAGAAACCCTTTACTTTCTGATGAGTCTTTCTCAAATCCATTTATCAATTGCAGACACCCCTTATAACTTAGGACTGGGATCCTAAGCAGGATTTTTTTAGTGGTGCTTGGTGTTTTAAATTTTTAATCATATTTCTTTCATTCATTCATTCATTCATTCATTCATTTTATTTTGTATGTGGTGGGGTGTGGAGGTCAAAGAACAGCTTTCTTTCTACTATGTGAATCCTAGGGATCAAACTCAGGTGTAAGCAAGTCTCAATCTTGGGAAACCTTCAGGACCTGGTGACCCAGGACAGCTGGTCACCCTCTATTCATCTTTCAGGGAATATAGATATTGAAGAGTTGGACTTCACAGCTTTAAAAAAAAAAAAAAAGCAAGTCAATTCTATTAGAGCAAACTCAAACTTTCACTGGAAAACCAAACAAAAACAAATCTCCACAAAGTCTTTCTCATCAAACCATGCCCTTTGCTACTTCAACAAATAGTGCTTTTAAGATTTATCTAATTTTGGGCCAGAGAGATGGCTCAGAGATTAAGAACACTGGCTGCTCTTCCAGAGGACCTGGGTTCCATTCCCAGCACCCACGTGGCTGCTCACAACTGTCTGTAACTCCTGTTCCAGGAGATCTGTCACACTCACACAAATATACATGTAGGCAAAACACCAATGCACATAAAATAAAAATAAAATTTTATTTAATTTTATTTCATGTGAGTGTTTGCCTGCACTAATGCTCACCTCCTATGTGCAGTGCCCACAGAGACCAGAAGAGGGTGCTGGATCCCCTGGAACTAGAGTTACAGATAATTGGGAGCCTTGATGTGGATGCTGGGAACTGAACCCAGGTCCTCTGGAAGAGCAGTCGGTGCCCTGAACCGTGGAGTCATCTCTCCAGCCTCAATAGAGCTTTAAAATAATCCTCTTCCAGTCTCCTGCCACTCACTAGAATAATTATAGTCACCACAGTGCCCCCATGCTCCTTGCGGGTGTTTCTGCATGCCAGGCTCCTTGCTCAGCTCTTAGAATTCCAATCTATCATTGCGCTTGCGTAAGGATCTCCACAAGGTAGGAACTGTGGGAACTGAAGCTAAGATCAGGTCTCTTGATCAGAACCAGGCTATCCTGGTGAGGGCGATTTGCACGCAGGTGACCTGAGAGTGTCTTCATCTCACACATCCTGTTTGTGTGTATAGCTCCCTGAGGGTAAGTCTCAGCAACACAGACGACCCAGCTTGAGGCTGGAAACATAGTATGGGCACAGTGAATACGTGTGAATTGAGAGTCAATGAGATGGCTCAGCAGGTAAAGGTGCTTGCTGCTAAGTCTGGCGACCTGAATTTGATTCCCCAGCACCAAAGTGGTGGAAGGAAAGAAGTGATTCCCCCAACATTACCATCTAACTTCCACATGTATGCTCTTGCCAGAAAATATGCATGCACATGCATTGAAGCGCGCGGTTGTGCGCACGCGCACACACGAATGTAATAAAAGAAAAAGTTAAAATTTTGTTAAGTGGTATCAAGATAAAATAAAAAACAAAACTACATTCTCTTTGCACATCATAAAAATATTTTTGCCAAGGCTGGCCTAACCGACTGGTTTTCCTCCCTTTTTGGCAACCAGAATAAGAGCTATTTTTAATGTGTCGGTCTCCTATTGGATGTGAGCTCGTTATTCGTACAGTAGCCCCTGCTTCCGCTTCCTCTTTTTTGGAGAGGGAGGTGTGTGGTCCAAGAGCCACAGTAGATGCCTGAAACCATGGGCATTAGGACCCCCCAAGGCTGAGAAGGCTGTTGCAATAAGGTGGTACTCCTGGGTTGGTGTGTGTAGCAAGGGCACTCTGTACAAATGGGAGAGAGTCAAGGAGGGTTGGCCCAGGATCTACAAAATTGCTTCATGTCACTCAGAGTGGCACAATCCAATGCTGTGATGAATGAATGTGTCTGGAATGTCTCATCTGATTTTTTGGGGGGTCACAATTAACCACGCTTGGCTGAATCCATGAGAAGTGAAGTTAGGGATAAGCAGATAACTATTGAGCACAAGTGTATATCCATATATAAAACATACAGTGGGCAGCATATACATACATATATGTAATACATGCATGATGATAAGGATAAGCCCGTATACCAGCACGGTGCACGGACCTTGGGAAATCCTCTACTGAGGGAACGGATACAAATTAAGATGTCTGACAAGAAGACACGAAGTGGCGCTGCCGAGGAAGTCTCACCAACACATTTGGAAACATGAGGCTCTTATCTGAGTCTGTGATTTCTGGAGAGGAGGGAGGTACGTACCTCAGCAGGGAGGTTACTGTCTCAGGGTGGCTGCTTCCGAAGCTCACCACCTCCTCTGGAAGCCATCAGTGACTGGCAAGAGGCAGCCTGTGGGGAGGAGCTTTGGGTCACAGACTATCTGTAGGTGAAGAAACCCAGCGATGACAGCTAACACAGTCCTTTACAATGGCTTTGCCCCGCTGCTGACATGCTAGGTATAATTAAGCCAATTACACCTCACCGCAAGGCTCCTAACGAGCCTAGTACAATTTAATCCCCCATTCAGAGATAAGAAAATGAAGGTACAAGAGGTTATGTAACTTGCCCAAGGTCGTGGATCTTGGAAGCCACTGTTTGGCTGGAGTCCATGCCTGACCCCCTTGGGGCGTTTCCCACAGCCTGTGAAGAAAGGTTTGAGGAGTGCTCTGTGCCACCATGTTGCTGGTTGGGCTGGGCAAGGTGGTGAGTGCCTGTCATCCCAGCGCTTGGAGGCTGAGACAGTAGGATTGTGAATTTGGGGCTAGCCTGAGCTATCGGAAACACCCTATCCCCAAATAAAAACAACAAAAATGTTGCTAGTTGGATCTATTGGCAAGAGGCTGACAGTTCTAAAGGTAATAACTTTATTTCTTTCTCAAATGGCTTGTCAGTAGCTTCCACTGAGGTGCATTCTCTCCACCTGAGACATCCTGTGGACATTTATTTCTTGGTACAACAGGGATATTTTATTCAGCAATTTCTTTTGATAATCTCCATTTTATTTATTTGTGCATTAATTCATTAGCTTTTGGAGACAGGGTCTTGTGTAGCCCAGGCTGGCCTTGAACTCACTTTGTAGCTGAGGTTGGACTTCAACTCTTGCTTCTCCACCTTCTAGGTTATCAGATCTAAGCCCCTGGGCCTGGAAACACACATTTTCTTTCCCCTAGGGCCTTGCATGTGCTTTGCAAGCTCTCTACCTGTGAGCTACCTCCCGGACCTGGGGTATTACTTTATAGATGGTGAAACTAAAGAAAGATCCAGAAACTCCAGCTCATTCAAGGTCAGCTGGAATCTTCTGACATCCATAAACCAACACAAGCCTCACTCTACATTCTTGAAAATGACAGAAAAGCTGGGGCTCAGGAAATAAGGAAATCCCCCCCCAAAAAAAACCCCACACACTTCTGCCCTGCAAATTGTCAGGATGTGTAGGGACAGGAGATGTCTTGATGAAATGCAGGGATCGCCCTATGCCCTGAAATTCTAGAGTTTTCCCCACCGCTCCCACTATTTTCTGAGTGTGTTATCTTGAGTCTTGATTTAAGGTGTGACTTCTCCCATCCCTCACCTCTCACCACCACCCGTTCAGCCAGTTTTTCTCCATCTTCAAGGTAGTTCAAATGATTAATGGAGGCCAGGGGTCAACCTTGGGTATCATTCCTCAGGTGGCATCTACCTTGTTTTTTTTTTAAGGCAGCGTCTCTCACTTACCTGGAACTTAACTATGGAGTCCCAGGGGTCCACCGCCTCTGCCTCCCTGTCACTGAGACTACTCTTGCAAACCACCATGAGTGGCTTTTTATGTGGATTCTGTGACTCTAACTCAGGTCCTCATGCTTGCAAGAAAAGTACTGTGAAGTCCTAAGTTCTGCCCCCCACCTCCTGGGCCACACAGCATGCTCTCCAGTTCCATGTAGTTCTAGTCGCCTTTATCCAAAATGCCTCTAACACATGGGAGGGCCACAGGGCTCTGTAAAGCAGGGGTTCTCAACCTTCCTGACACTGTGAGCCTTTAATACAGTTCCTCATGTTGTGGTGACCCCCAACCATACATTTATTTTCATTGATATTTCATAACTGTAATTTTGCTACTGTTATGAATTGTAAGGGAAATCTCTGATATGCAGGATATCAGATATGGGACTCCCTCCAAGGAGTCGAGACCCACAGGTACAGAACTAAGGCTCTTAAAGTGTTTCTTAGACAAAATTCTTTTTAAGGTCAAATATGGGTGGAGACGGCTGCTGATTGTGTCCAGTTTGGGGAAATTCAGAGATCCACAGAGCAGCAGTGTGAATAATTCACTTACAGAGACTTATATTTGAACATGACCCTAGATTACTCCCTCCCTCAGCCAATCCTGACTTTTCTTCTCATTGGCAGTGGCTTGATGTCCACAGAGGGTGGAGCTGAGGTCACTGGTTTGCAGAGCCCCCCCTGCACCCGACTGTGGGGAGGTCTCTGTAGATTTTATTCCTCCCTGAACTTTTGATTGGCCACATCTGGTCACACAGTTTGTGGAGCTGAATTAAAGAGTTTCCTCCACATACACTAGGTTAGTATAAAATGAGAAAACAAGAGCCAGAAGACCAGCAAAGGCTGGCAGGTATGCTTATCCTGTGTTATTCTTTGAGAAATAAAATCTAAGAGGACATGCTATTGAGAAACTTAGCAAAGAGGAAAAGGGGAGAAACTGAGTCACCTGAGTTCATATACAACATGGGATCTAAAGCTGGGTGTTGTATAGAGTTCATGCTACAACACGGGTCTAAAGCTAGGGTGCCGTATGGTACCTGAGCAGGTTTGGAGCTGGGAGAATTTGTCCCTGGAGGCTGCTGCCCTGGACTTTGCATCGAGCACCTTCCCATCACATCTAAGACCTGTCAGATCTGTGGGTTAGAGAACAAAAGAACCTTCAGTGGGATGATGAAGGCTCAGAAGAGGGTCTGAGCCGCTCACTTGCCTCCCTACAGCAGTGCCTGGGGCGTGAACTGAAATAGACTGCTTTGGACTGGGTATTGTTTAGGCAGCTTTCACATCCTCGTGGCAAAATACCAGACAGACATCAACAACCGAAAGGCGGAACTATGGATTCTGGCTCACGGTTTCTGAGAGTTCGGCCCATCGTCGATTGATTTTGGAGCCATGTTGAGCATATAGAGGGGGAGGAGTCAGAGAGGCTGAGAGTAGGCATCGAGTATAAGCTTCAAAGGCTGTCAGTGGCCTGTGTGCTTCAGGTAAGCCCACCTCCTAAAGCTCACACCACCTTCAAAAAATAGTGCTGGCCTTCGAGCACTGAACACAGCAGCCTGTGGGGATATTTCATATCCCATATTCCACAGCTTCCCTTCTTAAACTCAGACACACCCAGAATGGTTAAGGGGGCCTGAGATCTTGAAGACACTCCACAAACCCTGCCTTGAATGGAAGACACTCCACAAACTCTGCTTTGAATGGGAGGGGAGGCAGAAGCTGGGGAAGGCAGTTTTTTTTTTTAAGTATTTATTTTTATTTTATGGTTATCGTTGTTTTGCCTGCATGTATGTCTGTGTGAGGTTGTCAGGTCTTGGAGTTACAGACAGTTGTGAGCTGCTATGTGCGTGCTGGGAATTGAACCCGGGTCTTCTGGAAGAGAAGTCAGTGCTCTTAACCACCGAGCCATCTCTCCAGTCTGGAAGGTGGTATTTTTATGACATCAGTTTTTACCTCATGAGTGCAATTCAGTTTATCCCTGTGGTGAGGAGATAACAGGAGTATGAGGGGGAGGGTGTGGGGTGCCCGGGATGAAGGTACAGAGACTGGGGTGTGGCTTGTGTCACAAGCACATTTCCCAAAGCAGACATTTTTTCTCATATTCATCTTTGGGGTAACAGCCTCCTCTGTAGCTAAGACTCCTGATTGGTTATTGATCCTAAGGAGCATCATGCATTGCAGACTTCTGATTTGTCGACAATACATGCATTCATTCACTCATTCATTCATTCATCCAGTCATGGCTTCAGTTTAGACTTTTGGTTGGTTGTTGATTCCAAGGAGGTCTTCCTTCATTCCTTTCTTTATTCGTTTGCTCATTTATTACCCTGAGGAGTCTCTGAGCCATGTGGACTGAGCTAAAAGTTCCTCTGGTTGTCAACTGAACACTGTTAGGAATAAAACAGACAGCAAACAAACAAAAACATGATTCCACAATACGTCAAGCCATTTATTGGCAATTCTTGACATAGTGACGTGGGCTGAAAACCCTTGGGGTGTGGGTGGACTCCCCCATTCTGACTCTTTGTGAGTGTGAGAGAGAAAGGCTCTCCTTTGCAGCCCAGGCTGTCCTGGAACTCACTCTGTAGACCAGGCTGTCGTGGAACTCACAGAGATCTGTCTGTTTCTTTAGTGCTGGGATTAAAGCTGGGAGCTTCAGTGCCCAGCTTTGTTCTTATTTATTTTTATTTTTCAGACTCCATCTAATTAAGTTGGAAGACACAGCAAGGCAACAATGGGGGGGTGCTCTGAGAGAGGAAGGGGGTGAGGATAGGTGGGAGAGGGTTCTCTTTGACAGGTGCCTGGGAGGGGCTTTCAGGTCTTCCTGTCCACTTTATGAGTTGGTCTTATCACCCCCTCACCCCAAAAAGAGTCCTCTCCCTCCAGTCTCTTTCAACAGTCAATAGGCTTTCTTTCTTCACTCACTCTGTAGACCAGGCTGGCCGCCAACTCAGAGAGATCCGCCTGCCTCTGCCTCCTAAATGCTGAAATGAAAGGTCTGTCTCACCATGCCCCACCCAGTTTCTCTATCCTTGATACTTTGCAGCCGATCCTGTTAGTTTCCACCTTTTTCTACTTGGGAGCAGGCTGGGATCCTTTCTCTCAGTGTCTCTGGGAGGTGGGTGAGACTTGTGACCGTTATAAGGCAAGGCACAGTGGGAATCAGTGATAGTCTCTATCTACTTCCAGGCTGGCCCTAGAAGCCTTCCACACCATCCACCACCCTCCTTTCTCACCCACTTGTTGATTGAAGCTGTCTTTGAGGACAGTAAGGAGGGCTCATCCCACCCCCCACGCCCCCTGCTGCCGCTACCCAGGAGCCTGGGCTCCTGACTACCTGGGCAGAGCCGAACTTAGGTGACAAACTGTGAAATCTTGACTGGATGGTTTCATTGGTTCCAGCAGCCAGGGTGTTCAAGCCACACCTTGTGGGTGTCTGAAAACTCTCGAGATGCCGGGGACATTGAGACATGTACTCAGTTTTGAGGGATGTTCATCCCATCTGCAAAGACTCTGAGGGTCTCTCAGAGTGATTATCTGAGCATCCAGGGCAAGGGAGTTCTATCTGTACCTATAAAGCAAGAGGGTTTTGTGGGTTGCTTTTGTCGTTATTATTTATTTTTGTTTTGTTTTGAGACAGTTTCTTAATATGCAGCCCGGGCGGGCCTTGAACTTGGGACCTTTTTGCTTCTGCCTCCCAAGAGTTGGGAGAGTTGTATCTTAGTGGAATATGTTAGAGAAGGTCTTAAAAAGATGTCGGGAGGGGGGATAGTATGGACCCCCTAGAGTTCTTGCAGAGATGAAATGAGACGCTGCCTTTGAAACTCTTAACTCCGGGAATGCTCTGTATGGCAGGCTGGCCCCTAACAACAAGATTATAGTAGAGAGCGAGCAGGTTGTGACCGTGTGTCAGGGTAGAGGCTAGAAGGGCAGGAGCCGAGATGAGTGGCAGGGAGCATTATCCACAGAAAGCGGGGCACCGAGAGATCCTTGGGGTGCCCCTTTGGGAGTGGAGCGGGAACAGAAGGCAGGAAAAAGCAACCGGGGAGGAAGAGGAGGCTGAGGCCTCCAGGGGTGCTCTGAGGCTCCGCTGCAGCTCGGGGACTCCGGCTACCCAGGCTGAACCCAGATCATGCCACTGGCCACCACACTGGCGCCTCTTCCTATCTCAGCTGCGATTTCCAAGAAGCTCAAAGGGCTTTCCGGAAGTTATCTGCACGCTGGACCCAACAGTCCAGCCTTATCTCTCCATCTCACAGATGGGAGAACAGGACACCACGTGGTTAACCTACTTATCCAAGATCAGAGTGTGAGCCACGGCCTGTGTGTAATCACATTCTAGATTTCTCTGCCACAGGCTCCCCGCCTCCCCCGCTATCGCTCTGGGCCAGGACCGCCAAGTCGGCGGCGTTCCTTCTTCCTCAAAGACAGTCCAGACTCCTCCCGCAATTCAGTTATTAGCAAGATCTTGATCTTTGATGACAAGAAATTTGATTTATAGACTCAATATTCTCTTCAGATCTCCTGGACTTTCTGTGCTCCTGCTTTCTGACGTCGATTATACAAAAGTTCACACAGGGCTGGCGCGAGGGCTCGGCTGGTAAAGACCACGGCTGCCAAGCTTGGGCACCGCGAATGGGATCTCGGGGGCCCATGTGGTGGAAGCAGGGACCCTGCTGTAGCTGGTGGTCCCCTGACCTCCACACACGGGTGTCACATGAACATGTGTACAAATAAAAATCAAAACAGAGAACAAAATAAAAGCAGAAAACCTGACTCCATGATGAATACTTCTCTACCTGGGACCTGGCTTCAACCATAGCCAGCTTGTTTTATTTCAGTTTGTTGGCGGGCCACGGTGGGACAGGCAGAGAAGGTTTGCAACCACAGAGTAGTAGGCTGCCCTGCTAAGGTTTTCAAATGTCTGCAAGTGAAGAGAAAACGTGAGGTTTTGTTTTGTGGGGTTTTTTTTTTTTTTTTTTTTTTTGTTTTGTTTTTTTTTTTTGAGTTTGAACAAAATTCTTAAATCTTCAGCTTCTGGCTAACAGGTTAATTTGTTTTTAATACAATTTGGTCTGGGTTTGTGTGAAAGTGTGTGTTTTATGTGTGTATATAGGTAGGTGTGCATGTATGTATGTATGAGTATGTGTATATATGTCTGTGTGTGCATGTGTATGTATGTGAGTGTATGTGTGTTTGTGGGCACGTGAATGTATTTTTGTATATGTGTGTGCATGTGTATGTGTGTATATATGTTTGTGTATGTATGCATGTGTATATATCTGCGTATATATGTGTATATGTGTATACACACACACACACACACACACACACACACACACACACACACACACGTATGTGTGTCTATGTATTTTAAAGCTTGCTTCCTCCCTAACAAGGAAAAGTAAGACAACAGAAAAGCCAGTGCTGTGGTTTAGGGAGGATGGCCTGAGATCTTGAGTAAAGACAGTCTCAGGTCCCTCCTTTGATGAACTGTGTATGGTCAGGAGGGAGACACTGTGTGGTGAGAGTCCTTAAAAGCCCAGAGAAATCTCAAGGCCCTTGAGGCAGGCGATGGCTCATGCCTGTGATCCTAGAACTCTGGAGGCCAAGGCAAGAGAATTATGAGTCTGGTCTAGCCTGAGCTACAAAGCAAAACCCCATCTTTTAAAAAAGAATTCTTGAAATCCTTTTTTTACAGCTGGAGCCCAGAGAAAGCAAGTAACATGGCTGAGGCTGCACAGTGAGGCCCTTCCAGAGGTGCTGGGCAGGGATTCCTTACACTGGAGAATGAGTTGTACTTAGGTGCATGAACCCTCTGTGTATATATAACTATAGTGTGTGTGTGTGTGTGTGTGTGTGTGTGTGTGTGTGTGTGTGTATGAGGGAGCATGAATATGGATATGTACACTCCTGCCAAGGTCAGAGGACAGCCTGGTGGGAAATAGTTCTCTCTTTCCACCATGTGCATCCCGAGGATGGAGCTGGACTCATCAGGCTGGTGACAAGCTTCTTTATCTGCTGAGCCATCTGGCTCCAGCACTCAAGATTTTTCCCCCTTTCCCCAGCGGGACCAATGTTGGAAGATTTTCACACACACACACACACACACACACACACACACACACACACACACACTGCCTTTGCTTACAGGGGAATCTGTGGCTTCTTGAGCCAGAGCAGGTGTGAGAAATCTCCCTGTGTGAGCATCTTGGGGAAGAAGTCCTTTGGACAAACTCCCTGCAACCTGAACACGCTCTTGTGGCCCAACTCCATCAACAATGGGTTTCCCCGGGCAAACTCCTGAGGTCACCCCGACAAGTGGGAACAGCCAAAGCTCCACCAGAGATGCCACACGGAGAACTGAACGCCTAAGTGAGGGGCTGTGTTCCCAGAGGCACCCCTGTTTTTCTGATAGGGCCCATGCTGAGAAACCCAGTCAGGTCTGGAACTCTGCATGGAGCGCAGAATGAAAGGCAGACGGTCAAGTTTCTAAGCCCCCAGCTGAGGCTGCCCTGAAGAAAGAAGGCACATCAGAAACAGTCGGTCCTGCTCTATCAGGCAGACATCTCCGGCCGGTGCAGCCACAGAGACCTTAATCTCCAGGGCGTCATCCAGGATCAGTCCCCCCTGCACTAAACTCATTTAAAGGAGGGGTTGCATATTAATAAGGAAAATAACTGAACAGCCAGGCGCCCGGATCCCTTGACCTGCCTCCAGGCGGGCCTTAATCACTGTTTGTGAAGGGCAGCAGGAGCCTCAGATGAAAGGCACCCGGTGGGCAGGCCCTGCCCGCTGATGTCAGGACACCTGCTGAGCCCGCCCCGGGGGTCCAGCTGTTCAGCTCCAGCTGGCTCCAGCGGTGATGGAGGAAGTGTCCCAGGGTCCAGGGACCAGGCTGGGGGAGGGGGGGCGGTGCAGTGGGGCAGGCGAGGTCATAGGTGGGATGGGGCGGGGCTGTGCCAGGAAAGAAGGAGCAGAGGGGGTGGCTGAGACACGGGTGAAGGCAAATCTGAGGAGAGAAGATGGGGAGAGGTGAGAGTATGGAAATAAATGGAGGAAGGGGGAAGAGAGGGAAAGGTGGGGGGGGGGGGGAAGAGGTGATTCAGACAAGGTGTGTGTCTGTCTGTCTGTCTGTCTGAGTGTAGAATCAGAGATGGAGAGTGGAAGAGAGAAAGCCAAGAGGGACCAGAAGCCCGGGCAGGCAGGCAGGCAGGCAGTAGGCGACATCCGCAAGTCCATTAGTGGCGCTGGAGGGGGAGGGGAAGCATCCTGCATCGCCCCCCCTCCACCCCCCAACACACACACCTCTTATCAGCGCAGCCGTGGCTCGCCGCCTTATTGCAGGTGCGCTGGCGCCGCCGAGTCTGCGGGGCCGCGCGGTGGCCTGGCCGGGAGGGTGGCGGCGGCAGGCACGGCAGCAGGCGGGCGGTGTGGCCGGGGCTTCTCACGCAGCAGCGGGGGGGGGGGGGGGGGAGGAGGAGGGGGAGGAAGAAGAAGAGGAGGAGGAGGAGGAGGGACGGCTTGTTGGGAGTCTACACTGGCAATTGTATCATCTTTACCTAGGCGGCATTTCCCCCAAAGATGATGCCAGCAGCTACTTCCACTCTGTGGCCTTGGGTGAGGGCCCTCATGTCCAGGTGCCCGCAACTGCTCTGTGGCCACTTCCTCACAGTGCTGCCATAGGGGGAAAATACATCCAGAGATCCGAGGTGTCACTTAGGGACTGCCTGTTTATATCATGACTGGGGGACAGGGAGTGAGAGGGGACAGAGGGGCTGATGCTGAACCCAGCTGGAGGTGCCTTGGAGTCTCCGCCCTCTGGCCCTAGAACAGCCAGGAGGCTTGGGCAGGTCTGCTGGCCTCAGCCTTTGATGGCTAAGTCATCACCTGGGTCGGAGTCCCCTCTTCCTCCTGAGTAACACGGAGCTCAGCCATCACCCCGCTCCTTGGACCCAGAGTCACTGGACAAGCCCTGGCATCCTGGGAGTCAGCGTCACAGGAACTGGAGATCTGGCCCCATCTTTATGGCTGTTGAGACCTTGGGCCCTGTCACCGCACTTGATCACCTCTGGGATTCCCCAGCCATTACTGTCACTCCTGGGAGTTGTTGGGAAGACACACAGGGGGTGCTGGGCCATTCAGGTGTCCCTGCAAAAGGAAAAAGGCTGACTACCTCCAGCTGAACCAAGCCAGGTTCCACAGCAACTACCCCATGGAGCGAGCAACACACCCCACGGGTTCCGTCAAAGACAGAAGCTGGCCCAATGTAGTTGTTCCTGACTTCCCAGGACTCCAGACTCCTCCTTCCGGAACACTCCCCAGGATACCCCTCCTTCCTGGGGTTCAGAAGCATCAGCCTCTGCCCTCTAAGGGGCTGACAGTCGAACAGGAGAGGCCATGAAACCCTTTTCAGTCCAGGGTTGGAGAATGCAAGCTGCAAAGGGAAGAGGCAGAAGCGGGAAGCAATCCGGGAAGACTTCCCGGAGCAGGAAACCCGAGGGATGAATGAAGTTAGTCAGGCAGCCTAGACAGAAGGAGTCGTTGTACCCAAATGAGTTAAGCAAATAGGACACACACCTGCGGGAAGGGCAGGGGGAAGTTGTTCTAAGAGGAACCTAGAGATCTCCTGGAGATGGTGACCTTTGGTCTGTTCCTGTAGGAAAAGTAGGAGGCCTGTATGACCTGCTACATGGTGTGTGTGTGTGCGTGTGCATATGTGGGCGTGCATGTATGCACTGCATATGTGTTTGTACTTGTGTGTATGTCTGTGTGTGTGTGCATTTCGTGTGTATGGGTGCATGTGTGTGTGGTGTGTGTGTATACACATGCACACATGTGTGTGGTGCCTTCAAGCCAAACTGCTCACTAGATATAGGAGTTCAGAGAGGTTAGTGATGGGGACAGGTTGTCCCTCGTCAGCCCACAATAACCACCATGTGGAAAAGGGGCCCCTGATGGTTGATAGTGTCAGCTCCATAGGACCTAGAATCACCATGGAAACAAATCTCCATGCACAGCCTCAGGAATTTCCTAGAAAGTTAATTGAGATGGGACAGTCACCCTAAATGTGGGCAGCACCTGGAAACGGGCTCGCTGGGGTCCCAGCCTGCATAAAATGGAGAACTCCAGCTGAGCGCCAGCCATCTTCTTCTCCCTCTGCTTCCATGACTGCAGACACAACCAGACCAACGGAAGGTCTCCACCTCCTGCCTCCATGCATGCCTTCCCTGCTGTGAAGGAGCTCACCTTCCAACTGCGAGCCACGGAAACCACCAGAAAAACCTTTCCTTCCATCAGTGGCTTTAGTCAGGGATTTTTGTCACAGCCAAGAAGCAAGTGATGACTTCAGGGACCTGCTGGGACAGATTGTGTGATTTCTTGGAGGGCATTGGCCAGTTTCAGCTAAAACTTCCCATTTCATTTCACTCCTCTACTCAGCAGAAAAACACTCAGAAACAAAACAAAACAAAACAAAACAAAACAAAACAAAACAAAACAAAACAAAACAAAACAAAAATAACGCACACAGTGGGCAGATTGAAACAAGCACTTTTCTGAGCCAGAGTGAGTCCTGGAAAGGTCATTTGGAGACCCTGGGGATGGAGCCCGGATGTTGGCAGAGAGGGTAGGTAGACATCATGTAAAGCAGGAACCTCAAGAGGATGAGTGACAGGATAGTCCTTGATCCCTCAGGTAGTCACCAGGCTTCTGACCGGCAGCTCAGCCTCCCTGGAACAGGGATTCAGATTCAGAAATCTGCATGGTTCTCGAACCCTTCTCTGAAAGCTGGCTCCTCCCAAGAGCATCCTGTGCAGTGACCCTTCCAGCTCACAGTTCAGTTCGGATGAAGGCTGCAAGAGTCTTGAGGCTGTCACCCTCCAGGTCTGAGCTCTTCCGTCCAGCATCCAGAGTCCTTCCTGGGGCGGAAGGATGCTGAACCTTCCCCCATCTCCTTCCTGCAGCGGCGGCCCTTCCCCTGGTCCTTTCTCGGGGCAGTCCTATCTTTTCCGGTTTTCATCATCATTAAGCCAGGGCATGTTGACCCACACTAGCAAATAAAGCAATGAAACCAAATAGGAAGAAACCCGTCAAAACCCTCTCCAGACAGCCAGAAGGAAGTCCCCCCCAAAACCCCCAAATTAAGGCAGTGCTGGGAGCGGAGCCTTCAGGGGGAAAAAAAAAAAAAAACCTTTTAGCTGAAACCGAGAACATGCAGGCTGAGGTATTTCATTAGAATAATGGTCTCCCTCGGATGGGCAATTTTGGAGAAAGGTTAGTAGCTAAGCGTAGTCTTACCCTGAGGATGCCAGGAGGCTGCAGGGAGAGTCTATGCAGCCTGCAATTTGAAGCCTGGGAGCTTTTAGGCTTATTTCCCTGTTTTTGAGGCCTTTGCATGGAAGATAAGCTTTGTTTTCAGATATCCAAAGGAAGCTGGACTTCTGTGCTCTGATAGAAGTCTTTGATTGCTCTCAACCACCCATTAGTTAATTGCCCAGGGACAGGGCCCTAATGATCCTCAGGGTACCCTACTAGCAGGGGATTAAGGGCCTTATAAATGCACAGGATCCTTGCCAGGTGTCCTAGTATTGTTAACCCAGCAAAAATGGACCCATGACTGTGGGGTCCTGGGGCCTCCACAGGGGGCGATGGGATATAGTGGATGCTCAGTTAAGTGGGTGTGGGGGGGATCTTCCACACATGCATGCAAGCAAATGCTAGTTATGGGGGGGGGCGGCAGCTACTGTGTGAGACAGTAGGCAAAATGAGTCACGTGGCCCTATGGCAGTGGTTCCCAACCTTCCTTTAATACCGTTCCTCATGTTGTGACGACCGCCCCCAACCATAAAATTACTTTTGTTTCTACTTCACAACTGTCATTTTGCTACTGTCATGGATCATAACGTAGACATTGGTGTTTTCTGATGGTCTTAGGCGACCCCCGTGAAAGGTTCAGTTGACGATGTGCAAAGGGGTCACGACCCACAGGTTGAGAACACTGCCCTGTGGGATGCCCCTTTTCTTGGCAAGTGGCCATTAAATGCCTAGATGACATGGGTGTTGGCCTGGCACCTGCTGTAAACGGGTATGTGTTCACTTCCCAGTGCTACCTCTGCAATGCCCCTGTAACTGGGGTGACTTAAAGCATACTTACTCATTCCTTCACGGCTCTGGAATCCAGAAGGTCAAAACCAAGGGGTCACCAGGGCCATGCTCCCTGCAAAGGCTCTAGAGTCAAGTCCTTTTCCTCTGTGCACCCCTGATACGCACCGGAAGCAGCTGCACCACTTGGCGATCTGCCTCTCAGGTCAGCAGGCTTTCTTACCCTAGCTTTCTTCTTGTCTTTTGATAAGGATCCCCAGTTGTTAGATTAGGAACTGCTCGATGCCCTCCTCTTACTTCGATTGCACCAGCAAAGACAATTTCCAAATAAAGTTACATCCACGGTTAAGGGGGGGGTGAGCAATCCAGTCTTTCTAGTTTGGAGCACAATAAGGAAACCGATGTGGTCTTGAAGCAGAGGATTCAGGGAAATGAGCAGAGCCCAAGAGTTCTTGAGAAGCAGGTGCTTCAATAACATGTAAGATAAGATGTTTATTTATGGGGCACCTTGAACTACCATGGCTGTAGTCTTTGGACCAGACCATGATGAAAATGAAAGAATCAGGAAGGTCAGGTATAGTAGCACACATCCATAATTCTAGCATTTGGGAGGTGGTAGTATTAGAATCAGGAGTTCAAGGCCATTCTCGGCTCTTAATATATAGTGAGTTTGAAGCCAGCTTTGGACATGAGACCAATTCTTAGAAAACCAAAAACATTGCTACCACTACCACCACCACCACCACCACCGTCTTCATTACAGTCTTCATTGCGGACGTCACCCTCCTCACTACCATCACCCCTGTCGTTGTCGTCATCGTCATCATCATCATCATTACCACCATGATCACCAATACCCTATCACCATCATAACCATCATATCATCATCACCAACACTATCATGATGACCATCACCACATCATTACCACCAACTGAAACAAGCAAATAGGACCAGAAGGTCACTATTTCCTTCCCAAGCTCTTGAAACTCCCTGTGACTAGATTCCATTTTCTCTAGAAAATTAAAGTGTTAGCTAGGAACATGTTTAATTCTTCCTAAGATTTTTCTTCATGAGACTCTGATGTCTTAAACTAACGTCTTCCCACATCAATAAAGATAAGGCCCCCAAAGACATTTCCGGGTAAAGGCATTAAAGGCCAGTCAAGGTTGACAGATTAAAATCAGATGAACACTCTTCTTTGGACATTCTGAGTAAGATAAGGGAACTGTATCCAAAGGGAACAGTTGGATTAGCAGAAAGGATGGACTGGCCTTAGGATAGTGGGGTAGAGAGAAGTAGCTATGGGCTCTAAGCCTCTGTAAACTTGGCCATGCAAGGTGGCCTATTCATGCCTTAATGCTTTTGTTTTGTTTTGAGACAGGATCTTTGTTCTTTTCTGTTGCTTAAAACTGCCCTGACAACTGGGACCTGTCTTTGATGCATGAGTTGGCCTATGCTGAGACACTTTGCTCAGCCTTGGTGCAGGGAGGAGGGGACAGGACCTGACTCAACTGAATCTACCAGGCTGGGCTGACTCCCTAGGGGAGACCTTGCCTTGGAGGAGGTGGGAATGGGGGGTGGGTTGGAGGGGGTAGGCTGGGGGGTGGGAAGAGGGAGGACAGGGGAATCCGTGGCTGATATGTAAAATTAAATTAATTATAAAATAAAAATATTTACAAAAAGCAACTTAGGGGAGACAGGGGTTTACTTCAGCTCACAATTCCAGGCTACAGTCCATCAGGGAGAGGAAGTCAGCATAAGAACTCCAAACTGCCCGTCGTATCATACCCACAGTCAAGAGCAGAGAGAAATGAATGCATGCTCTGCAGCTTGCTTGCGAGTGCTCAGCTCCATCTCTCCATTCTTACACAGTCCAGAACTCCTTGCCTAGAGGATGGTGCTGCCCACAGTGTGCTGAGTCTTCCTACATCAATGAAGATAAGCCCCCCTCCCCCAATGACATTCCCAAAGGCCAACCCAAAGTAGGTGGTCCCTCATAGAGATGGAGACTCTTCCCGGGTGGTTTTAGGTTATGTGAAGTTGACAGTTAGAGGTAACTAGCACAGTCTAATTGAGTAGCCCAGGTTGGTCTTGAACTCAAGGTCTTCCTGACTCAGGCTCCCAAGTGTTGGGATTATAAGCGTGGGGTTACCATCATAACCAGCCTTGTCTGAGTTTCCAGCTGGCAGCATAAGCTGGTGACCCCCATCCTTACAGCTTCTTATTCAAAATAGGGTAGTTATTGTTGCCTAAGGACCCACTACTGAGTCTGACACATTGAAAGGCCTGTAGATGTTGTTCTCAGAGATACTTGACCCGGGACCTAGAGAGATGATATGTCACCATGAGAGAAATCAAATCCTAAATGCTGTAAACCACCTACAAGACCAGAGACGTCACACCTTCGACTTTAAAGCTTACAGAAAGATCCCTGGCTCACTGTATGGCTCAGACAGCAGTCTGCGCAAGGAAGAGGCTGAGCTGCAGAGAAGGAGTCCTCCTGGATGAGTCAAGCTTTCAGAGCCGGGAGGATCTGGTCACACAAGTGATGCTGGAGGGCGTTTCTCACGGAGCTAATGGGGCGACATGGGTGTGAGACCGAAGCTTTGTGGTTTCCAAGGCTGGATCCATAAGGTCACGGGGGTTAAGAATAAACACAGTGGTCCCCTCGCTAAACTTGGGTCTTACTTTGCAGCAACAGATCATCAGAGCAGGACCCCGGGAATCTGAGCAGACTCAATAGGATGTATAAAGTTTTGTCAGTCATAGCCAGCGGGAGCCAGTGGAAGGTGTCTGCACGGTGAGCAGAAGATACAAGTGACAAGATACTGGGACAACTAAGTCGGAAGTTTCTGCCAGAGATGCAAATGAAAACACCTGTCACGGGGGTGGTGGTGGTGGTGTGCACAACCCCCCACTCCTCTTTTCTTCCTCCTGAGTGCCTTGTAACTTTAATCCTATCGTAGGACTTGATGACATTCGTCAACAAGTCCGGCTCTGTCTGCTTAAAGGAAGGGTGTGTCAAGATTGCTCAAGGAAGGATGACAAGGAGAAAGCCAGAGGTGGAGACAGGGATGTGGAGACACTGTGGGAGGTCCCCGAACCTCTGTCCTCTCATTCAGCTGCCAGCTCTGGGGGCGTGGACACAGTTGGTATCTTAAGTGAGTTTGGGATTAGGAGGTGAATCTTGGTGAAATCCCAGGTGTGTCGTTTACCACATGAATCACCTCAGAGAGCTTTAACTCAAAACTCACAGCCTGGGGTGGCAATTAGTGTAATTAAGCAGCCCAGGTTGCTGGGGTTGGAGGCAGCTTGGAACAGACAACCAGGCAGATGAAATGCAGGAAGCTGAGTGAAGTAGCCTTCGAAGGAGACTTCTAAGTGTTCCCTCCCTCCCTCCCTTCCTCCCTTCTTCCCTCCCTCTCTCCTTCCCTCCTTCCTTTTTTTTCTCTTCTTTCTCTTTGGAGCCAGGGTTTCCTGGCCAGGAACTCACCACAGAGCCGAGGCTAGCCTCAAACACACAATCCTCCCTAGACTGGGATTGTGGGATGGAGGGCGCGCCCCACTGCACCTGGCTTTTCTTATAAAACCTACAGCCAGCACAGAGAGAGCAGCTGTCACGTGACTGACACAGACAGACTTTCTGTCCAAGCCTGGTCCAAGTTCCACCTGCATGAGACTAACCTGAGGGGCGTGTCCATGTTCTCCAAACAAGACTCACATACCATCCCAGACCCATCTCTCTGAGAATTGCTGTGGGGCTGGATCTGGATGCCTGTGGGGTGTGGGGTGGGGGTGGTACACACACCACAGTACGAGTGTGGCAGTCAGAGGATGATTTATAGGAGTCAGTGCTCTTCTTCTATTCTATGGGTCTGAGGAATTGAACTCAGGCCCTCAGCCTTAGCCACAAGTGCCTTCACCCTCTGAGTCATCTCGCCAGCCCCTTATTCTAAATTTTGGGAAACTTGATCAAGTATTTTGGAAACAAGTTTTTCATGACCTTAAAAGATAAGATCATAGTATGCATGTCCAAAAAAATGTTTTGGGGGGAGAAAAAAAGAACAGAAGAATGATAAAAATAGCTCATGTTCCCCACAACTAGGAATATCTAGCCTGCTTTGAATCAGGAAGTAGAGATGGAACCTTCTAGAATGAATCATATGTAAATGTTCATGGAAGGGCCCTCTCCTTCCCAGTGTGCATCTCCGCCTAGTGATGACCCCCTAGGGTGGTAAGGGGATAAGGGGGTGGGATATTCCTAGTTGTTGCAGTGACCCCACATGAAACCTCCAAGATGGACTGTGTTCAGAGTCCCAGGGACTCTCCAGGATGAACAAGAAAAGGCACAGTTGGACACCCAGAACATGTGGGGTTGGAACCAGAAGTTGATGGGCTTGGGCAGTGGCTAGGCAGGTGGAGTGGGTCCAGCCCTAACATTGCATGAAACCAGACATGGTAATACATCTTTGTACTTCGATCCCAGCCCTGATGATCAGGAGTTCAAGATCATCCTTAGCTGCATAGTGAATTAGAGGCCAGCCTGGACTACCTGAGACCCAGTCTCAAAAACAAACAAACAAACAAACAAACAAACAATCAAGCAGATACGCAGTAGGTTATTTATGAAGCACAGACTTGCCCCAGATATTTCCTGGATGCTGGAGAAGGAACACCAGTGAACAGATCTCTCAATCCTATCCAATTCCAGATACTTCTGGGTAGGCGTACCCAGTGGCTTCAGCTGTTCCACGGATATTAGGTCACAGGGAGAATTTGCATCTAGTTCCTCTTCAGGAGAAGAGTTCCTTCCACAAGGACTTTCTCTCTAGTTTGAGCAAAAAGCAATTCAGGAAATCCAGATGTGGAGACCTGAGCTTCTGGCCAGCTCCACAGAGCAGCAGTTGGCCGACTAAGACCAGAGGTTGACACTGGACTCTAGCTTGTCTTACTGACATGCAGCCACGTGCCAGTTCGTTCATGTGCCACCTCTAGGTGCTTGGGGGCCACGAAAGTGGGATGAGCATATTGAAGCAATGACCCTCTGCTCCAAAGAGTCAGACATATCTGTTAACTGGCCCTTTCCAGAAAAATTCTGTGTGTGTGTGTGTGTGTGTGTGTGTGTGTGTGTGTGTGTGTGTATGTTGTTTGTGTTTGCGTGTGTATGTGTGTGTGTGTATGGTGTGTGTGTATATATGTGTGTGCATATGTGAGTGTGTATGTGTGTATATGTTGTGTATGTATGTATATGAATGTGTATGTATGTGTGTGAGTGTGTGTATGGTATATGTGTGTGTGTGTGTGTGTTGCTGTCAGGGGTGCCCAGCACCCCAGGTGACTTGGTTTTCTAAGGAGACTGTAGGATTGAGGGTGAGAGCTGCCTTTCCCTGGGTTCGAGAGCACAAGAAGAATTTCCTTCAGTCTTACTGGGTCAGTTCTCTGGGCCTGTGGAGAACAGATAGCCATCAGAGGAATACATCTTTGCTTCTCTGCGGACTTCCCTCCTCCCTCTATGCCCTCAGCTGTGGCTGGGGCAGGGCGGGCATCTCTCCATCATCTTTCAGCCAACTCTGGCTGGGCCTTTGGGCCTTGCTTGGCTTTTCAGTAAGGGCAGCAGACGTCTTCAGATGGGAAGGAAGCCTTTCCAACGCGGGTTGACAGTGATCCGATGAGGCAGGGCATTGCTTGTGAGGCCCAAGGCAGGGCCATAAAGCATAGTGTGAGAAGCCATGGGCCACATAGTGACAGGTGGGATTCACCTTCATCCTCCATCAGCCAGGGCTCGTCTTCATTGGCGCTCTAATTACAGGTGCGGGAATGGGATGCTAAGAGGTCCTTAATCCGCACTCGTTGGGCAGATTTATGCTCCTTGATGCTCTAGCTCTTTTATGCGCCATTGAATTCAGTAACTGCACATGGAGTCCAAACAGCGCCGAGCTGATTTCCCACGCTTATGACTTGAAGGTCTCTGCCTGTGGGCACAGGTTGGGGACAGAGACCGGATGCACTATGGGCAGAAAAGGCAACCATACCACACCCTTGGAAACCTAATGGCTCCACACAGGGACTGGACCTTGTGTAAACCCTCATCCTCTCATCTATAAAACATCTGTATAACTGGGGTTGGGGAGATGTCAGAAAGTGCTTGCCCTACAAGCGTGAGGATTTGAGTCGGAACTCCAGAGCCCACAAACAAAAGCTGGGCATGGTGGTGCTTGGAGACCCAGAGCTTGAGAGGCAGAGACAGATGGATCCCTGGGGCTCACTGGCCAGCCAGCCTTGCTACTTGGTGAGCTTTAGGACAGTGGGTGGTCCACTTCAAAAGACAAGGCCCTGGCTCTGCGGAACGGCAGCCAAGGCTATCCTCTGGCACGCAAGTGTATCGTCTTCCCTCCGTCCCCACGAAAACCTTCACCCAAGATCCCAGGGAAGGAAAACAGTCTTGAGCAATGTCAGGGCCGTGTCTACTCTGAGTGGCTGGAGGGGCAAAGCGGGTCCCACCTCTTGTTTAACGTGTCAGGGTCTAAGTTACGTCTTAGATATGCCATGGTCTCTGACCTTGGGCAAGAGTGGAATTGGGGTTCACAAGCCAGAGGGGAAGGAGAACAGGGATGGAGATCCCCAACAGAGGGACTCTTACGGCAGGTGGGCAGTCTTGCTGACATGGGTGGACAGAGCCAGGGAGGTTGCTTAGTAACCCTGGCTTCTTCCACTTCGGCAATAGGATGATGCCGTCCAAAAGGGCAAGGGAATCAAGGCTGAGAAGTTTGTGTGGTCTCCTCCTCCAGGAAGGCCTCCCTGAACACTCTGGTCTCAGTCGACGCGGGCCCCCCCCCCCATTCCTTCATGCTCCTGGGCGTGCACTCTGTGACCTCTGTCACTATACACAGAGTCCAGACGGTCCCCTTAACAGAAACAAGAAAGACCCCACTTCCACAGGTGGAAGGTGGCCTCTGACCTCTGCAGGCACACTGTGCACATGGGAGGTGATCTACACCCTGTTCCCCGCGCACACATACACGCGCATTTTAAAAAGTGTTTATCGGGTGAATAAGGGATGGGTGTAATGGTACAGTGAGACTCAAGGAAGCAGCCTCTGTGTTCTCCCCACTCCCCATCTTCCACTGGGTAAGCCATTGAACCTACTTCCGACTCCAACTCCTTCTTCCCAGTCGGCTGACTACCTTGTTCTTGTTGCCTGATCAGAATGGAGGGCGGCGGGCGGTGACGAGTTAGGATGGAAATCTGCCCCGTGGTTTCTCCCTGCTGGAGACTAGATTTGCCCTTTGAACCGGGATATGTTTGCCAGCCTGCCAGCCCTTCCGACCCAGGGGAGCCCCCGGTAAAGACAACAGCACTCTGGGGAGAGGAGCTTCTTCTCTTATCTCTGACTTTATTTTGGAAAGCAAACTTCCCCTCCACCCTTCCCCGAGTCCTCTTGAAAACCTTTACCCAAGATCCCGGGAAGGGAAAACAGCCTTGAGCAGTTCCAGGACCGGCCCTGCTCTGAGTGGGTGGCGGGGCAAGCGTATCAGCGTCCCACCTTCAATTCAGTCCCCTGCTATCAGCTCAGAGCATACTCCGGGGTTACGCAGCCTAGCTGAGAACAATGGCAGTGGGAGCGCGGGGGGGGGGGGGGGGGGGCGGGGGGGCACAGTGGACTTGGGGGCTCTTCACCTCCACTGAGGTCTCTCGGCCTTGGCACCGGCAGCTCTCCAGGCTTGTGATCATCTGTGCCGTGGATGGGGATTACTAAGAGGAATTCTGTCATTTCACAGAGACAGCGGCAACACTTGCAGTAGACCTGGGGTGGGGAGGAAGAATCCACCATCATTCTCCCCCCTCCTCTTCTTCCTCTTCCATTTAAAATTTAACTTAATCCATTTATTTTGAAGCAAGGTCTCCATACCCAGCCCAGGCTAGCTAGAAGCTTTCCATCTTCCTGCCTCAGCCTCCCAGTTGGTGAGATTCCTGGTGGATGTGACCACTGTCTTCAATGCCTAGAACCTAGCCTCTCCCCCAAGTTGGCCCTCAAAACATTTTGAATGAGTGAATGAGAAAAATAAATGAAGACAATTATTACTGCTTTTTTTGTGTGTGATAGAATCCGAGACACGGAACCATCCAAAACACCTGTCCCAAGCAAGCAAAGGCCATCCCTCTTTCCATGTCATGACCTAAGAGACACAAGCCTGGCCCAGGGAAGATGCGGTGTGGGCACAATGGAATGCCGAGTCAGCCCTGAGTTTTAGAAGCTCTGAGGCACATAGCCTCAGGAGCCCAGGGAGAAATGGCTGGGGATGGCATTCAAATATTTAGGATCTCTTACAAGATTGCTTTGTGTTTTTTAATAAATAAAGGGATTGGAAAAAAAAAGCAGATTCCTCACAATAGCTTTCATTGTCCTTTCTGATTTGGGAAAAAGTGTCGTCAGGAACATGCGTTTATCTTCATTGTTTCCAGCCTGACCGGGCACGGCATTCTGTTTTTTAAATAGACTCTCTGAAAAACAATATCCGACTCCGTCTGAACAAAAACCTCCATAAATAGGACTTGGGAAGCAATCGCTCAGGGTTGCTGGGCTGGCTCCAATGCGGACGGTAGAAAGTTCAGGCTGTGACACACAATGGCAGGATCCTGGCGTGTGTGTGCATTATGTGCATGGGCGTGTGTGTGTGTGTGTGTGTGTGTGTGTGTGTGTGTGTGTGTGCTCGCGTGAGCACTTTGGTGGGGCTGGGGAGTGGTTGCTGAAGTCTTTCAGCTGCAGAGCAAGACCTGCCGGCTCTGGCTCCTGAAAGCTCACGTGAGCAGAGGTAGCGGGCACGGCACAAAGCACGAGGCTCCAAGGCCACAGCACCTGCAGCTATTGATGATAGCACAAAAGCCTGTGTGCGCAGCCTTAACAAGGACGAGTCCAATGCACAGTAGTTGGCTGCCTTTGGAATCACTCCTGTAAGTGTTCTCTGGCTTCTTGGGGGTGTCCTGAGCCCCATATGAAGATAGGAAACCCCGGCGGGATTGTGATCCGTGGCAGGCCTGGCTCCAAGTACTCGGTATAACACAGTGGCCCATTCTGTCCCCGGGACCCAGGGAAATAGGTCCTTTTCTATTCCTCTCCACACCTAGGCAGTGACAAGGGGACATATTTCTAGGGGCAAAGCTCAGAAGTGGCCAAGCTGGGATTTGCATCCAGAGGATTGTGACCAAAGGTGACACTCTAACTTTCCCTTCTGGAGAATCCTGTGGGGGTCCATTTCTAGGAAGCTTTCTATATTCCTTGGCACGTGGCCCCTGCAACACTCTGCTCCTCTTGGTCTGATTGCTATATCCCCCTGCCCACTTTTGAGACAGGGTCTCTCTACATACCCTGTCTGGCCTTGAACTCACAGAGATTCGCCTGCCTCTGCCTTCCAAGTGCTGGGATTAAAGGTGTGTGCCACCATACCAGGTTCTGTCTTTCTCTCTTTTAAGGATCTGTGATGTCACTGGACCCACCTGGCTGCCCTAAAATAGTCTCCCTACCTGAGGGTCCTTGGCCTAATTACGTCACAAATCCATAAGGTATGGCAATGCAACCTAGTCACAGGTTCCAGGCATGATTATGTATATCTTTGAGTTAACCGATATTTTACCTCCCATAGGGTTTCAATGTCCCTATCCTTTAAAAAGAGAAATGGCCCATGACTTGTAATAGTCTGTATGTGCCAAGACAAGGGGTCTTTAGACGTCCTTTGGGGCTTCTGATAACCACCCCCCCTTTAAAATTTGTTACATTTATTTATTTACTTATTTATTTTGTGAAGGTTTACATGCCCGTGGGCGCATGCATGTGTGCATGCATGAGTGTGTGTGTGTGTGTGTGTGTGTGTGTGTGTGTGTGTGTGTGTGAAAGATGGGGGGATAAGAAATGAATGAACTGATAGATGGATTGAGTAGACATTTGTATGTATCTGCAGTATGTAGTTTTAAGTGATGAGAAGGCATGCACATATGTGTGTATATAACACACTTCTTATTGTCGCTTTGATGCAGCGTCTCTTGTTCTGTCACCTAGGCTGGCCTACAACTTGGAAATGTCCTCCTGTCTTAGCCTCCCAGGTATTGGGATCGCAAGTGTGAGTCACCACTCCCCACTCACGTATAAGCATGCATTTGTGAGTGGGCCTATGTATGAGCGCGAGGAATACAGGAGGGAGCTGATGGCTGGCTGCATCCTTGGATGGATGAGATGCACATATTTACCTGTGTGGATGACAAGTCGTTGTAGAGTTGGGGACAAATGGGTGGACGGGCAGTCACTTAAGCAATTATACTCTGGCACTCAGCTCGGTGCTTCCATTCCATTGTGAATATTTAAAAAAAAAAATCAATGCCTTGAATTTCACTGTGGTGTGCAGGTTGGGTTTTGTCAGCTCGACACAAACTGGAGTCACCTGGGAAGAGAGAACTCAGACTTCTACTACATGTCCTCCTCAATCCAGGCTCTCTCCCTGTCCTCAAATGCCTCTCACCCCAAGCCTGTCTCCCCTTAGCTCTGACTCCTCCAGGTCTCAAGAACCAACCTGAACTCGTTCATCTCTAGGGTGACAATGGTTTGGATCGCTGCCAGCACCTGGCCGCTGAGCTGCTGGGAGGATTTGGACCCGAGGCATCTGCCTTGTGCAGACACATGCAGAAGATGCCCTCTGGAGTTTCGTATCTTCTGAAGGCAAACCTCCCTCTCCATTCTCATCCATGAGTGGAACAGAACGGCGGGAGATAGACCCACACAGAGCTTGCCCTGCTTGCTCAACAAAGCTTGTCACAAAGATTGTGTTTGTTCATGCCCGGGGCCTTGGGGCCCTAATCGTCCTTCCTGTGATTTTTTTTTTTTTTTTTGAGTGGCATCCATGAACTCCAGGCCCTTCCTGCTTGCCCGTGTGACTGCCCCCAGCCCTCCACCCCCTGCCCCCTTCTCTCCTTGCCTTCTGAGCCATCTAGACTGGATTCTGGGCCCTGGGAAGACCCTCATTGTTACAGTGGCTTTGCAAGCCCCGCCCCATCTCTGTTTGGATCTCTACTACACTTTGTCTCCTTGGAAGAATCAAGAGCCCGGCAGGAGGAGCCCTCTCCCCTCTCAGGTCACCTCACCTGCCTCAGCACCATGAGGGCAGCAGCTGCCACTGCAAACTGAGTCCTGCTTGTGACTGGTAATGAGGCCTCCCTATGACTGTGTCATGGATGTACCATAGACACCCACTGGCCAAGGAGGGAAACTGAATCATGGGAAAATCGCCCCATGTGGGTCCCCACCCCCCAGGCTTATTACAAACTTGTCCCAGTTGCCCCACACCAGATCCTTTCCACAGATTAGCTGATTGGATCCTGCTCATGATCTGACCAGGTAAACACTTTCACTTTCCTTATTACTGAGATGAGGATACAAGGGGGCGGGACCAATTCCCTCAAAGACACACAACCACGTAGGTGGCCAAGCTCAATGGCATCTAGACAATGGCTGTGGTCCACCACCCTCCTGATACCATCTGTTCTAACAATGTGTTAGGAGAATGTCTTGCCTTAAGTGATCTTTCAGGGTAAAGTTTCTGAGTGTGGGAGAGGGCATGGGAGACAGTATAATGGTGGATGTTTATGGCATTAATTCACAGTGAAAATTAGTCTTTGTTCTGTTTCCACTTCACCAAATACCAACTTTAGACTGATGCTAATACAGGCATCTATTGATTTATCATCTATTATCAGTATCTATCTATTGTCTATCACCCTCTATTATTTATCATCAATCTACCATTTGTCTATCATCTATCATCAATCTATGTCATCCATCCATCTATCATCTATTTACCTATCACCTAACTATCATTGATCTATCATCTATGTCTGTCTATCTATCTATCTATCTATCTATCTATCTATCTATCTATCTATCATCTATCTATCCATCTTTGATACAGAATCTCATGTAGCTCAAGCTGGTTTTAAACTCACAATGTAGTAGAGGCTAGTCCTGAGCTCCTAATCCTCCTGCCACCTCTCCCAAGCATACCACTATGGCCAGCCGATGCTGATAGATCTTTATCCCCCTCTTCTCTCCCTCACTTAACCTCTTTTGACCCTTTAATCACTAAGAGAGCAGCATCAGGCCCCGCCCCTGGTCACAGTTGTCAACTGGAGTTTTTCAATCATATATAATTTTTTATTCTTCAGTTTATGTCTATTTAGACTATAGAATCTTGGGTTTCTAATGACTGAGGCAATACGAGGTTTGCTGTAGCCCTTACCTGAACATGTCGATTGAACGTGTAGAGAGCACCGTCAAGGGTGACAGGGGAGGCAGGACACAGATGTTGCAGAAGCCATGAAGGTGAAGTGAGTGGGGAGGGGGTTTGAGGGAAGATCAGTTCAGATGAGACCCGGAGGGATAGAGGATGGATCATCGGGGAGGGAAGGAGACAGTCCTCTGGGTCACATGAAGGTGTCACATGGGTAAGTTATCTAGCTTTCTGTCCTGTAACAAAATCCCTGAGGCAATCAACATATGATGAAAAAAAAAAAAGAAGCCTATACTGGTCTGCAGTCTTGGAGCTTTCAAGTTTGATTGATTGGCTCCATTCCTCCTGGGAATGTTCTGGAAAGCATCTGCTTACTGTTGTTTGAATGTCAAATGTTCTTATAATAAAAAACACAAAGCCAAATATCAGGGTGAAAGATGAAAGATCAGAGAAGCAGAACAGCCAGCCATTAGTTTTTACCTCTATGAAATCCTCAGCCTAAAGAGAGTGAGTTCCTGTTTCCTCATGCCTTATATACCTTTCTCTGCCCTGTCATATCACTTACTGAGATTAAAGGCATGTATGCTTCCCAAGCAAAGGCGTGAGATCTCAAGTGCTGGGATTAAAGGTGTGTGCCACCACTGCTTGGCTCTGTTTCTCTCCTATACTGGATTACTCTCATGTAGCCCAGTGTGGCCTTGAACTCACAGAGATCCAGGCAAATCTCTGCCTCCTGAGTGATAGGATTAAGGATGTGTGGCACCACTGCCTGATCTCTATGTCTAATCTAGTGGCTGACTCTGTCCTATGATTCTCAGGCAAGTTTATTAGGGTACACAATATATCACCACAGCTTACTTCATAGCCAAGGAGCAAACAAGGAAGAAGGAGCTAATGTCCCACTGTCCCTTTTAACTTCATTGTCCCTCCCCACCCAATGACCTAAAGACCTCCCATGAGACCATATTTCTTACAGCTTCCAGCACTTCTCACATCACCATGCTGGGGGCTGAGCCTTACACCATGGTGACCTTTGAGGGACACTTGAGATCTGAACTGCGGGGTTCAGGATTGGACCAGTGACAGAGCAATTGCCTACGTCAAAGATTCAGTCCCAAACACTCCACCCCACCTCCTCAAAGATTCAAAGGTAACAGTGGGCCAGTGTGTCCTGGAGGACAGCAGTGAGCAGGGACCACTCAGTTGGCCAATGCACACAGAACTCTAGAACTTGATGGAGTCACTCAATAGACACACACCCATCTCACCCCGGAGGCCAAGCCGGTCCTTCTCACTGCTGGCATGTCCTTTGTGTGGCCACTGGGGACCCAATATCTATCTATTACCCCTTTTCTTTCTCAAGAGACCTCAGTTTATCCTTTCAGCTAAAAGAATCTCAGGTCTGGGAGTAGTGTTTACCACACCACAGGGGCCAGAACTCAGCCCTATACTACATTTAGCTGCAAGGGAAGCTGAGACTATTTAGCTGTCTTCCTGGGACAGGGAGGAAGTAGTCTGAGTCAAGAGTGGAGTGGTCTCATTAGCTCATTAAAGAAAAATTATGTGTATGTGTATTTTTCTTTCTGTGCATCGCATGCAAGCAGTGCCCTCAGAGGTCAGAAGAGAGCATCAGATCCCCTGGGACTAGAGTTACAGATGTCAACCTGCGACTGTATAATCCCCACTTAGCAAGACAGTAGGAAAGGAAGCTGTGCATGGTTGCATGGAGCTGTGTGCCAAGCTAATGTTAGCAGAGTCCCAGCTCTGCTGGCCTTTACCTGGAGGCAGGAGGCAGGGGCCATGTGGCACCGAGGTGCCAACTTCATCCTTCCCCTGACCTCCAGATCTCTCACTTCCAAGTCTGAAAAATGGTGAGCCTGGTCTTCCAGGGTTCTCCTCAGGATCGAGTGGAAGGAAGTGTATCACAAAGGTGTGTGGCTTCTGTTCTCACATCAGTGTTTGGAGGAGATGATGGAGGAGTGGGGAAATGAGGAAAGGGAGAGGAAGCTGGGGTGACACAGAGAGGAAATCAGGCATTTGAGAGTGGGCCCGGCATGCTCCCACAGAGCCTTCATCCTGCAGGGAACAGAGGGGCTGACACAGCCACAGAGCAGAGCCAGCTGGGGTGGAGCTCTGGGGGTACAGGCTGAGAGCATCACGGAAGGTGGCCCAGCCTGGGCTATGAGGAGGATGAGGCCCATGGGTATTGGAACCAGTAGGGAATGTTCACATGGAGACCTGGAAAGTGCCTGTTTGCCGACCTTCAGGGTGTGAAGTGGGAAGTCCCGTGTGCCAGCACCGGCAGGTGGGAGCACTGAGTCAGACATGCCAGCCTTCTGCTGTGTCCAGAGTTGCCTTCCTCTGTGAGCCACAGTTCACCCATTTGTAAAACAGGGAAAGGAGGCACCGATGCGCAGCAAGACTGAGGAGCAACGGAGGAACCGAAGCTGCAGAGCTCACTGCAGGTGCTCTCCTGGAGCACCATCCAGCACATGCTCCCCGTGGAAGCAGAACAAAACACTCCATCACAACACAATCTTGCAAAAGGTTCATTTCAAGCATAACCATGAATCTGGGTTCATTGTAGGCCTGTGCGCCTTCCTTTGGTAATGTGACGAATGTCTGAAAATCTGGGTATGTGTGAAAGGAAGTCAACATAGGTTCAATAGCTGGAAGATGGCATTTTATATCTATGGTACTCACTCCCCCAATGCAGTATGACAGAACAGTCCATACGTGGGAAGAGGAAGGGAAAACCACTGTTACCAAATCTCTCCATCATCTCTACCTCCAGCAACCCACCACCAACAGCAATGTTGTTACCACCACCAGGAATAGCTCCATCCACACTGAGACCATTAACAGAAATTCAGTACCACCATCACCATCATCACAGCAGTGGCTGTCATCACCTCCATCATGTTTCCACCATCATCACCATCGTCACGGTCATTATTATTTCCACTAACACCGCCACCACCACCATCATCACCACCACAGATAACACCACCACCTCCATCATCTATTTCCACCGTCACCCTCATCACCATCATCACCACATCTCCCCATCATTTCTACCTCCACCATCACTCCCAGCAACCAACTCACCACCAGTGGCAATGCTGTTGTCACCACCAGAATCACCATTGCCATCATCATCATCACCACCACTTCCACCACCTTCATGATCTATTCCCACCGCCACCATCATCACCACAACAAGACCATCACCTCCATCATCACTTCCATCATCATCTCCACTACCACTGCTATCAGCACCACCATCATCACCATAGTTAGACCATCACCTCCATCATCATCACCTCTATCATCACCATCACCATTATCACCACAGCTACCACCACCATTTGCATCATCTATTTCCATACCCTCATCTCCCCACTACCACTGTATCACCACCACTATCACCACCACAGCTAGACCATCTCTTCCATCCTCTATTTCCACCATCATCACCACAGCGACCACCCCCGCTTGCATCTTCTATTTTCACCATCACCACAGCCACCATCACCATCACTACCATTATCATCATTTCCATCACCATCACTACCAGAATCACCATCATCACCACCCTCACTACAGTTACCACCAATCACCACCACCACCATTACTATCAGTCACCACAGTCACCACCACTATCCCAGCATCGTAAGTCACTTAACATAACCACCACTGCCATCAGGACCTCTGAAGCTGCCAACCACAATGTTACCAATACCACCAGCATCATCAGCATCACCACTATTATCCTCTCATGGCCACCTCCCTAACCCAAAGCACCAACAATATCAACAAACAGAAACCACACAGCCTCACCTTTTTGCCTCTGAAGATAATCCTTAACCACCATCAAGTACATAAAGGCACCCATAGGCTAGGAAACAGAACATCAACACATACCTGGAAGTGGTGATGGAGAAATGTGATCCAGCTTGACAAAAGAGGGAGAACTTGACAAGGCCAAATCTCCCTCTGACCAGGAATAGCAAGTGAATGTTTCTACTCCCTATCCTTTGCCCCTGGGAGACACCCACAATTTATCAGGCCTGCTGGACATAAAGATGGCCCCAGAATCTATGTCAATACAAGTGGCAGCCCAACCAGCTATGATAAGCTAGAAGTGGCTTAGAAGAGAAAGCCCACCTGAGTGCCTTAAATGACAGGATGTGCCCTCAAGGACCAACCTACCTTCTTAACGGGTAGATGTCCTTGGCTGGTGATGGAATTGTCTCAGAGATGGAGTAAAGCATCGTTGATAAGGGGAGAGGAGGAAAGTATAAGGGAGGCCTGTTTTGTGGGGCCTTGTGTGTAACCACTGAGGATTTCTGAGGAGGAACTACAATGTAAGCTGATGATATAGGCTGCCTAGAAAGACCCCCAACCAATCAGTCATGAGACAGATATCCTGCCTAGAGAGGCCCCGCTCAACCAGTAATGAGATAGAGAGCCTGCCTAGAGAGACCCCAGCCAACCATTGTCAGTTGATAAAAAGTACTTTAAAATGATAACACTTATAATACTCAATTTTAATCACTCACAGTGTTAATTGCAAGTAAAAAATCAGCACAGTTGTCCTTTGGGTTGGGTGCCATGATAGTTTCCATTTTACAAATTAGAAAACTGAGTCACAGAGAAACATAACCCTCAGTGTCACAGACACAGTAATTGGAAATGAATGGCCAAATGGGCTAAACGCCTTCCAGGATGGGATTGGGAAAATGTTTCCCCCTCACCCTACAATATCTTAGCTAAATTGTCTTTATTTCGAGTTAGAACCAACGGATTCGTTCCCTTCCTTTCATAGCAGTGGGGGGTGAGAGCCTCATCTTTTATGAGGCTGAGGGCAGCTGTTCTTCCCCCACCCAGCTGTCTTTTCGTGAAATAGGATAGGACAAGAATTCAGAACTTTTGGATACCAAGGAAAGGGCCCTGGAGTTGGAGGTCCGAGTTTGAGTCTCAGCTCATCCATCATTCTCTGTCTGCGTAACCCTAGCAACCAGCCTCAGGCTCACACTCTGACTCTCCTCTGTGCATGGAGACAGGCTCCCAGCGCTGCTTGGTTCCTAGGGTCATGGTGAAGACCAGTGAGTCTGTTTGCATGTGGGAAATCCTCTCCTACCACTTGTTCCCCTACCTGTGTGTCTGTGGCAAGTGTACAGTCATTCCTAGGGATATTTGGATACTGGACTCGATGGGTTACGAATTGGTCCAGAGACTCTGCCTTGCTTCTCATCTCCTGGCCTCAATGATCTTTGATTCAAGTTTCCCTGCAGTGCCTGGCTTCAGGCAGGGTCGGTCTGTCGCTCACGGAGAGGAACTGCACAGGTTCCCTTCCCGCAGACCTGCTCAGTGACCCTCTTTCCTTCTGGCCCTAAACCTTTCCTTTGGATGTCACAAGATGAGACACATGGGACAACAGACTCTACAACATGCAGGTTGAAAGTGGGAGCACAGTTTCTGGGAGCCTCTTGGCAGAGGTGTGTGAGCCTCAGGTGTTGCTTGCCCATCCCAATCACTCCTTGTCGCTGGCTTCTCTCAGCTCTGTGCTCTCAGGTGGCCCGTCAGCGGCAATGAATTCCTCTGCTGCCTCGGCCTCCCTCCCTCTCTCCCTCCTCTCCCGCCGTATCACTCATACCCATGAAATAGTAACATCTAAGCGTGGGCCTCACTCTTGGGTTCTGGGGAAGCCACATCTATGTGATACTAAATCTAGAACTCCAATGAATGTTTACCCTTTGTCACTCATGTTTGCAGCTCCTCGCCAGGGGTCCTACAAGAGTGTCTGGCACGTAACGGGGCCCAGTGAACGGTTATGGATGTCTGAGTGCAATTTTCAATTCGACTACTGCAAAGTAAATAATAACTTCATCCAGGTGGGGTTGGAGCTGGCAAGGTGCTTGTCACTGAAATTTGTCATCTATCCGTGATCCATGTATTCATCTGTCTGTCTGTGAATTATCTAGTTAGCTAGCTACCATCTACCCATGTATCTGTATAACTACTTACAACCTATGTATCTCCCTTTTATCTATCTGTCACCTGTATATCATCTATCTATTGTCTATCTGTTAATCTTATCTGTCTATCTCTATCTATCTATCTATCTATCTATCTATCTATCTATCTATCTATCAATCAATCATCCTCCCTCTGTTTATTATGTATCTATGTATCTATCTCTCTATGTGGCACATGACACATTTGCTAACTATCAAAGGTCAAAACTGTTTCTGAGAGACGTGGCTGTTATGATGGCAATGTCACATGTTAACTATGGCCTCCACTCCTCAGCTTCATTGTCTGTGAAACAAACAGGACAATATTGGATGTTGACATTCAGTGTCAGCTTTATGTGGAGTACTTGACAAGACAACAAATCAACCCATGACATTATTTTTATCGTTAATCATCATCACACTGCTGGTGACTGAACCCAGGGCTTTGTGCACAGTAGGCCCCAACTTGATGAAATTTTATTATTATTATTATTATTATTATTATTATTATTGTAATGTTAGAATTGCAAATATTGCATGAGAAAGAATATCCTGGAAACATTTAGGACAGGGTTCAAAAGTTTTGTGTGTGTCTGTGTGTGTGTGTGTGTGTGTGTGTGTGTGTGTGTGTGTGTGTGTGTGTTTGACTACAGGTATTTCATGGACTATTCTTATTATTTATTTCATCGATAATAATTCCTTAACCATCCACAACTTCTGAGAGTGCTGTAAAGCATGGACATCTCTAGACATGTTGAGAACTGTCTTTTTAATGATGGCGGATGGTACCATTCAGAAAGTGTAGCTGGTGGCTGGGAAAAGTCCTCTCCTCTGGGAAGATGGAAATCCATCCATCATTTCCAAGTCATATCCGAAAAGTGATCTCCCTGGCTCACCATAGGATGGGCACCTGCTGAGAAGTCAATCCCCAGGACTGGAGGGAGGAAATGAGGCTCCCCGGGCCTGAAAGGCGAAACCACAGGCTTGTCACACGTGGCTCAGCCCAATTAATGATGATGAAAACAGTATCCTTAAAGGACAGGGTCTGCTCACCCTCGACATGGCTCAGCCAACTTTGGACCAGAAACTAGTGCACTGAACACAGCAACCAGCCCGAGGCCTTTCCCATGAGGTCACCATGCTGACACATGGGTAAGTTTCCTTTCAGCTCAGACTCAGGCCAGAGGTGAACATGCTCATCATGGGATGACAAATGGCCACATCGGTACGTGCAAGCACCTGTCCCAGGTCATGTCACTGCACAGAGACAAAGCGTCCTGTGTGCATTGTATGTGCTGGGCTACACATTATGTATGTGATGGATTCTGGAGTATGTACTGTGTGTGCAACAGTGTGCACAGTGTGTGTATTGTATGCACTGAAGTGTGTGCATTGTATGAATATTGTGTGCTGTTTGTGTAGTATTGCAGATATCTGGTTCTATTATCATAATGCACATATTATATTGATTATTGTGTTGAAGGTGTTGTACGTACCCTATTGTGTGTACTGTCTACATTATATTGCATGCACTGCATTGTTCATATCATGCATATTGCATATGTGCATAGACGTGTGCATGTTTGTATCATGCATATTGCATATGTGCATAGACGTGTGGCCTTCTTTACCATCTCTGCTCTTGACCTCTCTCCCCTATACATCTGAAAGTATTCACTTTCATATATAGATCTGAAATAGACCCTTAAGTCTCTCCCCCTTTAGAACAGTGTATTTGTGTGTGTGTGTGTGTGTGTGTGTGTGTGTGTGTGTGTGTGTAGTAAATTTAGATGACAGTTGCTGATCTATAAATTCCATTCTGCTCATGTTTTTACTCAAGGATTTAAAACCTATCCCTCCAGCTGTATGGATGCATTCACACGCATGCATCTATACTCTGATTATTTGTTCCCAGTTTATGACCTAGTTCGCACCCCCATGCTTGCTGGGTTGGCCCCTAAGGATGGCTACCCTTTGCTTTGTTCCCAGCTCCCCTCCAGCACTCTAAGACTGATGCAAATCTTTCCACTGTGGATTTTTTTTTTTTGAGTCTTAAGAAGACCCATCTCCTTGAGAGTCAACTCCTCCAAGTCAAATTGAAATAAAGCTGTCAAAGCCACTCAGAGGGAACTCAACGCGGTCCTTCTCCATGCGTGCATATTTATGTGTCTTGTGTAAAGTGGGCTTTGGATGAGAAAAGAAGCCTCTGAGGACCCTCTCCCTGTGAAGACCTCATCCCTTCTTTTCAGGCCAGCTGTGTTTATCAAGCAAATGGGAGGGAAGGGCCAGAGTGTGGTAGTCTACTGTGCAAATATTTAGAACTAGTCAGATGTTCGGCAGCTTGTCTACACTAGGCCGGTGTTCTACAGTTTCATCTTGGGGCATCTGTATCCTTGCATCTCTAAAGGAGTGTCTTCCCAGAGAGACTGAACAGAGGCATGCTCCCCAGGATCCTGCTTTCATCTTCATCCAGTCTGGGGTTGGCAACTGTTTGTTTTTATCTATGTGTCTGTCATCCATCTATCATCTATCAATTTACCTCTTATTGTCTACTATTCCTTCCTGATTTTTCTCCCTCCCTTTACTCCACGGCTTCTGAATCAACAAGTGTGTGTGCATATGTGTGTGTGTGGGGGGGGGTGTCATCACCCTCAGCATGAAGCTCTGCAAGGCGCCGACGCCACCCGGCTGATGACGCCTGTGCAGAAAGCCAGTGAGGGACTTCAGCTGAAGCAGCCTCAGGAGGAGAACAAGGAGACAGAGGCATGCTCCAGGGGCTCAGCCTTGGGTCCCTGGAACAGGCCCTGACTCTCAGGAAGCACCGGAACTTCCGGACAGGGATAGATAGAGTCTTCAACCTGCCCGTCACAACTGGGGTGAACTTTAAAATGCCACACAGTGCCATTTGAATCTTTCTGCTAGACTGCAATACCCCATTCCCTCACTATGTGTGTGGCGGGGGTGGGGGGAACAGGGGTTGTTGGAGGACAGCCTCAGCTTGTCATTCACCTTGTTTTTTGAGACAAGGTTTCTCACCAGCCTGGAACTTGCTGATTAGGCAGACAGTGGCCGTGAACCCCAGGGATCTGCATATCTCCATATCCAGTGCTGGGATTCAAAGCTGCCACCCCAGTTCTCCCTCCCTCCCTCCCTCCTTCCCTCCCTTCTTCTTTCCTCCTTCCCTCCTCCCTCATTCCCTCATTTCCCTCCTTCCCTCTCTCCTCTGTCCATCCTTCCTTCCCTGCCTTCTCCCTCCCTCCCTCCCTCCCTCCCCCTCCCTCCCTCCCTCTCTCCCTCCCTCCTTCCTCCTTTTCCCATGAGTTCTGAGAATAAAACAGAACTCCTTGCACTTACAAGGCAGGCACTCTACACAGAGTGGCATCCACAGCCCTGCTGTGACATGGTAATACACTTGGAATAACAGCAAAGGAAATGTCAGCTTGGGACCCAACAGAGCAACACGATGGCCATTTGCAGGCACATGCACCTGGGCACATCAGTTCACCCACATGTGCTCACATGCATGTTTGTGTGTGCACGCGCACACACACACACACACACCACACATGCACAGGACACAAACCTTTTGGTAGCTTTCTCTTAGGGAAGAGGAGTTTATGAGTCCTGCACGTGAACCTATGTGGACATTAGACACTATGAGTGAGTAGTACAAAAATGATAACATGCCATTTCCGGGCTAACTCCAAAAAAGCAAATGAAGCATTTGGCATGCTGAGTGTCCAGGGAAGTCCACTCACCCATAGGCCTCCAACTTGGCACAGGCCCCTGCTCAGCTCAGCCACCAACAGGGCCTGCTGAGCCAGCTTCCCGTCATCCTGGCCACGTGCAGGGGCTCAGGAGGGCGTTCTCTATGCTGGCGTGTGAGGTGTCCTGCCTGACTCTAGCAGAACAGACATCGGCCATCTCTTCCAGACCCCGATCAGATTTTTGCCTCACAGAATAAATGAGCATGATTAAAACCAAGAACCAAACACAGAGTGGATTTACACTTTTGAGTGTGGAGACGAATTATAGACGGGAATACGAGTCTGTCACCTTGAACTATTCTTACCATCCTTCATAACAGTCAACTATTATATCCGAGGAACAGTCTACCACTGACAGGTAGCATGTAGTAAAGGTTCCCTAGGCCTCCCTTCCTGCTAAGCGCTTCACAAAATGTCCACAGACTCCTTGGAGCTGGGGAGGTGGGTATTATTTTATGCAAATGTGCTTTAATTTATTACTTAGTTTATTTTGAAGTAGTCTCAGGTAGCCCAGGCTGGCCTAGAACTTCCTATGTAGCCGAGGTTGACCTTGAACTTCTTGGTCCACCCGTCTCCACCCCTCAGTTGCTGGAATGACAGATAGACACATACCACCACACCCAGTTTATGCGGGGCTGGGGATAGAACCTTTGGGTGTGCTAGGCAAGCACCCTACTGACTGAATTACATCCTCGGTTCCATTTTTGTCTTCTTTCAGAACCATTTCCCACAACTCGTTCCTTACAAGCTGGTCAGCTTGAACTTGAACTTTGATCTCTCAGACTCACGCAGCACTGGTTTCCGGTGACTTCAAGGTCATGCATTAACTGTGATGTCTGATCATAGATCTTTCCATCTCCCATACTTCATGACTAATGATTAGCACCCCCTCACCCCCTAATTCTACTCCCTGCATGAAAACCAAGCTAGAGTTTCACAATAGACACTACAAGGCTCATTGTTCCAAAGGTGGGGTGCAGAGCCAGTTTTCTAGAGAAATCCCAGAGAAAGGAAACTTGGAAGGGACAATGATGAGTATACAGTTCCTCAAAACAATGGGAATTATCCCCCCAAAACTGTGGGTGCTGAAGGACGTGATTGGTGTAGGTCGGGAGACCCACTCACCCCAGGCTTCCAGTCTACGTCTTCACTGAGTGTGAGCCATGGGTAAAAACATCCCCCACCACACACCCGGGCTCTATTTACCCAGCTGTGTGGCTCAGTATCTGCCTGTCACAGTTTAATGGGCTCTCCTTTCTCTCTCTTCCACGGGAAGGGCGACAAAGAAGAAACAAAACCCAGGCCTCCCACTGAAGGGGCCTGGAGCATGCTGGGAAAACACTCCCACCTGAGCTGCACAAAAGAGTGGAGGAAGCTGGCTTGAGGCCAGACCGAGGCAGGCAGGCATCCATCCGGGCTGCCGGCCCGAGCAGGGAGGTCTGATGGCGGAGACTCAGAACTGACATCCTCCCAATCCAAAGGCAAACAGCCCTCGAGGTTTTTGCAGAGCATCAAGCTAGGGGTGGCAGCTACCGAGGGGCCTCCTGACTTTTTTTTTTTAAGAAATCTTTCTTATGAATGAAAGTGGACTTCTAGAAACACACACACAGCGTAGTGAATGTCTCGGCGAACTCACCAATTGAGTGTCCTTCCAGCTCAGAAAAAATAGAACATTGTCTGCCCTACATAACCATCCCATCTCCCTGCTCCTAACTCCCATCCATCTCTCCCCTCCCAACTTGTACCCATTTCCCCACTTCTAACTCGTATCCATCTCCCCCCCCCCCCAGAGGCACCCCTCTTGGGACTCAGAACAAATACTAAGGACTATGGGCTTCTGCATTTCGCATAAACCAAGTGTATTCCTAATTGGCTCTTACTCGTCGTTATAAAACACAATTCTCACTTCAAAGAGGACAGGAGAATTTATTCTGGAGCCAAATACAAGTGCTGTGGTCACAGACCCAGGTCACCCCCAATCCCATAATCCCATGCTTCGTGGTAAAACAGCTTCACAGCAACAGAACAACAGAAACATAAGTCAAAACATTACTCGGACCCATTGGTGGGTAATGTATACCTCAGGCAGGTAAGGCTACGTCAAAGTGGGAAAGTCTCCGCTACAGACCTCAGATGCTGTCTGATCTACCCTGAGTCATTTGGTTGGTCTGTTAAATCAATACATTCCGAAGTTCTGATCAGCTGATCATCCTTGCAGAACGCTCTTGTGTGCGCTGTGGTTGGATTCTGTGGGACTTTCCCATCATACATCCACTGCCATCTGTGAATCCTCTGTCAGGGAGTCAAAGATCTTTGTTTCTGTTGTGTGTGAGGCCGTTTGCTGAATGGCTGTGGCGCCCTGTGAATCTACCTTGACTTACTGGCCCATTCTACCATTGGTGGGCGTTTGAGTTGTCACCAGTCTGGAATTACTGTCAAGGGGGTCCCCATTGTACCTTGGTGTGTTCATGTCTGCTAGGCACCTTCCCAGGAATGAAGTGGCTGAGAGAAAGGACGTGTGTGTATCCATAGGGATGGCCAACTGGTTTTCAGAAGTATTTGCATTTATGTGTGACCTCACATCAACGTGTACATTTATGCACCGACATAAATTGGTGCTCATTCTTGTCAACCTTGGCATCCTCTGTCCTTTAGACTGTAGCTTTTCTGGTAACTTATACTATATCATGTGTTTCAGTAGGATTTCTGAGGTCACTACCAAAGCTGGTCACCTCTTTACATGCTTTTTAGTCCCCTTGGAGACCTTTTTGTGAAATATCAGATCATGTCTCATGCAGTCCCGGCTAACCTCCAACTCATTATGTAGCCACAGATGATCTTGAATGCCTGATCCTCCTGCTTCCCACATGAGGGGTGTGAATACAGGAGTGTGTGCCTCCATTCTCAGCCTAGTTTACATTTCTAAAGAAAACGTTCATAAGACACCCTCTGTTGACATCAGGGCTTCATCCCTGGAGTGCGCAGGGCTTTGCTGTGTGTTCTCAGAGCTGGGATGCCACTTGGTGGTGGGGTGTCTTCAGGCTGGCAGCTAGAGCAGTCTCTCACAGCCAGGGAAAATGCAGAACCCCAGGGTCTCCATTTTAGTGACTTTTCCTCATGCCTGCAACACAGTGAAACTTCCAGGAAGAAAGGCTTACTTTTTAGTTCAGAAAGCAAGGACAGTATGCCATGGTGGTAGCCCCTAGAGGCAGGTGGTCTCATGGCATCCATAGACAGGGAGCAGAGGGAGATGAACGCTGGTACTCAGCTCAGTTTCTCATTTTTTATTTAGTCTTGACCCCAGTCCATGGGATGGCACATCTCACGTGCAGGGCCAGTCTTTTCAGTTCAGTTTATCTAATCTAGACCCATTCCTCATGAGCATGCCATCTCCTAGGTGATCCTAGCTCTTATTAAGTTGACAGTATCAACCATCAACCACTATCAGCCATCACAAGGTCTGCCCAGACCCTCTGGATTGGCATGTCCTTCTTGACCGGGTTCCCGGGAGACTCTCTTGCAGAATGGAATGTTCTAGAACGTTTTAGTGTTCCACCTCACCTGTCCATATATATTCTAGACGGCCTCAGGCTGAACCTTGAGAAACACTGTTTCTCTTTATAAAAAAAAAATACACCAGAAGTCCTCAGCTCCTGGCATGGAGAGTCCAATTCCTGACACACATGGGGCTGAGCACGGTCACCTGATGCTGCTTCCAGGCTGAGAAGAAAACAAACACCTGTGTGCGTCTCCTACCAATGTACAAAGTAAGGTTCACACTGTCCTAGGAAAGAGGCCAGAGGCCTCAGCCAGCCGGAAGCCGGGCTCCCTCAAAGGGGATACAAGCTGGAGGTGCTCACATTTCCTGCAAAATGATCATCGTTCAGTTTCTTCCCAATGCTGAAGGCGTCCAAGAGCCTCTATGTGGGGTTGTTTTGTTAGTGGTATGGGGGCTGTTTCCACTTAAGATGCCTCTAAGTAAAGCCATCCCCATGTCCCATTTCCAAGTCTGCACACACCCAGGAAGACACATACATGGCTACCCAAGATGCACTTGGGTCAGAGGAAGAGGTGGGAGGTTGCAGATGAGAGCAGTATCCAGACTTCCAGGCCGGGATGGTCTGTTTTTAAAGCTTTGTGGAAACCGTCCTGGAATCCAGGCCTGAAACCCGCCACCCGCCCCAGTCTCTCTACATGTGGAGGCTGGAGGTGGATGTCAGTCACTCTCCACTTGAGACAGGGACTCTCCCTGGACCTGGAGCTCACCAGTTGGCTAGACTGGCCACCAGTGAGCCCCAGGATCTGTCTTCTACCTTATTGGCTCTGGGATCCCAGAGTATTTTGCCGTGCCCCTGCTGTTATGTGGGTACTGGGGACCACGCTCTGGTCCCCACTCTTTCCAATCATCTGTCCTCAGCCCCTGTAAAGGAATCCATGAGTATGAGAATATTCCAGCAGCAACGTTGCTCCTTTGACTTGGGAGGGAAACTGATCATATTTCTCCTGATGACTCTGCAGGGAACCTGAAGCCTTTGACACCCAGAACCCAGGGCTAAATATAGTTCTGCCCGCCCCCAGCCCCCCTTAATGATGAGAGTGTGTTCTGAGAAGCGCTTCATTAGGCTGGTTGGTCACCACATCATCTCTTATTGGGCATGTGCACAAACTTAGGCCTGTAGGTCTGTTGCTCTGTGTGGCTTTGTGGAAAACACTGTGTTTTAAATGAAGACAGTTGTGCACACTCAGGTCAGCCACGAAGCAAACAGCCAAGGTGAAGTCAGAATCAACAATAGTCCTTTACCTTCATGGTCAAGTATTGGGCGCGGTAGCTAAATTGTTAAGCGCTATAGTTTCATACACGCGGGCTCTGCTGATAGAGTGCTGTAAAATAACCTTTCCCTGGACTGAATATGCAGTTTAGGTCTACAGCACTTGCTTTTGCCATGCACCAGGCAGGGGTCCCACCTCCTGCCAAATAAGACACCGCACATCTTGTCTTGTTAGTGAGCAAGTCTGTGGGGTCATGTGACACCGGAGGCCCATGTTGGGCGCCTTCCTTCACCACTCTCTATCTTATTGGCTGAGGCAGGATCTCACTGAACCTGGAGCTTCCATTTTGGTGAGTATGACCAGTCAGTGAGCTCCAGGGATCCACCTATCTCACTCCTCAGGGTTTGGGTTCAGAAGTGTGGGTTGTATCTGGCCTTTATGGGATCTCTGGGTTCCCAAACCCATGTCCTCCTGCTTGAGCAGGAAGCATTTTGCCCATTGAACTATGTCTTTCAACAACCCATTCTTAACGGGCTTTTAGACAATTGGCTAATCCCTGTTCACCAGAGTTACCACAGACATGAAAATACATCACATCCCAGTGTTGAGATGGCTGTAGTGCCACTGTAGTGCAGGATTCTTCTCAGGTCTGTCATAATCTACATTCATTCATTTGTTCCTTCCTTCCTTCATTTATTCAATAATAATAATTGATAGTCGCCCTAGTATTTAAGACAAGGTCTCACTGCAGCCTAGATTGGCCTCAGAATTTCAATCCTCCTGCTCCAGCCCCCTGCATACTGTAATTATGGGCATGTGACACCATGCCCAGCAGTACCATATAATCTTAGGGAATCACTGCGGTGTGAGCTGTGTTTCATGGACCAGAATGTCACCCTGCAGCACATGAATGTACAGGATAGAATTACCAGTGTAGAGGGTTGGAAGTGGGGAGTTGTGGTGCGTGCCTTTATTCAATCCCAGCACTCCAGAGGCAGAGGCGGGAAGATTTCTGTGAGTTCAAGGCCAGCCTGGTCTGCATAGTGAGTTCCAGAAGAGTCAGAGCTATTTCTAAAAAAAAAAAAAAAAAAAAAAAAATGTGTGTAGGGCTGGAGACATGACTCAATAGCTAAGAATATTGAGTATCTGATAATTGTCTGTAACTCCAGATCCAGAGGACCTGGCACTCTCTTCTGGCCTCTGCAGATACCTGCGTTCATGTGCTCATATACACACATAGGCATACATATTTTAAAAAATTTAAATGCACATACATAATATAAAAATGAAATTTATTAGCAAAGGGATTGTGATCACAGGGAAGCAGAGTGACTGCATTTTTCATACTGGGTTTTCCTAACTATGCTAAAATAGTTAGCTGAGAATAGAAGGCCCCAGGGCTGTGAGGATGACTCAGTTTGACTTACGGTTGGTTAAAGCATAGGGGTCTGAAGAGATGGTTCAATAGGTAAGAGGCTTGCTGCACAGCCCTAAGGACTTGATGCCTAGAACTCATGTAAAGTTGCCGGGCACAGGGCTGGGGATGTGCCTGAGAGTCAGAGGCCAGGTCATGCCCAGCACCACAGAAACAAACCTTAACATGAAAGACACCCGGCACTATGACATGCATCTGTTTTCTCAATGACGGGGAAATGGGAACAGGGGGAATCTCTGGGGCTTGCTGGGTGGCCACTGAATCCATGAACTCCAGCTTCAGTGAGAGACTCTGTCTCAAAAGTTAAGGTGGAGCCAGGTATGGTGGTGCATGTCTTTAATCCCAGCAGAGGCAGAGGCAGGCAGATCTCTGTGAGTTCCAGACCAGTCTAGTCAACATAGTGAGTTCTAGGACAGCCAGGACTATATGGAGAGACTCTGTCTCAAAACAAAGCAAACAGATAAGGTAGAGGGTGTGATTGAGGATGTAAGCCTCTGGCCTCTAGCCATAAGGACAGACACACATACACACACACACACACACACACACACACACACACACACACACACAGAGAGAGAGAGAGAGAGAGAGAGAGAGAGAGAGAGAGAGAGAGAGAGAGAGAGAGGCAGACAGACAGACAGACAAACAGACAGAGACAGACAGACAGGAAAACAGACAGAGACAGAGAGATACACCGTGAGAGGGACTACACTATTATTCTTTTCTTACTGATCTGGAGGTGGGGGCCTGATGCATGTTAAGCAAGTGCCCCGTGGCTGAGCAGCGCCACCAGCCCCAGAATGCATCATTGTCAACAATGCCCTGCCAATAATCAGCACAGGATTTTATCTGACCAACCGCATGACACATTCCATGAAAACTGCTGGGAAGCCTGGTGTGGGAACATACAAACTCTTCAAGATGCCTGGACTCCAATGAGGTAGCCAGATGCCGAAGGGCAGCCGACAGCTCGGGCGGGCAGGCTCTGCCATCTGTGTGTGGGGTTTTGAATGTATTATCTCCCCGAATGCTCACCACATTCTTAGTTTTCATCTCATTTTTATTGACGAACAGAGCTGAAATGAACCGACCTCCCCCCCCCCCCATCCGCCATGGTGGGTTTGCTTGGATAGTTGTGACTTGACGCAACTCAGGATCACCTGGGAAGAGAGTCTTAGTGGGGAATTCTGTAGCTCCAATTGGCTTATGGGCATGAATGGTGGGGGAGTGTCTTGATTATTAACTGATGTAGGAAGGCCCAGTCCACTATGGGTGGCACCATTCCCTAGGCAGAGGCCCTGAACTGTGTAAGAGTGTAGAAAGGGAGGGGAGAGCGAACAAGGGTGTATGTGCCTTCCTCATTGCTCCTGAGTGGGATGGGAGGTGCCTGGCTGCTAGAGTTCCTGCCTCGACTTCCCCTCAGCGACAGACTGTGACCTGGAATTGTAAGTTGAATCAGTCCAAAGTTGCTTTATGTTGGGGTAACTGAGATCGAATGAGGATAGCCTCTGAGTTTAGAGTACTCTGCCATAAATATCATGGTGGAGTTTTCCTATCTGATAAAGGCAAGGCAGGTGAGTGGCGTTAGAGGAGTAGGAACAGATGGAATAACAGAGATGTGTTCGTTCCTCCCTTTGGCCCCTGTCTTGCTGGCTTCACACCACAACACCACCTTCTCCAGCAAGCCTTTCCTGATGCCACAGACTGGTTTAGCCGCCTCTCCCATACCCCTTCTTGGTTAACAGGAATGGACATGGAGCGGGTCATGGTGCCATGGTTTACTTAGTTAATACCCTCTCCTACTGGACACCAGTCTCCACCCAGATGAGCACGGTCTTCACCTAGCTTGTCATGGCTGCCCTCTCCGAGTGCCCTCCCAGGGCGCGTCACCTTCAATATTCAGTTACTGACTGAATCTGCAAGGAAGAGTGCTCCCCGCAATCCAGTCGCAGCCCCCCATGGCTCATTCATTGTCACATTGGCACGTTTCTTGACCAGTTAGAAGTCAGCTAGCCTCTGAGGTAGGGGGGTGGGGTGTGCACCTGTGAACAGGGTTGCTGTGTCTCAGGAGACTAATAAACAGGAAGTGTGTCCCAGGTGCACGGGTGTGAAGTCAGGAGATATGGCTGCTGCACGGGGACCTGGGTGGGTGCAGATTTTACTGGGGTTTTCAGGGAACTGTCTCCCGAAGAGATTTGTTTGCTCCAGCAGAAGACCCTACTCCTCTCTGTGTCTACTCTGCCCCCGGATTCTTTACGTCCCACTGCAAAAACATTTTGGGGGATTCAGATGGCCCAGCAGGTAACTGGCATCTTGTGAGCAGACTCTGTGGACTTCCTGAGTTGCCTGCTTATGTGAGGTGACCCACATGGCAGGGACCTGGAAGTGGACTTGAGAAAAGAGCTAGCAAAGAGCAGGAGCCCTCAGTTCAACAATCCACGAGGACCCGAGTCTTGCCAAGAGCACAGTGGTTTTGAAAGGGAATCCTTTGCTACTTACTTTCAAAGACTTCAAACCCTGACAACTTGTGTGAAGCCCTGGGAGAGACCCAAAGTAGAGGAATCTGTGGCTAAGTCAGATCTAGCTAGACTCCTGACCCGCAGAAACTAGAAAATAATACATCTATAGAAGCTAAGATTTTTTAGAAAATGATTTGCTTATTTTTATTTTATGCCCATTAATTGGTCTTTTGCCTGCAAACATGTCTGGGTAAGTCTGCAAACATGTGACTCCCTGGAACTGGAGTCACAGACAGTTGTGAGCTGCCGTGTGGGTGCTGGGCATTGAACCCAGGTCCTCTGGAAGAACAGTCAGTGCTCTGAACCTCTGAGCCATCTCTCCAGCCCCATAAACTAATCTTTTGATAGTTTCTTGAGCAGCACAGCTGACTAATACAACGATGGAATAAGAGTGGATTCCTGACTGTGTGGAGAACTGAAACCAAACAGGCCGGGCCTCACGCATGCATGCCATGTGTTTAATGCACTGAACAACCTCCTTGCCTGAGAATTGGATACTTTCAATGCATGTATTTTTTAAATTGCAATTTATGTGCGGATGGGGAGGCATGTCACGGTACACACGTGGAGGTCAGAGGACAACTTTAGGAGTCATTTCTCTCCTTCCACCATGGGGGTGCCCGGGGCCAAACTCAGGCTGTGAGACTTGACGATGGGCAATGCCTTTAGCCACTAAAGCCATCTCTCTGGGCCTCACGAATATTTCTGCAGTAGGATGAAAAGACTCTGAGGGCAGAGTAGCCGAGGAGAAGGACAGGGCCATCTGTTGGAACGAAGGAAGAGGTTTGTGGTTTGAGTACTTTGAGAGCCTTAGAAGGTTCTGGATCACTCTGGGGTTCTTAATGGCTAAAGTGCATATCTGCCTTTGATCTCAGCTTCTGTTTGGTGTTGTTTTCAAGTCCCCGGGGCAGCCCTGTTAAGGTTTGCCTACTTGCTGAGCACAATTAATGCAGTGTGTAAAGATTTCATTAGCATGTGGAGAGGCTGGGATAAATCTCCCGTCATTGTGGTAATACTAATTATTTCATCTAAAAATGTGCAGCCCTGTGACTGCACTTTGATCAAAAGGAAAGTTGTTTGTTTCCCCGAGGAGCCCAGCTCAGCCCCACATGAGACACATTTATTCGGGGTGGATGGGGTTTCTTGAACTGTAGATTTCACAGGGATGTGTCATTGGCAAGAAGAGGGTGGGTAGAGGAGAGGGGGCAAACCGGGCTTACCTCCTGCTGGGAGGCGCTCAGGAGCTAGAGCCTGGATGCACTCCCCTCCTCTGGCCTCATCCTCTTTCTTTGGCTGTGATGAAACTCTAACAAGAAAAGCAACTTGAGGGAGGAAAGGGTCACATTTGGCTGGCACTTCCAGGTCACGGTCCATCATTAAAGGGCATCAGGGCAAGAACTCAAGGTGGGAACCTAGATGGCCTGCCTGCTAGTCCATGAAGTATTATCTCTCATCAGGGAAGGCACTCACAGCCATGGAAGTGGTTATGGAGGATGCTTCCTGTTGGCTTGTTTGTAGGCTCATGCTCAGCTGGCTTTCTTACACAGCCCAGGACCACCTGCCTAGGGAATGGTGCTACCCACAGTGGATTGGACCTTCCTACCGCCATGTCCCCTACAGATGCAATCACAGGTTAATCTGACCTAGGTAATTCCTCAATCCAGGCTTCTCTATTCAGATGACCCCAGGCTGCTTCAACATGCTGATAGAAGATAATTAGGATACCCTCCTTTACACGTTTATGTTGTCTTTTCTTTCTTTCTTTTTTTTTTCTTTTGTAGAACTCATCTATAAAGTCTTGGGTGATCTCTTGGGAAAGCTAGTTAATCCTTTGTGTGTTAGTTATCTGAGGTGTGAGTATTGGTCTTCTGCACTTGAAATCCAAAATTCTGGGTTCAGACCTTGGTTGGGCAGTGCCATCATTTCCTCCTAAGATGGAAGCTTCTGGAAAGCCAATACATATACATCGCATTCACTATTTGCTGAATAAATAAATGGCACATGACATCTAGAAAGGCCCTGGGAAGGGCCGTCTTTCTTGGCCTCACTACCCATTCCTCCTCCCAGGCCTCACTCCTCCTCAGCTCTCTTCTCACCCTCCACCTCATCTTCTTCTCAGATTTGGGAGAAGGAGGGTGTGTTGCTTGAAATGAGAGAAGTCTTCCTTAGGCTCAGGCATTGGACCGCTTGGTCCCTGGTTGGTGGCACTGTCTGGGAAGGTTTAGGAAGTGTGGCCTTGCTGGAGGAAGCATGTCACCAGGGGCGGGCTTTGAGTGTTTATAGCTTCACCAGCCAGTTCCGGTTTGCTCTCTCTGCTTCACACTTCATGGTGGAGTTGTGATAACTCAGCTCTCTGCTCCTGCCACCACGTAAACCATGTCTCCCACTGTGGGGGACTCTTACCCCTCTAGACGTCCAAGTCAAAAATAAACTCTGACTTCCTTCTGTTGACAGGGTTCCGACTTGTTCTTCCTTTTCAAAGGGGTATTTATGTTTAGGGAGGTGGTTGGTAAGCTCTATGGCAGTTCTGGGCTTAGGCACTCCCCCCACCCCATCTCCAAAAAAAAAAAAAAGAAAAGAAAGAAAGAAAGAAAGAAAGAAAGAAAGAAAGAAAGAAAGAAAGGAAGGAAGGAAGAAGAAAAGAAAAGTCACCCCGAGAATCAAAAGCATGAGCAGTGACTAGATTTTCATTCACAGCTCCTCACAATGAAATATTCATACTTCATCAATTCAGACACCCACACACCCTGCCATCCCTCACTTATTCGTTCACTCATTCCCCAATTCACCCATCCTGATGGGTTGAGTAGATGGGTCTGAAGGAGTTATAAGCCCAGCCTTGTGCTAGGAACAGGGAAGACCATGGTGATCAAAATAGATACTGGCTGTTCTTCCCCAGAAGGTCCTGCAGTCCAGTGCTGGTAACTCACAGACTGCTAGAGATCAGGAGGTTATGTGAGGAAGGACAGTACATTAATCTGGAATTTGTGGCTCTCTACAAGTCCAAAATTATTTTTTTCTACTTCTGTAAGAAAGTTCCATTGGAGTTTTGATAGTGCTGACTTTGAATCTATATTCAGCTTTTGGTAGTTTGGACGCTTTAACAATAGTAATCCTTTGAGCTCTTCAATCTGTTTCTCTGTCTTATTTTCTTTCATCTGTATCTTATATTTATTGCTATATAATCCTTTGACCTTCTTAGGTAAGTTTATTCCTAAGGACTTATTTATTTACTCACTTGCTTTGTTTATTTATTTATTTATTTATTTGAGGCAACTTCTTACCGTACAGACAAGGCTGGCCTTGAACTTGCAGCCACCCTTCTGCCTCTGCTTGCAGAGTGCTGGGATGAGAGGCATGAACCACCACATCTAGAAATTGTTGGATACAAGTAAATGGAACTAGATTGATTTCTTTTTTACCCAACTCAAAAACAGGTATGCATATGATTTTTAATCTTGATTTTATGTAGTAGAACTTACCAGAAGAACTGTTGATTCTGGCATCTTCTTTGTTGGGCGTGTTCATGACTATTGGATTATTCCATCTATTTGTTATTGACCTGCTAAGTGTTTCAGTTTATTGGTCTCAAGAGACTGAATATTTCAAGGAATCCACTTTGTTCAAAGCTGAGGTATAGCTTTTTCATATTCCTCCTTTATGGCCATTTTTAAGTTTCTGTGACATTATTTGCCATGCTACTCTGTTTTTTCCTGTCATCTTTATTTTTACTTAGTCAAACGATGGGTTTGTCATTTTTAATTTCTCTTTTCACAGAGCAGTTAGCTCCTCTATGCCCTCTATCCCTTTTCAGTTTTCAATTCCTTCCTTTCTGTGGTAGTCTTTATTATTTTCTATCTTCTGCTGACTTTGGATTCAGCTTGCTTGTTTTTAGTTCCTTGAGGTGCAATGTTGATAGTTTATTTGATTTCTTATTTTAAATATTGATGTAAATCACTGTAAACATTGTTCTTACTACCTTTTAAAGGAAACCCGTAATTTTTCCTTGTTATTTTCCCCTATTTGCCTTTTTAATAAAAATTTTTGTGTGTTGTCCAACAGTTTAATTTTAAGCATGTGTGACCTCCTTGCCTGTGTTCTTTAGTTATCAATTCTGGTTTCACTTCACCCTGGTGAAGAAGACACTCAGAGTGTCCCATTCCTCTAAAATGTGTTAAGACTTATTTTGTTGGCAGAGGACGCTTCCGGTATGCTCCGGAGGAGGTGTCTTCCGGCTGCTCTTGGGTAGAAAGCCCTGTGTCGTCTGTTAAGCCCATTTGGTCTCTTGTGCTGTTTGAGTCTGCTGTTTTCCTATTGATTTTCTGTCTGAGTGATCTATCTGTTATTGAAAATGTGGTATTGAATTCTCCTATTATTGTACTGCTGTCTATTTCTCCGTTCAGGCCTATCAATACTTGGGTTTTTTTAGATTTACGTTGAGCGCACACAACATGTAATCGGTTCACCTTCCTGTTGAGTTTGCTTCTCTTTAACATTACGCAATGACCTCGCTTCCCTCTTGTGATGGGCTCTTAAGTCTATTTTTGCTTAATATAAGCATGGCCACTCCCATACTCCTAGGGCTAACATTGACATAAAACATCTTTCCCCATTCCTTAACTTTCGACATAGGTGTGTCCTTAAAGCTGCAGTGAACCCTTACGAACAGCACCCAATTGAATCTTCTTTATTAACATGTCCTCAGCCACTCCAGATTACTTGACTGATGAATTCAATCCACTTACAGTAGAGACATTATTGATAGGTACGGACTTATTACTGGCGTTTTCTTAATTGTCGTTTCTTTGTTTTAGAGGTTGTTTCTCCTTTCTCCCTTGTCTGTTACTTTCCTTTGTGGTTTGTTTATTTCCTAGTAACACATTCTGATCATTTTTTTACTCCTTCTCTGTTCTTGTTTCTATGACAGTGGTTGCCATGAAGCTTACATAAAACTTCACAGGTCATAACACTACTTTTACCCAATCATTACTCATCTTTAATTACTCTTGAAAACTCTACAATTTACTGTCCATGCCCTTATTTTAAGGAATGGATGTCAAAATTTACTTCGTTTCCTATTATGTATCCATTAAGTGTGTGTGTGTGTGTGTGCTATAATTATTACTTTAATCTTTTACCTCAATGAAGACCATCACCCTACTATCACATGACTCTATTTCCTATGCATTTACAGTGATGTTACACTTGGATATTTGTCCTCAGCACCTTTTGTTTTAATTGGAACAATCCCTTTTAGTAGGTAATGACACCACCACCACCCCCAGAATCTGTTTATTTAGCAACATCTGGATCTCCTTGATTCTTTTTTTTTTTTTTTTTTTTTGGTGATATATATTTTTTATTTTACAATACCATTCAGTTCTACATATCAGCCATGGGTTCCCCTATTCTCCCCCCTCCCACGCCCTCCCCTTACCCCCAGTCCACCCTCCATTCCCACCTCCTCCAGGACAAGTCCTCCCCCGAGGACTGTGATCGACTTGGTAGAATCAGTCCAGGGAGGTCCAGTCCCTTCCTCCCAGACTAAGCCAAGTGTCCCTGCATAAGTTCCTGGTTTCAAACAGCCAACTCATGGAATGAGCACAGGACTTGGTCCCACTGCCTAGATGCCTCCCAAACTGATCAAGCCAATCAACTGTCTCACCTATTCAGAGGGCCTGATCCAGCTGGGAGCCCCTCAGTCTTTGGTTCATAGTTCATGTGTTTCCATTCATTTGGCTATTTTTTTTCAATAATTGAGTAAAACTGAAATTTATTATATGCCACAGTCGTCCTAGGGACCTCCATGCTATATATATAGCCTCTATGGTTCTATGGGTTGTGGTCTGATTGTTCATTTTATATCTAGAATCCACCAATGAGTGAGTACATACCATAACTGTCTTTCTGGGTTTGGGTTACCTCACTCAGGATGATCTCCACTGTTGGTGGGAATGTAAACTTGTACAACCACTATGGAAATCAGTATGGCGGTTTCTCAGAAAATTAGGAATCGAACTACCTCAAGACCCAGCCATCCCACTCTTGGGCATATACCCAAAGAATGCTGATACATACCATAAAGATACATGCTCAGCTATGCTCATAGCAGCACTATTTGTAATAGCCAGAACCTGGAAACAACCTAGATGCCCATCAACGGAAGAATGGATGAAAAAAATGTGGTACATATACACAATGGAGTACTACTCAGCAGAGAAAAACAATGAAAGCATGAAATCTCCTTGATTCTTAAAGAGTGGCTTTGCTGTGCATAGAGTCCTTGATTGACAGGTCTGTTTCCTTTTAGCTTAGCACTGTAACTCTGTTATTCCAGTCCTCTGGCCTGATGCATTTCTTCTGAGAGACCTGGTTGTATTATAAGGGCTCCCTTGTGTATCACACTCCTGCTAGTTTCAAAATCCTCTCCTTGTCTTTGACTTTTGATGATGTAATTACAGTGTGACCTGGATAGGTCTCTGAAGCCTCTATAACAGCCTTTGGAAGCCTTTGAGGTTGAGGAACCTGGATGCGAATTTCCCACCTTGGACTTGGAAAGTTTTCGGTTCGTATTTCTTTAGGCATCTTCTTCTTCAATGTGGCATATTTGGGGCAAGCTTCATTTTTGTGATATGCTCTCAATGCTCACCAGCTTTGTCCAAGTGTCTCCTTAGAATCCAGTACAGAGCCCCCAAGCTGAGGAAAGGGTTAAAGGATTCTAAGCTGTGGTGATGTCTACTCATTATAATGATGTCTACCTATCAGAAGCCAGAGATGGCTGGTAGATGAATGAGGGTAAGTCTTGGGAAATTCAGAGAAGGGGAAAGAGTCTGGTGAACTAATGATAGACACAGAAAGACCAAGGTTATAAGTTATCGGGATCCAAGAGTATGGTACCCAAGAGGAAGGTATCAATGAATGACACAGTAATTTTATGATTATTGATTTATATTCTGAATATTTATTGATACTCAAATAGGCACAGTTGTAAAGAAACAATTTTGGCCACACATACCAAGAACCCTCAAATATATATGTGTCATTCAGTAAATTAATTTTACTCAGAGTTCTCTCTCTCTCTCTCTCTCTCTCTCTCTCACACACACACACACACACACACGTCTAAAATATACACAAGGCTACAGGTACTGGTTTCCTGATGAAGCCTTATCTATAACAGCAGCAAAGAATTAGGGACATCCCCAAAGTCCAACATGAATGATTGGCTGAGTTAAAGAACACCCCTGTTGTGGCGTTGAGTCCATGGTTCAGCTATTGCCTCTCAACTTTGATTCCATCCTCTCACTCCTGGCTCTGTGATGTTGAGCTGGGCTCTGCAGTCATGTCTGTGAATTGTTGAACTAGTAGGTGGGGCTCAGAAGGCAACAGGAAGGGGAAGAGAGGAACCCTCCCCTTCCTGATAGCTTGCAGTTGTTATCAAAGGCATGGAGGTAGCAGAGATAAGCTTCAGTGGTGGGACCCTGAATCCACTCTAGTCTTGCAGTCTACCCAAATCTGCTTTGTTGGGCCTCCTTGAGGGTTCCAGCACTAGTGGATACTACCTGGTCTTCAGAGGCCCTAAGTCCCTCCTAGATCTGACCCATGTTGAACATTCTGACAGGATTCAATGATCCAACCCCAAAACTGAGGAATGGCAACTGCCTCTCCAATTAACCACCTTGGTGGTACCACACTGTTCTCTCTTTTTAGGACTTATGATTACCTGGTTACAATGCAACATCTTCCATTCTATCTGAAAAGGAAACTTAGTCAGTCGGGGAAAAACAACCAACCAACTAATCACAAACCAACCACCAACCAAACACCAATCAACAACTAACCAACTACCAACCAACCACCAACCAACCAACCTACCAACCACCAACCAACCAACCTACCAACCAACCAACCAATCACCAACCACCAACCAACCAACCACCAAATAACCAACCAACTAACCAACCAACCAACCACCCACCAACTAACCATCAACCAACCACCAACCAACCAACTAACCAGACAACCACCAAACAACCAACCACCAACCAACCACCAACCAACCAACCAACCACCCACCCACCAACCACCAATCAACCACCAACCAACAAACCAACCACCAAATAAACAACCAAACAACCAAACAACCAATCACCAACTAACCATCAATCAACCACCAAACAACCAAATAACCAAACAAACAACCAACCAAACAACCACCAAACAACCACCAACCAACTAACCAACCAACCAACCAACCAACCAACCAACAAGCCAATCAACCAACCAATCAACCAACTGACCAAGCAAGCAAACAAACAAACAAACAAACAAACAGGCAAAACCATGAGGACCTGGGTTCCAGCATCCAAGTGAAGAAATCTGGGAGTGTTCTTGAATCCCCACGTCTGAGGAAGCAGAGACCAGGGTTTGTGAACCAGATGGTCCAGCCTTCTCATGAGTTCAAGGTTCAGTGAGAGATCTTGTCTCCACAAAGTAGTAGACCTGAGGAACCACACTCTCATACATGCTTATATTTACTCATACACACGTGTGTATACCTGCACATGTATGTGAGTATACATACTCCTCTCTTCCTTTCTCCCCCATCTCTCTCTCTCCCCCTTTTCTCTTACTCTCTCTCTCTCTCTCTCTCTCTCTCTCTCTCTCTCTCTCTCTCTCTCTCTGAAGATGATGAGTTAGGAAACTTGGAGATGGTGGTTGATGTAGTAATACTGTGGGAGAGGACACAAAGAAGTCCACATAGTCTTCTCTAGTACCTATGGTCCCTTATTACAGTCTTCTCTAGCAGGCCAGGTGTGGTGGTTTACGCTTTTAATCCCAGCACTCTGAGGCAGAAGCGAGGAGATCTCTGTGAGTTCGAGGCCAGCCTGGTCTTCATAGTGAGTTCCAGGACAGCTGGGACTACATAGAAAGGCCTGTCTCAAAGCAAGCAAACAAATAAACAAACACCCCCCACCACAATTGATCAATTAATTTAACAATTTAATTTAAATACACATATATTTTTTTCTGGTGCTTTCTTTCTCCAACCCAGATCCTCACTGATAGAGAAAATGATGAAGTAACAAAATAAATTTCACACATCATTATGTAGAGGGGGAAAGAAGTTAAAAAAAAAAATGCTAAGATAAAAGTAACCATAGTCTGGTGTGGTACCCACACCTGTCTGTAGTCTCAACACCTCAGAGGTGGAGGCAGGAGGGTCAGGGGTCAGAGGTCAGAGGTTATCCTCTGCTATATGGCAAGTTCAAGGCCAACTTGGGATATAGGAGATGCTAAGTCTAAATAAGGGGAGGAGGAGGAGGAGAACATGTTACCAGTGGTGGTCTTTGATGAGCCCTGTGCTCATCCATGGGACAGAAAGTCCTTATGACCGGACCTGAGTACATATATCCCCCGCTGCTGTCTCACACGGATGGATTTTCCTCACCATGTCTGTGTCTTCTGGAGGCCTCTGACTTGTCATCGGATCACCACACCCTGTGCAGGCCCTGATGGGGCCCTGGGTGATGTTCCTTCCCCCAGGAGCCCAGGAGGCTCCCTTTGATGTGGGTATGGTCTAGGAAAAGAATCACTTTGGAAAGAGAGCCTGAGTGATCGCAGGTCCGTTGCCGTGGTAACAGAGCTGCATGTTCTGGAAGTCTGATTTTGTTTTAGGATGTGGTGGCTGCTAATTACAGACAGCTCCAAGTCCCCTCCAAGCATCCCCTAGGATGCTCTCTCTCTCGTCAAGATTGCTGACTGTTCTTTTCTTTTGAACTCCATTTTTCCTAGTCTTTTCGTGATTTACTTTAATATATTCACATACATGCGTATGCACATCCCATATAATAGGTGTTATAGAGATAAAATGGGGGGAGGGATGGAGAGAGGGAAGAAAAGAGAGCAAAAGAGACGTGGAGGGGGTTTGTCATATTGGTGCTGTTTGCTTTCTTGGTTGTTATGGAGACCAAAAGCCAGATTAGAAACCCAAAACAGTTAAGCCAGACTCCGGAAGGGAAGAGCGGGCAGATGGGCTCGAGGTAGACGTTGGCCCAGCCGTGATTCAGAAGGAACAGGTTTGGGCCTTAGGAGAAGGCAGCAGAGAGGTGAAAGGGGCGTGAAGCAGAATGGGGATGAGTCAGGGCCCTGGAGGCTGACTCCCAGGTCCTCTGTGCTCGTGTGCAGACAGGGCGTCTTCCGCAGCACTTTCCATGCTTTCTACGGAGGCTCTGCCTAGAAGCACCGTCTGCTTCCTTCTTGCCTGTGGTCTGAGCTCTGGACTTCACTGCTTGGAAAACTGAAGCACCTTTTGGGGTGTTGGGGAATCTTTGGCATCAGCCATGATCCCCTCAAGATCTAGTGTTTATCCGGAATGTGGGCTGCAGAGGACCGTAGAGGACCGTAGAGGGCCACAGAGCCACCTGTATTTCAGGCTTTGGCCTCCTCCATCTATCTGCCTTGGGCTACACAGCAGCCATAAGCTACGTACAATTGGCTCCCTGGAATCTTTAGAAGGATTTGATTAGAGCATAGAATAAGAGATCGCTTGGGAAAAATAATGAATGAATGTGTGTAGGGGCTGGAGAGATGGCTCAGTGGTTAGGAGCCCTGACGGCTCTTCCAGAGGACCGGGGTTCAATTCTCAGCGCCTACATGGTAGCTCACAACTCTCCGTGACTCTAATTCCAGGGGATCCAACACCTTCACATAGACATATGTGCAAAACATCAATGTACATAAAAATAAAAATGAAAAAAAATTAGAAAATTAAATAAAAAGAAAAGAAAATTAAGGTGTGTGTGCAGCCATGAGGTTATTATTGATGTCAGGTGTCTTTTTTCCATCACGTTCTTATTTATTGAGATATAGTTTTTTTTTTAATTCAAACTCAGAACTCACTGGTGTGGTTAATCTATGGAGCAGCTTGCTTTGGGAACCCGTCTAAGCCTTCCCAGGCTGGACTTTGAGGTGGGTGGCCCTTGGTCACCTGGCCTTTGGACCTGTTCCCCAGTCCTCTGCATTTTAGCAGCTGCTGTATCTGCCTAATTCCTGGAACAAGTCTGAGGTCTCAGAGCGGGTATATTTCGTCACCGGACATTGAGGCACATCATGGCGCCCTGCTCTGCAAGCCCCTGGGAGGCTGGATGTTGTCCTAGGCGTCGACTGCAGGGATCCTGGGAATGCTGAGGGCAGTGTGTGTGTGTGTGTGGGGGGGGGTGCTCGCCCTACCTAGAGTGGAGCATCTGCTCTGCGACACCAAGCTGTGCCAGGCAGTTACCAGTCAAGCAGCTGGTCACACTCCCCTGTGCTGTCTTGGCTGGTGGCCTGACCTACTTCATGTTCACACAGGCCCGGAGCTCATCCAGACATAACCCCCGGTTGAAGGTCCAGGAGACTGACTCATCTCTCTTTGCCATTTATGCATTTTTTAGAAAGGCAGCTCATTGGTATGGCTGGGGTCACCCCGTGGCCCCTTAAGAAGCTTTTCAAGTGTATGAGGCTTGCTCTAGTTGTCCTCGACCATGCGTGGCTCTCTGCTGGTCACCTCACCAGCAAGCCTGGTCCTCCTTAACCACGTAGGTGAGGCAGAGGACAAAGGAGTTGGTCTCGCAACCAAAGAGACCGGGTCATGAACCCTGGTCATGCTGTTTCTTGGCTGAGGCCAAGTTGTTCAAGATGACGAACTTCGGTAATTTCCTTTCTTACTAAGTAGGTTAGTTAGGCACAGATAACATCAGTGCCAGAGATGGCCGTGAAGATTGAGCACGATGCTGTTTGTCCAATGCCTGTCAATAGATATCAATGAATTAGCATCTGCTGACCCTACGCCAGGCTTTGTAGGAAGGCTGGACATCCATCCACGTATGTAACCTCCCCACCAGCTCGGCAGATTGTCCCCTGCTTAACAATGGGGAAGCAGAGACAGAGAGGTAAGCTCCCCCGCCCCAAGGTGGTCTGGGTTCCTAAGTAAGTCGGAAAGCCAAGATTGGAAGGAAGGCCTTGTGGCTCTAAGCATCAGTCTGAGCTCCCCCTTAAGAAGTGGCCGTGACAGTGCTGTGTGAATCCAGTCACCTCAGGACTTCCTGTGAACTGTTTGAACCCCAGGGGGAAACTCAAAAATAACTCCAGGAGTCTATTTTTCCACCTCGGGAAGCAATATTGGATCCCAGGCTTTGAGGTCTCCATAGTGCTAGACATACTTATAGCAAAATATAACTAAATTTTCTCTCTCTCTCTCTCTCTCTCTCTCTCTCTCTCTCTCTCTCTCTCTCTCTCTCTCTCTCACACACACACACACACACACACACACACACACACACACACACACATTTTTCTCCCTTCCACCTCCTCTTTCCTCTCTCCTTTCTTTCTCTTTCTCCCAGAGGGACTCTTAGTCTCTTATTTGAAGTAAACACTACCAACCGGGGGTGGGGAGGGGGAGAAAGGAAAAAAAAACACAGAAATCAAGACATCAAGACCTCAGCCGAGGTTGCTGACAAGACCTTTGATCTGACCGGAAAGAAATATAAAGGAAGTCGCAGAGAGCTCTCTTGACTGATTTCCGTCTAAACTAAGAAAAATCGACACCAGTCCCTGAGCCCCTGATGAGGAGCGGCAGCTGACCTGTGCTCAGCATGGGAAATCCAGATGTCACGTGGGCTGTGGGGCCCAGATACCTACTGAAATCAGGACACGGGAATGGGGTGTCGTGAATCTGTTCTGGTGGGAGGTGGTGGGTAGGGGTCTATGAAGATGGGCTTGACCACTCGGTCAAGTGAGAGAGAACAGTGGCAGAAAGTGTCTTCTCATCTCCTCTCTCTTAGACACCTGATCCTTCTGCCCCTACATAGCCGCCCCAGGAATGATGGGGTCTGTTATTTTCATCTCCCACGTGAGAACACTGAGGGTTAGGGCTCACGACTGCCATGGTTGATACCACCTCTGTGACTCTGATACGGGGCCACCAGACTACTGATCTCTTTTAAAGATTTATTTTTTATTTGTTCTTTGTGTGTGTGTGTGTGTGTGTGTGTGTGTGTGTGTGTGTGAGAGAGAGAGAGAGAGAGAGAGAGAGAGAGAGAGAGAGAGAGAGAGAAAGAGGGAGAGACAGACAGAGAGAGAGGGAGAGAGGGAGAGAGGGAGAGGGGGGGAGAGAGAGAGAGAGAGAGAGACAGACAGACAGAGAGAAGGAGAGAGGGAGAGAGAGGGGGGAGAGAGGGAGAGACAGAGAGAGAGACAGAGAGAGAGAGAGCTGAAGTCACAGGAGGTCCTGAGCTACTTGATGTGGGTGTTGAGAACTGCTCTGAAAAAGCAGCAACCACTCTGAGCTGCTGAGTCAGCCAGCACCATCCCCACCCCCACCCCCACGCTCATCCTCACCACCCCTTTTAAATTAATGACTAGAGCCCAGACATTTCATTTGTTTTTTTCATGGAAACATTCTGGTTCACTCATTTGGTCTTTGAGCTGTCCTGTCAGAGCAGAATGGATGTTGACCTACTGTGTGCTCCCCATCCTCTGAGGAAGCTCGGAGGTCAACCAAGAAAGGGAGGAGGGGGTGGAGGAGAGGGGGGTGTGTGAGGTCTGGAGGTGGTCTGGCCACTAGAAGATGTGGGCCTGCATGTCTGGCTTGGAGAGGCTGTGTGGAAGGAAGGGTCAGAAACCCACGAAAAACATGAACTGGGGTGAGAGGGAGAGTCTACTCTGAGACCCCTTAACCTTTTCTTTGTTGGTTTTTGTTTTGTTTATTTGTGTGTGTGTGTGTGTGTGTGTGTGTGTGTGTGTGTGTGTGTGTGCATGTGTGCATACATGTGACTGCACATGTCAAGGTGTAAGTGTCCAGGTCAGAGGACAATCTGCAGCAGTCAGTTCTCTCCTTTCCACATGTGGCTCCCTGGGATCGAACTCAGGTCTTCAGACTTAACTGCAACTGCCTTTCCCCGCTGAGCCGCCTTGCCAGCCCCCAACACTGATTTCTTACCTTACTCCCTGTGTTTTGACCTGGAGGTGGCCATGAGACTCTGTTGTGATCATCGAGACTTGCATGGAGGATACAAGGACTCTGAAAATGTTTCTGTAGTGAGAAAGGACAAAGCTGTTCCAGGAAAGGCCCATTCCTTTACTGCATTCTCTACCTCTGATGCCTGGGGGCCAAGGCTGCCATCTTGGGAGCAGGCATAGATAAATACAAAGAGAATCAGGGTCTGGGGCTGTAGCTCAGTTGGCAGACTGATATTCTAGCATGAACTGATCCCTAGCAGCACATAAGTCAATCGTGGATGGGCATACCTGTAATCCCAGCACTTGGGAGGTGGAGGCAGGAGGATTAGAAATTCTGGATCATCCTTGGCTACGTAGAGAGTTTGATGCCAGCCTGGGTTATAGAAGACCTTCTCAAAACAACACAAAATAGGGAATGTCGGTGTTGAATTTGAGAAGGCTAGATGGGCACACCTTGTCTTAGTGCCCATTCAAGGGGCAGCCTTCCTCTAGTATGAATAATAATTACATGCCAAGCAATTTTGGAACATGTCCTGGTTCATTGTCTTCTGGTTTCATCTGTGGCGAGCTGGTTGCTCTGCCGCGAGATCGGATATTTCTAACTGGTGCTGAGGTCGGTATCATGTTAAGTATCTGGAAATTCCCTCTGAAAGTTTCTAAGGAGAAAGAAGTCCCTGAGAACTGGAGAGAGTATGGAGGTGGCAAGGGATCCTTCCTACGTCCCGAGTGCCTGAAGTGAGTGTATTTGATTTCTGTGGCCACCAGAAGGGAATATATATATATGCTGCGACTATGAGGACATCTAGAGCTGCCTAGATTCTGAAGATGGCTGCTGGAGTGACAGGGTCAGAGGAGGAGAATGCAGTACCTTCTTTGGGGAGCCATGTTCACTCCACAGTATATAAGACAGACTCTTCAAGCCTCGTGCACCAGGGTGTGCAACTCAGACTTGGAACCTGCTGAGAAAGGGTAGGTCTCCCTTAGGAGTCCCTTCCCACATCCACTGGATGCTGGGAAGGCTCTGGGTCTTTAGTGACAGGAGTTCCTGCCAGGGGTGCTGGCCCACACTTGTAATCAGGAGGCTGAGGCAGGAGGATGATGAGTTAGAACTCAGCCTGGATTACCTGGAGATAGACCCTATCTCCAGAATACTACAAATCAACCCCCCAGGTTTTTAGTGCTGGGCTCACACATGCTGTCTGCTCACCAGTGTCCTTGGGGTCCCATCTGCAAACATTTGCAGATCTCCATCTACGGGCACTGGAGCCCTGACCTCTCCCCCTACATTTCCTCCCTGAAATCTAAGAGGGGCGCGTGCCCGGCTTCTCTGTCGCTTCCTCCCCAGCTTCAGCATGGTCCACGAATATTTCTGCTTAGCAGCAGATGTTAAAGGTTACCAGTCGACTTCCCCTCTGGCTTTTACATGTCCCTGTGTTTTATCCTCACCGGTCTTGCTGAGGCTCTGACCTGCAGCTCCCCCGATCCCAGCATGCATGTGCTGACCTCGGCACGCTCCCAGAGTCAACTGATTGCGCCCGAGTTTTCACTCACAGGTGAAGGAGGAGAGCAATTTTCTTCAAGACGTGGCCTCAACCACTCAGTGTCTCCAAAGGGCAAGCTTGAAAGGGCCCCCACCCCACTGCTGATGCTGTCTGGTATCCAGCCTGCAGTCAACTGTATCTGGGTAATTGGTTCATCCTCTGCCCCCCAGATAGGGGGAGGTCCTCTGTCAGACTGTTGCAGAACTCAGTCTACTGAGCAGGGATGGCATCGGCTGGATTAGGGAACCTGGAAATTAATGTAAAAAAATTATAAAAGATAAAAGTAACTGATCTAGATTAGAAAGTGGTTGGATGTTCATTTTAAAGGTAGAAAGTGCCATACATCCACGTGACCGATGTGACAGGGCTGAGACCTAAAATATTTTTTTCTTGTTTGCTTGATTTTAATGAGACAGAATCTACCCCCTGTAGTCTGAGCTAGCCTCGAATTCACAGTGATCCTCCTGCCTCAAGCTTTCTGAACGGCTGCTCCGGAGTGAGCCAGAGTGAGGACTGTAAGCTAGGGCGCTCCAACACAGACAGACAGACCTCTCTGCTCTCGGCTCACTCCTCTTCCAAAATGAGTGGTGAAGTCTCGGAGCATTTGAAGAACTTCCCTTCAGGGGAGGGAGGGGACACTGGCTCAGAGGTTCCAAGTTCCAAAACGAAAGACACACAGCCCAGGCCCTCGCCCCATGCCCTGTGAACTATGATTGCTTTGTGGGTAAGATGTTTCTCTCTGAGCTTAAATGTCTCCAAAGATCTATGGCAAGGATTGATAGGGAGTAGGGGGAGTGTGCAGTTGGCGCCTACTGTGTGGTGATGGGGAGTGGGGGAGTATGAGGTGGCTAGTGTGTAGTTGGCGCCTACTGTGTGCTGATGGGGAGTGGGGAGTGTGAGGTGGCTAGTGTGCAGTTGGCACCTACTGTGTGCTGATGGGGAGTGGGGGAGTGTGAGGTGGCTAGTGTGCAGTTGGCGCCTACTGTGTGCTGATAGAACCCATTAGGTTCACCTGTCCCTGGAGAGGGCATCCACATCAGAGACAGCATGGAGAGACAGAGGAGGCCAAAGGGTCCCAGCTCCATCTGGTCCAGGATCTCTTGCTCTTCCGGTCATCTTTTGTTGACTCATCTCTGTCAATGGACAGTGGGCTTTCTGGAGGCAACTCCTCCTCTCCTGTCAAGACAGCTCCAGACATAATCCCCTGGCGAATGATGAGCATCATGGGTATGTGTGGCTTTGGGTAGATGACTCTCTAAACCTCAGTTTGCCTCACTGGAAAATGGGACTCAAATCAGAGCCCTTGAGGTCAGGGAGATAGCTCAGTTTCTAAAGCATTTGCCCAAGGTCACTCCCCAGAAGAAAACGTCAGGTATGTATGTAATCACAGTGCCGTGGAGGCAGAGATGAGCAGATACTTTGGGCTCTCTGCCCAGCCAACCTCTTCTATGTAGTGAGTGCCATGTAAGACCCCTCCTCAAAAAAAAAAAAGGGTGGGTAGTACCTGAAGAACAACATTGGGAGTTGTCCTTTGACCTCTACACATTGAATAGACATGTGCACACATGTATACATGCAAATGCATGGGTACCTGCACACCCATAAACACAGTACTTTCCCCATAGGAGGATGATGAGAATTGAAATGGAAGAGCCACACACAGTGCCTGACACACGCAATGCCTTAGCCAACCCCCACTGGGCTCATACTATGGGTTTTCCTGTTGTTTGGGGGGGGGAGCTAACCACCTGTCTCAGATCTGCCATTCCCAGGCAGCCTCACTACGAGGTGACAGCAGTTTCTTCTCTTCCTGGATTCTCTGGGAAGGTTCAGCAACCCAAGAGACAAGGTGCTGGCAAACTGTCACTGAAGACACTTCTGCGGGCATCCCCATCTGCCTAGTTCTAGACGTCTGTCTCATCCCTGCATGGCGGAGTGAACGTCCCTTGGCGCTGTCAAATGCCTTGAGTCACGTGGGTCTCCAGTTTTACCCAGACCGTGCAACAGATTGGACCATCCACCTGGCCCCACAAAAACCACTTAAAGACGAATGTGTGCAGCCAGCAATTCCACCTTTCCATTTTTTTTTTCTTGCAAACGCTCACACGGAGGCCCGTAAAAGGGTTGTCTGTTGCCTCTCTGTTTGCAGCAGCAGCAAAATAGAGAAGGCTTGCTTGTGCACCACGAGGAGACGGGCTAAATAAATCACAGCCCGTCTCTGAAATGAAAGGACACTCAGCAGCTTAAAGCTGTGGGAGCAATCTATGGAAAGATCCACAGGACATATTGATAGGTAGCAGGGGGGAAATGGTAGAATAATCGCATCCATGTAAAAACAAAATAGAAAGGCCGGTTATTGAACACCACGGCACGTAACCGGACACAGAGAAAGGTCTGGAAAGGAGCTCAGCCAACTAGTTGCAGTGGGGCCGAGTGAGTGAGTTGGATTGTAGGTAAAGGAAAGCAACCTGGATATTTCCTTCCTGAAAATAGGGACATTTTCAAACAAGAATTCATCGCGTAACAAACATGCACATGAATGCACACACAGTCATGAACACACACTTATGCAAACACACACAGACACAGGTGTATGCACACATGCATGAAGGCATTTGTCAGACACAGACACACGCACACATGCTCAGAAATACACACACATGTACGAAGGGATGCACACACACAGAGGCACACAAAAGCACACACATGCATGTATACACACAGACTTGAATACACACAGACATGCACACACACACACACATGAACACACAGACACCCACATGCACACCAGGCTGGGGATGTAGCTCAGTTGGCAGAGTGCTTGCCTGGCATGCACAGAGCCCTGGCTTGGATCCCCAGCGCCACATTAACTAGGGTGTGGTAGTGCCCATCTGTCATCCCAGCACTTAGGAGGTAGAGGAAGGATGATCAGAAGTTTAAGGTCATCCTTGGCTACCAAGGGAGTTGAAGGCCAGCCTGGGCTACATAAGACTCCACCTCAAACACACAGTCACACATGGAACATTACAACCAGAACACTGAAGGAACGCAATCTTAATCCACTTCTGTAACCAAATGAATACCTTCTCGCTGCCTTACACAAAACAGAAATAAAGAGTGGAGTGTGCCTGGGAAATCACATGCTCCCCGAGGCTGCGCACTCCATGGCATGGGGCAGGTACCCAGTGAAATGTTGGGCAGAAGGAGATATGCATGGAGAACACAATGACTCCACGTAAGTCAAGAGCAAAAGCAGGCAGAAGGGAGCTAAGGCTGTGTAAAGCAAACTCCTGGCTCCACTGGGTGGGGAAGCCGCCTGGAGGTGGGGGGGGGGGTGCCTACGGAAGCTTCCAGACACAGCAGCGCTCTCTCTTGATCTGTGTTCAGGTTGTACTGGTCTGTCCAGTTTAGGAAAATTCATTAAGTCGAGCGCTTATGATTTGTGTACTTTTCCACATGCGTGTCACACACCAGTAAATGTTAAAAAGAGAGAGAGAAAAAAAGAGTCAAGGCATTAACATTTTTTTTTATATGACAGGAGGAGAAAGCCCTTTATCTTCCTAGAAAATCCACCATAAACCAGTCGTTCCATTTGGGAAGGCTTTAACAGGAGTAAACAATCATTTATTTAATGAAGGGAGGAGCTCAGGGCTTTCATCAGATTTTCAAAGGGAGCCTTCACCCCAGAGCGATTAAGAACAAATGCTGGGCCTGGAAGGGGGCTGAGGGACCGAAGAAAGAAATTCAGAGAGAAATATGCTTCCTGCTATCAAGGTATCCGCCGGGAAATGTCAAGGGAAGGCTGCAGGAAGCGAGGAGGGTCATGGTCAGTTCGAAAGCACAGCCCCACTTCAAGTTCTTGGCCATTGGCGTCTCTCTCCTGCCCGCAGGGTGGGGGCTCACCTTGCCCTGTGCACGCACGTGCAGTTCACAGGGGACGAGATGCTACAAGGTGATTTAGAGGGAGGCTCAGCCTGGCCGGGGCGGGGATGGGGGGCAGAAGGGGGGGCGTTGTTCTGGGGGAAGGTCTCCCCCCACCCCCGACCCCCGAGACTCTCTTGTAATTTAGGGACGATTCTTGAGCTCCCCCAGGGCATTGGCTCCTGGCAGAAAAATAAATGTGGGTCACTTCCAGGATAGACGCTCCTCCTCGGCATGTGTGTCCCTGTGAAGAGAGATGGATGGCCGGGCCAAGAGGCTTTCCTTCATAAATCACACAGCATTTGAAATAGACCTCTTTCCTTATGAGATGCGAGAGGAGAGAGGAAGTCAGGGCAGACACAGGTGCGGGCCATTTGCAGAGGCAGAGATGAGTTAGGGGGGCAGAGGCAAGAACCGGGGTGCTGCTGAGCACAGAGCATCCTTTAGGCTCATCCCTAGTCAGCGTAGCATGGCCAGAGCCCTTGATGGACGGGCCCCCGGATTCCTGATTTCTTAGCTCTCATCTTGCATTCAGGTTGCTGCTAAAGTCTTTTCTTCATGGGAAAGGAATTCACAGACGTGGGTTCAAACCCAGGGCTCTGCTTCAAGGTAGCTGTGTGAACTTCTCCAGTGACTTGAGCTCTCTGGTCCTTGCATGTCCTGTGTATAAACCGTCCACCTCACAGTGTTCTTGTGGAGGATGAAATGAGGTATTAAATCAGACGGAAGGAGATCAGAGGCCTCTGCCTGGCACTTAACTGATTTTCAATTCTTGGTTATGACCAGTTCTTATTCCTTCCTCTGCGTCAATGGGTCTCGGACACGCTGCGTGACTTTCTCCCAGGAGACGTCTGGCAATGTCTGCAGACATTTCTGGATGTCACTTTGGTGGCAGGAAGGTGGTGCTGGCATCTGAGAGAGAGTGTCAGCCATGCCTGCTGACTGTCCTAGAAATGCACAGGGAAGCTTCCCACGGCAAAGAGGCTCTCGGCTGAGGCCAGATGTTGACAGAGGCTGAAGAAGCTTGTTCTAGGCTGGGCATCCTGAGCTAGTCTTTGCTGTGGTTCACAAACTATCTCACCTTTTGCCTTTGTATCGCTTTGGAGAGCAAGAGCGAGTTGTCAGATTTATTAGAAACCAGGCTGGGTTCAGAGCCTGGGCTCTGTAGTAATTTGCCAGCTGTGTGTCCTAGGATCAGTTACTCAGCCTTTCTGAGCTGTAGAATCCTCATGTGTACCTTTGGGTTTTGCCAGGAGGGTTAGCTAGAATGGGATATAGGAATGACAGCCCCCAAACACGGCTCAGAAACACATCCGCGCGCCCTCCGCTATGAGCAACCTGAGGAGGACCTTGACCTTTGAGAAGGCGGCGCGGGGTCTGGTTCATGTCTTTGTTCTCCAAAGTCTCTTCCTTTCCCTTCAGTTTCTGTCTCTTTTTTTCCCCCTGACTTCCCCTGAGGTGGGAATGGGGTGTGGGAGAGCCAAATGCGTCTGCTGTGGTTAAACTTACACAGATTCAAAGCACGGCGTGGCCTCTTCTAAAGGGGATGGCTCGAAGGTCTGCTTTCTTTCTCCTTCACTCCCTGGATCTGGTGATCAAAGTTTGGTTCCCGTAGAAGGGGTGAGCTTTGAAAACCTTGGACTCCACGCTCCCACCAGCTTTCTTATCGTGTCCCCTCACCTCCTGCCTTTCCTCCCTTGGGGGTGGATCAGAGGCTCCTGGGGTGGGCTGAGCTGAGTGCCATTTGCCCTGTTCACCCCACTGACAAACAGCTGAGAGCCGTGTGCACTTCCTGGCTCTGTGGATCTGAGAGCCACCTGCCCTGTGCCCCCCCTCATGGAGGACAGAGGGCACCCCCATCCTCAGCGGGAGCTCTTCAGCCTAGCTGCTCTCTGTGAGGGTTCTCTCTGTTGCCTGAGGCTCTGTTCAAAACATTGACATCAAAAGAGGGGTGGGGGGGGGGCGATGTGGCTCAGCTGATAGAGTGCCCGCCTAACATGCACACACAGGAGGGCCTGGGTTTGATCCCCAGCTTCCCGTAAGAGATGGAGGCGGGACCAGAAGTCCAAGGCCAGTCTAGGCTGTGAAATGAGTTAAAGGATATCCTGGACTATATGAGACTCTGTCCCAAATATATATATATAATTTATATAATATAAATTAAAATAAATAAAGAAAGAAAAAGAAAATCAAAGAAGGGAGAATCTCACTCAACTCCAAAGACAGATCATCAAATACCAGGCATGTAGCCAAGAATTTCCCATGCCTGGTTCCCGTCATTCAATCTTCACGCCTCATACCAACCCAAGGAGGCAGCTAGCTTGCTTCCTTGGGCCCATCTTAGAGATGAGGAAACAGAGGCACATGAAGGTAAAATCCCCTCCGTGAAAGAGCCAGGCCTGAAACCCATGCTTCTTAAATGCCAGAGCTGTGGTCATGATGTCCCGACTGGTCTGGTTTTAGCTCTGAAACTCTCCAAATGCCAGAAAAACCCACAGGCCCTGAAAAGCCAGCACAGCGTATTACCAGAATCAGCGGAAGCAGAGAGACGAGCCCTTCCGACACTCCAGGGTCTGAGCATCTTGTAAAATGAGAATAAGTGGGGTGGGTGAGATGGCTCAGAGATGAAGGAGCTTGCCAGCAGGGTTTATAGTCTGAGTTGGAGTTCATTCCCGGGGGGCCCACAGGGTGGAAGGAGAGAGCTGACTGCCACCCCACAAATGAAAAAATAAATGTTAAAAAATGATTACAAGTCAGGATGGTGCATGCCTGTGGTGTCCCAGCACTGGAGAGACTGAGGCAGAAGAATCGTGAATTCAAGACCAGCCTGGGGTACACAGTGAGATGTCGTCACAAACAGAACACAGCACAACTTCTCTGCCTCATAATTCCCTCCCTTCCGCCTCTCCCTTCCTCATTTCCTCCCACCATCCTTTCTTTTCTTCTTACTCTCTTCTCCCTCTTCCTCCCCTCCTCTGATTTTCTTGCATGATCTACTGGAAGGGACTGGACCCTTCCAGAGGTTGTACCAACAGCAGTTTTTATCTGAGTGAGAAGCAAGCGTGACTAAGGCGGGATTGTGGCTCCGTATGAAGAAGGCCATTTTCCGGATCTAGGGTATCTAGAGGAAGACCCAGCTCTGGGCTCAGGACCTTTCCCAGCCCCTCCTAACAGCTGTCTCCTTGTGTTTTGTGAACCACGCCCTGTCAGCGGGAGCTGTGAGCTCCTTCGATGAAGGCAACCACAGAGCATGGCGAGTTGAGAGTGGTACTCGGGGCTCTCAGACAGCTCCTGGCCATCTTGTCAACTGCAGCAGGCCTCCTCCTCACCCCACTGAACTACATCTCCCTGCAGCCAGGCGAGATGGCATAACTGTGCTCCGACCCACAGCGTGGACACAGCTGGCCTCTGTATCTGTGGGTTCCACACTTAAAGATGCAGCCAACCATGTACCTAAAATATTCCAGGAAAAAAAAAATATGGGACCAGTGAGATGGCTTGGTGGATAAAGCCCTTGCTGCACCGATGTGAGGACCAGAGTTCAGATCCCCCAGAACCCACATAAAAGTGAATATGGCCGTGTACATTTGTAACCTCAGTGCTCCTGCAGAAAAACGGGAGGAGGAGATAGGAGTCACCTTGAAAGCTCTTAGGCCAGCTAGCCTGGCTTAAACAGCAGGGACAATAAGACCACAAATTAGAAGGCAGAGACTGACCGGGGCGGGGGTGGGGTGGGGTGGGGTGGGGTGGTGGGGTTGGCTTCTGACCTCCACCCGAGTCTGTGCAAACACACATTTTCAACAGTGGTGTGCGTACTGGGCACTTTCCCGTGTTGTGATCATCTCATCCATGTGGCCCAACGACTGCTTTATACTGTGATATGTGTTACAAGTTTTAAGATGGCTTAAAGCCTGCAATTCCAGGTTGTATGCAAACATGTCATTTATTTAAGGGCCCAGAGCCCCTGCAGACTCTGGTGTCCATGAGGGGCCTGGTGAGGGCGCCCTAGAACCAGCCCCAGGACTGTGTGGGTAGATATGATGCCTACCTTGTGGTTCTTAAACCCAGTGTTCTTCAGTCACACCTTGTGATACCTTCGTGACTGAAAACGTCAGGAGCAAAATCTGGTTCCTGAAGCCCCTCTTGGAGGCAAGCTGCCGGTAGATCAGTCACACTTGTTTCAGTCTTTAGGTTAATTTTTTTTATAATAACTGGTATGGCGTGAACTGCCTGGGCACCTAGTCAGAAGCCTCAGGACCTTCATAGGTAGGATCTCTATGCTTTTCAGTTGAGTGGACATGCTCAGCCCTCCCCTCAGGGCATGCCCACGTGGATAATTTTGGGAACATCCTATATTATTTTCTTGGTTCTTCATTTATTTATTTACTTACTTTGTATGTGAGGATCTGGAAGAGTCCAAGGAATTACCCTCTCTAGGCCTACAAAATATATGTATGGAAAGGAAGAAACTTCTAGAACCTGGACCAAGCCACAGCTTTAGGAACTAGGACACTGTAACAAGACATGTACTTGGATAGAGGAACTGAGTCAAAGCCAATTTCAAACATCTCTCTTCTCTCCTTTTTTTTTTCTTTTCTCTATTTCCTGCTGGGGCCTCCCATTGGCCAGACCAATCAGTGACTATTAACACCAACCATACAGAACAATAGTCTTGGCAGTTTGGGGGCAGAGCAGGAGCTGGGCCCTGGGCATCAAGACCATGTACCAGGTGCAGACTGCCTCTCTCATCCCATACAGTGATACTGATCTGATCTTGCGGGTTCTTTTGCAGCTGGGTTTTTTTTTTTTCCATACAACTGTGTGTTTCTGTAGGAATACAACCATGAACAAAGCAAACAATATGTTGCTCCACAGACTATGAATAGCTGCATAGCATATTGGTGCGGGAGTGGATTTCCCTGGAACACATGATGGTGAACCAATGTGGTCATGGCAGGCTAACCAAGCTTCCTGAGACTGAAAGGGGCTCATGAAAGTCTCTTTAAGTCCAACCTCCATTACTTCTTGGAGTTAAAAATCTGTTTTTTACCACTGGGACCAAGGACACAAAAAGCAGTATATATGAGAACCTTCCCCAATCAAATGGAAGCAGGAGGAAGGCATCTCAGAGATAAAGCTTCCTCTGAAAGGGGAGTCAGAGCACAGAAAACTTATTGTGCTGGGTGTGGTGGTACATGCCTTTAATCCCAGCACTCCAGAGGCAGAGGCAGGTGGATCTCTTTGAGTTCAAGTGCAGCCTGATCTACAGAGTGAGTTCCAGGACAACCAGGACTACACAGAGAAACCCTGTTTCAAAAACAAAACAAAACAAAACAAAAAATAAGAAAGGAAGGAAGGAAGGAAGGAAGGGAGGGAGGAAGGAAGGAAGGAGGGAAGGAGGAAAACTCACTGTGATCTGAAGATAAGATCCTCATACAGATTCCAGATCCAGAGCAGTGGTTCTCAACCTGTGGGTCTCAAGCCCTTTCAGGGGGATCAAACAACCCTTTCACCTGGGTTGCTTAAGACCACAGAAAAACACAGATATTTATACTACGATTCCTAACGGTAGCAAAGTTACAGTTATGAAGCAGCAATGAAAATCATTTTATGGTTGGAGGTCACCACAACACGAGGAACAGTACTGAAGGATTGCAGCATTAGGAAGGTTGAGAACCACTGTTCCTGAGCCTGCTGCAGGGAGCAAAAGAGGGTGCAAACAAGGAGGGAGGGAGAGAGAGAGAGAGGGAGAGAGAGAGACTCAAAACAAAACCACCCATTTCTGATTTCCTGAGCTCTCAATATGGGGATGGTTAACAGGGACGCTCTGGTTAATCTTAATTGCTAGGCTAGGGAAGGGAATTTGGGGGTAATCAGATCCCAAAACATACAGGGCTTTATAGATTAAAGCAAAGTTATCTCCTAATCCCATCAAAACGTCATAATCTTGTGTCACAGCGGCATCTAAACACATCTGATTGAGAGGCCATGAGTGCTGAATCTGGGATCCATCACAGCCCTGCCGTCCGGAAAGCAAATAGCCCCAAATGAGAAGATTGGATTTAGTGTGGTCTGGAGACATTTACTACAAAGGCCGGAGCCCTGGCTCCATCCCTCCCTCGGGCTTCGCAGGGGGGAAATACTGCTGTCCCCAGATGCGCTCCTTTGAAAGGAAAATTTCCCCAAGTGGAAAGAGAGACATCTTTTCTTCTTCTTTTTTGGCTGACTGTAAAATTAATATGTGCCTGCTGTTTAAAATATATATAACACAAAGAAAAAAAAAGGATTTAAAAAAATCTTGCCAGCAGGAAAAACTGGTGTGTGTGTGTGTGTGTGTGTGTGTGTGTGTGTGTGTGTGTGTGTGCATGTACACATGTGTGCATGTGGAGGCAGAGGACAACCTCACCTGTCACTCCTCAGGTGGTGTCCATCTTGGTTTTTGAGACAGGATCTCTCACTGGCCTGGGACTTGCCGAGTAGGCTAGGCTGCCTGGATTAAAATTCAGGTCCACGTGCTTCCAAGGAAAGATGTTTGCTGACCAAGTATCTCCCCAAATCTCCCCAAACCCTGGAGTATTATCTTCCCAGGGTTCTCTCTCCCTGTCTATCTATTTTTCTATCTATCTATACCTATCTACCTATATCTATATCTATATCTATATCTATATCTATATCTATATCTATATCTATATCTATATCTATATCTATATCTATATCTATATCTATATCTATATCTATCTCTCTCTATATATCCTCCCCCACACTCTCTCTTTAATCCTATGGTCACATCTTTATTCTTCCTTTTAATCCCAAATCTATGCCAATCCCTAGCCACACAGCTAACATGGCTGACCTGCAACCTCATGTCTCCAACCCCGTTCTTTAATCCACCAGAACTGGCTGACAGTATTCCCAACTAGAGTCTAGAGTCCCACAGTCTAGAGTCCAACATCCCATGCCACTGTTCAAGCATGACTACAGGGTCACATATACAGATACATACATGACACAACCCAACAAAGAGCCTTTACCAGAGACAGTAGAGAGGGGTTGATGTGGCTGCCCTCAATGACTGGCCAGCAGGTACCCAGCATGTGACCCAAGCTCATGTTCCATAGGAAGGATGTGACTTGGGAAGTCTTTCCCAAGTGAGTGGGTGGCTAGTTGAAGTTCAAAATAAAGGGAGTTTTCCTACAGTTTTGTTTTATTTTATCTTATTTTATGTGTGTGTGTGTGGTACATGCACAAGTATGTGCTAAAGTGTGGTGCCTCTGGACATGCGTGTAGAGGCCAGAGGAGGGCATCAGGTGTCCTGCTCTACTGCCCTCTATTATTATGAGGTCGGGTCTCTCAGTGAACCTGGAGCTAAGCTGGCTGTCGGCAAGCCCCAGCCATCCTCCTGCCTCCACACACACCCTCACAGCACTGGAGTTACAGGCGCACTCTACCACACTTGGCATTTTACATGGTTGCTAGAGAGTCTAACTCAGGTCTCCAGGGTTACTTATACATCCCATTGAGCCATTTCTCAAGCCTGGCTGCACGATCTCTCTCTCTCTCTCTCTCTCTCTCTCTCTCTCTCTCTCTCTCTCGCGCGCGCGCGCGCGCGCGCGCACACACACACACACACACACACACACACACACACGAGAGAGAGAGAGAGAGAGAGAGAGAGAGAGAGAGAGAGAGAGAGAGAGAGAGACCGACCAAGCGCTGGCTGGTGGGACATGCCACTGAACATCCAAAGCTGGTGTCAGCAGAGGGAATGTTATTTTCTGCTGTGCACATGGACAGCAAGGGCTGACAAAGGAAACAAGGCCAGAGCTTCACACTCCGAGGACTCGCCTGTTGTGGAATAATCATTTTGTATACCGTGAAGATGTGTCACTCTGATTGGTTTAACAAAAAGCCGAATAGCCAATAGCCAGGTAGGAAGAATGCTGGGAAGAAGAAGGCGGAGTCAGCCAGTGGAGGAAGCAGGATGGGCAAAATGGAGACGAGGTAACAAGAGCGCTGAAGAAGGTAGATTAAAAAAAACATGGGTTAATTTAACGTATAAGAGCTAGTTAGAAACAAGCCTAAGCTAAGCCCAAGCTTTCATAATGAATATAAGTTTCTGTGTCGTGTTTTGTGAGCTAGCAGCCCAAAGAAAAATCCGTCCACACTCGCCTTCCTGCTTCTCTTTCTCATCTCTCGTTTTGCATGCGTGCAAGGCCCCAGAGATGGCCTGGCACCAGAGACCTGAAAAACTAACAACTGAATTCCATGAGATCAGAAGAAGGTCAAAGATAACTTCTGACCCCGAAGTTGATGAAAATCCACTAGGTACCCAATATCTCCATACTTGTATGTAGCTAGCTAACTGGGACCTCTGTTGCCATGTGTAACACAGAGCAAGCCAGAGGAGTCTCATGTAGCGTGTGTGTGTGTGTGTGTGTGTGTGTGTGTGTGTGTGTGTGTGCCCGCACTCACTCTTTAGTTTTTTTGAGTGTCCCCATTGACCTCAATTCTGATAGCTTCATTATGTGATTATCCAAAAAAAAAAACCAAATGATCCCCCTTTGTGAAGATATTCTCAGCTAATCTCATGCACTTAGTGACTGGCTGGTGTTGGGTGTCAACTTGACACAAGCTAGAGTCCTCAGAGGAGAAGGCACCTCAGTTGAGGAAATGCTTCCACGAGATCCAGCTGTAAGGCATTTTCTCAAAGAGTGATCAACGGGGGAGGGCCCAGCCCATGGTGGGTGGTGCCACCCCTGGGCTGACGGTCCTGGGTTCTATAAGAAAGCAAGCTGAGCAAACCATGAGGACAAGCCAGTAAGCAGCACCCCTCTGTGACCTCTGCATCAGCTCCTGCCTCCCGGTCCCTGCCCTGCTTGAGTTCCTGTCTTGATTTTCTTCCATATGACCATCAAAATGGAAGTGTAAGCCAAGCAAACACTTTGATCTCCAAGTTGCTTTATGGTCATGGTGTTTCGTAGAATAGAAACACCTAAGACATTGACCCAAAAGCCTGAGCAAACTCTTTTTTCTTGATTTGCCCCCCCCCCCCACACCATATCACACCTCACGAAAATGATCACTATCATTTTAATACTGTACTATTTCTGAACAATTTGGGGAGGGAAGTGACATCTTAACAACGTTGAACCTCGTCACGTAAGCCGGCTTTTTATGTGCACTGTAGGAATGCTTAGAAACATTTTGCATGTGGGAATTGTATATTTCATATTGAGTTTGTCCCCCTTAGGCATTTTGTGAAAATTGTGACCCTGGAAGCCAAGTCTATTTTTGGTGTGGAACCACTATTGTGAGGAGGAAAAATAATGACTTGTGGGTGTTTTATACGGCAGTTGGCAGGAGAACTAACCTGTTCGTTCCATTTTGATGTTTTCCAACAGCTTCTTTTTATTTTTCCTAGGGAGCACGCAGTGTCATCTGCTGTGTGCAGTGCTGGGGGAGGGGGGATGATGTTAAGTTGGGGGCAGTCACAGTGGGAAACGGGCCTCTCCTCAGAAAATTAAGTAGAGATCTAGCGAAGGATCCAGCCATTCTGGCTCTGAGGATTCAGCCAAAGGACTCAGGAGGAGGACCCAAGATTCTCTGTATGTGCGTGTGGAGTCCAGAACTTATGGATGTATACAAGTGTCTTGATGCTCACTGATGGATGGATGCACAAAGCACATGGGGTGGGAACTGTGGAAAAATCGAATAAAGAGCCATATTGCCTTTTCTGTCAACAGAGAAGATTCTGGACAACACTGTGCTAAGGGAAATAACCTGAAAACTGAAGACTACACGACCCACTGATGGGAGGAATCTAGAATAACAAACAGAGTATAAGATGGTGGGTGCCAGGGTCTGGGGAAGGGCAGCAAAGAAGAGGCAACAAACAAGACCCAAAGTTTCAGGTCTGTAAGAGGAGCGAGCCCTGGAGACCAGCTCACACCGTGGCTAAGAACTTTAGCCGCTTAAAGATTGGCCAAGAGGGGAGGTCTTTCGTTGAGTGTCTTTATTATTGCTCCTTACAATGATGATGCTGGAAGGTGGGAGAAATGTTTGGAGTCAGTGGACATACACACAGCAGACACACTGTTGAGACTCTTGTGGGTTTGTGTGTGGATGTTACCTCACTCTTCAAACCTTGTTAAATACACTCAGGTATTCAGTTGTTAACCGGACAACAATACAAAGGGCTATACACGTAGCCCATGTTTCTTTATTTCTCTCCCCTTCTTGTCTGTAATGTTATTTATCACCTTCCTATTGTCTTGGCTAGATTTATTTTTAAAAATATCAACACTGAGTATTAATACTAGCTACTAATTCTCCAGACATGCCTCTCAAGCCTCACAAGAACTTGATTATGTTGGTTCTGTATTTTTTTCATCATCTTATAAATGAATAAACAGACTCCCACAGAGGTTATGTAACCTAACCAAAGTCACCAGCTAATGAGTGATGGAGACAGAGACCAAGGAAGAAGATGCCCTGCACAGCCTGGGTGCAGAGTCAGCCATGCACAGAAAAAGAAGAAGATTAAAATTGTAATCAGAACTCTTAAATAAGGGGCCTGTCTTCCAGGAGGGTTGGCGCAAAAGGACCCCACATTGATTTACTCACCCAATAAACTGTTCCACAAATCTTTGCCACGTTCCTTTCATGGCTCAGGCTCTAAGCCTGGTACATAAGGACCCGCCCACTTGGACCTTGCATGTGAGGCAGAGGGATGGGAACTATTGAAAAGAAAGATAATGACATTTTTTGTTTTTTATTTTTGCCTTGAAATACACTGAGGGCAGAGCAGGGGATTTGGGTGTCCAGTGGTTTTACTCCGTTTCGTCTCTCACGTGGGTTTCTCATGAACCATAAAGCTTCTATGGTTGCATTCATTCTGCCAAAAACTATGGAGAAAGAAACTTATATTAACCTAAAAAGCCAGTAATGGGGAGACTGAGGACAGGGAAGAGTAAATATGTTCCTCTTTCCCCTTAGTAAGGAGGGGACATACTTGGACATGTCCCCTTCCTAAGTCTGTGCTCGGAACTGCACAGAGACAAAAACCAGCCCACGTGTAGCAAGCGAATGCAGGGCGGTGGTGTGCACAGACTTCCAGGAAAGGTGAGCATGCGAGAAGCCCCCATCATCAAAAGCTTGCTCTGAGAGAAACCTGAAACCGACCTCATTGCCCACAGGAAGCTGGGACATTTAGCTGGTTCTGGGAGACCTTTAAATCATGACATGAGGACTCCAGGCACTCTCAGATTGGAAGAGACAGGCATCAAAGGGGCTCTGCCTGGGCCTCACCTCCCCCTGTGGTCATGGGGGCCGCTGGGCTGCAGATGGCCTCGCTGCCGCTGCCTTCAACACGGCCTCGCATTAGGTGGTGTCAACAGAGATGATCTCAGCCCACACGCGGCCGGTGCGCCCCTGGTTAGCTCACCTCCACCAACCCCGTAATCTAATCTGGGCTGCAGCAATGATTCTCCCAGGTTAAATGCATTAAGAACGGGGATGGGGTGGGGGGTGGGGAAACGTGGGCTGTTCCAGGCGGTTGTGGCTTTTCCCTTCCTGACAGGTCTGACACCCCCCAACCTCTCCCCCACTCCCCGCTCCCCACCGCTCCAAAGCCTGATCCCCAAGAGACGCCAGGGGTCAGAACCTCATTGGGGAAGAAGCTGGCAGAACACTAACAGAGGGAGACAGACGATATTGGAAACACATTCTCCTACACTGTGCACTTTGGAAATCCAAGAAGGATCAAGGCGACAAAAGCTGCCATTGCCCGGGAGATTTCTCCTTTCCATGTTTCAACAAGTATTTTGATAAAGATATTGGGGGGGAGGAAGGGAGGGAGGGAGGGGGAGAGAGAGAGAGAGAGAGAAGAGAGAGAGAGAGAGAGAGAGAGAGAGAGAGAGAGAGAGAGAGAGCGCTAGCCAGTGTAGATGGTAGCTGAGGTAAGGGGGGGGTCACTCTGATGTCTTGAGAACATCTCCAAGCACATGGATATCCATGACATCCATCCATCCTTCTTGACAGTGGGACTTTGACGTCTTTTCTTCCACCCCTTTCTTTCCTTTCCTTTCTGCAAATAAATGCTTATCAGAAGATCTTGGCTTTCCTTTTCTGCGCATTGCAAACACTGACCTAGTGTGTGTGTGTGTGTGTGTGTGTGTGTGTGTGTGTGTGTGTGTGTGTATCCGTATGACTTTCTGCTTCAGGGCAGTGGATCTCTGGTTCTCTGGACACTGGTCCTTCCCCATCCCCTTCCTTCACAGTGTACAGAATTTCCCATAGTTCCTTGAGCTCTCTCTCGTACCCTCACCCTGGACTGCTTCTTTCTCCTTGAAACATTTTACCCCTTGTAGACTCACGCTGTCCATCAGGACACGCCCACCCCGAGCCTCTGGATGATCAAAGGAGCCCTCTGGAATATGCCGAGACTTTCTGCCTGGTCTTCATCTTAGCACCTAGGACAGTGACCAACACTTCTATGTGGCTTCACACGTAGGTTTTTTGTTGTCGTTTTAAACGTGAACCTGCCTGGTTTCTTCATCCACAGCTGTTCTGTATGGAGAGTGACCTATGATAGCCACGCTTTGCCTTTGAATGAGTGAGGCTATTAAGTACAGAGCAAGCAGGAGCAAGCGAACAAAGGCAGCAGGCAGGTAGGAGCAGCAGAAGGAGAATCAAATGGCATCCGATCAGGTGTCTATAACACCCAGCAGAGACACCTGGAGTGGCCCGACTGAGAGGGCTAGCTGGGGCACCATCACTAAATCAGGCACGGACAATGTCCAGCGGGAACTGACTGGGGAGACGCAGTCTTGCTGAGTTTCCTATTGGGACTACCTCCCTGGACAAGCTTCCAGCTTCCTGATGCATTTTTATACCTTGGGGTAAAGAGCAACTTCTGTGAGCTGCGTTTTACCCTCTAGCCCTTCTAAGGACAGGATGTTTTCAATCCCCTGGGGCTTGCTGTTTTCACTCTTCCTGTTACATAGCCAAGAGGCCACCCTGACCCAGGACAGGGCGGATCGGAGATCACTTGACATAAGCAGGGCCTGCGTCTTCTGAGTCACAGGCCTCTTCAATCCCTCGTGTCCTTTTGAGAAACTGAAAACAGCGCATGAACAATTACCGCTATGATGGGAGATTACAATCCCCCAAAGGTCCCTCTCGCTGCCCGGCTTCAACCCTGCTCCAGACGCCCTCACAGGTTCATTGATGGGCATTAGACTCTCCCACGCTTCCAGAATTACAACAGGTAAGAAATGAATAAAGTGGACTAAGCCGTAATATAGGGAGAGGTGGGGACTGGGGCCAAATGCAGAGTGACCCAGGGAGTCTGGGTAGCAGGAAGAGGTCTTTATTCACACGGCTCCAACCATGCTTGGATCATGACAGCTCCACATTAAACTCATGCAGCCTCTTGCGAGGGCAAAGAACAAGGTCTCCCTCTGCGTCTTTGTTTTTGCTTTTCGAGACAGGGTTTAGTGTTGGTGCCTGTCCTGGAACTCACTCTGTAGCCCAGGCTGGCCTCGAACTCACAGAGATCCACCTGGCTCTGCCTCCCGAGTACTGAGATTAAAGGTGTGTGCCACCACCGCCCAGATTCCTGTGACATGTGGGGCAGAGTGCCGCTGTTCTTACTGTACTCTGGCATCCATTGAGGCCCAAGTCGGGATTTGGTAGAACAGCTGAAGGTGGAGAGATGAATGCTTGAGACCCAGCAGCACATTAGGGTCAGGGTATGAGGGCTTGGGAGGTGACAGCTACCCTTGCAGGGTGACATCCTAAAATCATGACAAACTCATCAGGGATGCAGAGGTCAGAAGGGCCCTGGTGGCGTGAGAAAAGAGGAGAGACATGAGGCACTGAGGATGGAAGGTCCATACATGTGGTCCTCCTTGTGAGGGAGTAGGGTGGAGCTTGGGCATAGAGGGGACAGGGAAGATGTCTTTGAAAATTATTAAATACCAAGATAGCCATATCTTAAGGGAGATTGTTCCAGGAAGAGGGGATGTCAAGAGCAAAGGCCCTGGGACCAGGAGCCAGCTTGGCATGTTAGGAAATGAAAACAAAAACCAGTGGAAATAGTTCATGAGACTGGTTAGTCTGAGATGGGCCTCTACCCAGTGCTCCTTAGACAGATGGGGCAGAATCTCATGGGCCATGCTTCAGGGCCCAGCCTTTCCGTGAGTTTAGGAAATAACTTGCTGGGTCTATGCTCCAGCTCTCAGCTTCATGGGTGACTCAACCGTTTGGCATTTTCCTCTGATTCTTGTCTGTTCCCAGTAACATCACTCACACTCTTCCCTTGGGCCTGAGCCCCACCCGACCCTGCTGAATCACGCTCTCTAGGGAGGAGTCCAGACTTGTGTGTGCTCTGAAGGATCTATGTGTGGTTTGGGTGTGTATCACAAGGTGGATACATTCACATATCTCGGTCTGTCTATCATCTATCATATTACCTAGCTACCAATGATCTATCCACTAACAATCTGTATCTATTGATTTGATGACCTGTCATCAGTTAGCTACCACCTATTTGTATGTCCATCTTTAATTATGGAAAAAGAAGCCCAAGGAATAGTGTCTTAGTTACTTTTCTATTGCTATGACAGAACACCATGACCAAGGCAACTTATAAAAAAAAAAAGTTTCATCTTGGCCTTACTCTTTCTGAGAGTCAGAGTCATGATGGTAGAGCAAAGATGCGGAGGTGGGAAGAGCTGAGAGCTCACATCTCGATCTACAAGTAGGAGGCAGAAAGAGAGAATACTGGGAATGGTGCGAGTGTTTTGGCACCTCAGTGCCCACCCCCAGCGATGCACCTCCTCCAACAAGGCCACACCCCCTAATCCTTCCCAAGCTGTTCCACCAACGGCAGCCCAAGCATTCAAATAAATGAGCCCGTGGGATCGTTCTCATTCAAGCGGCCACGAATATTTTATAAAATGGCATCTTTCCCCCACTTGGAGTGCTGCCCATCAAAATCTAACTCAAACACTGGCACAGAGATCTGGGGATGGACTGACCACGCAGTTCTCAATAAGTTGCACAAAACCCTGACTTTGCTGCCATATACAACATTGTGACAACCACCTGACAAGGAGCTATTTCAGTCCATTCAGACGGATTTCCTGAGGGGTGGAGAGAGGCACTGCAACCTGGGTAGCTTTGTCAAGTCATGTTCTGTTTTTAAATTTTTGATACATGCTATTAAATTGCTTTCACTAAGCTTATGCCCATTCATATCTTTCCCAATAGCATTCAACTGATCTTTTTTTTTTTTTTTTTTTTAAGTCAACTAAGCCAGGAATGGCAACATCTGCCTATATTTCCAGCACTTGGAGAGTGGAGGCAGGAGGATTGGGGGTGCAAGGCATCCAAGCAACACGTCACGTCTTAGACCATCATGGGCTGCGTGACCTAAAAAGAAAAACAAATCAACTGAAAGCCAAGAAAACACTGGGGCGATTTTAGCCACATACAGGTTAAACAAAAGGTTAGCTGATCTTTTCCACAGACTAAATTGCATTTAATTTACAGAATTAATAAAACTATAATTCAAAAGGAAAATAACATGAGCTAATAAATGAAACAGAATGAAAAATTCATTAATGAATATTTTAAACATATGTACCCACATATTTTTCTCATGAATTTACAATTAAATCGTATTTATCATTTTGGGGGAGATGGGCATTCAGATAACATTGATGAAAATCTGAACTGGTGTAAACATAATGAAAGCATTTTGACACTATTACATCAAAACCCCTGAAAGCATTCTTATTTTTTCACTGGGTAATTCTCTTCACGGGATTGTTTTTTTTTTTTCCTAAAGAAATAAATATGCAAGAATACTTAACTGTCAGCTTACTTATTGTGTGAAGTTAGCCAAGAATTATGGAAAACAGCACAGACATTCCTGAAAAAAAAAATTAAAAATAGAACTGTGACCTAGAAATCTCACTACCTGTTAGGAAGCCAAAGAAAACGAAATCCTCCATTTGTACGAATAAAGAAGAAACTGGAAAACATTGTGCTGAGTGGAATCAACCGGCCACAGGAAGGCAAAGGTGGCCTGATATCACTCACACGTGGTATACAAATGAGTTGGACACATGGAAACAAAGAATAGAATGGTGGGTTCTGGGGGGCCAGGGAGGAGAGGAGGCCTTTGGGAGATGTGGATTGGAGGATGCAAGGTGTCTTAGACAAGAGGAATAAGTCCAAGGGATCTATTGTACAACACAGTGGGTGTAATGAAAAGCCATGCGTGTCACTGAATTCCTAAGAAGGAAAATAATTCTGGTAACATCCAAGCATGGACAGGAGCTGGGTACTGCCTCCATGCCTGGCCGCTCACCATGAAACTGTGAGTCCAAATAGACCTTCCTTCCCTGAAGTTGGACGCAACCATGAGGGGAGACTACTACCACAGAAAGTTGGTACAAGAAATGGGGTTATTGTGGTGGTGATGGTTTTATGGGAGGAATTGGAAAGAGTTTGTGTCCATGCATTGGGGAAACTAAGGTTCTCTTAGCAGGGTGTCATCGACTACTCTCACAGACGTTCAGAAGAGCAGAATGTCAGCATAAACTGGGACAATCAAGACTGTGCCGGTGAGGTTTCAGAGGGGACCAATGGCTCTGTTAGAACCAGATGGAGCCTGTTTGTCTTACAGTCTAGCAAAGGGTCCAGGTACTTCCTGCCTGTGTCCTAAAACAAACTGAATGAGACTGAGCTTAGAAGGAATGGTTATAATTTGTTTGACTTGAGAAGACACTCAGACCGTGGCATGGTTACTGCTTACCGCACTTAGCCAAACTTCGAGTGGGACAGAGCGGAAAGTCACGAAGCAAGAGAGAATTTCAACCCGAGGAGCAAAGAGGCTGTAATTGTGGATGAAATTAGCACAGCCAGGGAGAAAACAAGTGATTTGCATTTGCACTGAGGCAAGAGGGGAGGTGTCTTGTGGCCAAGAACTCACCGATTCAGGGCTCCAGGTTGTAAAGCTTAAACTTATTTTATGAATCACTTATTTGAGAATGCCTGAAAAACAATGAATACCTGTGCAGACAGTACCTCTGCAGAGATCCCCTGCCCCAAATAGACACTTGTGGGACTGTTTTCCCTAGCTGAGCCATGCAGGCACTCAGCCACTACCACAGTCCAAGAGAGCCAGTTACATTTTTATCTGACGTGAGAAGCTGAAACCCTCCAACATGAGAGAGGGTTTGTAGGCATGCAGAATGTGCAGTGACAGGGTCAGAGAGTCTTGCACCAAGGTTCCAGAAGTTGCCAGGGGTGGGCAATGTGCAGCAGAATGAGGTTCTCTGCTTAGAGCTCCCGAGTAAGCTATGGACGAAGTAGCAAAGGTGAAGTTTAAGTTGCAATGGAGACCTCGGGATGTTGGAGATGCCAAGACCATGGGGCATCTGCCAAGTGCTGAATAGAGTCCACCCAAAAGAGAAGCCATGTATGGGAAAGAGAGATGAGGAAGTGAATATACCCAAGTCCGCTGGTGCCGCTATGACCCTACATCAGAGACATGGAGCTACAGGGTTTCATTTTTTTTTTTTTTGTTTGTTTTTGCTTGTTTTCATGCTGGATTTTTTTTTTTTTTTTTTTTTAAGACAGGGTTTCTCCAACAGTCCTGCCTGTCCTGGAACTCATTTCATAGACCAGGCTGGCCTTGAACTCACTGAGATCTGCCTGCCTCTGCCTCCCAAGTGCTGGGATTAAAGGCATGTACCACCACCACCACCACCTGGCTTCATGCTGGATTTTGATCTTACCTTGGTTCTGTCTTTAATTCCTGTCTTCCAGTTCCTCTCTTTTGAAATAGAAATGATTATTCTAGGCTATTCTGTGTTAGGAGCATATAATTTGTTTTTAAACCAGGGTTTATAGTTAAGAGATTACTTTGAATCTCAGAAGAGACTTTAGACATTCGAACAATGTGGACTTTGGAAGTTCTACGGAATATGTTTGCATTTGAGATGGCCACAAACCTAAAGGAATCAGGGGTGGAGACTGGGGATGGTTGGAATGTGAACTGTCCCCCATAGGCGGGCACATGTGTTTGAACACATGTTCCCCCCATTGGGGGTGCTGTTGGGGGGAGGTTGTGGAACCTTTAGGAGGTAGGGCTTAGCTGTAGGAAGTGGATTGGTGCAGGAACGAGACCTTGAGAGAGAAGTATAGCCAGGCTCCCCTCCCAGCCGAACTCTTCATCTTAGCCGAGATATGAGAAGGCTGTGCCATAAGAACCTGCCGTCACAGACGGGAGCCCACCCCACCGCTGTGCGGTCCCCACTGTCAAGCTAGGAGCAACACGAAATGCTTCTTCCTCAGACTCACTTCTTGTCCGGGTCCCAAAGTTGAGAAAAATAACTAGAAGGAATCGGAGAGATGGTTCAACTCGGCTCTCAGCACCCATGTCAGGCAGTTCCCGACCGCCTGTAAGGGGTCTGAGGCCCTGGGCTGGCCTCCTCAGGCACCCACAGACACATGCTGTATGGGTGCGTGCACACACACACACACACACACACACACACACACACACACACACAGCAAAGAAAAGTCACAAAATAAGTAAATGAGACAGAAAGAGAAAGGTTGTAGCCAAACTGAATATTGGTTACAATATTACAACTTCAATAAAAAGGTACAGTTAAACACTTCCGTAGAACATTATAGAGTAAAAAAAAAAGATTGTTGATATATATAAAGAAATAAATATACAGAAAACTGTTACCTGAGACAACAAACCAACATGGCAGTATGCAAAACACCTAGAGAGGATCTCCCCTGAGCATGTACAGTCCTTCCCTGGTTACACAATCGTTTTTTATCCAGAGAAATCTTGTGCAATTCGCATCCTCCACAAGTCAAAAGGCCTGTCTGCCATCACTGCATATTTTAAAGTTGCGTAACTTCTGATGTGCTTTTTTGCGGGCGGGCATGGAGTGTCATTTTCAAAGACATTTTAACATTGCTGATGTAGACAAAACGGACGTGAAAAGGAGCAAAAGCTTTTGGAACGGCCCCTAGTGCGCTTCGCTCAGTGAGGATCACGTGTTTCGCTTAGTGAGGATCATGTGTTTTGCTCAGTGCAGATTACATGTTAAATTCTGGATGTGTTGATTTATGGGGAGGGTGTGATGTGGCATTGTTGCTTATCAGTCTTGGCTCTTCATCTTTCCTAAACATAGTAGGTGTTCTTTGACTTCCTTGTGATTGGTTAGAGTCACGTGGCTGATTCTAGCTACTGAGTCACAAGTTTCCAGCCTGGGACGATTAGTTGCTGGCCTGAGGCTTTCCATCTTCCTCTCCTTCCCCTTAAATGAGAGGCTTCTTCTTCTTCTTCTTCTTCTTCTTCTTCTTCTTCTTCTTCTTCTTCTTCTTCTTCTTCTTCTTCTTCTTCTTCTTCTTCTTCTTCATCTTCTTCTTCTTCTTCTTCTCCTCCTCCTCCTCCTCCTCCTCCTCCTCCTCCTCCTCCTCCTTCTCTCTCTCTCTCTCTCTCTCTCTCTCTCTCTCTCTCCCCTCTTTCAAGACTGCAGAAACCAAAGTCCGTGGATGCTGAAGAGCTTTATAGGAAAGGATGGAGTAGATGGCTCAGCTGGCAAAAGCATTCGCTGTTCTTGCAGAGGACCCAGGTTCAATTCCCAGCGCCCACATGGCGGCTCACAACCATCTGTGATTCCAGTTCTAGGACATCCGTGGGCAGTGCACACACGTGGTACATACACATACATGCAAACAAAGCAGCCATACACATGAGATAAAAGTAAACAACTTTTTAGAGAATGGAGTATTTTGTCCAACCTATATATTTATGTTGCCTAGCCTCTCCTCATTAAAAATGCACACTGAGCACCAGCTGGGAGTTTGTTAGGCTCCCCTCTCTTGCCCATGGAATCAAAATCAACATTTGAGCAAGCTTCATCAGATGCTCATGGAACATTAGAAATCACCGTGTTCTGGTCCAGTGTGTCCTGATGGATACGCAGGGGAAGAAAGGGGGGGCCTGTCTTGGGGTCTATTTCCTCACTGACATACATGTGAGAATTTGATGATGTAACACATCCCTCATACTAAGGGTTCCACTGTTCGTGTTACTAATGTCAATCATGATCTGAAAATCTTAAGCAGAAGATTCCCAAAATAGACCATTTTTGATTGTATTCTATTCTGAGTAGAGAGAGAAAATCTCATGCTGAATCCCCTCCTTCCACCCAGGATAGAATCCACTCATTTGTGGAGCACCCAATGCCGTACACGACACTTTCCACTCACTGTCTGCCTCCAGGAGCTGATTACCGATCAGGGCAATGTTGGTGCTTGTGTTTCCACAACCCTTACTATATGTCACCACGGCCCCAAATTCAAGACTGTTATGAATGGAAATTTTATAACAGTATCCTGTGATAAGAATTTGGTTTTATTATTAATTATGATAGCAATAGTGGCTATTAACTTTCTGTGGCTAATTTACAAATTAATCTTTAGGTATGTGCAGGGAAATTATATATATAACTATATATTTACATATAATTTATATATAAATATATAAATACAAATTACATATAATTATATGTGAATATATAATACATTTATATATTATGTATAATTTCCCGGTACATACCTAAATATTAATTTGTAAATTAATGTATATGGCTAGGGTACCATCTGCCGCTGCAGGTATCTTCTGGAGACCCTTGAACTTGCCACGGTGGATTAGGAGGTGTGACTGCCATGTACTCTCAGTGTCCTGGCATTAGTAAATGCTCAGTAAACAACCATTCACCTCGGAATCTCAGAAAACGCAGTGCCACAGGCTGGAACGTTGGCTTCCCAAAACTTTTTCCCCCCCATTTCCCCTACAGCAAGAATTACATCTTTAAAGACTTGGGGTGGCATGCAGCCTAAGAATTCGGTAAATATTGATCTGCGCACCCACCCACGTGGTTCTGTCAACTGTGTGATCATCCCTAAATGCCGTGTTGATTGTCTTCATTCTCACCCTGCCCTGCTCATGTAGCTTTGAGGTTTTCTTCCCTGATCCTCCACACCAGGAGATGCCTCTAGGCCTGCAGAAGCCTCTCCCATTCTCCGCCGAGGCGCCTTGTCCTGTCCAGGGACGTACAGAGGTCTGCAGCCTCCGAGAACAATGGGAAATGGTCCAGCGGAAGGACGGTCATGCACACACATGCACGTGCACCCACACACCCACGCTTTCCATTTCGCTCCCACGCTGAAGGAAGGAACTGGCAGGGAGGGAAAGTCCCTGGGTAAACAGTGGTGATTCCGCTCTTCATCCTTTCCCTCGGGAGGAGGCGGTTCCGCGGGCTGTTAGTTCATTCCATCCTAAACCTTCATGTGAGGAAAAAGAATGCAAGGATTATCCCTCCCTTTGAAATAAATGTGAAAACCTCAGGCGTGCAGCTGCCCCCAGGCCTTGAAGATCCCATGGAAGAGCAGAGGCGGGAACCAGACAGGGTAGGAGACTGGGACCCCAGGACGGGCCCTGGGGCCTCCTGAGCTGTTGGAAACTACTGTGGGTCTCTGTCGTGCCCAGCTGACCACCGATCCATGCCTTCTGGGAAGTCATTTCTCGGTCTTTTTCTTCTTTCAGGTTTTCAGCATTTTAATATATCCTTTACGTATTAGTACATTTTAAAATTGGCTTTTAAAGTTAGCGTAGAAATGGGTTTCATCGTGGCATTTCCATACCTATGTGCCTACACATTATACTAATTCGTTCCCCACCCCTGTGCCCTCCCCTCACAGCCCCTGTATCCCTCTGGTTGGTTCCCTTTCATTGCCCACATTAATTAAATGATGGCCATGCTGTGACATGTCCACACACATGTACGTTGTAATGTCCTTGGGTCATACTATTCTCGTGGCTTTCTCTTCTCTCCTCTCTGCTTCCCCTCCCTCATATTATCCCCTTCTATTGTCGCGGCTTTTTAAAAACCACATGTTAATGGTATTTATTATGTATGTGTGCGGAGGAGTGTGTGTGGCCGTTGTGCTTATATCCGGAGGTTTGAGAACAGCTCACAGGGGTTAGATTTCTTCTTCCACCACCTGGGGCCTGAGGGGGATCCATCTCAGGTTGCCAGAAGTCAGGTGGTGGCAAGTATCTTGACCTGCTGAGCCATCTTGCCAGCCTCAAATGCTGGTGCTTTTTTTTTTTTTTTTTTTTTGGAGTGCTGGGGGATTGAACCCAGAGCCTTATGTGTGCAAGCTACATTACATACACTAAGCCACATTCCAGCCCTGTCACGTTGTTCTTCCAGATTCTGCATTTTTTAAAAAAATTTTTTAAAAATTAAATATTTCTCTTTCTGAGTCTGTTTCACAAAACGTGATGACGTCTAGTTCTATCTATTTCCCTGCAAAGAATGGGGTTGTTTCTCTTTCTGACTGAATAATATTCCCTCGAATTTCTTTATTCCCTTCACCCCTGCTAAAGAATCAGAGGGTTGGAAACAATTATCCTATAGAAACTTTATCATGCATGAAGTGTTAAGCCGTTTGATCTTTAAATTATCACATTATTTTTTTGGGGGGGGAGGGAGCCACCTGTGCCACAAGTCTCAAGTGGAAGTCAGGAGACAGCTTTCAGGAGTTGGTCCTCTCTGCCTCCGCCATGTGAATGCTGGGGATTGATCTTTGGTCACCGAGTCTGGTGGCACACCGCTATTATCTGCTGAGTCATCTCACCAGCCCTCCCTGGGTGACAGAGAAGACACAGGGCCCATCAGAGGGAAAAGGGGGAGGGGTTGGGGAGACGGTAGAGAGAGAGAGAGAGAGATAAAGGTTTACATCGCACCTAGCATCCTACCCTGTATTAATAATGCATTATAAAGCCGAGTGACACCTGGCACAGACGCCACACTGCAAAAGAGATTCCAATGGTCTAAGACGCCCGAGGCCCAGGAGTCTCCAGGACATGGGGCTTTCGATGATGCTAAAAGTGGGCACGTTCAAGGGCACATGGCACAGTCTGATGGAGCCATGGGGTAATAACAAGCTGGCTGCAAGGAACAGCACAGAAGAGGATGGTGGGTAAGTGACAGGCAAGGATGCAGTTGACTGTCTCCTTTGCAGAGTGCCCTGAGGTCAGAGTTCCCAGCTCAGGGTTTCTGAGCAAAAAGATCCACTTTGGGGCAGTGGTAGTGGAGGAGGTGGGAGCGCAGAATACAGATAGAACCAGGGCCAGAGAAGCTCTCTTTAGAAGACGTTGAGCAACTATGTGCTAGAGAGATGGAGTATCCCCTAAAGCACATGGCACACGAAGCGTGATGACCAGAGTTTGGATCCCCAGCACCCATGGTAGGAGAGTGTGGTGGTCTGCCTGTAATGTCAATGGTTAGGAGGTTCAGACAGAGGATCCCTGGAGAGCTGCCTTATGTAGACTCTCATCCAAACAGCCAAGCTCTGGGTTCAAATGACAAACCCTGCTTCCATATGGAAGCCGGGAGAGCAACTGAGGAGAGACACTTGGTATTAACCTCGCCTCCACACACAGGTCAATACAGGCAAAAAAAAAAAAAAAAAAAAAAAAAGCCAATATTTGATCAACGAATACAATTTTAAGAATTAAGTCAAAATCGTAAATGATGGCAAATCCCCAAAGGTTGATTTAAAAGACAGGCATTGTGCAGAATTCCCTTCCGGCGCGAGAAACCAAGAGAGCAGCTTCATCACGCTGATTTCTTTCACGCTCCGGCAGGCAAGTGATAAAATCGTCAGATGAGGGTCCGGCCCTGTCTCCCGCAGTCACTTTTCACAAGTGCGCTGTGTCTAAAATAATGACAGTGGCTTTATTAAATGATGGCTGGCTGCAGCCCCCGCGCTAATTCGAAATGGGCTTATTAGTTTAATGACTGCCCCGAATCATCAGAATTCATTAGTGTTAGCGCCCTGGCTTCATTCGACATCAGCCCAAGGCTCCGGGGCGCTGTGCTCGCGCCTTCTCTAGCCGCTTCTCATAAGACGCTGCGTTGTGCGCCTGCGTAGACGCCGAAGCCTTGCAAACCAGGGCTTCTTGCCCACTTTATCTGTTGATGGATTTGAGCTCTTTTCTCTCTCTCAAAAACAGAAAATGACTGTGGCTGCCTGCTGCTTTGAGCACAGGAATCCACAGCTTGTGGGAGTCTTTGAAAGGGTTTCATTCACCTGCTCTTTTTTCTTAAGAGTTCGATCCAGGGGCTGGGAAGACAGCCCGTGTGGTCAAGCGCTTGCCTCACGTGTGTGAGGGCCCGAGTTCAAACCCCAGGACCCATCTTCAAAAAGGCAGACAGCCATAGCGGCCCACGCTTGTCATCCCAGCAAGGGGAGGCCGAGACAGGAGGGTGGATCTCTGGCGCTCGCTGGTCAGCCAGCCAGCCTAGACAACTTGGTGAGTTCCAGGCCGGTGAGAGATTCTGTTTAAAGAAAACAGGTGGGCAGAGCTGGGCAGAGCCTGAGGAGCAACAATTCAAGTTGTACACATGCACACACGCACACACACATACACACGTGTGTGCTGGCACACACGCCATAGCACCAAGGGTGTGTCATGCCCTCAACCTACTCCAAGGCTTCCATTTCAATTCCTGCCTGCTCCTTTGTCTTAATCTGCTGAGGACAGGCACTTCTGACATCCTTTGTGTGTGTACACTCCTGTGTACATACGTGCATATATGCATGTACACACATTAGATATATACACACATACATATGCATTTATATTCGTGTACACATATACATATATATTCATATAATATACACACGTGCACATATACACAGACATGTATATGTGTATCGGTCCTGGTTGGGTCATCTGGGAAGAGTAACCTACCTTGAGAAAATGTCTCCATCTGATTGGCTGCTGAGTATGACTGGGCGTTTTCTTGATTGACAACTGATGTGGGAGGGCCCAGCCCACTGTGGGCGGAGCCAACCCTAGGCAAGTGGATTTGAGCTGTATGAGAAAGCAAAGCCTGCCAGCTGCAGGGACAAGGTGGTCAGCGCTGTTCCTCCATGGCCTCTGCTTCAATCTCCCCCTGTTCACAGTGGACTGTAACCTGTAGGCCAAACTAACTCCTTCCTTCCTCAGCTGCTTTTGGTCAGTGTTTTGTCAAAGCAATAGAAAGCACACTGATCAATGTGCATATGTACAAATGCACAGAGAGACACATATACACACATACACATGTGCATTTACACATATACATATACCCACATACATACGCACATATACATGTATACACATATATACATGTATACACACACACACACCTACACCCATATTATTGACTTTGGCAGTGGGGAAGCCAGCAAGGAAATCATGTCCATCTTGGTGTGATCAGACTTTCCACCCTGGGCAAACATGTTTTTCCAGGATGGCTCCCTTAGATCGCTTCTATTCCGAGAAAAAATAAATGAATACAAGGCCCTCCATCGGGGCAAAGAGCAGACACCCCCTCCCGAGAGCCCTTCCCCCCTCCGTGTGCATGTGTGTGTGTGTGTGTGTGTGTGTGTGTGTGTGTGTGTTATGCCTGTCAAAGGCCCAGGAACCCACGCGCAGCAGACCGCCCCTGCCTCTCTCTGGCTGGAGCTGGTGGCTGTGGTTGGACTAACAGCCTTGAGTCCTAACTCCAGGACCTGCTTGAGAGTGAGGATTTGTCAAAGTGAGGAAGAGAAGGAATTCCCGCCCCCGCCACTTTTTTTCACGAGAACTTGAAAGACGAGGTTCTCTGCAGCTTCCAGGCAGTTTCATTAGAACACTATGTTTCCTCCTCACTCCTCATCCTTCCTTCAGAGATTCTCACGCGGGACATCTGTGTTTGTGCGTGAACAAACCCAAGTGCCCTGGGTGATCTGTTTGTTCTCTTTGGAGCACGGTCCACGGGAAGATGATCCCCCAGTCTCCTCTGCTGTGGTTCAGAAAAAAAAAAAAGAGAGAATCCGTGGTCATAAAAATGGAGCCCAATCAATTTCTAATATGCACTACTGTATTAATGGAGCTTGAGTGTAATTAAACCATTTGGCTGATAAAATGAGGTCATTGCATTTGAAAACAAAAGCAGCCACCGGGCCGGGTGGACAGTGCAGTTGATAATGCTTGAGCTAAAAAAAAAAAAAAAAAGAAAAGAAAAGAAAAAAAAAAAAAGAGGACTGAGTTCAGGTCCTCTGTACCCACGTAAAAACTGGGCCCAGTGGCATGGATCTGTAACCCCAGTGCTGGTGTGTGGAGACAGCTAGAGTGTTCTGGCCTAATCGGTGAGCTCAAGATGCAGTGAAAGACCCTGCCTCAGAAAAAATGTAGTGGTGGGACTGGAGGGAGGGCTCAGCGGTTGAGAGCACTGGCTGCTCTTCCAGAAGACCCGGGTTCAATTCCCAGCACCCACATGGCAGCTCACAACTGTCTGTAATTCCAGTTCCAGGGGATCCAACATCCTCACACAGAGGCACCAATGCAAATAAATAAATCATTTTTTGAAAAAAATGTAGTGGTGAGAGATTGAGGGAGACCTAACGAGTCAAGCTCCAGTCTCTGCCCACTCCTCTGCCTCAGGCTGTGGTGCTTGTCTGCTCAGGCTTTCTCTCTAGAACCCTAGATAGCAAGTCCCTGTCCGATTTGCTTAGGGACCCAGGAGATCTACCAGCACACTGGGACAGATCTTGGAGTGAATGGGTTGATGGGTAAATGAAAACATGAGCAACAGCGTCCCCCAAATCCTGTTAGCTTTGTTTTCTCTCCTCACCCACAGGTTACCACAAATAAACGCCTGGATTAACTCTACCATATTTCCCCAGAAAGGGAGAAAGAAAGCAGAGATTCTTATAAAGACCTTGCGTTAAAGAGGAAGATGTACACAGGCATGATATGTTCCAAAGAGCAAACCCTGGTTGGTCGGGGAAGAGGGAAGCATTGGGGTGGGTGGGTGGGATCTGAAATGACTTCAAATCCTGGTACTCATGCTTTTTGGGTATCCCATATGCTTGCCTTCTCACCAAAAATGTCTAAACTCTCTCAGGACTCGAAATGCTACTGGCGGGTAATAGTTTAGTCTGGGGCCATGAAACTCTAAGGGACTTGAGGCCCAGTGGACTTCTGTGTTCATTGAAATTAGCCTTCTGCCCTCATCTACACTGACACACAGTTAAAGGGTTGACTCATAACGTGTGAAGGAACAGAGGCCTGGGGGCCAAAGCCCACTCCATTATCTGTGGGTCCTAGATCCTAACAGAGAATCGAATTCTGTTTGGCTGGTTCAAAGGAGACATTTATACAGGGAGTTATTTATGGAAGTGTGAGTGGGTTGGAAGACTAAAAATAGATAGTGAGACACTCAGGGACTTCTAATGACCCTGGGGCACAGGGGTACCGAGACGATGGGAGGAAGTGGAATTCCCAGGGTCCAGTGAGAACTTGGACATGGATGTGGGTAGCCTAGTAAGACATGTAGACACAGTGGGCACAACCACCTCCAGAAGGATGGTGCAAAGACAGCAAGCATGAGGGGGGTGTGGATGTCCTAAACTTCTCATCCCACCCTCAATCTGCAGCTTGTGATTCCCGTTGGCCAAGCCCAACTGAAACCTGGTGACCAGGGAAGCATAGGTCATCTAGTCCGCATGGACCATGAAGAGGGCAGGGTGGAGGGACGCCCATCATCTTCCTTCGATGATGGAGAGGGCAGTGTAGAAGAAGCCACACCCTTGATCTAGGATAGCGAAGAACAAGACAATGTTTGTTGAGAACATGGAGTTGATGGAAATAAAATGTATTGGGCAATATTGATAGGCAGAATCAATATTAAAATTCCCACATATTTTGGAGAAGTGTCATCTTCTAGTGAACTTTGACTAGGATGGTGTCTGGAGACCTTGGTCCTCAGAGTCCTCAAAGGTTTGCTAGCTGACGGATGCTTCCAAAGGTGCCAGCCTCCAAGATGACTCCAAATGGTCCCATGGTGATGCAACACAGTCCACTTTCCCCAGGGTTGGTTTGTAGGACCAACAGCACCCAGCAGAAGCCATGGAGCGTCACTTTTGAGATAACAAAGCTACAGCAACCCATCTCTCTCCATCCTCTCTCCCTCTTCTTCCTTCTGCTTCTCTCTCTCCCTCCCTCTGACCCCACCAAGGTCTCCTCCTCTTTCCTCTCCCCCCATTTCTCCTTCTTCCTTCCCTCCCTCCCTCCCTCGCTCTCTATTGGCCTGACCTGGGGCTTCTTCAGAAGAATCCCTCCCATGAGAGACCCACATAGTGAGTTGCTGAGGCTTCCCAACACCACCTCACAGAAAACCTTGGGAATGGATTTATGTCCAGTTGAACCTTCAGGTGAGGCAGCCATCTTCTTGGTCACATCCGTGCAGCTTCATGTGAGCCTATGAGTAGAACCACAGTGAGGCTACTTGCATAGTCCTGACCATCAGAAGGTGTAAGGTAACAACAGATATCCACTGCTTCTAATCACTCACTTTTGGGTAACAGGATTTCAGTAGGAGCTTGGTAGTCAGGATCATTTGCATATTCATGCATTAATAGTAATATGCACAAGATATTTTTTATTCTCTGCTTATTACAATTATTCATGAAGCCAGTAGACTACCCTCTCTTAAATATGTGGCAGAATGCTTTTCTTGCCTCTCTGAGACTCAGTTTCCCCAGTTCTCAGTGAAGATGCTAACAGTGTCTACCAAAGGCTTGTCTGAGAACTGGATGGAATAAAATATTCCAAGTGCCAAGGATGACGCCTGAAATACTCTGCTCAACAAATTCAGCTCCTCTTGGTCAGGGAGAGAAAACGGCTCATGATGAAGATGTCTGTGGTAGTCACTATGATCAAATGCATGACTTAAGAGACAGAGATTAATGTTGGCTCGTCCCTCAGGGCATCCAGTCCACTGTCTCAGAAAGGCACAGTGGCTGGAGTGGACCTTGCCTATGAGAGTGAGAGACCTGGCTGGTTACAGGACAGTGGCTGGTTGGGCAACGGTTTGTGAGAGATGGGCAGGAAGACAGAGCTGAGCTTTAATCCTCTAGACCCATCCTTGTACCCATATGCCACCAGCTAGGCTCTGCCCCCTCCCCCCAAACAGCACTGCCTGCCTGCTGGGGACCCAGTGTTCAAACACATGAACCCCGAGGGGACACTTCTCATGCAAACCCTGACAAGGTCCTCAAGGAGTCCTGGGAAGAGATTCTGCCACTGTCCCGTGGTGTAGTTCAGCTGTTCTTTCCCTTGCTGGATTGAGGATGAGTTTGTACCCAATGCCTGCCGTGCACAGGGACCACCCCCCACTTCCCCAACAGCCAGCTCTCTGAAAGTCCTCCACCCCAACCGTGAAGAATCGGCTGTCTCCACCCGTGCCTCCCTGGCAGAAAAGGGAATCCCTGATTTTCTGGGCATGTTCTGTTCCTCGCTGGCTGCTTGCCCGGCTTTACTCAGGCTTTCCATTTTCTAATGGCTTGGGGATGAGTGTGGGACTGAGTCACAGGGAGCCGGGTGGAGTGAGAGTGGCCGTGTGGTGCGCGCCGAAGTCACACAGGTTGGGTGGGGGGCGTCACAGTCCCACAGAAAACAGCCCCGTGCATGCACCAGAGAGCAAAGAGAGCAAGGCAACCAAGTTCAGACACAGTTCCTGTTAGCCTGGGAAAGTGCGGTGTTTTCCCACCAGGAGGGGGAAGGGCTCAGAGAGAGTTTGGTCTTCGAATTCCCTTCTTGATGCTCTGATTGGCTTTGAGGACAATCTTCCCCCAAAACATGGGTGGAGGGTGGGGGGAGGGTGTTATTTTCAATTATTAGCACCACCCCTAGGACCAGGTAGAAAAGAAATATTGGTAGCTGGGATGTTGCTCAGGGGAGAGCAGTGCCTCCCAGGTGGAAGGCCCTGGGTCCCAGGCCCACCTCCAAAACAAGATAAAAAACCAGCCAGGGAAACAAGACCATTTCCTTCTCTAGCATAGAAAAGTTATGTAACAGGACAGGAGAGCATTGTAAAGGGCAAAGTAGCTGGGGCCTTCTGAGTTTGCGTCTGGTGTTGTCCATCTTTTCAAAGTAAGCTCATGCAGAAGAGCATGTGGGCAGGGATGGTTTGAGCTTTGCTGTTTGTAATTAGGGGAAATCGAGGGCTACAAGATCATTCATCCATTATTGACCAGTGATTTCAGATTCCGATGCTGTCAGAAGTGGAATACTCGACCATCAGGCACAAGAACAGGCCCAAATCCCACCCCACACAGAGATTGCAAACGATATCTGATTAATGAACCATGTCCTACTATACTAAGGATCACACAATCTTGTTTTTGTTTTGAATGATCAGTGGTGAATATGTATGCATGAATGAGAATAAGGATTCTAGATGTCTGGAAAGCCACACAATGTACTGTGAAAAACCTTGAGAGGTAGCCTGGCTTTGGGAGCAATTAGAACCAAAATAGATTTTTATGTAAGAATAAATCTACAAAAGTCTATAGTGTTTGGGTCTGCAAGATGGTTCAGCAAGCAGGTAAAGTTGCTTGTCACCAAACTGACAACCACAAGTTGTCCTCTGACCTCCACAGGTGCACAGTGCCACGCACACACATCACACACACACACACACACACACACACACACACGCACACGCACACGCACACGCACACGCATGCTCGCACCCCAAATAAATGTAAAACATTCCATAGTGTTCTACAAGTTTGTACCTGGCATGTCATTACTTTTCACCAGACAATTTAAAGATGAGAGTTGAAAATCAAAGGCATCCTGCCACATTGGGGTGCTTGGGGTTCCTCAGCAAAAAAAAAAAAAAAAAAAAAAAAAGCAAGCCAGATACTGCTAACGAGCTACAGAGAAAAATGAAGGGAGCGGGGAGTCATGAATGAAGAGGGTGAACAGTGGAGGCCAGAACCCCAAAGATTGGCACTAAAAGCTATGCATGGAAAATTTAACTTCACGTGCATTGTGCATGCAGGCAGGGGTGGGGCGGTGTGTGTGTGTGTGTGTGTGTGTGTGAGGTCAGTTGCATGAGGTTCACCATCATCCTTTGTCAACACTGCCTGGCTGGCCCTTACTGGATGCTCATCCTCACCCTCTGTCTTTCTTCGCTTTGAAACAAGAGCACAGGCATTCAAGCTCATGCATCAACTCCCCTCCTTGTTCCTCTTCCCCACCCGCCCCACCCCCATCCATTCTTGTCCTCTCGCCATCCCTTCTTTCCATGTCTCATTTAATAATTCCCTCCTTTGGACCCCTTTGCTTTTCTTCCATCCATGTCTATTCTGTTTCCTTCTTCTCTTGCTATTCTGCTTCTAGAATATTCACCATCAGTCTTGGGTCCCCCGACCACCACCACCAGCAGCAGTGTCACTCAAAACAAATATTCGTTACAATGGCGATGCTCGGCCCCCACTCCAGACCTGCTGTATCAGACACTTAGGGAGTGGGGCCCAGTGAGCCGTGCTTTAATCAGCCCCCCAGGGGATCTGACGCATGTTCAAGTTGGAGGCTCCTTGTCTTAGAGGGAAATGTCAATTTACCCGAAACACGTGAGTCTCTTTGAGTGCTGATCCAATAAGCCTTCATTTCTAAACATGTAAAACCCTCCTGTGCCCATTAACTAATTAGGACGTCAGACCACCAGCCTGGCTGGGACGCTTTCAGAGACAACACGAGCAATTACGCTCAAGTTCTCTGATTACCATCAGGCTGTTAAATCCCTTGGCCAACCTGTGTCGTCCCCATCCCCATGCTCTGCCTCGCTTCCTCTCTTCCTCTGCGTGCTCCTAAGATGTACACATCAGGGGGCGTCGTGGAACCTCCTATAAGGCAGCCACGTTGTCCATCTGTCTACTAAGGTACGTTTTTCAGATACTGATAAGGATGGTCACCTGGGAAAGATGCCATTGGCCAATCCAAGCAGAGGATGCTGAGTCTGCAGCTTTCTCAGCGGGATGGACTCTTGAGGGTTCAAGTACCTGGTGGCTCTTAGAATTCTGAGCTTGGGCTTGGGCAATGGTTCCATTGGCCAAGTGCTTGCTGCACAGTGTGAGAGCTCAAGTTTGGGTCTCTAGCATCCCTGTAAAAAGCCACATACGGTAGAAGGACCCGGAAGCTTCGGGTTCAGTGAGAGAGATCCTGCCTCAAGAAACACAGTGGGGAAGGATTAAGGAAGGTGCCTGAGGTCAGTCTTTGACCTCCATGCAGAGATACACATGTGTGCACATTCACCCACTAGACTGGCTAGTTTTATGTCCACTTGACACAAGCTAGAGTCACCAGAGAGGAGGGAGCCTCAGTTGAGAAAATGTCTCTATAAGATCAGGCTGTAGGCAGGCCTGTAGGGTATTTTCTTAGTTAGCGATTGATGGGGGAGGGCCCAGGAGGGCCCAGCCCATGGTGAATGGTGCCATCCCTGGGCTGGTGGTCCTGGGTTCTATAAGAAAGCAGGCTGAGCAAGCCATGATCAGCAGGCCAGTAAGCAGAACCAACCACCCCAGGGCCTCTGCATCAGCTCCTGCCGCCAGGTTCTTGCCCTGCTTGAGTTCCTGTCCTGACTTCTTTGGATGATGATGAACTGTGCTGTGGAAGTGTAAGCCAAATAAACCCTTTCCTCTCCAAGTTGTTTTGGTCATGGTGTTCCATCACAGCAATAGTAACCCTAACTAAGACACCCATTGAACAGGCTACTAAATACACATGCACACAAACACTGATTCCCTGATCTTGACTTCAGAACTCTAGTCTCCAGAATGGAGCCCGCCCTCCTCAGGGATGAGTCCATGTGGGAGATGCCGTTCCTGGATACGCGCTCCTCTCTCAGAGTACCAGCCATCTTTAGTAGCAGGCGACACAGTGTGAAGAAGCCGTTCTCATACTCAGTAGAATATGCTGACCTGGAAACGCCCATGCGTGAAGACCATGGCTCCTCCACAGCCCTCCCTGCTAGTAGTTCAGTGGAGAGTCACCAAGTGTCCCGCCTCGTCTGTGAAGATGCTCACCTGGTGATGTTGACCACGATGGACTTCAGGATAAAGGCTGAGAAAGTTGGCAGTGTGTGGTCTTGACCAAGCAGGAACTTCCTCCCAGGTTCTAACACAGTAGGCCTGGCCCATGGCCTGGGAGTCTAGATTTTTTTTTAAAAAGCTCCCAGGAGGTTTGGAGGTAAGCAAGGGTTGAAAACCACTGATTTATGTGAATCTCTGCATGGTGTTTGAATAACGGTGTATCCTGATGCATATGGGGACCAGGAACACCTATAGCCTTTGAAATAGATGTGATGGAAGACAGCTCTTTTTTTTTTTTTCTTTTTCTTTTTTTCCAGACCATCCTTGGTTCCCTCAGCAGGTGAAAGTGGACTAGAGTTTTTCCTGAGGCTGATGACACTGAGTTGGGAGAAAAGGATTCTCAGTCTCCAATAAACCTAAAATCTACAAGATCAGTGTTTAGTGCAGTGATGGAGGAAAAAAAAAAATCTTGGGAAAAATTGAAACCATTTATAGCCTGTTTTCCCTCATTAGACTTGGAATTATTTGACTGAGTCCCACCAGAGGAAGCATTGTTACTGCTCTGTTGTTGTTTTAAATCATGGAGTCTGTCTGTCTTGGTGGCGGTCTTCAGCTCACTTTGGTCAGCAGAAGTCGACTCAAAAGAAACCTTGGCATCCAACTCCAAATTATCTAGATCAGGAACATGCTCAGGGAAGGTCACCCTAAATGAGGGGCCCTCTTCTCACGGATATTTGGAAGCAGTATAAGCATGCCCTATGAACAAGAGTGGGAACTCCATAACTTATTTTGCAGATGCTACACACACTATGCATGCACACACACACACACACACACACACACACACACACACACACACACACCAAGCCACTGAGATCAGCATCCTCCCGTACCAAAATTCAAGATTATGTGATTAGTAACAATATGTCCGCCGATTTCTCAGTGTTTAAGTCTGAGATGTGGAAGGCTTTACACCTGTCTTACATCACCCTCATACATACATACATGCAGCAGCAGCAGCAGCAGCAGCAGCAGCAGCAATTGCCCTTAGTGGATGCAATGTTCTTACTTCTGGGATAAATAATTAAGGAAGAATCACTGACAAAATCAACTGATTAAAAGTGAATAAATATAGAACCTAGATTTCTGTCTAGGAGTGATTTTAGCCGCAGTAATGACTAAATTAATAAGAACTGAGACTTTCTGGGTATTTATTTTTCTATTTGGATAGCCTTTCCAAATTCCACTGTTTATTAAGAGCTCCTTTGAGTCCTGGGCTGACATAGAAAGGGAATGGACAAACCTTGCCATATTAAATGTGTATGATTTGATGAGTTTAGACAAGTGTATGATCTTATAAAGCCTCCAGGAGTGTGAATGGATGGTAGACTTCAGTATGAGACCCTAAACTGCAGAAATCCCCAAAGAAAGCCAGTACCAAAAGCTTTGATGAGTTTCACTGAGACAGAATTTTGAAGCAAAGGCAGAAAAGCACCATGATGCTTCTGGGGGCATCTGGAGGAGGGGCATCCCTGGGTGTTTGGAGAAGTAAATGACTGGGGCCAGCAGAGGAGCTGCAGGAGGTAACACAGGTGATAAATTGGGTCTGCCGTGACGTGGAAGGAAGAAACTCCCTTTCTTTTCATCCGTTGGCTGCTGAGGGCATTCATTAAACACTGTATTTTTGATCAGGAGACAGTGGGTCTCTATTTATATGCATTTTGAAACTACACTTCTTGAAAACTGTTCTTCTGATCTGGCACCGGTTAAATTGGAGTGGTGTGCTGTCCCCCATAAAAACAGAGGGCATCGCGTACTTACACAGTGGTTGGTGTCTGATGGACAGGCCAGTCTCACCCCTCAGCCCAGAAGCCTGGCAGAATGATTAACAAAGTGGAGCACCAGCCTAGCGTCACTGACAGGTGGTTCATCCTTAGAGCTCAGCCGGGACTGGCTGTGGCAGAAACCTCAAGGGAGGGCCAGCCGCATCCTGAGGATGGATCACACAAGGGCATGCTGACGGTCACTCAGGCTGGAACACCGATCGTTCCTTGTAAGATTTGGAGGCCATCGCTCCCCTTTTGACCTCACTCTTAACCATCAGGCATCTCTAGACCCTAGTGGTTAAGATCTCAGACATCCCTAACTAGTTTGAGAACTCTGAGCAACCTTTATAACGTTTTTTGCCATGTGGTTCCTTTACCTATAAGACAGAAGAATAGCGGTGTCTCCCTACAGCAGAGAGGCAGTGGTGCAGTGAGGTAACACATCATACTTAAAGGCCAAGTGCTGGCTGGAACACAGTGTGTGCTCAGGGAGGTTGGCCTCTGGTCACAGCAGCCAGGCTCCCTTCTGGAGATGCCATGTTCCCCAGGGTGCTTCTGGGGCCCACCACAGGCTGGACAATGAAACAGGGGCCCCTGCACCCCCTTTGCTTAGTGTTTGACAGTTGTCAGAAGTTTAGATCATGGGTCTGTCTGCTGAGGTCTGTTGCACTTGCTGGAGGCACAGCACATTCATCTGCTCTTGTCTTTAACTTGAACATCTTGTGTGTATCGGGCTGAAGGCCCAGACCCAGTTCAAACATGACATCATATGACGATGTCATTATGTAACATCCTGGAAGACAAACCGGGAGACTCTTGGTGGCTTTCCCAGTGTCAACAGCTGGTAAACGACCGAGCTGAGATGAACAAAAAATTGTGTCCAAACATTGGATGTATTTCTTTACTAAGGTGAGGTCTCTAAGACACACTTTCTTTTCCTTTACTGAAAATACTGTTGCAAGTCGATTTTAGGAATAACGTGGGGTCTGGAGAGATCCAGCGGTTAAGAATGTACATGGCTCTTCCAGAGGACCAGAGTTCGGTCCCCAGCACCCACATGGAGTCACTCACAACTGCCTATAATGCTAACTCCAGGGGATCTGATGCCCTCTTCTGGACCATGTGGGTACTGCACACACACATGCATGTGCTCACACACATATACACATAATTAAAAATAAAGTAAGTTTAATGAAAAGAATTATAACATGTCCTGTGGAGTCTAACAATACGAACAATACTGAAAAGAACCCCAAGCACCTACTGCATTTACTTTTTGGTAATTCTGTCATCCACACCCGATCACTTTGGGAAGTTTAGGATGTTTTGGTCCAATTATTTGTTAATGCACACATGCGGACACACTGGCATGCCTTATCACCTTACCAAAAGACAATGGTCTGTGGCTTTTGTATCTGTTTTTAAGAGTTCTGTTTATTACGTGCATGTGCTGGTGTCTGTGTATACACGTACACCAAGTGTGTGAGGCACCTGTGGAGGCCAGAGAGGCTACGGATCCTCTGGACCTGGAGTTACTTGTAACTGAGAGCTGCTGCCTGACGTGATGCTGAGATCCAAGCTCAGGTCCTCGGCAAGAGCATCCATGTCCTTAGCTGTTAAGATGGCCATCTCTCCAGCCCCCATATAGTCTATGGCTTGTCCTTTTAATTTAATCTACTGAGGACACATTCCCACCTTACACTGTATATATTTATTTCTTCTTAAACACTACAATGGCATGCCACGTATGTGTGTTTGTGTATGTATGTATGTGTGTGGATGTATATGTTGTGTATATATGTATGTATGTGTGTGTATTTATATGGTGTGTATGTATATATGTATGTGTGTATGTATGTGTGTGTGTGTGTGTGTGTGTGTGTGTGTGTGTGTGTGTGTGTGTAATTTGCAATATTGAAACTAGGGTCTTGCACATTCCAGGCAAATGCCCTAAATCATAAATTTTTACTTTTGAATGGAGTCTTGCCAAGATTCCTGGGCTAACCTTGAATTTGGGGTCCTCTTACCTCAGCTTCCCGAGTAGGAACCACATCCGGTGCCTCTGGGCCCTGCTTCTCATTTCTCTTATTTCCTATATAATAGCTGTTGTAAACAGTTTACAATAGTTCGGGCTTGGGAGAGATCACCACGAATGTGGTGGTGAGTTCACCAGAGAAAACAGGGCAGACACGGGTTTAAGCCACTGGAAAGCCTTTTTTAGTCGGCTGGCGCCCACACTGGGTGTTGTAACCCCAGTGTGGCCCTGAGACTTTCCCAGGGTGAGCCTTTAAGCACAAACACCATGTCCCAGGTTGACATACTTCAGTTAACAAGAACAGTTAGCCAGAAATGGAACTACAGAAGCCAAAAATCAGGGTCAGTTCATTTAGAGACTTTCCCAGAACTAGGCACTTGGATGGACGAGGCCTTTATTTTAGTTTTGGCAGGTGATGCTGTCTACGTGCTGAGTTTTATGGCCTGAATGTTACTTCCACCATGGAGTCAGTTGTGCTAAGATCACAGGATCTACCAAGTCTGGGTCCCTGCTAGACAATAAATATCTTTGCAATTAAATATGCCATTTTAGGAATATTTAGTTACTTCCTTAGGAGACAGTCGTAGAGGTGGATCCTTGTATGTTTTAAAGCATGTAAAGTTGAATTTAAAATAAACATTTTGAGAATTTTCATATATGCAAACAATGCGTTTTAATCGTACTCATCCTGACTCCTATGACTCCTCCTAGAGTTCCCCCTACTCTCCATTTAAGGCCTTATTACCCCCTTTCCCAAGTCTGTCTGCTTTATGCCCACACCTGTAGGAGAGATGTGACTCACTCTGTGAGAAATGATGATTCTCTCTCTTAATGTTTCTTTCTCGAGACAGTTGAAGGGTTCTCCACAAATCTCAATCGCATTGGGCCAGTGTTACTTGGGTGGGAAATAGGTCTCATTGTGCTGCTTGGCTCGGCCCCATCCCGACATCCTCTGCCTCATGGTGACTACCATGTATCTCAGCTGGCATCGAGGCTCTGCAGGAGTCTCCTGACTGCAGCACCTCCATAAGCCAATAGGCTGTCCTGTAACCCCATTTCGGGGTGTTTGCCTAGAACAGGGGTCCTGCCCCGGAAGTGTTAACTTCATAGGGTACTGACCGCAGAAGTTTCCCTTCCAATCAACCCCCATCCCAAAAATAGAAAGAGGAGAAGAGATCATCCAGGGTACAGACAAGCCTTTATTTCAAATCCACAGCCCGAGCAATTACATAAAGTCGTGTTTTCTCTGGCGAGAACTGCCCTGGTGGTGATTTTTTTTTTCTGTCAGTTTAGTCTATAAATGAAATGGAGTTACAGCTCCTATTAAAATAGAACACTGTGCCCTCGATTGGCTCTTAACGGGTGGGAAAAACCCATTAAGTGCTTGTGAACTGTGTTTTAAATGCAGGAATCTTAATCCAGGGATCTAATAAATCCCTCTCCCTGACTCAAGTGAAAGTCTTGGGTTTTCCAGCATCTGATGGGCTATTTCTTCCCAAAAGACTTCCTCACAAACTGACCCTGAGAACTGGGCATCCAGGACGTTTCCTCTGCTGGGATACTTTTTTTTTCTTTCTTTTTCAAAGTACATCTTTCATAGAATCATGCACTTTGGCAGGTGTGGGTCACAGTGAGCTACTGTTTTAGAAACAGGCCTGAGGTCCTTGGTCTGCTGCAGGGGGAAAGCCATGGGAAGGAACTCTGTGGCTGGCTTGGGATGTAACAGCTCAGAACATCCTAGGACCTAAGACCTCATAGTGTTCTCTGTTACTGCCCATCTGCCACCAGGTTCAACACCCACCACCAAATGCCTTCTTTGGGAGTGTAGCTCATCAACATAGAGTGAATAGCTCAATACAGTGCACTCCCTTCTCTCTCTCTCTCTCTCTCTCTCTCTCTCTCTCTCTCTCTCTCTCTCTCTCTCTCTCTCAGGTCTCACTATATAGTCCAGGCTAGCCTCGAACTCATCATCCACTTGCCTCAGCCTCTCCAGGTAAGAGCATTTTTATTGGAAAATTTGAGGCTGCTGGAGAGAAATCCAATTCTTGTATTGTGAGCAGTAGAGAAGATTGTCCATGCACGTTTAAGCTTAATATTGAGTTTGTTTATCTTGCAAGCGAGGTATGGTGGTGCCTATGTGTCACCCCAGTTTTTGGGAGGTGAAAGCAGGAAGTTGAGGAGTTCAAGGCTAGCCTGGAATGCCTGAGAGTCTTTCTCAAATCAACAAATAAGTTCATTTTTAGCCTCGTTGCAGCTACTCTAAAGACTCCCGAAGGCCTTGCCCTCTGCTGTCACAGTATAACCATCCCAGTTAGGAAATCAACACCCAGACGATCTCACCCCCACTTCTGAGCTCTCATTCAGTTTTAGATGCTCTCACTGACTCATTCAATTGTCCAATGCTGCAGTTCCGTCTGGCGTGTTGGGAGTTTTCCTGTCTGTCTCTTTCACAGTCCTTCAGTGAAGCCAAATCTGCCCTTCCTGGCTCTCTCTTGCTGCGGCCAGTGAGCTTCTGCAGGACAGCAGTGTCCTTCACAGTAAGCAGTATCTGTGGGGAATCCAATCTATATGCCAACTTTCTAAATGCATAAAAATGGGGGGGGGGAGGTGCCTACCCATGGCCATGTGGCTTGTAGGTACTCTAACACTATGTATCACAGCTCATGGATTCACCTATCAACTCACCGAGTCTGTCTATCCTTCCCGCCTTCCTTCCTTCCTGCCTTCCTTCCTTCCTTCCTCTCTCCCTCCCTCCCTCCCTCCCTCCCTTCCTCCCTCCCTCCCGCCTTCCCTCCCTCCCGCCTTCCTTCCTTCCTTCCCCTCTTTTTCTCTTCTTCCTTCCATGTTTTTCTTTCCATTTATCCTTTCATAAAATAATTGAGTCTCTCCCCTGCCTCTTTCCCTCTCCAGGGTCTCACTGTATATAGTCCTGTCTGGCCTGGAACTCACTATGTAGACCAAGCTGACCTCAAACTCAGAGATCTATCTGCCCCTGAGCCTCAATATTGTGAGTATCTATTAAATCTAAGAAGCCAATTGTGAACTCTTCCATTGAGAATGAACTTGGGACCCCTTCTTCCCATAGCATGCCAGGATTCTCAGCCTCCATGCACGATGCCAAGGCCATCACATGACTTCAGTGATTGACTTGATTTTCTGTGAAAATCATTTTTCAAGTTGAGAGAGGAACAAAATCACACAAGAAAAATGAAGCCCCAACCCAGATCTCAGTCTCTCTCAACATCAAGTCCATGCTTGATTCTTGTGTCTTGTGGAAGGAAGCTGCCTGGAAAATTTGAGTTGGTGAGAGCTGAGATGGTCCCAAACACCATGGAGAGAGGAAGTGTGGCCGAGTTCATTCAAGGTGACTCAGAAGTGGAGCAGCATCACCTGCCGGTAGCTCCCTCTCAGGGACTGTGTATTTCCAAAGATTGGCTCATCATTCTGAATATGTTTAGAGGTGACCTGAGATAAGACCAGGTGGGCTGGAGAAAGGTCAGAATCACAGGGGGAGATATGAGGGCAGGATAGAGGTGATATAGAAGGGAGATGAGGAGGAGAGTGGGGACCAAGCAAGAATGCTCATGTTGGAGGCCATGGGTTGACGCTTAACAATCTTGGCCCTTCTCTTTTCCAGAAGCCCCTCCCTCTGCCTTGTTCTCGCCCATGCCTTGCCTAGCCCCCCTTTTGACTCCCCATCTCCCTTCAGGCCCTGCTCAGAACCTTTCCATTCAGTCTACCAGCTATTAGTAGTGGTCTCTTCCTTTTGCCAACCAAAGGGAAGGCATTGTCTTCTGTGTGGTCAGTCAGCACATGCAAGTCTGCATATACGCATGCAAGCATACATATCGCAGGCACGTATACCAGCCCGGCAGCACTGGCTAAGGAGCTTTGCTCGCTGGCTGGCCTTTCTTGCTAACCATGCTGTGGTGGGTGGGTCCGGGTGGAGACATTCCAGGCAGCAAGCGGGACTTTTTGAAAAGATTTTTTATTACCCACTTGGCAATACCAGCCCTCCCCCATCACTCAGCCTACTTTGAAATTAATTAACGCCCCGCTCAGAGAATGCGGGCTTTATAGTTATAAAACCTCTCCCTAGACCTGCCCTCCCTCTGAACCCAGGGCCTTGAGCTGTGTGTGTGTGTGTGTGTGTGTGTGTGTGTGTGTGTGTGTGTGTGTGTGTGTGTGTGTGTGTTGACAGGAGGGTGGATTGACAGTCTTTGATTTGGGTGGCCTCCCTCTTTGGCAGAAGACAGGTAGAGACAGTCGCTACTCCCAAAACACACTGGCAGCTTTTCTCTCGCTCTCCAGGAAGCGCCCAACCTCGAGGGCCAGGGATGAGTTCAGATGCCACCTCCCAGTTCCCGGGTTTTTTCCCCAGGCTTTACTGTATGTTAGATTCCACTGGAGAAATCTCTTGCAATCGCAATTTCTGAGCCAGGCCCCTGACCAATTGAGCTGGAATCCCTGGAAGAGACGCCTGGCTGTGAAAGTGTCCTGCATCTGGTACTCAGGTATATGTTAAGACCTAGGCTGGGCTGGTGTTCTTCAGCCCATGAACTTGAGGACGGTTGAGGATGCTGTGGAAAAGACCCTGGTGTTGCAGTTGAGAGAAGGACTGCTCTTAGATTCTGTAGCTCTTGTTCACTCCCAGGTGCCCACACTGGAGAAACAAGGTCCTTCCTACCACAGTAGTTCCCAAACGCGGCTGCAGATCGAGCCACCCAGAAGCCTCCAGAAAACGCACACTTCTAACATTCTCCCCTTGACCCCTGCTTTGGGTTCTCACATCAGCAGACCTTAGCGATTTTCATTTTTAACCATTTCCTGGATCGTACCAATGCAGCTGGTTCAGAGACCACACGCGGACAAACACCGGCAACAGTTGCTTAGGCGATGCCCTTCTGAGGGTGTCTGGAGCCTAGGTGCTGTCTCTGTTGGGGTGGTAACTGAATTTGATATCCATGACTCTCACAAGCACCCCACCATTCAAATAGATGGTACCCCAACATTTTAGCAGAGGAGAAAACTGTCAGAATCGAGTGCAGAAGTCACAGTTGAGACATCGGGAAAACACCGTTCGTGATGGGCCACAAACCCTGGGAGCTCTGGGATTACCCATCAACCTCAGCTCTAATCTGTGAGGCAATGTTTGCTCATTTCATCTTGGTTCCTAAATATTCTTACCATATCTCATGCCTTTCTAACTATTTGAGTCCATTTTCATTTTATCAGTGATTAACTGTTAGGGGCTTGCTCTCAGAGGTCTCAGTTGACTGGTGCATTAAGAATAATATGGTTTGGGATATGGCGGAGCTGGCTACTCTTGCAGAGAACCCAGATCCAGTTTGCAGCATCCCACATGCTGGTTCACAACTGCCTGTAACTCCAGCTCAGTTCCAGGGGGACCTACTGTCCTCTTCTCGTCCCCATTGTCACCTGCACACACATGTTACACATACACATACAATTTTTAAAAAATTAACAAACATTTAATAAAAAAGAATAATAGTGTTTTAGCTATACATGCTAACATACACCACATACCCTACTCCTCAAGAGGCTGAAGTAGGAGGATTACACATTTGAGACCAGCCTGGGCTACACAGCAAGTTCAAGGACAGCTTGGGTGACACACTGAGATTCTGTCTCAAAAACAGATGAATAAAGAAATGAGTATGATGGCACATGACTGTAATCCCAGCAATTGGGAGGCTGAGGCAGGGGCATTGCCACCTGTTTAAGACCAGTATACTCTAGATAATTAATGACAGCATAACCTGAGTGATATAGCAATGTTTTTCAAAAGTCCAATAGATAGATAGATAGATAGATAGATAGATAGATAGATAGATAGATAGATAGATAGATGAGATGGATGGATGGATAGACAGACAGACAGACAGACAGACAGACAGACAGACAGACAGACAGACAGACAGACAGATAGATAGATAGATAGATAGATAGATAGATAGATAGATAGATAGATAGATGGATAGATGGATATAGATGGATGGATGGATGATAGATAGATAGATAGATAGATAGATAGATAGATAGATAGATAGATAGATAGATAGATAGATAGATAGAGATAGATGGATGGGTGGATGGATTGATAGATGGATAGATAGACAGATAGTGGATATAGATAGATGGATGCATGAATAGATGGATATAGATGGATGGATGGATGGATAGATAAATAGATAGATGGATTTAGATAGATGGATAGATGGATGAGTTGATGGATGGATGGATGGATGGATGGATAGATAGATAGATAGATAGATAGATAGATAGATAATAAAATTTGCCTTGTTGGGAAGGGGGAGGCTGGTAGATGATGGACTAGGTGGGGAAAGAGTTCTGTTGTTCTCTGAGCTTGCCTTGTGTGCTCCCCTCCCAGCGTGTTTTAGGTAAAAGTTGAAGACATAGAAAAGGATCTCTATTGTCCTTTGATGTTTTGTGCAGGGAGCCTTGGACTACCCCTACCTCAGGGGGCCCTGTGACTCTGAGGATGACTCCTTGGACTTTACCTGTTTTTCTTATGCAACTGATAGTCTATTGCCTTAAAAAAAAAAAAAGCAACACTGGATTGGAGTGGTGGGTCAGTGGTTAGGAGCACTGGCTGCTCTTCCAGAGGACCTGGGTTCAGTTCCCAGCACCCACATGGTGGCTCACAACTGTCTGTAACTTCAGTTTCAGAGAAATCTGATGTCCCTGGCCTCTGCAGACACTGCATGTATGTGGTACACAGACATACATGAAAGCAAACACCCATATAATTTGAAAATAAAGAATACAATGGAGTGTGATGGTGTGGCCATACACAGCCAGCTGTGTGTGTGATGTCTATAACTGGTTTCTGTAGGTCTGGTGTCTCTGGTTCCTCCTAGGAGGGATCAGGTGAGGTTTGTCCTTCACATTTGACTTATTTTGCTTAGCATGATGTCTTCCTCTTCTGTGAAATACCATTTTCTTATCTGTCTGACACATCTTCCTGGTCCACTCATCTGCTGAAGAATGTGTTAGCTGTGCTGGTCACCATCATGAGGACAATTACAGACATCTCCTGGAGTCTTGATTTCAATTCCTTTGTATGATCCACACTCCGAAGTAGATTTCCAGATAAATCTATCTTTTTCCAAAACGGCCTCTCCAGTTTCCATCCTCACGAGGATTTGGAGGGTTCATTGATTTCCCTCTGAGTTCTCATTAATAGTTGTCAGTCTTTTGGTGACAGCTGTTCTGACACATCTGGATGATAACTCACTGAGGATTTGACTGATGTTTCCCTAGTATTCATTAGAAGCATTGAGTACCTTTCTGGAGACCTGTTGGCCATTGTATGATTCATTAGGAAATTATATATTAAAATTATCTATCACCTATCTGTCTATCTATCTATCTATCTATCTATCTATCTATCTATCTATCTATCTATCTATCTATCTATCTATGAGGCAAGATATCATGTAATCCAGGCTGGCTTCAGACTCACTCTATGTAGCCAAGGCTGGCACTGAACTCCTAGTCCTCCTATCTCAACCTACCAAATGCTGGGACTGTAGGTGGGTACCACTAGGTGCAGCTTATTCATGTATTTTTAATTGGTGCCAAATAACCAGGTATGCTTATAGAGTACAATGTAAAAGTTAAATAACTATATAAGCTTCGAGGACTGAGCAATCTCCTCATTAGCACGGCGTCTCCCTAGACATTGACCATTTTTCCTGTTGGGGATCTTCTGGTTCTTTCTCTGATTCTTTATAAAAAACAGCTGATAAGTTGCCATGAACTCCCCCTTCGTCTCTGCTGCAGTGCACACAAATCCATTCCTCCATCCACCTGGATGTTGGTACTTGCCATCCCATTTCCCTGTATCCTTCCTTCCCTCTAGCAATGAGCATCCTTCTCTTCTAACGCATCACTTTTCTAATTTCCACACATGACCAAGAGAACACGGATGTTTATCTTTCCCCATCAGAGTGCCCTCCAGCTCCATCCAAAAGCCCCCCCACCCATGACAGAATTTCGTTTTTTTTTTTTTTTTTTTTTTCCCTGTGCTTGGCCCTCTGTAAAATCGGATTCTTCCTTCTTTTGTTTCAGGTAAGAGTCTCTAGAGCTGCCGTGGGCCTGGGTCCCTGAAGGGGCTGCATGGAGGAGAGTGCCTGGACATCCTCCCCCAAGCTCCATACAGCTCGTGTTCAGGACACAGAGTCACTGAACTTCCAGGGAAATAGATTATAGTGCAGCCTAACCTCTCCTGACCCATCCATCTCCCAACACCACAAATTCACCCTCCCAAGGGGATCTTTGTTGAAGTCAAGGTTTTCCTGGATTACATCCATCCTCCAGTTAGCCACCTCCTACCCATCCCCCACAAATCCTTCTAGTCCATGACACCTTCCCTGATAGTCCCCCCGTCCACATGATCTCTTCCTGTCAAGCATTCATTTCACAGGTATTTCATGGGTATTTATTATGTAACAACTAGATCCAGTAACAGTGAGCGGGCCTACGCAATAAGACAGATAAAGGACCTGTTTCCAGGCTTCTGGGCCCCTGCACTTTTATTTTTCTCAATGTGTTTATACGCGCCTGGACATTTACAGCTTTACAAAGTTTTGGCAGACCCGAGTGGATGCCTTTGTTCTTAAAGAATCTTCTATTTTCTTTTCCCTCTCTTCCCCTGTCTCTACAACTTGTTGCCTTGGGCTGTCAAATAAACACACTGCTAGGAAGGTCACCTAGCCCTCGGGTGCGCTCTCTCCATCGAGGAGCTGGATCCTCCACCAAGGGGCATCATCACCATGGAATGCTGTCCAGGTTCTGCTCTGGGTGAGGACTCCCATCACCCTCAGGCCTGTTCAGAGTCAGCCCCTTGGTGTTCTGAAGCGATGCTGACCTGTGGGGGAGGAAGCTTGTCTTGGCATCGTCGCCCACCATGTGGGGGCTGTCTGCCAATGTGCACAACGTCAAGGTCCCGGGTTTGCTACTTAGAGCCAGTCTCCTGCTAGAGAAGGCACTATAGGTTAAGCTAGTCTTGACTGGTTTTGATATTCCTTCCAGCTGAAAGTGGACCTGGATGTCGGAGTTGAAAAATAAATCATGGTCCTCAGAGCTCAGACTGAGGGAATGACACACATTGAGAAGGGAGCAGAGCCCAAGCACGGAGCTGGCACTCGCTGTTCCTTCCACACAGCCCTGTTCTTGAGACACCAGCTGTCCCAGGCTCCCACTGAGCTGTGAGTGAGTGTCTGTGTCCTGGTAATGGACAAATGAGGCCAATCGTCCCTTTCTAGGTGTATGAGATCGAGGAGCTTCTGAACCACGGGAAGCTGGATGCCACATTGAGATTCATGGACCTTATTGTCAGGGTAGAGTACCAGCCTTCCTCGTTCTGTGGGGGCTCTAGCTTCATCCCCTTGGACACTGGGGTTGGTGGAAGGAGAACTCACAGCCACAAGATGCCCAAGGCTAGGAGCCTGGTGATATCAGGGTCCTCCTTCTGCTCTCATCTGGGCCAAAGATTCTTCCAAAGCAAAGTGGAGTTGCTTTGGGCGAACACTGGTCTGCCATATGTCAGCCTTGACAGCTGAGCCCAGTCCAAGAGAGATTTGCCAATCCTGGGACATTGTGCAAAAAAAAAAAAAAAAATACTTCTCAGATGGAGCCATGCATTGATATTATTCTTCTGGAGACTTCTGAGAAGCAGACACAGGCCTTCATCAGCTGGTGGGAAGAGGAATGAGTCACTGCTGAGCCAGGAGGACTGCCTGGGGTCTGTGAAGAAACGCCACTTGTGGGACCAGCCCAGTTACCATGTCTAATGAGCCATAATTGTCACCTGGGTCACTTTGAGGTCATTCCCATCGGTGTCTCCCATGGAATTAGCTACCAATCCTCCTGAAAGATTTGTGGGGTGATTTGACTCCCCGCTTTTAAAAAAAATGAGTCTATAATACTCTGAAAAAAATTTTAATTACTTTTATCCATTTATTTATTTATTCTGAGCAGGGTTGCTATCACACACGTGTGGAGCTCAGGGGACTACTTGTAGAAGTTGATTTTCTCCTTCCACCCTGTGGGACCCCAGGAACCCAACCTCAGGTCATCAGGCTTTGTAGCAAGCATCTTTAACTGTTGAACCATCTTACCATCCCACTCCTTGTCAACTGTCATCCTAACGATGATCCTTTATAGGCAGCTTATAGAGGTTGGCTGAAGATCCTCCACACACTTATTTGGGGCGATGGCAGCAGGCACAGTGGCCTACATAATACATATGATGTACACATATGTGTACGATACAGGTCCAGCATCATGGCTTGCAGGAATGACAGGAGAGTCTCAAAGTCCGTTTGGATTGGGTAGAGGAGGCTCCCTGGACTGAGACAAGTCTTGAGACCACTCATAGCTCCACAGAAAAAGATGCAAAGATTTCTCTGTGATGCCTGCTGTGGATGGGGCAATGGAGAGCTATGGTATATAAGCCAAACACTTTTTCCCCCTTACAGTCCAACTGGGAGAAACCCAAGTCTCAAATGAAAGTTAGTCAAGGATCTGAGGACTGAGCCATAAGCTTGAATTTAATCCCCAAAATGTATGCTAAAAAATAAAATGATAAAATAAAGGAATGGTGATGCACACCTATAGTCCCAGGGCTGGGTAGGCAGAGATGGGAGGGTCGATAGTACCTGAGGAACGGTGCCTGTGGTTGACCTCTGGCTTCATATGCTTATATACACAGACAAAAATACATAGAAGTTAGCCAGGATGGGATAGCATGTTACAAGGTTGGCATCAGTCTGGAGTTTTCCCAGGATGTTAGATTTCGCTTGCCCAGGAGAGAAAGCAAACCAAGCAAGAAGTCAGTATCTCACATGGAGGTGGTGCCTGGGTAGGTGTTAGGTATGGGTACTTGCTTTGCAAGCAAGAGTACTTGAGTTCAAATCTCCAGCATCCACACCAAAGCCAGGCATGGCTACCTGTAATCCCAGCATGGCAGAGCAGAGACAGGGAGATCCTGGAAGCTTGCTGACCAGCCAACCTAGCCAAAATGACAAGCTTCCCATTCAGTGAGAGACCCTGTCTTAAGGAAATAATGTGGAGAGCAACAGAGGAAAAAGGTAGACAGCTAATGTCTAGCTCTGGCCTCTGCATGTGAGTGAGAACACTCAGTCTATACACCCACATGCAGGCAGCGCACACCACAGGCCACACACACACACACACACACACACACACACACACACACAAACAGATAACCAAAATAGCTAGAAAAAAAACACGGGAAAAGAAAGACAAGAAGAGACAAAACTGCATGTGCACACAGTGAGTTTGGACTGACAGCTTCCATCAGTGTTGAAGGTTGGTAACCAACACAGCTTGGTCCATTTTTCAAGCCAAGCCATCCCACTCTTCTCTTTGTGAACACCCCAGATGCTTAGATTCTCCTTGCAGGGCAAAAAACTACTGGTCTTTTACAAGCCCTGGGAACATCTTAAATTCTCTCAGTTGGATTAATTTTGTTGTGTCATGAGATGATGGGTCCCAGCGGATCCCAAGGATGGAGGATGTGGACTTCCTGTTTGCTGTGGTGAGCTTGGGATTTCTCTGGGATGTTATACTTCTCAGTCTATCACTGTGGACATGCCTTCCCTCCGGCCTGCAGGAGCCACTGAGAAACAAATATGGGAAGCAGCAGCTCTTAGTGTGAAGAGCAGGGAGGGATGAAGTGTATTTGTTTGTGTTTGAGCCCTGGAAGTCTCACATTCATGCATTTCTGGGTATGCATGCAATGTATCATGCATAAATTGATGCTTTTAAAACAATTATTTTCTGGGCATTGGTGTGAAGGTGTCAGATCCCCTGGAACTGGAGTTACAGACAGATGTGAGCTGTCTGATGTGAGCACCATGCGGGTGCTGGGAATTGAACCCAGGTCCTCAGGAAGAGCAGCCAGTGCTCTTAACCACTGAACCATCTCTCCAGTCCCGTGATTTGATGCTTAATCTGGGCATCACATCAGTTATTGTGAAAGAAGAGGCCAATTGAGAGGAAGTCTGTTATGCAACCCAGACAAATTATTGCATTTTAGTGTGTGTGTGTGTGTGTGTGTGTGTGTGTGCACACGTGTAAGTGTGCACATGTATGTGTATGCATGTGACTGAATGCTCCAGTGCATCCACTGAGTACATCTAGTGATCACGGCTGGAGGTCGAGTCTTTCCTCTCCCTCCCTCATATGGGACTTGGAGGAGAATGTCTCAAGCTATCAGGGTTGGTGGAAGCACCTTTACCCACCCAGCCATGATGCTGGCCCCAGCAGCTCTTCCTCTTTAAGATGTTTTTCTTTGTACTTTTGTGTCTGTATGCATCTGTGTGCATGTGCACTTACACACAGGTGCCTGTGGAAGAGAGCACTGGATACCCTGGAACCGGAGCAATTTTAATTATTAATATATTAAAATAGGCAATTTTAATCCCCTGGTGCAGGTACTGAAAAGTGAATTCCAGTCCTCTGTAAGAGCAGCAGGTGCTCTTAATGCCTGAGCCATCTCCACATCCCTCAGAGACTCTTCTGGGGGTTTTGCTTCTATCAGGAGCTTCAGCTTGGCTGTGTATGAGGTCTGACATAGAAGCACCAGATGAAGTGTAAATCTAATTAATCTTTAGCAATAAAAATATTTGGACTCAAATATCGGGGTAAGAACCTGAAAGATCAGAGAAGCGGGGAGCAGTTGCCAGTTGCATCCTACCTCTACTGTTTCTCAGTCCAAAAGGCTGAACTCCTCTCTCAGTCCTACCTTACTATTTCCTGTCTCCTCTCTGTCGACAGTCCTCCAAACCTCTATGGTTGGCTAGTGGCTAGCTCTGCCCTCTGACTCCAAGCAAGCTTTATTTGTCAGAACACCATCAAAATATTACACAACATTTCCCCCTTTTTGTCTAACTAAAAAGTGAAGGTTTTAACTAACATAGTAAAACTATATACAATAAGTACAGTAACTATAGTCTTGTGTGTGTGTGTGTATGTGTGTGTGCATCTGGATGTGCACATTCCAAGGCACACATGTAGAGGAAGAAGGTCATCCTCATCTTGCACCTTGTTTGAGACAAGGTCTCTCTTCATTGTTCACCCCCTGTATCCCAGCTAGCTGACCCACAGGATTCTGGGTATTCACCTGTCTCCATCTCCCATCTCACCATAGCAGCACAGATTCCAGGCACATCCAACTTAATGTAGGTTCTGGAGCTTCGAACTCTGGTCGCTATATCTGCACAGCAAGAGCCCAGAGGCACATGGAGAGAGGCAGGAGGGGGATGTGCCACAGCCTAGGGCCTGCCATCTTCATTGTCTCTATACAGTGAGCACAGGGCAGCCTCACATTGTAGGTAGATTTTTCTGTCCCTCCTGCTGACTCCCAAATCATGACATGGAGACTTAACTAATTATAAAAGCTCAGCTGATAGCTTAGGCTTGTTTCTCACTAACTCTTATAAACCATCTAAATTAACCCATTTCTATTCTAAGTGTTGCCATGTGACTCATGGCTTTTACCTTTTTTTCTTTACACGTCTGTTCCTTCTAATCCACTGGTGACTCCACCCTTCTTCTTCCCAGAGTTCTCTCTGTCTGGCTCTCCTACCTATACTCCTTGTCTAACTAATGGCCATTTAGCTTTTTATTAAACTAATTAGAAGCCACCTTGGCAAAGACCCATCTTCACAGTGTAAAAAAAAAAATATTCCATAACATCAGATGCTGTGACTCTCAGACCTGAGCCCCAGAGTTTCCCAATGTGTGACTCTAAGGAAGCTTTTCCAACTGGATTGAACAGACTGGGTTGTCTATTTTGTCCCCTGTAACCTCCAGGTCACATTGGTGTCTAGCTTGAGAGGTTATTATGATGGCCAATGGGATGGATGCCAAGGGTGTATTGGATGATACTCATTAAATACATGTTGTTTGGATTACCAGAACTGGACACCATGGGCACAGGCCCCTGGCATCATCCCCACAGAGGGGGTAGGCAGAGTTTCTATGAAGTCAAGCTTCCAGCCAAACATGAGACTATGGACCCAGATGCTGAGGAAGGTCAGCTTGACTCCATTAGTCCCCGGGATCACCCACATAGTTCAAAGGAAACCCAAGGTTGCTCAATAAGGCCGGTGACTGTCCCACAAGAGCCTGGAATTCCAATGTGCTCTGGAGCAGGAGGAGGTGGTGGGACTAAACTCTCCAGGCATGGTTTGGAAGCTGACAGTGTGCCAAGGCTGGGGAGAGGTACCAAGGTTGCTGAGATGTGGGCCACGGGCACTGAATTCAGAGAACTTGCCGTCTGGTGGGATAAGACATGGATACCCACTATTAGAAGGAATATTTAATTTTTACTTTATTGTTTTGGTAAGAATTTAATGAGATTATGAAAAGAACAATAAAAACTGAAACAATAAAATGTGTTAAATGAAAAATAAAATATACATAGCCAAGAAGAGGGAAAACAAGAGACATATGGGAGAATAGGGTATACCATGCAGCCTGTGGTTCAAAGAACAACGGTAGACTAGCTCTGCAGTCCTGGGTCGGCTTCTGCCCAGACAGCAGAGTGAGCTTGGGATAATGATCCTCTCACTATGTCTCCACTTCATCCCTAATTTGGGAAGAGCTCTTGCCCAGGGCTTTTATGATGGAGGGATCCCAGAAGAGTCATACAGCCTCTCCTACATCAGACATGCCTTTAAGCTGCGGGGATGCAGTCTCTGTGATGGGAGAAACTTGCTTTCTCACTCACCCCTGTGTCCTAAAGACCTCCAGAGAGATGGACCTGTACATCCACGGCTGTTGATACACAGACACGGAGGACATGGGGAATTCACTCACATGGGTGAAGTCTAGTTGACTCTCACCCAAGTAAAAGGTCTTGGAAAGATATTGCTTAAACTGGTAGCAGCTCACACTTAGCTAAAGTGAGTGATATAGATGTTTGGTGAGGCATAAAGCATATTGAGAAAATGAAGAAACAGCTAGGGAAGATCTAGAATGGTATTTGGAGGGAGAACACAGTGTCTCCTGTTAAAAATCAGCTGGGCAGGTGTGTGATATGTCTATTTCTGTTGACTGCTTATTCTATCCTCCTCTCCTACTTGACCCCTGACTGAGCCCTCACATGCACAGGTGTACCTGTGGTGGCAAATACAGTCACATCCAATAACTAGACAACAACCCCCCACTACCACTAAATTTAGGCACAAATTCAGGACACCCAGCTGATTATAAAAAAAAAAAAAAAAAAAAAAAAAACCCTTCTTACTTGCTTCCATAATTTCGTCCCTTTCTCCTCCATGGAGTTTGGGGTCGTTATTAGATATTTAGACCAACTCAGGCAGGAAAACAGGGCCCACTGATTCCAGTTTCTCTGCTGCTGCTGTGGGATGATAAGCAACTCAGGAGAAAAGGGTTTCTTTCTGCTCACAGTTCTACCTTACAGTCTGTCACAGCAGGGAAGTCACACAGGCAGGTGCTAGAAGCTGTGGGTCCCATTGTGTCCACAGTCAAGAGCAGAGAGAAATGAATGAACGTATGCATGCTCACTGGCTTGCTTGTACTCAGCCTGATTTCTCCACCGTCACACAGTTCAGGACATCTCTGGCTAGGGGATGGTGCCACCCGTGGTGGGCTGGGTCTTCCCACATCAGTGAACTCACTTAAGACAATCCCCCACAGACATGTCCACAGGTCAACCCAATATAGAGTCTCTCTTTTCAGGTGACTCTAGGCTGTGTCAAGTGGACAATTAACACCCACACCCTCACACACAGGCAATGCCTTCACATCCTACATGTGTCCTTGCTTCTTTTCACATGAACATCTTCGAGGCCTCCCTCTTCCTCCCCCAAGTGTTGAAGCTCAGGGTCAACAAGCTTAGTCACTCACTGGGAAAGGTTGGCCCCCTTCGGTCTGCCACCCTCAAGATTGTGCAACGCACACTACAAAGTCATTAGCTGCCTTCAGCCTGGAGCTTTTAATTAGAGAAAATGAGGATGGGTGGATGGAAAGGGTGACACACACCAGTCCATCCATTGTCTTTCTACCTGATTCCTCTGCTGCCACAGAATGTCAAGTCCAGGATGGCAAGGTGTGGCTTGTCCTATCAACCCTTGCTGTCTTCACACAGATCCACAGCACATGGTAAAATGATAGCCCGCAGTGTTAGTCACACACACACACACACACACACACACACACACACACACACACACACACACCCCTGGGACTCTCTAACACCTTCATTTCTTGGCCACTTATTGTCATAAGGTCCCTCAAGAAGCCTAAGAAACTGTTGAAGTGGACAAAACAGATGCTCGGGTTCTCTGAGCCTGTGATGTGGAGCTCTAGCTCTCTGTGTGGTTTCCCTGAGGTTTTAGTTTGGGTTCTGTTCTCAGAGGCTGGGAGTATTAAACCGTTCCTGGACAGGGCCAAGGACAGCCTGTTAGGAGCTAACAGGCCCATGGTGCTAACTGAATCCCATGCTGGCATCAGACTGCGTTCCCGCCCCCTGGGAGAGCATCGCACCTGGGTGGCAAAGTGTGGCCTGGGGTCTTAGCATGACTGAGTTTGATGAAGATTCAGCCTCGTGTGTTTGGTCCCCAGTGATTCCCCGCTATGTAACACCTTGTTTCTTTGTTCTTGGATGCCATGTCTTCCTCCCTAGTCAGAGAGTTCCTTTCTATTTAACTTGTTAGGGACTCAGCGGTTGCTACGGCTCCTGGAAAGAAGCCTTGTAAAGTGTCATCTACCCATCCACAGGAAGACATGCCCCTGACTCCGGTACAGCACCTGTTGTGGGTCCCTGGTTGTGTGTTGCACAGAATACATGCCAGTGCCTCACCTTGATCATGTGAATCAGTAAGAATTAGCCCCACAAAGAACAATCACAGAAACTGAGAAAACACCCCATGAAAATGAGTACTTCTTGCTAATGTACGCAGAGAACTTTTGCTGTTCTTTTTCTTTTTCTTTTTCTTTTTTTTTTTTTTTAGAATTTATTTATTGTGTATACAGTGTTCTGCCTGCATGTATCCCTGCAGGCCAGAAGAGGGCGCCAGATCTTATTACAGATGGTTGTGAGCCACCATGTGGTTGCTGGGAATTGAACTCAGGACCTCTGGAAGAGCAGCCGCCAGTGCTCTTAACCTCTGAGCCATTGGCTAGAGAACTTTTGCCATTCTTGACTGATCTGTTTTAGCTCCCACAGACAGACAGCCACAGGCCGAGGCAGGATTCCCCTACAGGTTCCTATGTAGGATGCTTGGTCACCAGTGGCTGCTGCTGTGTCTTTGAGATGGTGAAAACTTTGGGAGGTGGGGCCTCGCTGGAAGAAGTGGGTCACTTTTCACGCTTACATCTGACTCCCTTTCCTCTTTCTCTGCTTCCCGTCAGCCATGAGGTAAAGGTTTCCCTTCATCACACGCTCCCACCACCACGATGTCTTACCCAGGTGCACAAGGCTAGCACTTCCCACAGTGTAAAACATCTTGAACCAGGAGCAGAGTAGATCCACGGGCGCACGGACATCCGGTGAGGACAGCCGGTGTGGCTGGACCCATGATCAGAACCCCTGCTTCAGTGATTCAGTAACCCGGCAAGAGATGCCAAAAATGACAGTCGGTCGGTCGGCCACTCAACACCAGAGCGTGCAGAGGCTGGCTTCGGAATCCAGCTGCCTTCGCCTGCCCCGGTGCTGGAAGTCAAAACAGGTTTTTACCAACTCAACACTTTCCAGAGATCTGGCAGGGGGGGTGCAAGTGACAGGAGCGAATGGTGGGACAAATCTCTAGGGTTTCCTGAACCGTGGAACTTCCTGGAGGTTTTCCTTCATTAAATAGAGACTTGACTCCAGGGGGCTTCCTAGCATCTGAATTCGGCTCCAAGAAATCCAGGAGAGGGAAAGCCACCAGCAACAGGAAGGCAGAACTGAATTCGAGAAATGGCTTCCCTTCGAGTTGGTTTGTTCTGAAAAATTCTTTTTCCCCTTTTTTTTTTGTTTGTTTGTTTGTTTTGTTTTTTGAGACAGAGTTTCTTTGTGTAGCCCTGGTTGTCCTAGAACTCACTCTGTAGACCAGGCTAGCCTTGAACTCAGAGATCTACTTACCTCTCCTCCCCCACCTCCCACGAGTGCTAGGATTAAAGGCATGTACCACTACTGCTGGCTTTGTTCTAGAAAATTCTTAGGATTTTCATAAACATGCTCAGCATCGTGTAAGGTCTGAGCTTCCTGAGGCTATGGCACAGATGTTCAACACTGTTCCTCTTCTTTCTTTTATTTTTTTTCTTTTATTTTCTTTTATTTTTTTTCTCTCTCTCTTCCATTAATTTATTTTAAAAAACCACAATGCCTACTAGCAGGTGGATGGCACCTTTTCTGAAGGTGAGCCTGGGAACCCTGGGAAGGCAGATGGGGCAGTCTGGGGATGTGGCTGTTGTTCCTGCCTGATACGACACTTTGGAGCAACTGGAATTAAGGAACCAGGCTCCACACCCAGCATTTACAGACTCCACAACTTCTGGGCTCCTTAGTCCTTGTTCTGCCTTGCCCGGCTGGGAACGCATCACAGGACTTGTGGGTGTGGATGAGAACTCTCCCTGACTCCGTGAGCATCTCCCTGGGGACTCACCTGAGGAGAGGCTGCCTCCTGCCAATTCCTCCTGTGAGCTCTGCTACAGAGGATGGAAGAGAGAGAGAGGAGGTGGGGTGCAGCCTCTCGGGGTGTATGCTCAGAGGCAGGCTGTGTTGGGCAGGCTTCCCAACAACTGTTCTGTAGGTAAGAACAATGATAGGATGGGTCATCTGGAAATCCAGCTTTCACGCGCCGGTCTGCTCATTTGAAGCCCAGGTTCCCAGCTTTACTTCCCAAATTCTCAACCAAGGAGGGACGGGAAGCATTCCGGAGCCTCTATGGATCATTTTTAGGCGGCCTCCTCTGTAAGGAACCAAGACCCTCACTGCCCTGAAAATGGCAGTCGAGGAGAGTTCCTCGGTACTTCCGGAAGCTTCCTGAAATAACAGGTCAAAGGTCACTTTGGTTTTGTTTACTTTGGGCAATGATCCTTCCTAGAGTGTTAGGCCCATTACCGGAAATGCAAGCACACTTTTGTGTAAAATAGTCCGGGCCATTTCTTCAGCTTCTACGGCAAGCCCGGCACTTCCCTGGGAACTTAAAACACATTCTTAATCCCTGGGTGGTTAATCTTAACTGTCAGTTTATGGATTTAGAGTCTCTTAAAGGACACAGCCCTGGGTATGTCTTTGGAGGCATTCCCAGCGAGGCTTAAGAGATGGGGGAGGATCTCGTGCCCTGTGGGCGGCACGATTCCCTGGGTGAGGTTCTCGACTAAATAAAAAGGAGAAAGAAAGTGAGCTGAGCACTAACCAGCGTTCGCCTCTGCTTCATGGCCATGGATGCTGTAGGACCAGCTGCTTCACACCCCGGCCCTCTCACCAGCCTCCTCCAGTATGATGACCCTCTTCCCTCAGACCGACCACAAACCCTGATAGACCCTACCTTCCTTAAGGTGCTTTTATCAGCCAGCCACGGTCATGAGAAAAACAGTGGACACAAACCTCCCCACAAACCATGCAGGAAGACGGCGGTGAACACATTCATTCCCCAAGTAAGAAAACCAACACAGAGAACGGGAGCCGTGAGAGCTCGCACAGCTAGTGAGTGACCAAGTTCGGCATCTGGTCCTGGCTAATTTGATCTCTCGACAAGGAGGCAGAAGCTGTGAAGGGCTTTGGAGATGGATTACAGTGAAGAATTGCCACCAAAATGGTGGCTCGGGGCAACCGAAAGTCACTTGCTTACAGTACTGAAAGCCAGAAGCGTGAATTAATCATCACTGGTGTGGGGACCAATGACAGGCAGGACTGGACATCCTTTGGAGACACTGGGAGTGGGTGGCAACTCTCCCCTCCTCTTTCCAGCTTCAAGGGTCACAGGTATCTTTGGGGTGTGGCTGTATCACCAACCCCACCATCCACTGTGAAAACCCACCATCCACTGTGAGACTCCACCATCCACTGTGAGACTCCACCATCCACTGTGTGACCCCACCATCCATTGTGAGACTCCACCATCCACTGTGAGACTCCACCATCCACTGTGAGACTCCACCATCCACTGTGAGACCCCACCATCCACTGTGAGACCCCACCATCCACTGTGAGACCCCACCATTCACTGTGTGACCCCACCATCCACTGTGAGACCCCACCATCCACTGTGAGACCCCATCATCCACTGTGAGACTCCACCATCCACTGTGAGACTCCACCATCCACTGTGAGACTCCACCATCCACTGTGAAACCCCACCATCCACTGTGAAACCCCACCATCCACTGTGAGACTCCACCATCCACTGTGAAACTCCACCATCCACTGTGAAACCCCACCATCCACTGTGAGACTCCACCATCCACTGTGAGACTCCACCATCCACTGTGAGACTCCACCATCCACTGTGAAACCCCACCATCCACTGTGAAACCCCACCATCCACTGTGAGACTCCACCATCCACTGTGAAACTCCACCATCCACTGTGAAACTCCACCATCCACTGTGAGACTCCACCATCCACTGTGAAACCCCACCATCCACTGTGTGACCCCACCATCCACTGTGAGACTCCACCATCCACTGTGAGACTCCACCATCCACTGTGAAACCCCACCATCCACTGTGAGACCCCACCATCCACTGTGAAACCCCACCATCTACTGTGAAACCCCACCAACCCCTGTGCTCATGAGGCCTCCTGAGCCTTTCAAAGTTCCTTTCACATTTCTCTTATCAACACACTTGTCTAGGCTAAGGAGCTGGCATGGTCAGTAAAGAGTTTGCTTCCCAAGCATGAGGATTGAGTTTGATGGCACAGAACCTACATCAGATGATGCCAGGTGTGGAGGTACAAACCTGTAATCACAGTGCTAGGGAGATGGGCATCCTTGGGCTCCCTGTCCGTCCACTCTAGTCAAATCATAGAGCCCCAGGGTCTACGAGATCTGTCTAAAAAAACACACACAAAAAAAACGGGGAGTACCCTGAGGTTAATCTTTGTCCTCCACAAGCACACACATCCATAACACAAGTGTGTCCACACAAACACATGACCAGTGAACTTGTATTGAGTTCATCATGCCTACCAGGCTAATTTCATAGTTCATAATTTCATAATTCGGTATCCCTAATTATTTCTACAGAGATACTTCCTCTAAATATTGTATTTGTAAATTCTGAGTGAACTTAGTCATATTTAAGGATGTCAACACTGAGCCTGCTTCAAAATCCCCCCAACTAAGACGTGACAGAGATAGAGAGAGGCATGAACGTGAATCTAGAGCCGATCTCACAGAGACTTCTCAAGACTGTGACGTCTGAGGACCAGCGAGACACACTCAGTGGAAGCATTGTGGCTGCAGGTTGGCAGGAAGCAGCGGGTGTCTCATTCCTATAATGAAATGGCTAGAGGTGGACAGTACTCCAGGCATGACCACACTGCATCATCCTTTGGACTGGCTTTCTCTATATCTTCCCAGTTGAGCCTGTAGGAGGAGACTTCCTCTGCCATCAGTCTGGGAAGAAAGCCCTTGGGAAACACTTCTCAAGTCTTCCACCTTCTGCCTCAGCTCTATGAACTCTTGCTAGGGGAAGCCGCATGTGCCCTGACTCGGCAGGCAGATCACTTACACTGTTTGGTTGGGTGATGGTCTTGGAATTAATGGCGTGTTTGCAATAATGTTATCTCCAATCTTTCCACAGAGTACTTGGGAAGGGGATGGTGGAGGTCTCTGCCCCAACTGGGAGAATGGAATCCAAATGGAGAGATAAATTGGGGTGAATTAACATTGCAAGGTCTCATCCGATCTTCCACACAAGCTCAAACTTGGTCCAAGCAGGAAGCTTTGTTTGGGTGGCAGGAGGAGAGCTGATGAGTGATGCTTTCCCCTCTCCCTTCCTTTCGCTTTCTGAGGCCCCTAGGTTGATGGTCTCTGGCCAAGGCCAGAGGGACTGAAATAACCACAAGAAAGGAGACCTTTGAAGTCCTCCCTGTTCAGTCAGGAAGGAGGTGGTGTTGCCCAAAGGCTCACCTGGGAATGTAATCTTCGGGAACTTTAGATGGAGAGCTTAGGAGGCCCCCAGAGCCTTGTGGGAACCCTAAGGTTGATTTAGGGGGACAAAAAAAGGTGGGGCTCTGGGAGGAGGCCACAGGCCTCTGTGAACTACTGCTTGCTTCCAGCCCAGCAAGGGAAGCCGCTGGCTCCAGATCAGAGCTGCTAGGCCAACACCTATGGTTGGGGAAAAACTCAGAAGCAAGATGACGCTAAGTCACCCTTCTAGAATCCCCGTGGAAGTCTCCGCTCTCCAACACAGTGGTTTAGACCACAGTTTCTTAAGCCGTCGTGTTCTGACTCCACACGGGGCCATGGAACCCACCCAGTGTGCAGGTTGGGAGATGCTGGGCGATGGTGGAAGGTTTCTCAATGCATGGTGACCAGAAATGAATTCAGAATCAAATTCATACGGTATTTGGGGTATCTTTGGGTAGCACTAGCCCATGTTGCATCATGGGATTTCACTACAGCCCTGGCTCCAAACACAGAGCACTCAAGCTTTGTCCTGTGCTGGCTGTCATACCACATGACATAAAAAAATAAATAAATAAAAATAAAAAATAAAAAAAAAAACACTCCCTGAAACACCTTGGCTCAGAATCCAGACTAGAGTAGGCTACGAACTGAAATGTTCTTACTGTGCCCACAAAGCTTTCTGCTCTTACAGGCACACAACGGTGGAATCAAGGAAAACAAAGACTGCTAAGATTTCCTACATTGATCCTCCATTAAGTATGTTTTTGGACTGAACTGGGTTAGAATCTTTGATGTTGTGGTTGCTGACTTGAATTTCCTAGAAAAAAAATTATGCATTGAACTTTGGCTTGAAATTAGGACAGAATTTCCAACAAGTTCTGAAATGACCTTACACATGCATCTACAATTTTGTGCTATATATTTACACTGAGTAGCATTTTAGCACTGACAAAAATCTGAAATCCAAATGTCAATCAACTCTGAAAATCATCATTCAGCTGAAATCTAATTATATAAAAATAACAACACATTCATCTCATTAGTATTCAAATTTACCTTCATTCTTATTAAATAATAAAATGATATGTATAACAAAGACTTGCTTTAAAATAAATTTCCTTATGATTTATTGTTCACTACATATTTGGTTAATATAACTATACTTATAGGGTCATATAAAAACTTCTCAGTCAAAAGGAGATCATAAGTATAAAAAGTCTTGACTTTGACAAAGTTACTTGGCCAAGAGAATGAAGGGCCTGGGGACATTATTTTGCCGGTAGATTCTATTAGATGCTATTATAGTCATTGAACCAGCAACATGGCAACAGCTATGAGCCTGATGGCAACAGACTCTCAAGCTCCACCCAGCTGCTACATCAGAGCATGTCACTCAAGTCCCAGGTACTCAGACTGCACATTTAAGTTGAAGAGTACCACTGGACTAAGCTTCTTCCATACTGTGTCCATAGCAGACATCAATAATCAAATGCAGATTAGTTCTCTTCTGAGATCAGAATCTTTCTGTGCAATGATTGCAGTTAGTACCTGCCAAGCAATGGATATTGGCTGCAAATTAAACCTGTCTTGCAGACTGCTGTCAACATTTCTTTTCCCTGATATTCTCTAGCACAAAGCACAGCAATTGGTATGTCCTAGGCCTCTGAGAATCAGCTGTAGGATGGATGTACCCTTCCTCTCCTCGGGTCTTTCCCCCTATAACATTCACTCTATCTTTGGTCCATGCTTCCAGAAAAATCAGAGTTCTCACCAGGCCCAGGAATCCAGGCTTCCCAGCATCTGTTGTAAGTGTTGGCATGTATGGTGGGCCATTACCTCTTGCAGAGCTGAAATGAAGCTGGAAAGACACTGGTGATTGTATGAAGACCCACAGGATCTGTTCTGTCACACGGGTGTCAGGCCAGACAAGCTTTGTCTGGGATGAAGCCCCTGTGTCCCAGCACTGAGAATGGCAGCCACATAAACTAGGTTCTATGCGGTGGCGTTGGGGGGAAAGACAAGGAAGGCAGAGTGCAGGGCTGCAGAGACAGAGCAGTAATGATTATAAATAGCATCCTTTTGATGTCCTGTCCAAGGCCAGGTGGGAAATCCTTCCTCCCCTGCTTTCCCCCCACTAATCACCTTCCCCTCATTTTTCAATCAAGAGTCCCGAGTCTGGCCGTTTCTCAGCATTTGTTTCCCATTAGAATACCTTCGGCGACTTCGGTGTGTTATGTTAGATAATTGCTTTAATAACAAACCGAGGAAAGACTTTTGAACACTTTAGGAAGTCATTTTTTTTTCTCCCATGAAAATCTAACAGACGCTGACAGAGGAGTTCAGAATAGGGGAAGAGAAAGAACTCTGGGGGAGGAGAGGCTGCCGGAGCTGGGCGCTGCTGGGAGTTTATCGGTCGGAGGTTGGTGTGCAGAGCAGAAGCGAGGGATGTTTTTCCTGCTCTGAGGAGAATTGATGGAGCCATGATGCTCACGAAGGGAGAGGTGAAGTGTGTGTGTTTGGTCAGCAGGGTGGGTGAATGTAGCACAACATCTCCAGTGCATCCATCCTTCCTGGAACTAACAGGGTCAGTGATGCAGGGATGAGCGTCAGTTTGCATGGATGGACTAGACAGAAATGCATTTGGGTGGATGGCTCTTCGCGGAACTTTCCCACCATGCCTAAAAGGACTGAACATTTTCTGTGTGTAATTCATTATTTTTAAAGTGAGATGATCAAGCCCACCAAAGTAACTATTTTATTACATGTTACTGCGCTAAAAAGCAAACAAACAAACAAAACAGCAGTGGTTAGCGGTCTTGGGGTGCTTCCCACGTGCCTCTTACATGTCACCCACTCTGTTTATCATCCAAGGGCATTGACTTTGCAACCAGCCTACACGGGAAGTATAATTTTTATTTACCTCTTACAGATGGGGCAATTGAGGCACAGAGTGTTTGCAGTCAAGAACTCATGGTCCATAAACTAGTCATGTGGTGGAAAATCTGACTCAAGAATCTGCTTAACCACTTCACACAGGCTCCCCTGGGGGTGAAGGTAGAAACTCTAATGTCAGGCTATGCTGTGGCTTAGAAATGAATTGTACCCACTCCCACCCCCACCCCCGTCGCACACCCAGACACACACCCAGACACAGCCAGACACACAGACACAGACACAGACACAGACACACACACACAGAGAGAGAGAGAGAGAGAGAGAGAGAGAGAGAGAGAGAGAGAGAGAGAGAGAGAGAGAGAGAGAGAGAGCCAAAGGCTTCTGGGTTAAAGGTTTGCTCCCTGAGTGGCAGAGCTACCGAGCAGTGATAGCTAAGGGATCCACTGATGGATTCATAAAACAGCGGTGTTGGGAGGTGATGCCTCACTGGAGGTGTGGCCCCAGAAAGAAAGATCTTGTCTCTAGCCCTTCCCTCATCTCTGCCTGCTCGCCGTCACGATGGGAGCCACCTTACCTCTCTTTACCATCTCTGCCATGGTGCCCCGCCTCATGACAGCCCAGAAAGAGTGGGCCCCGCCAACCCAGAGTGAAGCCATAAAGCAACGTGAACTCTTCCTCTTTTCATACTATTTGTCTCGGGTCTTTGTCCCGCCAAGAGAAAAACCTCTTCAGTGCTTATACAACACACAGTGTCAAGGGCAAATCAAAGCCACCGTGTGAACAGTCAGCTGCAGGGCGGTAGGTATGGGGGGCTCCCATTGAGCATTAATGTCATTCTTTGCTAGGGAGAAGCTCTGAGGGACAGGATCTGGTTCAAAATACTCCGTGGTATGGACAGAGGGGGCCCAGCCACTGATCAGCTGAGGTGTGTACACACGGAATGATGTAAAGATGAGATGACCCGCGTTCGACCCCTTAGGAAGGACCTGTGCCCGAGTCCTGCTCCTCCTGGTACGTCACTGTCTTGTCCTCTAGCAGATCCAGGGGATGAGGCAGCTGGAGAAGGCACTTGGTCCTCTGTCTATCGCTGTGTTTCCGCTGTGCTGGCACATTGAAGAGTTCTGATTGACAGCTGAGAGGAACCAGAAGTGGCTGGGGATGGAGACTACCTCTGGGCTCATAGAGAAAGACAACAGGGAGCCCTTAGCACTAACACTCAGAAGATGGTGGGGTGAGGTGTAGATGTAACCAACCGTCTTATTAAATAAGAAACACAGAACCAATGCAAAGAAGAAAACCAAGAGATCAGAGCTAAGAGCCGTACCCGCCTGCTGCAGCTAGCCTCTTAAGCCAAGAGACCTCTCCGAAAGACCTACTTCCTGTGTGTTTGTCTTTATATAGTCTTTCTGTTCTGCCTTCTCATTGGTTGTAAACCCAAACACATGACTGCCTCATCACTGCCTGTCTGTAGAGACTTCCAGGTCTTCTATGGTTGGGATTGAGATTAAAGGCGTGTGTCTCCAATGCTGGCTGTATCCTTGAACACACAGAGATCTACCTAGCTCTGTCTACCAAGTGCTCTTGCTATGGCTCTAATAGCTCTGACCCCCGGGCAACTTTATTTATTAACATACAATTAAAATCACATTTCAGTACAAATAAAATACCACCATAGTGAGGAATCCCAGAGCGGGTATTGTTCATCTAGAACCCCATTGAACCATCCGTACATTCTGGGGGCTCATCCATTGCCTCAATCATTCGTGAAACGAACATTGATTGAGCACCTACTATGTGGCAGGTCCCTTAACGAAGCTCTAGTAAAAAGGCAAGAGACAGCCAGGCAAGGTAGCATGCTACCATAACCCTGACACTCAGGAGGCTGAGGCAGGAGAATTGCAGGGTTAACTGCCTCAGAGAGACCATATTCTCAAGGAAAGCCAAAGAAGGGGAATGAGGAAGGGGAGGGGCCAACAGACATTGTCACCGCATCGCTAAAGTGGGGAACCCGGATTTGTTTTATGGACACAGAGGGATGTCACAGAGCTCATCCCAGATCCACCCACAGAAAGTCATGTGATCTCAGTGTCCTGCCCACAGAAGAAGAAGAAGAAGCACTCAGCCTCTGGTAGCAAAGGTTGTGAACTCTTGATTGCCTTTCTTCTGTCCACAAAGGCTTACACGCGGAACTCACAGCCTCTGTGGGCAAATGCCAGGAGTCTTGCTAGGCAGCGTCTCCAACTGCCACTCACCCGTCACACCGCCAAGGCACCTGGGAGCCAGCCTGCCCCGCGGTAGAAGTAGCTCGTGCATATGTGTGAAGGGGCAGGACACTCCTGCCCCCCTCCCCCCGAAAACTGTTATGATCATAACAACCTGTAATATTTGTTCAATTCTCAAGTCTTTTCAAAGCAAGTGGCCGCCCCATAATTATCTCACACGCCTCTGGGGCAGATAAAGCAGGGCCATTATCTCAATTTTATAACTCTTAAGGTGCAGAAGGGTCCAGGGACGCCCTGGGCCACAACGGAAAGCTGAGACAATGCTGCACTTGAAAGGGCTTAGAAAAATGAATGGGAGAAGAAGAAGAAAATAGCATTACAGAGGTGTGTGAGTGTGTGTGCATGTGTGTTGTATATGTGTGCATGTGTGTGTGATTGTGTACGTGCATTAATGTTGTGTGTGTCTTTGTGAATCTATGTGCATGTGTGCATGCATGTGTGAGTGTGTGTGCATGTGTGCATGCATGTGTGTGTGTGCATGTGTGCATGCATGTGTGAGTGTGTGTGCATTGTATGCATGAATATGTTTACATTGTACATGAGTGTGTATGTGTGATTGTGGGGGGGCACATACATGTGAGTATGTATGTGTGTGTGCATGGATGCATAATTGTGTGTGCATGAGTGTATGATGTGTGTGTCTGTATGTGTATGTGTGCATGTATTCATGCATGTATGAGTGTGTATGTCTGTGTGCATGTGTGTGTGTGTGTGTGTGTGTGTGTGTGTGTGTGTGTGTGTGTGTGTGAGTATGGGCAGTGTGCCTTCATATGTGAGTGTGTGTGTGTATGTGTGAGTGCATGTGTCTGTGAGTGTGAATAAATGTGTATGTGTGCATGTATATGTGCATGTGTGCATGTATGTGTTTTCCTGCCCAGGACCTTCATGGCATGTCCAAGACCTTGAAGGACTATTTTCCTTGCCCCCCACATCCTTCCTCTCCTGTCCTTGCTGCCCCCCCCCTTTGTGTGTCATTTGGCTCTTTCTCCTGGTGACCAGCAGGTCACCTCCTCCCCACCCCGACTCCTGTCCTACACAACGGCACTTCTCTTTCCTTACTGGGAAGCCAGGGTCTGTTCTCAGCCACGTGCAGGGAGCACGGGGTGAGTTGAGCATGAAGCAGGGCACACTGGGAACTGAGGAGACGCGCAGAGCTGGGATGCTGCCTGCAGGAGCAGGTGAGAGGGGGGACCCTGAAAATTCATGGTCGTGATGAACGTGGGACATCACCCTCCTCAGTCCCTTGGGTTCCCCAACCCAGATCGCAAGCCTTCGTGCTCAGATTTAGACAGATCTCATCCCCTCGGCCCCCATGCCTTACACAGGTTCTGGGCCCAGGACTCACAGACTATAGCATGTGTGAAACAGTTCAGGAAAACAGTTAGGGTCAACCACAGACCTGGACTCATCGCCAAGGTGGGTATGAGTTGGCAGCATTCTGAGAGTAAAGTAAAATTATCACCATGTGCATACGTTGAACAGGTTTCATTAAGGACACGTGTCTATGCATGCTACTTCCCTAATCCTCCTCTTTCCCCAGAATTATCTCCCTCTTATCCCCCTCCCATTTCCACGTCGTGTGTGTGTGTGTGTGTGTGTGTGTGTGTGTGTGTGTGTGTGTGTGTATGTATGTATGTATTGGGGGGGTGTATGTGTGTGGGGTGTGTGTGTACATGCATGTGTCTATCCCAGGTTTCTCTTGTGATGTTTGGGCCTGTGTTATATTATGTGATATGATAAGCCTCAATTCTACCCTGTATGCCATAGTCCTAAAAAATGGCATAATTTCATTCTTTATGACTGCATAAACTTTATTGCCTATAGATGCCACCTTTTTTTTTTTTTTTTTTTTTTTTTTTGTTATCCGTCCACCTGTTAATGGGCACTTAGGCTGATCTGGTAACTTGGCTATTGTAAACAGCACTGTGAAAACACAGTTGTGCAGGCATCTCTGTGATAGGCAGACATGAGTCCCAGGGTGTCCGTACGGGCAGGGGTGGTGTGGCTGGGTCAGGTGGTAGTTCAGTTTCCCATGTGAGAAACCTCCACAGTTTTGTTGTTGTTGTTGCACTCATTGGTGTGCACAGCAGCAATGAACAGCATCACTCTTCCCCCACAGCCTGCCAGCATTCTGAATTTAACACTGAATAGGAAGGACACTGGGCATGCCTTGAGAAACCATAATATGAGGTTAGACATGGGCACCCCTTTAATCTTGGCACTTGGGAAGTAGATTCAGGTGGATCTCTGTGAGTTTGAAAATAGCTTGGTCTACATAGTGAGAGCCTGTGTGGTGTGTGTGTGTGTGTGTGTGTGTGTGTGTGTGTGTGTGTGTGTGTACAAAGTAATACAGATATTTGGTGCCAGATCACCTGAGGTGGAGGAGAAGGCTGGGGACTTGAGGGTCAATGCCCAGGTGGGGATGAGTCTGCCATCTTGCTGCCTTCCCTGGGTTTGTGTCTGCTTCCTGTCAGCAGTACCCATCCACCAGACTGTGGCATTCTCCAACCTGAAATGGCTTGATATGTCGAGAGATTGCAAGGAAGAGCACTGATGGGAGGCAGTACAGATGGTCCTGAGCAAAAGGGAGGCAACGGTACGTGGCTGCCTGTGGTGTGTTAGGTGTTCTATGCATTTTGACTCAGGTATTTATCATCCACAGCTTCAAATGATAACCATTCTAGGCTTGGGAGCTGGGTCGGTGTGCGTCCCAGTCTTGACTCTGTCTACGTGATATTGAACAACAGGCTGAGCTATTCCGAGCCTCGATTTCCTTGTCTGCAAAATGGGAAGGAAGAGTTCTAAAATAGACCTCACAGGAATGTTCTGAGAGTTGAACACACAAAAGACGCTCTGGGAGTCATGACAAAGGGTCAGGATCTGTGTCCGTTTCCCAGCACTGTAACCAAACACTTGAGTCTGTGCAGATTATAAAAGGAGAGGGGAGTCTGGGGAGCACGTGGTTCTGGGGAGCATGGTGCTGTGTCTCCTCCACTTCCGCTGAGCTCTTACGGAAGGTGCTGCAGAGAAAGGCAGCCTGAACCCCTGAGGTGACCAACGCATCCCTAGAAGAAAGGCATCGACTCATTCCTGAGACTCTACCCTATGGCTGAGACACCTTCCAGAGCCACAGTCCCCATAGACCTGAGCACCAGAGACACGGGAGGAAGCCCTGACACAGATGCACACACATTCGAATGACATACATGAAGTCTCTAAGACAAGCCTGGTGGGCGTCATAGTTTCCATGTCAGAAACAGACACTCAAGTTTGGAAAGGTCCTGGTCACTTACTCCTGATCCTATGGTTCATGAGAGGCAGAGGGGAATCTGTTTTGGTCTGTTGTATTCGTGTGTGTGTGTGTGTGTGTGTGTGTGTGTGTGTGTGTGTGTGTGTATGTGTGTGTATGTGTGTATTAGTGTGTGTATTTATATATTCATGTATATGTGTGTGTGCATTGTGTGTATTCATGTGTGTGTGTATTAGTGTGTGTGTGTATTGGTGTGTCTGTGTACATGGGCATGTACTTGTTGAAACAGAGTTTCACAACATAATTCTGGCTCGCCTCAAGTTTGCAATCCCCCTGCTTCGGCCTCCTGATCGCGGAGATGTCTGGATTAGTCCGCTGCATTCTCTACTCCTGCTCTTCGACTCTCCCTCATTAGAGGTAGAGGGGTAAACTGCTCCTGAGCTCCGCGATAAGAGTGAAAGTCTCAAAGCCAAGAGAGTTTTCAGGAGGTCTGCTTGAAGGGAGTTCACAAACGCAGGCCGACTTGACCAATGAGGATTGAGAAAGTTCTAGGAAAACACACTCACCCACCTCATTTTCCCCAGTGGGAGTGTTGTAGTTAATTAAAAAAATGAAATAATAATAATAATAATAACAATAAAGGCAGATGCAAACAGGGATGACCCAGGACTGAACTAGTCTGGCAAGGAGCAATACAAGAAAGAAGGGCAGCCAAGAGCTGAAGCCATGCCAGCAAGCAAGGGTATTTCTTGGGCATGGGCCAGGGTGGCACTAACTCTGAGAGCTTTGAAAACATAGTCTAGAAGAGGAAGGAGAGGAACAGAAGGTAGATGTCTGTTTCTGGAGCTCTCAGGAGCCCAGCTATTCTTAGCTGCTCTGGAGGCCAAGCAAAGCACTCTTGCTGAATTATAGACATGACGAGCCTTTATTAACTCCCTCCCAATGGCAGGCAGGCAGCTAAGCAGAATCCAGGAGATGTTATCTGGAAGGTGCATGGCTATGTAGAAATATTTTAGAGGTCAGGACCCAACACAGAGTTTGAACTTTTAAAAGCCTCTGTGTGTGTGTGTGTGTGTGTGTGTGTGTGTGTGTGTGTGTGTGTGTGTGTGTGTGTTGCACAAAAGGGGAGTGGGTGTGGATGCTTAGACTCCATCTCTGGGTATTGGGTAATCATATAACCACTGTGCTGAACTGCTAAGGGTTGATGCCAGCTGTGTTGTGAGGCTCTGGGATGAATGAAGAGTAAAATAATCTGCCTGCATGAGGAGGTTCTGGCTTTGCATCCTCAGGACGTGTTCAGACTAGAGTCTTCCAGTCAAGTGTAAAAGGCCTAACTGGCCCAGCAGATGTGGTTTGCAACATCTGACATCGAGGGATGAATGTCTGAGGGAACTGGTTCAAGTGTAAATGTCACAACAAGTGTAACTCCACCAGCGTTCAGCCTGGGGAACTCATGAGCTCACTGGGCTTCCTTAGAGAGAATGGGTGAGGGGTGGGTGTCCAGCCACGCTGGGAAGTCTACGCCCAGAGTGCGTGATGGCTTTCCCACGGTGATATAGATGGGACCCCTCTACTACGTACCTATCTTGCCCTATATACACAAGTGCATCTCCAGACCTGGAGTCCAACATGTGCTAAATTAGGGTGAAATTGCTACAAGGAGAGGGAAGGGACTCTGCATCTCAGGTGAATCACTGGAACCTCTTCACCACCTCATCCATGAGGGATATCAACAATCAACACGCCTGGTAGAGAAGGACTCTTGCAAACAGGCACAGTTGATCCAGGGGAAATGCTGGCTGGTTTGCTCAGACGATCCCATTCTACAACAGAAAATATTTCAACTTATTTCCAGCAGACACCTGGGATATGTGGATCCTGTTGGTTCAAGGACCACAGCATGGAGTTCTAGAGTCCTGGTGGTCCTTTCAGCCCCCTTTCTTCTTGTACTCTCTGGGTAGAATAATGGGTTTGTATTTGTTAGGAATACACTCAGCTGCAAGCAGATGAGCAGCCAGCCATGGTGGCTAAAATAGGGGATTTTTTCAAATTTAACTTCCTTATCATACATTGATTGATGAAATTGAATGTACTTAGAGTATGTAGCATGGTGTTTTTGTGTATGCTGAGGATCAGACTTGTCCAACACACAGGATACATGCAGACACATGCAGCCAAACAGAGTTATGGGGTGGCCCAACACCAAATTGTAAATTTGTTTCTGACATTAGGAGATTTGTTTTGAAACATGTAGGGAGGTGCCTGAGGATGGTGTCATGCTCTTGTAAGGAAAACAGAGAAGAAGAGGGAATAGGAGGAGGAGGAGAAGAAGGAGGAGGAGAGGAAGAGAAAGAGGAAGAGCAAGGTGATTATGGTGATGGTGATGATGAAGATGATAATGAAGACAATAATGGTGACAAAGATGATGATGATGATGATGATGATGATGATGATGATGATGATAAAGATGATGATGGTGATGGTGGTGATGATTATGGTGGTGGTAATGATGATGAAGATGATGGTGGTGGTAATGATGATGAAGACAATGGTGATGGTGATGATAAAGATGATGATGGTGATGGTGGTGGTAATGATGATGGTAATGGTGATGGTGACTGGTGACAGAATCTGATGCTCAGACTACTGACTATCTTTGGAGAGGGGGAATGGAAGGGGGACATGATCAGAGAAGGACACACAGGAAGGTTCAAGGGTCAAGTCCTGCCTGGTCTGCCATGGTGGTGAATATCTGTAATCTTAGTACCTGCAAGGCAGGAGGATGAAGAGTTCAAGGTCCTGTGTGGCTATGTGAAGAGTTCAAGGCTAGCCTGGGCTATTTGAGATCAAACAAAACAAAACAGAAGTCGTCGTTTAAATCTTATTTTTGTTTTTTGATTAGCTACTCTCCAAGTATCTATGTAGCCAACACTGTGCTGAGTGTTGAGGGCACATCAGGAAGTAATACAGGGGCTTGGGTGGCTTGTTCAGGACAGTGAATTAAGCAACACCTGGGCTGCTCTGGCTCTGGGTGACCCATTAGGTCAGGTTCTATCTCGACAAATACACACATATGGTTGTCCCAGAGCTGTATGATGGGTTGAGTTAACTTTGTTTCTTGCTCACTATTCCAGAACTCCATCATCTTTGGGGTATGTCCTAAGACATTCCCCATGTCTGAAACCTCAGATGGTCCCAGTATTCCCTCCATCATCATGGGGGTTGTACCCTATGACTCCTCCATGCCAGAAATCCCAGATAGTGCCAAACTTCATATAAACTATGTATTTTCCTATATCTAATATTGATCACAAAGTTTAATGTATTAGATAGTAAGAGATTAATAACAGTAACTACTAAAAACAAACCAACTGTAACAATATACTTTAATGAGTGTGGTCTCTCTTAGGAGAGTCAAGGCAAATACTCTCTCTCTCTCTCTCTCTCTCTCTCTCTCTCTCTCTCTCTCTCTGTGTGTGTGTGTGTGTGTGTGTGTGTGTGTGTGTGTGTGTGTGTACCTATGTGCACTCATAGAGGCCAGGGAAGGACATGGGTTGTCTCCTCTACATCACTTTCCCATATCTTCACTTGAGGCATTCATTGTCTCTCACTGAACCATAGAGCTGGCCTGAAAACCAGCAGGTGCCAGCAATCCTCCTGTCTCCACCCCCTCCCAGTGCTGAGGGTACAGAAGTCTGTGGGCCACCCCCAGATTTGAACTCAGCCCCTCCAGCTTGCACAGCAAATGTTCTTGCTCACCAACCGAGCCATCCCTCCTTGCCCACATATTACTGTTTCTAGCTGTGGGTCACCATGGGTAACTGAATTCATGCAGACAGACAAAGGTTCTAGACCACAGGCTACATGTTTCATCAGCTTAGTTCATGGCTAGATGACATGCGTGTCCCTGTTAGGTGGTTGCTCGTCGGTGACGTGACGCTGGGCCAGAGATGACATCCCACTGTGATGTTTAAGGGGAAGGGATGAGAAGGCTGAGCCAAGACATGAGTCACGTGTATCAGGGCAGAAGATGGCAAAGCAGGAGGGATGGGAGTCCAGGGAAGCTACGTCAGGATGCTGGAAAACACACACACACACACACACACACACACACACACACACACACACACTCCAAAAAAGTCAGGGGAACACTGCATGTCATGGTTGAAAGCGCATGTGAACTCCTTCCCAGTTAGTTTAATGAAACTTTTGTCAGTTAACTAACAAGCTAACAATACTTGGCACATGAACCTATTCAGACTATAAGAGGTAAAACAGTAAACAAATGATGTTAAAAACTAAAAAGGCGTGGGCTTCTGGCAAAGTTGATGGATGGCCCTATGGGGACTCTCTGGTCAGACAGCAGGGCTTTTGCCTGTAGTTGATCTTTTTCTTTCTCTTCTCTGCTGGACGTTTGGCCTGGGATGATACTCTGAGTTCCCTGTACAGGCTTCAGGAACTGACCAGACAAATTTGACTTCTGCCTCTGACCTTGAACTTACAAGCTTAAACTGCACCTGGAGAAGAAGAAATATAGTCAGATGCAAACTCCTTGGTGGGACCGAGGAGCCTTAGTGGAATGGCCCTGACACCCCACCCCACCCTCCACGCTCCCCTCCCATCTCCATGGCTGCAGCTAGAAGTTCTTCCCGTCTTTACCTGTCAGACCCTCTGAGACTTCGAGGAGTCAGAATCCCTGTTTTACAGAGGAGATGACTGTGGTCCAGAGACGGAAAAGAATTCCCCGATGTCACGCCAGCAGTAAGCCCAAGAGCCAGGCAGTAAGTGAAAGTAACCACAGTGGAACCTCCCGGCTTTTTCAAGACAGATTCCCTCCCAAGCAGCACCTGCTCTGGCTTTGGAGCTGTGGATGATGGGCTGGACGCTGCCTCCTTGTGGGGGTGTGCTGACCATGTAGGGATGCTTAATGCCATCCTGAGCTATACACACACGTCAGTGACACCTCCAGACTCGTGACAACCCATTGCTTCGTGTCCCCCAAGCATCTTTTCATAATCTTTAGAGTCAGCCATGACTCTTCTCTTTCCTTCATGCCCTCACACCCAATACATTAAGAGTGCTGGTGACCTTTGACCTTTACTCTGTACTCAAATTCGGACAACTGGTCTCCTCTCTCCCCTGGTCTAAGCCACCCCAGACCCCTAAGATTCCTTCATCGGGTTATGCTAGACTTCCATGTTTACTGTGATTGACTCTAAGCTTAATGATCAGAAAGTTGTTTCAGCTCAAAGCTCTGGCATGGCCCCCCAGCTCCCTTACAGCTAAAACACAGCCTGCATAATTCACAGGGGGACCCTGGCTGCCCCCTCATTGCCCATGAGGTTTTCTTGAGCCAGTTCGACAGGAGTCAAAGTGATTCATTCTGGTCTCAGGCACAATTTTAAGAGTCTCCTTAACACCATGTACCTCGTCCCCAAACCAGGGGTGAGATTGTGATGGTCTAAGCAAGCCCCCAAATCACCCTGAGCTAAATTGAACTGACACTCAGAAGCCAGAGCATGTGTGAGCAATATTAGTGCACCACACATGGGGGATATTTGTCACAGAGCAAAATATAGCCAGAGCTAACGGATATACCTCATTGTTTTGGATTATGAGACAGAGTCCCACTTTGTAGCTCAGGCTAGCCCTAAGCAGTTGTTGCTGCCTCAAGCTCTTACAGGTGGCCAGCACTCCATGCCTGTGGGCCTCATTCTTGTTGGCTGTGTCTGATGCTGAGGATGACTGAATGTAAGGCCTCCAGCTTTGTGCTCAGTTTATGACAAAGCCAGAGACACAGAGATCTTTCCCAGCCATTAGGGTATGCCTGTTAGTGCACTAAGGCCAGGGTGGGAGGAGACTTCCTTGGCAACCAGAGAACTCAACTGTCACATGTGAAGGGACATGGGCTTTAAACCCTTCTGATCCAGTCCCAGGGGAAGGGAGAATGGAAGTGAAGAACCCTGTGACATCGTAGACAGTCACCTGGTCTGGAAACTGTGAGCCTGGCTTCCTGATGCTTGATGGGGCCAGTTCCATAGAGAAGCTGCTGGATTTGAACCCAGCCCTGTCACCCATCTCAGCAAGTGATCTAGCCTCTCTGTGACTCAGTTTCTTTATCTGACAGTCAGGGAGAGTAAATCAGGGACAGTAGGGTTAACTGCCCCCCAAGAACTCTTGTAAGGAATCAACTAACTTATATCAAATGGCTCTAGGGATGGCTATTCTGGTTGACTGTTGTTAATACAGTCAGGATCAGTGTAGCCTGGTCACCTATCCTTATTAGTATTGTACTCAAAGGACCTTTCACCAGCTGCTCAGTCCCTTGGGAGCTGGGTTATGATATGTGCTGCTTCTGACCAGAGTGACTTAAGGAAGGGTTTACTGGGGCTCACAGCTCAAGTCCATCATGCTGGGGTGTCCTGGTTAGCCTCCTACTGCTGCCATAAACACCATAACCAAAAGCAATTTAGGGAGGAAAGGGTTTGTTTGGTTTACATGTCCTGGTGACACTCCATCCTTGAGGGAAGTCATGGCAGGAACTTAAGACAGGAACCTGGAGGCAGGAACCGAAGCAGAGACCATGGAGGAATGCTAGGACTCTAGTTTGTGATCGGCTGACAAGATTAACCAGTACAGTGAGGAAGGCATGGTGGCAGGAGCAGGAGGAAGTTGGTCACGTGGAGTCCACAGTTAGGAAGCAGAAAGAGATGAACGCTGGTTGTGAGCTGGATTTTCTCTTTGTCATGTAGTCCCTGCACCCCAGCCTGTGGGATGATGCCATCTACATTCAAGATGGGTTTGCCATGCTCAATTAAACCTCTGGAAACTCCTTCATGGACACACCTGCGTGTCTCCTAGGAGATTCTGAATCTACCCAGGTGACACTGAAGAGGTACTGTAAGAGCATCATACCTGTGTCTCAGCCACTCAGCTAACACTTTGCCTACAGTACATGTGCCATGCTGATTTTATAGACTTCTCCTAAGTTGAGACACCAAGAGATGCTTTTTTCCCACCCCATTCTGTGTAGCCTAATGATGACCTTCAGTCTTAGGGTCCCCAAGCACCTCATCTCTAACACCTGGAGACACCCAGAGTTACTGTATTTAGAGTTTCTGGAGGAAACAGTGGTCACAAATGTAATCCAGAGTCGCACGGCTCTTGTATGGTCCAATGGGATTCCGTCTCAGGCCGAACAAATGGAAGAGAAGATACAAAAACATTCCGGAGTGGAAAATCCTACACAGAAACTTAAATCATCCTTCCCACACAGGAGGGAAGATATGGCTCTGCCCTTCTCTGTCTCCATCCTTTCTGAGAATTCAATTAAAAATAATGCCCCTCCATCGCCCCAGAGAAGAACATTGAAAAAAGTTGAAGCCAGCACTTAAAAAATGAAGAATCCACTCCTGGGCCCACCCTGTCCCTTGGGGGTGACTTTTTAAGCCTGTCTTATTCTCAGGTGGGGGACTCTCGGGGGCTGGGAGAGAGGACCAGGTGCTGTCTGCTCCGGGGCTAGAGAGAAACCAGGGGCATCTAGGTTCAGAGAGGTGGCAGCCTCATTCCTTAAGCATCACAGAGTCACAGGACACGTGGCCTAATCCCTCGAGATTCCACACTGTCAGGAAAGTGACCCAGTGGAATTTGGAAATTAAAGGAACCTTACAAAAACAGACTTTCACGTCTCTTTGGGGAAAGAAGAAATACCATTCCTACTGAAAATGGATGGGCGGAGTTAGCCATCAGGCTCTGGAGCTTCTGTTTTTTTTTCCCCCTTCCCCTTAAACATCAGCCCCTCCCCCGCATACACACACACACACACACACACACACACACACACACACACACACGAATACACCCCTCCATAGTATCTGTTTCACACTCAGTAAAATCCAGATCTAGCTATGTGAACTCCCCAAAACAAAATCTGAGGGTTATCAAAGGTGCATATTTTGCAAGGAACTGGACAGAAGAAGCTTCATGAGTGGTGCTGTCGTTACGCTCCTCAGTCTTTTTTCTGCTGGGGTGGGGTGAGCTTTAATTATCAGGGGATCAATAAGGAAAAGGAGTCTTAGAGTGGTTTGGAAGTTGTCCAGGATCACACAGCTTGCATGGGGAATCACTGGGATTTGAACCTGAGCACTGCAATACATGTTCTTACAACAAAACTCTAGAGGGGTAAAAAATCCACTTTGTCGAGTAAGCTTGATTGGTTCGAGTTCAGGTGCAGGCTTGCATGTTACCTAGTCCTGCGTCTGAAGCCTGCAACGTGGCAGTTTAGTTTGAGAGACCCCCACCCCCACCCCTTGCTGATATGTAGTCTGGAGAGTGGAATAGAAAGACCAACCCCCCAGGGATGTATGAGAATTAAATGAAAGCAAGAACTGTGAAGTTCTCTGCACAGTGCCATGTGATAGTAGTCAGGGTTCTCATGGATGGAGCTGATAGGATGTGAACAATTATCCATCCATCCATCCATCCATCCATCTATCCATCCATCCATGTACCCATCCACCTGTCTATCTACCCATCTATGCATTCAACCACCCATCCATCCACCTTTGTATCCATCTGTGCATCTATCTCTCTATCTCTCTCTCTATCCATCCATCCATCCATCCATCCATCCATCCATCCATCCATCCATCCATCCATCCATCCAGGCAGTTGACACACATAATTATGGAAGCTTGGAAGATCAAACTTAGAGTTTAGGCTACCAGAAGGTAGACCCAAGGAAAGCCTTATATTACAGGAACTCCAACTGCTATCTGTTGGATGAATTTCTTTTTGTTCCAGTGAAGTCTGTCTGTTCAACTCGGTCCTTTCTCTGACTGGCTTAGTCAACCACATTTTGGTAGGCCCACAGCTTTCCTCAACATCTACCTCTTAAATGTGTGACTTTAACTGTAGGCATGGATAAGGAGCTTGTCATGCAGCTGCAAGCACCAGAGTCTGAATCTCCAGAACTCACATAAACTGTACATGGTAACATGTGTTTGCTATGACAGCCCAGTGAGATGGGAGGAAGAGACAGAAACTCCCGGGAAGCTCGCAGGCCAGCAAGCCTGTCTATGCAGCAGCAAACAAGAGACCCTGTCTCAAACAAGAAGGTGAGGACTGACGTTTTGTCTTCTGCCTTCTACATGTGTACCGGGGCATATATATGCCCACACTCACCCAGAGTTGTGCATACACACACGCACATGCATGCATGCGTGCACACACACCAGAAACACTTCAGGTTTCCCCACTCTGAGCTGGAATTGAGAATCCCTTGCTTCAACTGATGTACTTGCCTCCAAGGACTGCAGAAAAACCCCCTTCTCTGCAGTTTCAGAGAGAGGCTAAGGTTTGCAAACCACAGGAATCTCTTGCTGCCTGAGTCCAGGAGGGGGCAGGACCGTGTGCTAAATTCTCCTTCACTTTCACACCTGTCTCCTGGCTGCCTCCTCCTCAGCCCTCCAGCCGCGGCTGACATGCTGCTCTTCTCTGAAGCTGGGAATTAAGAATGAGCCACGGGCTCCAAACTGTGGTGTCAGCTCACAGCTCTCACCACGCCTCATACCTCAGAGGCTTAGCGCAAGTTCCAAGGTGTATAGAGGACCCCAGATCTCTCCTTTAAATGACACCGAGTGTGGTAGATGCTGTCAGTTACCAAAGCCTCAATTCCCCTTCTTCTACACCGCAGAAATTTTGCTGATCTCTGGATTTGGAGGGAGGGCGGGACCTTCCCTGGGCCTTGGAGGTGAGCACAATAGGTTTGCATTATGATTCATGTAGTTCTGCTCCTGTCTGCCAGGGATAGATTAAAGGGGAAAACAGAATCCAGGGCTGGCTGCTGAAATGAAAGAGGAAGCTCTCCCACTTAAAAAAAATAAATAAGAGACACAACCCCATGACCTGGTTGGATAACCCCAAACCCTGACTGTACTTGTGGCTTCACGGTCACAGGATGGCTACCATAGCTTCAGGTATACATGCTCCCCCCAATAACCAGATGCACGCTAGCACATCAGAAAGCAATTTGACAAGGGTCATGAGTGGAGACGTGCTCACTCTTCCCCCCACTTCTGTTGGTAAAATTTTGCTCAGGCTCCCATAATTCTCAGCCACTCAACTCCAGCTGCCCATAGAAGAACCTTCTCCGCAGCCATTCTAGGTAGCTGCCCGCCCATCCTGCACCCCTTCTTATACCCAAGCGCTCTCCTATGATCTTGTATATCAGCTAGTTTCCTGGTCCTGTGACAAAAGAGAAGCTAGAGGTAGGAAAGATCCACTTGGGGTCAGTTTCAGAGAGAGCATTCCATCATGGCGGGAAGGCACTACAGGTCAGCTCCCGCCATTACGGCTGTGAGTCTTCCACCAGCAGAACACGGGAACTGGAGACCAGGAGCAGAAGTAGGGTCCTTCCGGGCTTAACCACACCGTCATGCAGGAATGGTGTGATTGGATCACTGTCAAACCGTGAGCTTAGAATCCCTACTTCTATAGTACAGGAAAATAGAGCTGGAAAAGGTCAAGAAATTCCCACGAGGTCACACAGCCAGCCAGTGATACGGTTAGGATGTCAATCATTTGGGAGCTGGAGAGAGGCTTGGTGATTAAGAGTGCTTGCTAATCTTGCAGAGGACTTGAGTTTGGTTCCCAGCATCCACATAGTAGCTTACAACCATTTTTAACTCCAGCTCCAAGGGGTCTGGTGCTCCTCTGGCCTCCAAGGGCAGTGCATACACACGCATGCACGCACGCACGCACGCACGCACGCACGCACGCACAAATACAGATACATACACTTAAATAACCATTAAAATACATCTTTTTTAGAAAAAAAAAAAAGACTTGAACCATGTCTAGTCTTGGACCAATGCCAGCAAGTGTAACTTCTCTGCATCTGTTCCCATTGCTAGAGATCAGAGGTGCCATCTCTCAGGGCCGACATGAGAACCAGGCCAAGGGCTCAGTGTGCAAGTGGGTGGTGTGTCCTCTTTGGAGATGACAAGGGAAGAGAGAGGCCCTAGGAGGAGGGTGGAAGAGGAGGAGCCTGCAGACATGCACTAATTAAGGGCTTCGTCACCAGCTCAGCGATGTGTCAAGATGACAGTCAGTCAAGCAGATGAGGCAGCGAATTTAACATTTCCTGGGGGATGCCCAGGCCCGAGCGAGCGAGCGAGGCTGGCAGACAAGAGCGCAGCGGTGACAAAGGAAGCCGCCAGAAGGTTCCTTACATGAAATTACAGTGAAGGACTTGAACTCTGTCACCCCGGCGCCTTTAACCCTCTCTTGGCAAAGACAGGGCTCAGTCGCCTGTGGAGTGGATTCAGTTCCTCGGGTTACGCGCTACGGCACGCACAATAAGCACGGGTGTTTGGAGCCATGAAAAATAACGGGGGCTCTCGGATCTTTTGTGTTTCGTCTTTGGGTAAGTCTGTGATTCCAATGTGCCCATTGGAAGTGCGTCGTCACCAGCCTCTATTCCAGTATGGTGACCTCATCTGTGCCATCAATCTCTTCGGACACGTTTAGCCCTGTGGTATCAACATGGCTGTCTCCGGCTGGCTTCCCTCCCACACAGAGGTCAAGTCTCAGATTCAAATGCAAGTGGTTGATCTGGGAAGACTGTAGAACGCTTGAGAGGAGCTGGGACTGTGGAAGGAACAGTCGCTGGCTCAAAGCTAGAGTCATGGAGAAGGCAAAGTGCCCGCCATACATCTCCCAAAGCAGGAATCACATCTCCTTGGCCACACCCTCCAGTACTTCACCAGGGCTTCTCATTGGCCGACACTAACTAGACGCCAATCAGCAAGGACTACTGGGAAATGTAGTTTATGGGGAAGTGTGGCTTATGCCATACAGAGAGGAAGGATGGGGGAAGTAGACATGATTGTGGGTTCAACACTTGTAAGTAAGCCAAGACCCATGTTTGTGTGTCTCTCACACATTTTAATGTCAAATCTTGCAATTCGTCTATCCTCTGACATGGGATGTTATTGTGAAACAATTGTAGCAGGGCTGAGCAGGGCACATTGGAAGACACAGGCTTGAACAATCCACGGCAATGATTTTCCCCGATGCCGGACGTCTAAGGTGTTTGCATGGTTTCTCCGCTTTGTGTTTGGTTTGGTTAAAGACACAGTCCGTGTCATTTTCTCACCTACCAACCCGTCCCTCAGCCGGAACAAAGCTATTTGATCACAGTCTCCCAGACAATCAAAGGGAAGGCAGGCTGGGTGGACTTAGAGCAAGAGAAGAGGTAGTAGCTTCCATTAGTCAAACCTTGGTCCACGGGGGAGGTAGACTGGGTTGAGGGCGCCGGCAGAAGGCTATGAGGCTTCACAGCAGGCGGATGCTGCTTTCATTGTATGGCTACCTTCCCTCCCGTGGCTAGGGTTGGTGACAGCAGCCAATGCATCTATCTTGGAGCCTCCTGTCTCATCTGCCCCCTCCTTATAGATAACCTGAAGAAAGCCATCCTCACTTGGTCTGAGCACACCTTGAGAGAGAGAGAGAGAGAGAGAGAGAGAGAGAGAGAGAGAGAGAGAGAGAGAGAAGACCCTCCCCCCCCTTCACTCAACAAGGAGTGACTCTGGCCATCCTCAGCAACTCTCTCCCAGTTGGTATCTTGTCAGTGTCCCTTTGATGACCAAAGGATTGTGTGTGTTTGATTACACACACACACACACACACACACACACACACACACACACACACACACCACGTGGAAGCTGGAGGTCAATGTCGAGTGTCTTGTTCAATTGTTCCCCACCCTATTTTTTGAGAAAGGGTCTCTGTGATGGTCAGTTTGAACTGTCAACTTGACCCAATCTAGTATCAACTGGGAAGAGAGTCCTAATGAGGAACTGTCTGCATTTTGTCTTGCCCTGTGGGCACAACTGTGAGAGATCCTGTTGATTCGACTAAGTATTTTGGGAAGACCCAACCCACTGTGAGCAGCTCCATTCCCTAGGCCTGGAGTCCTAAGTTGTGTAAGAGTGGATAAACCAAGCTGAACACAAGAAACCACACATGCATTCATTTCCTTTTATTCCTGACTGTGGCTGGGGTGTGACTAGTCACTTTAAGCCTCTGCCAGCATTACGTCTCTGCTGTGATGGACTGTAAACTGGAATTATGAGGTCAAATCAACCTTTTCTCCCCCAAGCTGCTTTTTGTCTTGGTGTTTCATCGCCGCAATGGAAGAGAGGCCAGGACAGTTTCTCAGTGAATCTGGAGCTTACAAATTTGGTGAGGGATGGGCCAGCGAGCCTCTAGGACCCTTGTATCTGTCTTCCAGCACTGGGATTTACAGATACGCACTACCATACTCCACTATTAAATGTGGGTTCTGGGAGTCTAAATATAAATCCCCATGGTCATGTGATGAGCACTTTAACCAACCTAGACATCTCCCAGTGCCTTGTGTTGAGATTTCTGAGCTTGAAAAACATGGAGGAGGGAGTGAGAAAAGGGGACACCATTGGAAAGCCCTCCAGGGGTTTCACTGGAGGGGTGAGGCACAGCCCTGGAAGGGGGAGATGTCACAGTTCAGCTGTAAAATATCTCCACAAGCTCATGTGTCAAATGCTGGTGGTACTCTTTGAAGGTGTTCAGGAAAGTTCAGGAAATGCAGCTTAGGTGGAGGAAGTGCTTCACTAAAGGTGGGTCCTGGGGGGCAGGGTGCCTTGCCTGCTCTGAAATGGATGTAGCACAGGGATGTGGTATCTCCAAGGAGGGTCTGTATGTCCTGGCGCTTTGAGGCAGTGTTTCCATTAATGCGGATTCTCGTGGGCTTTTCCTCTCTGCAGTGAACACTTGTCCTGTCTCCCTCCCCTGCTTCCATCTTGCCCAGGCGATGCTTCAAAAATGCTCATGAAGAAGGATCTTCTACTTTTCACCGATGGCAGCCTCCCACTGACGGGCCTGCACCCAAGGAGCATCCCTCTCACAGAGGTAACTTGTTGCTGTTCACTCTGAGCTCCAATTCTTTGCAGCACCATCTCTTATGTCCTTCCGGGGCTGCCAGCCCTTAGGGAACAGGTAGGTGACCGGGTTAGTACTAAGGCCAGAGAGTTAAGTTCAAAGATTCAGAGTTAGGCCCACTCTTCAATCCCCACCCACAGACCAGCCAGGCCTGTCTGATGGCCTAGAGGACACATGGCTGCGATTGAAAACGGCCACCCAACTCTCCTGAGCACCTTCCCACACTCAGGAGTCAGTTCACCTGCTGGCTACAGCTTTAGGATGCACCTAACTGACTCTAGGCTTGGTTCTAGAACTTTCCGTGTAACCAAGTCATAGTCTTCCGCCTCTTAGATCTTCGCCTTCCCAGGTTTGGGCCCGAAGTTCCACGAGGGTGCTGATGAAGCAACCGTCGTTTTGACCATACTGTTCTTATTATAATGATCTGCTGTGGACTTTTGATGAGGAGAGAGCCCGAGACAGGAAGACAGACGGGATGCTTAGTCTCCGTGTTCCTCTGTAGAAAGTGGTGCTCTGGCCCACGCCTTGGGCTAATTCCCCTGTGTCCCTTGGATCCACTCCTTCCTCTTCCCCCCTCCCTGCGCAGCTAGGGTGCAGTTAGCATAGCACCGGGGTGAGCGGGCCGTCCAAACTGGATTACATGTTAAATCAATTTACCCTTCCTCCCCAGGGACAGCCCAGGCAGGTTCCACATGAATAATGACTTGTCTGAGGCAGTAAACTGGATTATTTGAACAAAAAAGAAAAAAACATGTGGGGGACAACTCATGTTCATTTTTTAATGATGGCTTCTGCATCCAGACTCCGGGTTAGGCTGAAAGCGAGGGACAGGGATGTCGGTTGGGTTAGAGGAGCTGAGAGAAACATGTGCAAGGGCTGTCCTCGCTTGGGTAGGGATGGCCTGCCAGCTGAGAATGACCTTTTCCATTTAAGTTGTGGAATCAAATTCCACAGAAGTGTTTTTTTTTTTTCCCAAGCGTTCACTAGTATTTCAATCCCTTCTGTCTTTACGTTTATTGTAGCTCATTTCTGGTACTCGGATCTGGACGTCGCTCCAAAGGCCCCCTGTTGAAAGCTTGGTCCCCAGCTTGGCTCTCTTGAGAGGTAGTGTGAGCTTTAAGGGGTATGGCTTAGAGGGGACTTTCAGATCTTTGGGGGTGGGCAGGTGATCCTTGAAGGGGATCACCCCAGCCTCTTCTACTTTGCAGTTTTCCTGTCTGTCTGTGAGGTGAATATTTTTGCTCTGGACACATTTTCTATCTGTGATGTGCTGTCTCCAGCCTCCTTGGGCTGTCGGCGACCTAAAAGCAGTGAGTCTGCCCTGTTATGGACTGTGGTCCCTGCAACCTTTCCTCTCTCTAAGCTCATCTTGGGTGTTTGTTACAGTGCTGGGGAGCGTGACTATTCCCTGTGAACGTGCCCTGATACTCAGTGGAAGGCCGCCCCCCACCCCGCCTCACCAGAAGATGCTGAGTGACATCCCACATCTCCATGGCAACCCAAACTACACAGGCAAGCATCACCCTGAAAGAGGGGTGACTCTCCGCTGTGTAACAAAGGCCACAGGCGGCGTGGAATTTGGTTCAAAGTCTTGCCCTCACCTTTCCCTCCAAGCTGCTTCTCTACCACAAAGCCATGGCAGCAGGGACCAGTGACTGAAATGCCAGCCGAGGGACAGAGGGGACTGCAGGTGTGGTCCAGTTGGCAGAGTGCTTGTCCAGCATGCACGAAGCCCTGGGTCCATCCCCAGCACCACATAAGCCAGGCATGACCACACAGCCTGTCATGCCAGCCCTTGGGAGGAGGAGGAGGAGGCAGGAAGACCAGGAGTTCAGGGTCATCCTTGGCTACACAGTGAGTTCAAGGCCAGCCTGGAGTATAGGAGACCCTTTCTGACCCTGGAGTATCGGAGGTGGTGGTGGAGGGTCAGGCTTCTAGCGGATTCTGAGGTAAGAGCTCCTCTGGGGACGGACCATCAGTGTTTCAGAGAAGCAAGCGAAGGTTTTATAGCGAGGTCATCTTTCTGCCCTCATGGAGACAGTAACTTTATGCCCCCTCAAGATCTCAGTGAATCCCCCAAAAGATGGTTTCATTCTGCTCACAAGTGACCTAACACCACAGCCCTAACTGTGCCCAGTAGATACTGCCTGATACTTGTCAGTAAAACGGGATGTGGGCACTCTCTCTGCACTGAGCGATCACCTTTGCCCCTCGGCTGACAAAATCACATGACCAGAGAGCAAATGTAGTCCTTTGTAGACGTTTGCAGAGTTCTGGGCTGGCAGGATGACCTTGAAGATGAGACAGTTTCTACATGCACAATCAGGATTGCTTTGTGAGGAAAATGCATGGTTACTCCAGGCAGCTGAGCACACCAGGCTCCGGAGACAGGTTCGAATCCTTGCCAGGTCATTTCCTATCAGTGTGATGCTTGAAAAATTACTTAATCTCTCTGTTCATTGATTTCCTCATCTGTAAATTTAAAAAAATATATTATCTGCCCTGGTGTTCACACAGACAAATATAGTGAGGTTCTCGGAGTTTGAGTTGCACTTTAGAAAGTTAAATATTATACTTGTTGTTGTTATTACTATTGCCATTGTTATTGCTGATATTATTTTGCTTTTTGCACATGTGTATTTGCTTGTATGTTTGTAGGCGAGGGTTGGTGCTATGTATTGATCAATCCTCACTTTATGTATTCTGAACCCAGAGCTAGTCTCAGCTATTCTGGCCAGCCAGTTACTGTAGAGATTTCCTCTCTATGAAGCACAGTAATCAGAGCCTGGCCATCACCCTCACCTAGTTTTTAATGTGGGTTCTGGGGATCCAAACTCTGGAAGGAGAATATCAGGGGAGGGGGGGTCCCTTCTGTGAGTTGTGAGAGCCACCCTTCAAAGCGCCAAGGCTGTGTGCCTAACCAGCAGAAATGTGTTCACTATTCAGGAGTCCGGAAATGGGAATGCAAGGGTTGGTTCCTCCTTAGACCATCTTGGGCTTGTAGGAGTCATCTTCACCTGCAGTCTATCACTGTACAGCCATTGCCTGACACAGTGGATTTCGTGACATTTTTACTCAAGGGCATCCTATACTTTCACCACACTGGCTCCCCAACGCTTTACGATGTCTAACCTCTGCTACCCCCTTCCTCGTCCCAAACAGTTCCCCCTTTGCTGTCACATCACGCGTGCAAATCCAGATTCCACATCTCAGGGGAAGCAGGTGACATTTTTCTTTCTGGGTCTGACTTATTTCATTGATCTCCAGTTCCATCCATTTTCCTGCAAATGACATAATGAACTCCACCCCCCCCCCTCCCCATCCCCGCGTCACCTCCCCCAATGTGTCTGCGTCCCAGTTTCTTTGTTTTACAAAGACATCAGTCATGTTGGATTAGGTCCCCGTCCTAATAACGTTGTTTTTAACTTAATTCCTCTTTAAGACCCTGTTTCTAAATGCAGTTACATTCCGCGGCACGAGAGGTTAGGTCTCCCACCAGGGACTCTCTCGGGGGAGAGCAGCCTTCAGTGACAACCCAGGCTGTGTCGGAATGGACTGGCTGGAAGTCGTGCCTATGGGGAGGCAGAAGCAAAGAGGACTCCAAGTGCCGTCTGTGAAGGCTATGTGGACGTGCCCCAAGGCTTCTCTGTCTGTGGAGGAGACGCTGTCCCTGCTCTGGGTGAACCTGTTCACCCAGCAGAAAACATGACTGGACATCCCAGGTTTGAAGGGGGCCTCCAGATCTTCTGGATGCTGGATTTCAGGATGCTGGCAATGCCCAAGAACTTTGGCCCCAGATTTTGAGAAAGTGCCATTTATGTACAGAGCCCCTTCATGTCCCCTAGTCTCTGTACAGGAAGCCAGGGGCTGTTCTGGGAAGAGGATGTGGTTAGAACAACTTCCAGAAGCCGAACAGAGGCCACAGAGAATTCAGCGTGAGTCAATATTTGATTTTCTTTCTAAGGCCGGGTCTCGGGTAGCCTCTCCTTCCCTAATGATGGGGTTACAGGCCTGAGCCACCACATTCAGTTTATTCTGTGCCAGGTTTGGAACTCAGGGCCTCATGTGTGACCAGAAGCACCCTATCAACTGAGTTACATCCCCTGCCACAAGTGTGGCTTTCTCCCTCATCACAGTTCCCGGTGACAGAGTCTTAAATGGCAGCCACGTTCTATTCCCAAGGGTGCCTAGTCTCCCGGGAATTGGAGCAATATGGAAGCTTGTAAAACCAGGAGGAGAGACCCAAGGAAGCTTTAGAATGGCCTTTTTTGTTAAAAGAGCAGATCCTAGGACTCCCTGAACCCTTGCCCCCCACCTTACCTCATCCTCATCTCAGAGGACTGGAAAACATCCCCTGCCCCAGAGTCTAGATCCCTAAGAAACAGCTCTCATCCACGACGCCCCAAACCCCTCCACCAGACCAAAGGGAATGGGTATGTATACCTTTTCTAAGCAGGCTCTTCCTCTACATCCCTGTCTCTACCCTGAAACGGCTGTCGTCAGTCCAATGACATGACTGTAATATTCTGAGACCAGGTTACTTTTTTTCTCTGAGAGGAAAAAAAAAAAAAAAAAAAAAAAGCACCATGGATTTTCTCTGCTGAGAGAACAAAGTATTTTCTTCTAAGTCCAGGAACCCCCAGCCTGCGGCCTGACTGCTGATTGGATGGGGGGAATGTGCGGTGGTGGTGGTGGTGGTGGTGGGGGACCCAGCCCCACCTGATGTATCTAATCAAACACACACCAGGCCAGAGAGTATCTCTTTCTGCCATTTGGGGATTAAGGCTTTCTACAGCCTTTTCTCTCACAGCGTCTCCATCTCATCCGGGAGACAGCGTCGCCCCATAAATCAGGCTGTAGAGGACAGTCAAGGTCATGAATCTCAGGCTCCATCCCTGCCCCACGTCCCCGCTCAACCAGGAGAGGTGAGTTCCCCCCCGGTGGGGGGGCGGGCTTGTCTAGTGGTGGTGACCCAGGTGGGGCCTCCTGGGCAGCCAGCCCTGCACATTCTAAAGCAGCTGCTGCGGGGGAGAACAGTGTTTACTGAGCCTATCTGGTGTCACCAAGCACTGTGCACACGTCACAGCAGCCCCGCCAGGAGTGACTGCTGTGGTCTCCCTTTGGGGAACTGAGCTGGTAACTGGAGCCGGCCTTAGACACTGAAAAGGCCATGGGATGAAGATATCCAGCCTTCCATCCTTATTTATTCCATTTTTTTCTCCCTCTTTCACGCACTCTGCTTTCTTCTTCCCCTCCCTCTCTCTGTGTTTTCCCTTCCCTTCCGTCCCTCCCTCCTTCTCTATCTCCTCCTCTCTGGTTGTTTGCCTCCACCCTCCCCTTCTCTCCCCTCCCCTCCCCTCTCCTTCCCTTCCCTCCTCTCCCCTTCCCTTCCCTCCTCTCCCCTCTTCTTCCCTTCCCTTCCTCTTTCTTCCCTCCCCTCCCCTTCCCTTCCCTCCCTCTACCCTCTTCCTTTCCACCACTATACATGCTTCATTGCTGGGATCTCCCGAATCCCAGGAGACTCATGGACCAGGCTGCCCAATGAGAGCAAATCCAGGAGCAGCCACCACCTGCGTGCTACTCACGTCAAGCAGCCAAGCCTCTGTCTTCAACAAACCCCCTCCTGTGGGTCCCCTGACAGGGTCTCTGCCGGGGTCCGGACCTGGTTCACAATCCTGGCGCTTTGGAGTGGAGACGTGTTCACTGCTAGAGTGGGGCACTGGCTAGCTTTTCATTCTAGTGTGTTGGGCGCCAGAGCGCTTTTTCATCAGTGTCTGATGGGAAGAGGTGAAGAGGTGCATAGCCTCTGAGGAAGGAGAGAATCCGTGTCTGTGAAACACAGAGTGGTGTGCTGTTAGGTCAGAAACTGAGGACTCCCCCTGGTCCTGGGCTGGCAGACAGACCCGGACACTCTAACATCCCACTCCCTTCCAACATGTCTGCCATACACCTATCTTCCCAGCAGGACCCGCGTGACCCTCCACAGGTCTCTGGCCAGGTTGATGGCAGAAGCCCCCCCCCCACCAGCTGCTCCCCCAGCATTGGTTCCTGCTTAACCAAAAAGCCACGGAGGCACTGGGTCAGAGGGTAGCCCTGTCACATCGTGCCTGTCAGAGTTCTGGCGAGAAGCAGCAATGTTCCCAAGGTGGGACGTTGAGGAGAATTTTAGAGCCTCTTTGTAGAGCTGGGGAGAGCACAGCGTGAGGAGAACCGCACCAGGAGCATGAAGGAACAAGACCATGTCCAGCCTGGTGTGGATCCAGTGGAGAGTGGGCAGTGGGGAGTCCGATGGCCGTGCTAAGAGCCATCGGTCAGAAGGTCACTTTGGTCATCTTATATAGAGGGACATCTCTCAGACCCCTCCCCCCAGTGCCCATCTCTCATTAATAAAGATATTATTATTTTTTTTTTTTTTGGTTTTTCGAGACAGGGTTTCTCTGTGTAGCTTTGCGCCTTTCCTGGAGCTCACTTGGTAGCCCAGGCTGGCCTCGAACTCACAGAGATCCGCCTGGCTCTGCCTCCCGAGTGCTGGGATTAAAGGCGTGCGCCACCACCGCCCGGCCTAATAAAGATATTATATTGAAGCCTTTCCTTCCACAATCTAACCTTTTATTCCTAAACCATGACACAGACAAGATCAACACAGGGCCTGAGAACTGGCAGCTCAGCTTCGAATGTGGATGTCAGGACCGAATGAATCCCTCACTGCTGCTTCCTTCGCCTCTTCCTTACCCCTGAGGGCTGAGATGCAAGGAGACCCTGGGTTTCACCTGGGTGTGAAGTCATGTCAGGACTCACGATGGAGTCCCTCTTCTAAGATCTCCTCCACTGAACTTACCAACCGGAATTCCCAACTCCCTGTCCAATTTTAAAATCGAGTTCACAGTGCCCAGCAATCCACCTTACGTAATCCCATGAGCCTCAGTAAAGTTTAGACCACCCCCATGCCAAACAATGGCCAGGTTAGAATGTGACAGGACCGTCACCAAGTGACCATCTGAAATGTCAGTCATCTGGAGACCATCATTCCATCTGCCTTCTGTATCTCTCTTCTGTCTTTCTTTCAAACTGGCTGCTGATTTCTCCCCTCCCCCTCTCCTTTTTCCTCCCCTGTCCTTCCCTCTCCTCCTTTCCTTTCTCTGCATTTATCTCTAGGACTGCTTACGCAGACACCTACATTGGACTTCCATATTCTCTTTCTCTATCTACAGTGGGATGGTCTTCTGATGCCACGCTCCCTGGGGAACCAATCCATGTGAAGGACATGAACTCTGGCACTAGAGTAGCTTTGTTTTATGAATCAACTAAAATTCTACATAGGCAAATACTCAACACAGTTACTCCAAGCAATTTTTATTGTTGCTTTGCAAAGGTACAATACACAAGTCTGTCTCTAGGCTCCTGTACCGGTCAAGCCCCACTCACTGTTGAATTCCAAAGTTAGCAAGATCCAGATCTTTCCACCAAGATCAACAAAGGAGTACAGTCCAAGGGATCGTTGACGACTTCCTACATGCTTGATACAGGAAAAACAAAGACCAGACAGCCATAGATATCATTGTGATCTTCTTAGAATATTCTAGAGAAGGTAGATATAGACCAGACAGCAAAAATTGCTATGAACATCAACTCAGGAGAGGCTGTAATTTTTACCTTTTATTCCTGCTGGTGGAGGCGATCAGAGAAGCTTCAGAAAAGAGATGTGAAGATGATGGGTTTCAAGATTGACTAGAACATCCCATACATTTCCTATGCCTAGAATTCTGGCACATTGAACGCCGAGGCAGGAGGATGGTGAATTTGAGCCTGTGGTGGACTACATATCAAGATCCTATCACAGGACACAAAAGAATGACTGAATGTTTAAAACTTATAAGGGTCTGGGGGTCACCAGTAAAGCTAGGCTGGCTGGCCAGTGAGCTCCAGTGATCTACCCAGCTCCCCTTCCCCAGCACTGGGGTTCCGAGCTCATCTTCTCACATTCATCTTCTCTACCAGGGTTCCAGGGATCACACCCAGAATCCTCATGCTCACACCTCAAGCCCTCTCTACGGACTGAGCCCACAAGCCAGATAGTTTGAACAGCTGCTGGGTAGCCTCTGTTGTAGGTGCCAAGTATGTTTTATCAGATACATTCGTTAGGCAAATGCCATGTCCTCTGCAGCTTTTGTTTGAATTGCCAGGGCAAGCACTCACAGCTTCACAGGTGGATGGTTTAGTATGCAGACCTGTAGCCCCAAATGATATCCATGATGGGGTCTTCAGAGTTAGTCAATGGGGCAGAGATGCAGTGAGGCTAAAGATGAGGTTTAGTAATCGCTGGCCTTCAAATGGGGAGACTATTTTTGGATTCTGTAGAAAGGATGATGCGCTTGTGATGTTCTCTTACAAGTGGTAGAGAGCTTTGAGGGGAAGATGGAGCCGAGCAATACAGGCTTCCCAGAGAAGCTACAGGAGATGGGAAAGACATTCTCCTGTGCCTTGGAGGCTGCAAACGGAACACAACTTTAGCTACCCTCTAGGTGAGACCTGTTGCTACGGTGTGAGTATAAACTATCCCCCATGGGCTCCCATGTTTGAACATTTGATTTCCAGCTGGGGTAGCGGGGGAGGTCTGGTTGTGTTGCCTGTAAGAGACAGGGCCTGGCTGGAAGAAGTGAGCTGTGAGGAGACAGGCCCTAGAGATTATAGATCCACTCTGTCCTTGCCTGTAACTCCAGCAGGGCAGTGAAGACGGAGCTGAGAGGACTGACCCTCGAGGTCTTCAGACCAGCCAGATTTGTGGAATTCGTGAGCTCCAGGTTGGGTGAGAGACCCTGTCTCAAAAATACCAGGTGGGGAAAGACGGAGAGAGTCCACCATTGTTGACCTCTGGCCCCGTCATGGACATGCGCACTTGCACCTGAATACACATGTGCACATATCCATAAGAAAAGTTGCAGGCAAGAGATAAGAAAGCCCGTCCTTCAGAGTTGTAGAATTATCAAGAGCTGTGGGGGACTTGGTATGTTAGACACACCATATAGTCCCAGTGGCAAAAGCTGAGACTTGATGGGAAAAAGTGGTCTAAATTCTTTGAGCTCTAATGTCAATGTTCCCACAATTGCTCCTCCACAGTCGTTGCTCCCTTCTGGCCATTCCCTAACCCTATCTAGGTTTTCAACTTGCTCTGGGCCTTGGAGGTGGGCCACTTTCTGGGGACCTCTGTGCTGAGACAGCTGGGGGGTCCACCTGAGTTCACAGGGCAGTCAAGCTCTGCCCCTGCAGAGAGGCTGTCTGTGGTCCCCAGGAAGTGAGATGCTAGGACTTTTGTAACTGGTCAGCATCTTCCAAAGGACCGGGAGCTGCCTTCACCCTATGCTACCGGGAGTTACATCAAGGAAATGCATTAAGAAGACTCAGCCAGAGGCGAGGGAAACGCTGCTCAGCCTCCCCACCTCTCAATTATTCATCGCTCATAATTTCCAGCAAATCTCTGGCTGTTTATTGGTCGTCATCCATTATTGAAGCACTTCCTAGGGCTGGGGCCAGGTATTCGGGAGCCAGTGCTGGGGCACACTCTTGAAAGCTGTTAGACAACCCCTAGGGAGAAACGGGGTCTCCAGAGTGGCTGGTCATCCACAGAGAATACACCTTTTAATTGTTGGCTTTTGTGGGAGCCTGGGATTGGTCAGGATCCAGTGTGCGGTTTACCATGATTCTTCAGGAGTGTGTGTGTGTGTGTGTGTGTGTGTGTGTGTGTGTGTGTGTGTGTGTGTGTTGCTAGGGTGATGGGAGTGACTGTGGTCCCCCACAGGGAGCTTTATGAGGTTGTACAGAAAGAGTGTGCTGCTGTGGTCTCATGACCCATCCCATTGGGCTCCTCCAAACATCCCGAATGTTCCTTGTATCTCTCTCTGGACCAATATTTGATTTTCTGATTAAAAAAAAAAAAAGATAGCAACTGTAGGTCAGTGCTCTCATTAGCAGACAAGCCAAGCTATCTGTGCAGAAACCTGAGGCTCACCCTCCATCTCTTCCTTTATTCTTACCTCATCTGTTCCAGCCTTCTGTGGCTCCATGGCTCATTGGTCAACCCTCTGGCTCTACATCACTACAATGCTGTACTTCCTATGTTCCCACTGTGGTAGTTACCCTGGCAAGAACACCTTCAGGAGAGTATGCTTTATTTCAGCTCACAGTTTGAGGGAATAGTCCACCATGGAGGGAGGGATGTAAGTCAGCTTGGCCATAACTGTGTCCACAGCCAGGAAGCAGAGAGATGAACGCCAGTGCTCAGCCCATCTTCTTGTATGGATGATGCTGTTCCAGTGAGTTTTACTTCTGATAATACTCTCTGGAGCCACATCCACCCCCAGGAGTGTCTCCTAAGTGATCCCAAACCCGGTTAAGTTGACAACGATGAGAAACCAGTGTGCATGGCCACCATCCTGCCACCATGGCTCTCCTCCAAGCTGTGAATACCACATCCCACTTTGGTGACTGTGGCGAGCTCCTAGCAGGTATCGACTATCATTTTGGTTACCTTTAAGCTGTTAGAGCAGCAGGCAGAGTCACAGAGGGAACATGTCAATTGGGGGTTGGGAAGAAGACTCAGTAGATAAAGCAATAGTTGTACAAGTAAGAAGAAGACCAGAGTTTGGATTCTGGAATCCACACAGCGCCAGGTGTGTGTGGCAGGTGCACTAATTTGGGCTCTCAGGAGGTGACTATAGGGGCCCTTGGGAACAAGCAAACTAGCTGGGCTAGCCATATCAGTGGGCCCTGGTTCCACTGAGAGAATTTGCCTCCATGTACAAGGTGGAAATCTATCAAGGATGATTACCTGATGTCAACCTTGGACCTTCTCACATGTGCTTCCACTCACATGTGAGCATGCACACACACACACACACACACACACACACACACACACACACACACACACACATCAGGGAGCTCTACCTTCATTCTCTAAAAAAAAAAACTCAAACGACATCCTTTGAAGTCCACATCCACCACTCTGTCTGATTTCCGGATGTTTCCCTCCATCTCACCTGATGGTTCCTCTCTCACACCATCAGCCCTTCTCATCTCTGAGTCAGTGGCTTCAGCAAATAAGTTCTTCTGTCATCAGAATGCTTTCCCCGGGCTCTTCCCTCCGTCAGGAAGCCTCCACCTGTTGGAGCCCACTAGGTTTCCTCATGGCTGTACCCAGCAGGACTGCATGAGAGGTTGATTGGGCCACGGGCCTGCGTACCAGGTGTTTGTAAGGGTCTAACTAGCAAGGGGGAGGTCTTTTGCTCCACCCCTTGGCATTGTAATAAATAGTGCTTTGGAATAAAGTTCTGGGCCCATTTGGATAAGGATCCAGACCTACCCGAGTCTATCCTGCGTTTTCTCTCTGTTTCTCTCTCCACTCTCTATTTCTAACTAAGTCTCTTATCCCTAATTCCTCAAGAGTTCCTGGGGTCAATAAGTGTGGGGGGCTGGTCTCCCACTTCCACCCCAGCTCTTCTTGGGGCTAGCCCTTCCTTATCGTTTGGTCCCCCACACTGCGTGTCTGTTCCCTGGGACCCTCTTCCCTGGCTGGCCAGGAAGTCCATCAGTGCTGACTTGCAAATCACAGCCCTGATCCGCCTACCTGCAAAGCAGAGGTCTTAGGCTGAGGTCCCAAGTAGATTGACCTGTGTGGCCTGCTGTTCCGTGTCACTGGGCTCTCTGCACATTTTATATCATTTGTCAATGCTTTATTTACTGGTTTACTTGTTCAGTTATCAAAGAAATCTGATCCCATTGCTGGCTTGGGAATTCCAGGGCACACTGGCTGGTGTCCCCCACGAGGTCAGCCATGCAGGGAATATGCAGAAAGTATCAGGAAACAAACAAACAAACGAGTCAGAGGATGGTTTGTGATCTCCAAAGAGTCCCCCATGAACCCACTGTGTCAACTCCCTAGTGTACTCTCCACGCCTGGTAAGCAAAACCACCTCATTCGTGAGCCAATGATCCAAGCTCATTGTAGGATCTTAGGACAAATGTGAACCAGGGGTTCTTGCTTCTGGGGCACAGGTATCCCTGCTATGTGCCCCCCAATACTAGAACACCACCAAACCAGGGTGACTCTCACCTTTGGCATATAGACATTGCGTTGTGGGAGGTCTTTGACTATTGAAAAGACCGTTATAATGCCACTGGATCTACCTATGTACATCCACCTACCATTCGGCTTGACTTACAAAGTTTAACTAAGAATGTCAACTTCCATACTGGAGAGCCAGGTGCTCTATTCACTAGCCTTGTGGCTTTAGGGACAAGGGACTACAGCTCCCTGGAAGGGAGCCACAGCTCTTTGAAGCTCAATGCCCTTTACCTGTAAAATAGAGACCATGGTCATCAGGCCTCTGGTCCAAACCTTTTCCTTGGTTTTCACACCTTCTTCTAGGTGAAAATGAAACTGAGTGGGCTGGGGCTCAGAACCAGCTTCAAACTGGAATCAAGAGGTTTCCCTAAGAACGCTCCATGCCTGAAGATCAAGGAGTGTCTCAAACAATGGTGTAGTTGCTGTCCTGAAGAAGGCCTCTCTTCCCTCGCTCACCAAATCAGACAGAATCTGTGGGTTTAGCTTTTTAATTCTGGGGCTAATTAACCCTCTGGAATATTAGCATTGTTTTAGAGATCTTTTTAATGCCCTTATAATTTAATGAGCAGCGCAGACTCCATTAGCCAAATTACACCAGGTTGTTAAGGCCAGCTTAGGAAGACACTAATGAAGGTTTTCCTTGACATCCATCTCTCTGCCTACTCATGTTTACGTGACAATTCACGTGTCCACTGTAAAGGCTTGTGGCTTATTAACATTTACCTGAGCCTGTGTCTAGTTCTGTACCCACAAACCCAGAAATATTTTGGGACTCCAAATGTGACTTAATTTAACATTCAACAAGAGAACTCTAGCTCAGATCTGCAAATCTGCCCCACTACACACAATGAGTGCCTTTAGTTGACAGGGGCCCCAATTGAAGTATTAATCAATTGCTTCTGTTTTCCTATTATCAGATCTTGATTTATCGGCTAGAATCCTGGCAAGTCTGCACTTAATCATGTATTGATGGGAACTGATCCTACTAACTGGCCAGCTTTGTGGCTGTGAGAACTTCGATGGGAATGCCAAATACACTCCCAGCACCTCCAAGGAAAGCCCCACGAGTCTTGAGCAACCACCCACAATGTAAAAGGAAGCATGTATCTTGGGTTCTCCAATGATGTAAAAAGAGGCAACTGGAGATCTCGGGTCAGCTAGGTTTACACTGCCAACCACTTAAGCATCCGAGTTCCAGTCCCAAGTGTGGATACATTACCCTCGTCTCTTCCTCCCTCCCTATATGGTGTTTCTGAGATGGCCACCTCCAGAGTTCGCTTCTCTTCAGTGTGTTCAGGAAGTGTGTGCATTACTGCTAACACATGACTTGGCCCTGCTCGGTTTTACCCTGAAGCAAGGCTCCTCAGCTGCCTTCAGGACCCACAGATTCCAGAAGGGACGTACTAATGGTTTGAATGCCAAGTATCCCCTACAGACTCCTGTGTTTAAACATTCCCCAGCTTGTGGGATTCTCTGATGACATACATGGTGGGAACCTTTTTAGACATGGGGCCTTGGGTAGAAGACTTCCAGTCATGGGAGCAGGACTCAGAGGTCACAGGCCAGCTCTACTTCCTGTCTGCTGCCCTGATGTAACCAGCCACCTCACACTCCCACTGTCACAGCTGAGAAGGGTACTGTCACAGCCACCATGCCTCCCTAGCTGTCAGCCACATCCTGTGGACTATGACCGGAACAGATCCTTCCTCACTTGAGCTGTTTCTATTAGGTATTTGGTCACAGTGACAGAGAAAGAAGACTACTACACACAGAATCCATGTAAACACCCAAGTACCTTCAAGGGTCCCCGGCACTTCAAGGTCATGTCTCAGAAAGCCTATATCATGCTGACACTCACAGAAAGTTGGTACCTTCCCTCTGAGGCCTTGATCTGCCCAAGCACCTGAGCAGGCTGCTCATTCCTCATCTCTGTCTCCATGTGATTCCCCAACCACCTCTGACCTCAGCCCTCTGCTCAGAGCACATCCATGGCTCTATATGGACACCATGGGATTTTTAAGCAAAGGAGGGCTGGGCAGGCCCTGGAGTTGAAAGAAGTATGCTCTTGGGGGTGTGAGTTTGGGGACTGTGATGGCTAATTCTGGTTGTCAACTTGAGACTGGGGAAGAGGAAACCTTACTTGAGGAATTGCCTCATCAGATTGGCCTGAGGTCATGTCTGTGGGGGCATTTTCTTAACTGCTGATTGGTGGAAGAGGGCCCAGCCCACTGTGGGTAGCACCATTCCCTAGGCAGACAGGCCTGGGCTATATAAGAAAGCTAGCTGGGCATGAGCCTGGGAACAAGCCAGTAAATAGTGCTTTTTTTCCCCCCATGATCTCTGCTTCAGTTTCTGCCTCTGTTTCCTACCTTGGTTTCTCTCAGTGATGGACTGTGACCTGTAAGCCAAATAATCCCCTTTCTCTGGGAGTTGCTTCGGTCAATGTTTTATCACAGCAATGAAACCATACTAGAACAGGGGCTTTATCTTACAGTGTCTCTCTCTCTCATGTACATACGTGTGTGTGTGTGTGTGTGTGTGTGTTTATATATACACACATATGCACCTGCACATCTATACATGTGTATGTGGAGATGAGAAGACAATTTCTAGGGTTGTTCTACAGATGATGTCCACTTTGTTTTTAGAGACAGGGTCTCTCTTTCTCTCTCTCTCTCTCTCTCTCTCTCTCTCTCTCTCTCCTCTCTCTCTCTCTCTCTCTCTCTCTCTCTCTCTCTCTCTCTCTCTTAACCTTGAACTTGCTCAATAGGTTAGGCTGCCTGTCCACAGCACCTCAGGCATCAGCCAGTCTCCACCTCCCCGTTCTGAGATTACAGGCTACATGTGTGCCAGGCCACACTCATCTTTTAAAAAATGTGAATCCTGGGAATCAAACTTTGAGCCCCTTGCCAACGGAAACCATCTCTCCAATCCTCTTTTCCTCTCTTCAATACTCTTTACTATTGAAATATCCCAGACTAACGACAAACCGTCAGCTGGAGACTCCTAGAAGATTCCAGGAACCCCAAGTAAATACGTGGCCTAAAGAGCAGTGAGTCTAAGACAGAGGAAAAATAGTTTTAAAAATACATGAGGTAAAACATACGAAAATAAAAGCAGGGCTTGGTGGACTTGGCCTTGGGGCTAAGATGAACGGAGGGGTGAGATCAAAGCTGTGGATGAAAGGAGAAGCCATGGGACTGGAGTCACATTCCCTACAGTAGGGATGATAAACTACCCCTGGGAATAGAGGGCTATGGAAGGTTTGACTCCTGGCAGTAGGCAGCCGTCGAAGGCTCTGCACTGGAGACAAGGAGCAGGGTTGCATTTCTGTGGTCTCCGGGACGTGCGCAGCACTGTGGCTGACAACGTGCCAGGACCACCGTGCTTTCTCCTCGTGTCTGAGCCACGGAACCACGCTGCTCGTAAGACAAGAGCAATTGAGAACGTATCCTATTGATTATTCTTGGCCTATACACCCTGCTCTAAAGAGAAGTACTCTCCCAGCCGGGCCAAGCCTGGTGGGCACCACGCCGGGTCTCCTTTCTCAGAAAGGGTGGAGGTGCTGGGGTGTCAGGAGAGGAAGCTGCTCACGTGGAAGGCAGGAGAAAGATCGGAGCGTCTGTGAGTCTGGCTCTACGGAGTCCTGGCTTGGCTTCTCTGCCAGTATCTCGTGGTTTCCTAGAGGGCTGGGACAGACAATCGCTCTCAGAGAGAATGGAGGATGAGGCCGGTTCTGCATGGGGGAGAGGATCCTATGATGATGCTCTGGGTTCGTGGAACAAGTTATAGAGAGAGGTGGGGCTGGGTTCCTGGCAGGACAGTGTGAGAAAAGATGGAGTCATCAACAGGAGTGGGGATGTAGGGGCTCAGCATGGGACAACCACAAGCTAAGGAGTGGATGTCACCTGTCAGCAATCTTTATGACCAAATCAGCAGGTACTAGATAAGGCTATCACTGAGAGAGAGTCAGGGACCAGCATTTCCCAAGTATTCACTGTTCTATTGCTGTGAAGAGACACCACCACCATGGCAAGCAACTCTTGGAAATAAGAGAGCACCTAATTGGGGCTTGCTTATAGTTGCAGAAGTTTAGTCCATGATCATCATGGCAGAGAGCATGGCAGCCAACACGGCCTTGGAGAAGAGGCTAAGAGTCCTACATCCTGAACTGCAGGCAGCAGGAAGAGAGAGGGAGCCGCTGGGCCTGGCTTGGGTTTCTGAAACCCGAAAGCCCACCTCCAGTGACACACTCCCTCCAACGAGGCCACACCTCCCGATCCTTTCAAGTAGTGCCACTCCCTAGTGATGAAGCATTCAAACCTATGAGCCTATGGGAGCCGTTCTTATTCAAACCACCACCCCTGGGGACACCAATAAATGCAGGATAGTGACAATAATTATAATAAAAATAATAATAATTATTATAATGTCTAATCACCATAGTTGCAAAGCAAATTCACTTAGGAACTACTTGGACACAAAAACTTTTAACACAAAAGTCACCAAGGTGACGCGACAAAAGATAAGCCCATTAGACTTGTCATTGGGACGTTTCTGTCACAGGAGTCTGTAGAGCTTTGAGTCCAGACCCACAGTAACTATTACGTGTTGTTGGTTGTCTTACTACAGGACTCTTCAGGGCCTTTGAGGCAGGGGGCAGTTAGAATGTCTCTCGGGGGAAGGGGGCTCTAGAACACGGCACACTGTTCGAGATTTTTTGAACTCTGAAGTCTTCTCTTGAGGGATGTCTGCTGGGGCGGTGGCACTGGGGCCACACCGAGGAGCTGTCAAGGAAGATTTGCACTCCCAGGAGTATGGCTGCCGTCTGGACAGCGATAAAGAGGTCCAGAGCCTGTCCCTCCTAGGATGCCAGGGTTCTCTACAACACAGATTCAACGTGACGCATCAGAAGAGACAGTCTTTAGAGCTTGGGACAGTTGCCTTCCACAAGAGGAGGCCATCTTCCTTTGTAGAACGGATGGCTGTTCATCGTGACTGTCAGCGGTGTTGACTTCTGCAATGGACTGAATGCTTTGCTGAGAGCACAGACGCCACCTCATTTAATCCCTTCCCCCAAAGCCTCAGGCAGGTTATTATCTTCATTCAACCAACGATCCTCGGAGGTGATGTGCCTAGATCAACTCCACAGAGCAAGAAGCAGAGCCCAGAAACAGATCCGCTCCCCATTCCCAAGCTGAAGGCTGGCCACAGAATGGCAATCCAGAGCCAGGATTAGAATTTGATTTTTTTTTTTTTAAATCTGATTTGCAGCCATGATGGCTACAGCTGTAAAGATAGTGAATACTTACATCAATATGCTCTGTGGATTTACTTCGGAATATGCATACTGTACGGCAACCATTCTCCCGTACCTCAGTTTCCCTATCTGTAAAGCCCAGGGCAGAATGTGTATGTCTTCCCCCTATAGCTAGCTCTGAAGCAGGGCTCTCTCAAAGCAATGGGCATGGGCCAAGTGACGTTAAAACCCGTCCAAGGTGCTCACTAGATACACAAGAGCACAGCAGACACATGTCTCACACACACACAGAGGGACACACACAGAGGGACGCACACACACACACACACACAGAGATACACACACAGAGGGACGCACAGACACACACACAGAGATACACAGAGAGGGACACACACACAGAAGGACACACACAGATACACACACAGAGGGACACACAGGCACAGAGGGACATACACACACAGACACACACACAGATACACACTCGGAGAGACACACACACACAGATATACACACAGAGGGACACACTTACACACAGATACACACATGCAGAAGGACACACAGACACACACACAGATATACACACACAGAAGGACCCACAGACACAGAGGGACATACACACACAGACAGACAGACACATGAAGGGGGACACACACACAGAGGGACACACAGATACACACAGGGACATGTAGACACACATACACACAGAGGAACATACAGACACACACACACACAGAGGTACACAGAAACACACACCCAGGGACACACACACACACACACACACACACACACACACACACACTCCTTTACTTTACCAAAGGCAGGTCCATGGCCAAAATGTGCTGAGAAAGATCAATAACCTAACATTCTACTCCATTCAGTGATTCATTTATTTGGGATGAGGCTTTTCTCGAGCCCAGGCTGGCCTTGAGATCTTCCCAACCCTCTCACCTCCACCACTCAGGCACTGGGGTCACAGGTGAACACTGACCACCCCCCCCAAAAAAAGCCACCAAGTATTTCCCAAGTGTACCCTCTGTGTGGTGGGAAATTTCTCTTTCCTGCACACCATCCTTCCCACCCCTGCTGGGCACCAAGCATGCTAGAAAACACTGGATTCTGCAGGGCGCAATTTGGTGCCAGGCAGAGGCTGGGACTAGAAGCTCGCGGGCGGGTGACTATCGATTGAAGAAATGTGTGCTAGATGGAGAGGTGTGGGAGCGGGTGGGAACTGTCTTATCCCCGCTGGAAGTTCTCCTAAGGAGCACTCAGGAGGTCCTTAAAATAGCATCCTTAATCCTCCTGATGAGGCCAAGGAAGGCCTCGGGTGATTCAGGCTTGGCTCCAGTGGAAACTGCCAACTCTGCCATCTCCACTCTGCTCCCGGCCGAGGCCAGTCTGGGGCTCTCCCGGCAGCAGCCTCAGAGCGTCCAGATTAGATAGTGACTCATGGTTCCCTGCTGCAAGTAGCGTGTGGTGTTCCAGAGTGGGGCTCAGGGTTGGCTGGATCTGTGCGAAATTCTTCCCTGCCACCCGGACTCAGTCCTCTGCTCGTCAGGTGGTCCGGGCAGTGTTACCATCCAAGGCCAGCCCCACGTGCAATACCACAGGCCGTGGTTCCCATGGAAGCAACTGTAGTACTTCTTTGCCGTGTTCAACCAAGTCTCAGAGCTCAGCCATCCTGAGGAGGGCAAGAACAGACTCCCTGTACTTGCTGTTCTGAAACATCTCAGCTGTTGTCTGGAAGGCAGGTTGGGCGTTAAGGGAATAGAGAGGGAGCCAGGGAAGGTCCACACAGCTGGGTGCCCAAGTGAGATGACATCCCGGGGACTCATACATTAAATGGGATGTTGGAAACCAGGCACTATCAACTGTTCCCTCCAATTCCTTATCCATAAAGCCAGATGGCTGCCTCTCTGAGGAACCTGGGCTCTGAGGATGCAGCATGCTCTCAGACTGCGTTCATCACAACGGACCAAAGCCATCATGTCGCATGAAGCAAGTGTTCAACAAATAACAACAAATGATGATTGAAGGAAGCCACCTGAAACCTTGTGGCTCGACGACAGTCAGAAGTAAGTCGCCCGCTTCCTAGGAAAAAAAGTGACACCACTGTCCTGTCTCCGGAATCAGCTGTAGGGACAAGCCAGAGATGACAGTAGGCGAGCTTCATCTGAGGGGTGAAGCCAGGGGACAGCCAAAAGATTTTTCAAGTCCTGTCTCTGGAAGTTGCAGGAAGGGACTCCATCATGTTTAATTGGTCAAGAGAACTCGGATTAGGGGGGATTTAAGCTCCGCCCCTCCATCCTGCACCTAGAGCAAGGCCCTTCACCAGGGATATGACTCCTCCCAGGGAGGAGACCCGAGGGCTCTGTGAACACCTTTAATGGACCACACCTACCTTTCAAGGTTGTTGAGAGGATTAAAAATGATAATTCGCACCAAGTGCCTGGCGCGGTTTTTTTTTTTTTTTTTTTTTTTTTTTTGCACATTAGGGAAGCCATCCCTTCCACTGGGTGGGGGCAGCTTTTTGGCAAGCAAAGGCTGTGCTGGGGTTTAGGCCTTCTGTACCTCCTAAGAAAAGTGGCCTTGGGCAGGACACAACCTGTACGACAGATTGAAACAGCTCTGCCTGATGCATGTAAATCCCAGTGCGTGGTAGCCACTGTTAAATGCAGCTGAGCCCGGCTCCGCAGTGGGCATCGTTGTCATGGCCCCACTAGAAACTGCCCTCTCCTTGGCCCCTCCGCACTGCGGTTTTCACTTCTCATCTGCTGCCATGACACACAGTTTCAAGGGGCCTGGCTCTCGGTCCCCACCTGCCTAAAGCTAAGAGGCCACGGGTGACCCAAACGGAGTTCATCAGACGGTGGCTCCAAGGGCTGGGGCTGTAGCTCACTCAGGGCAGTGCTTGTCTACCGTGCACGAAGCCCTGGGTTCGGTTCCCAGCACGGCATAAACCACGTGTCAGTGGTGCACACCTGTAATCCCAGCACGCAGGGGGTGGAGGCAGGAGGATCGGGCGTTCAAGGTCATCCTCATCGCACATCTGAGGACAGCCTGGCATACATGGGCTTCTTAAAAACAAAACAAAATAAAACAAACAGAAACATAATAGATAGTGGATCGTGGAGTCTTGAGTCTTTGGTAGAATAACTGAGGGGACAGAGTGTTCATGGTGGTCCATCCACAAAGAAGTTCTGGGAGGGACTATGTTCCAGTACTATGTCCCTCAAGTGCTTGTGCCCAGTACTCAGCGCTTCTCTCAACTCAACGCTAGCTGGGTCCTGTCTCTTTTCCCTCGTTCCTCTTCACTTTGGAGTCCTTTGACAAGCCTCCCACAAGCGGCCCCAAACCACCCTGGGCCTCCATATCTGCTTGGTGAAGGATCCCAAACAGAGACAGAAAAGACCCAGAGAGGCTCCAGGGTGGGACGCAGATATGGTGAGCAAGGAGTGAGAAACAGGGAGATCCCGGAGAAGGTGATATGGGGTACAGCCCGGCAGCGGATGGAGATAGGTGGGGAGTCAGTAATGTGTTTGGCCCACAATGCCCTAGGAGAGCAAATTTCTCGTTCATCCAAGAGACGGGGTTGATGAGCAGGATCAGTCCATGTCCAACCCACAGCATCTTTTTTGGCTGAAGCCTGTAGTCAAGCAGCCGTAATCCCTTCAAAGGAACCCTTAGAAGCAGAGGGAGGAGCCCAAGGTGCTTTTTACATGGGTAAGAAGAAAAGAGAAATTAAATTAAGCACGCACACGCACATCCCCACACTCTCAGCTCTGCCTATGCCGTCATTACTACCTACTCTCTAAATCTGCAGTGACTTGTGGTCTGGGGAGGGAGGGTGGTTATTTATGGTGTCCAATGAGAGGGGCCTTCTCATCCTCCACCTCCCAGGTAAGTCTCCCCGAGCCTGAGGGGCACCTTCTCTCCCAGCCTTGGAGTCGCCATGTCAAAGAAGGGACCTGTAGGAATGCAAAGAGAAGAGAGGGAGTCGGGCAGGTGGAGGTGGGGGTGAGTGAGCTGTGTTTAGGGGTGGGGGCTGGTGCCGTTTGGGCTTTGAAGTCCCAGGGCTGGAAGCGGTCATAAATTCTCTGCTGTGAGAGATGAAGATTATAAAATACCACTCTTGACTGGGGGGTTGGGGGTGGGGCTGGTTCATGTGGCATCCATTATCACCCGGGAAGTTCCTCTTGGGCCCCTGGCTTCCTCCAGCCTCCCCCTAAGCCACCCTGAATTTCTAGAACAAACCCATACTTGGCAAGTGGCCCAGAAGAAAAGAAATGTACACATGTATATTGTATATTTAATATATATGTGTAATATATATGTAATATACATATATATATATTAGATGTAGCTCAGTGGCAGTGCCACTGGAGTATATGGAGTCCTGGAAGATGAATGTAGAACTAAGTAAGTGCTCTACCACAGTGTTACATCTCCAGTTCTCAGTCATTTGAAACAGGGTCTTACTATGCAGTCCAGGCTGGTCTTGAAATTGTAATCCCCCTGGCTTAGCTTTCCACGTTCTGAGATCACAGCTGTGTACCACCACAACTGCCAAGAATAGCCTCAGTGGACATCACTGCCCACTTCTCACTGAGGGCAATGCATTTCTAGGCTTGGACACAGCCATTGGATTGGGATAAGCCCTGGGTTCCAGCCAGGGGTGTATCTCGGAGCCATAATTCTCAATGTCTTTGAATCTCTGGGTGTACATCTTGGTCCAAATATTGTAAGGATGAAGTGAAATGGAGGGTGAGTTGGAAAAGGAAGGGGACTTGTATGCTCTAAAGTTATAATATATGCATTTGAACCCTTACCCACAGGACATCCAGGGGGGCCCCACTTTTCACTAGGACTCTTGCTTATCCAAACACAGCCTCCTAATGCAAGGGCTCCCAAGTTTCCCTGGGAGACTCACACAGGTGCCAAAGCTCCAGTCCTACCCATTGGTTCCCATCCACATTCTAGAAGGAGGGGCCTGGCTACTGCCATCCTTGTCAAGTGTTCCAGGGGCTCCCTCCCCCCTAAGGAAGCCACTGCCTTGAGAGGCTGGGTTAGACAGAGTTCCGTGGAGGAACCCAGTAGAAGGAGTGTATATACATCATGAAGGGGATTCACAAGATTGGCTTACAACATCCAGGCTAGGTAGTCTAACAATGGCTATTGGGGCCCTGGAGAAGCTGAAAGCACAGTGGCTTCTCTGTCTACGAAGACAGAGGACTCATTGGCTCCAATCTGATGCTGAAGGCCTGGAAGATAACTGAAGAGTCATTAGCCTTCGGTTCACAATCGGGAAGGCCAAAGAAGCTGGGCTGTGTTGTTAGCAAAGGATGAATGTTGTGGAAGCCACAGAGTAGACACACCCATCAGCAAGAGTAAAAGCAAGCAGGCAAAGAACACTGCTTCCCCCCACCCCACCCCTGGACCTCAGTATGTCTGGACCATATGCAGGAAGGAGCCATGCATTCTGGGGCAGAGTCATCTATTCTCAGGTAATCCTGTCTGGAAACATTCTCATGGATCTGTACATGAGATTAACCATCACAGAGCTTATTAGCATCTAGGATGCCTGCACAGACTTTTAGTGCTGGGTGGGGACCTCTTCCTTCTCTGCAACCACAGGGTCCTGGCCAGCATCTTTTGAGATCTGTCTTCATTTCTTTACCTGTTTGCTGTGATAAAATACTGTCAACTTCAAGAAGCTTCACCTTAGAAGTTAGAGTGCCCTGAGTTCAAGTTCTATTACTTGTGAGCTGTGTGCCCTTAGGTAAGTTGCTTAACCTCTCCGAGTTTCGGTCTTTACTGCTCCGACATGAAGCTGAATATGTTTGGATGGAGGGAAGGGTGATAATTAAGACTGGATGATACCATAGTAGATAGGTGTTCCATAGGCCCGTGCTTGGCTTCAGAGGATGGGAGTTCATCTTCACTAACAATTTGGTAGGATAGAGAATGGCCCAGGAGCTCTGTAGAGCAACCGCTGAGTGAGCGTGCTGTGAGACTTCTCATGGGGGAGACGGAAACAATCGTCTACTCATCTCAGATAGAGCGTGGGCAATAGACCAAAGGAATGATTCCACGGAGATCTAACTCGGCAGGGAGGCTAATGAGCTTATCGGGGTTCCCTATGTATGAATGAGGGGCTACTTAGAGGAGCAGGGGTGATTCAAAGGCAGCTGCATCATGGGAAAGCCCGCCCAGCCTGGGCAATGAATCATGAAAGCTGCTTTCCTGTGGAGCTACCACCACACACAGGCAGCGGACAGGATGCTTTCTCCGAACTTGTGAATTTCAGTTCATGGACACGTGTTCTCTCTCTCTCTCTCTCTCTCTCTCTCTCTCTCTCTCTCTCTCTCTCTCTCTCTCTCTCTCTCTCTGTGTGTGTGTATGTGTGTATGTGTGTCCCCTTCTCCCCCTCTTCCTCCTCCTGTCTTCCTCCCTCTTTCTTTCACCACCCCCCCCTCGCCACCACCTTGATGTGAGTCATTCAGACCAACCCTCCCTCCCCACCATGATGAACGGGGTTGCCTGAATCCATGAGCCCCAATAAGCCCTTCCCCCCTTAAGCCACCCTGTCAGATGTTTTGTCCCAAGAGACGTCTAACACAAGGGCTGACGCTATCCCTCAAAAACCACATTCTGTCCTGAGAGGAGGAGTCGTCACTCTCTGCCTGTCACAGAGACAAGTTTAAGTTGAGAAAGGTCCAGTCACTTGTCTGAGGGCATGGACCAGGCCTGGGAAGAGTCAACCCTTCCCTGCCTGCCTAATATTGCCTGGGACACAGTCATACCGCTCAACATGTGATTTCCCTTCCTGCTCACAGGCTGCCTCACCCGCAACTAACTCTACATGGGAGAAAGAATTACTAAGAGAAAATTCAATTCTCGGTGCCTACAGTGGAGAGCTACAGAGTACTTGTAGAAATCCTGAGTTCAAATCCTACCACACGCAAGCTGTGTGAGCCTAGGTAGCTCACTTAACCTCTCTGAGACTCATTCTCTAGCATGAGGGAGTAGATTGTCTCTTAACTTTCACATTCTGCACAACCCTGCTTCTGCCTCTGAGAGCCTGACACAGCTAGGAAACACCCAGAAAAGTGGTGTTGGTCCGGTGAGGACCTGCTAATGGAGACAGGGTGGTCTCTTCCCCTCCCTCCATGCCTCAGGTCAATATGCATTGATCCCAGTTCAGCCGAGCAAGGGGCGTCTTTCCAAGTTTATTCAGTGTCAATTTTTATAGTTCTTCCCCACAGATCAATAGCATGAAAAGACAGTAAGGCAGATTTTGCAGAGCTGGTGGTTCAATAAGAATTTATGAATGGCTTCAGCGCCTACTCTAAGCCTTTGGAAGAAAGCACTGAGTTTACTCCGATGAGCAAGAGAGAGAGGCATCAATACAGGCTGCTTTCTCAGCCCCGGGAGGCAGAGAGGCTGGTCCATCAGCTCCCCTTACTTTCCACAGCTGAGGAAGTGGTCACAGATTTAGCCACGATTCAAAATAAACAAGTGTTTAAATATGGAGCCATATGGATATGAGCAGAGCTAACCCTTACCCTGCCTCCTGGGCATTTACCAAGCATCCATCCCAGACACCTGGAGAACTTACCCTCTCCTCAGGGTACCACACACCCGCCAGGTGGGGAAAAACTCACTAAGGGAAAAATCAAATGTCTCTGTGATTTGAAACTAAAGAAAGTCCACAGGACCAATGCATAGAAGTGAAGATGTTCCTTCAGGAATAACCAAGGATGTCAGGGTTCAGGCATGTGCCTTGGTGGTAGAGTGCTTGCCTGGCATGCACAAAGCCTTGGGTTCTATTCCCAGTACCACTAACCTGGGCATGGTGGTGCACATCTGTAAGCTTGATGCTTGGAAAGTAGAGGCAGCAGGATGAGACATCCAAAGTCATCCTTGGCTTATGTAGTGTGTTCTAGGTTACCTGGGATACATGAGATACCGACTTTAAAAGAAAAAAATAAAAATAAAGTGGGGAATACCAACTATAACCACTAAGAGGGATTAATTTTCTTCCATGGTCCTCCACTTGGCAGAAACTAAAGTTTCTATAAGAGTAGGGTTGAGCTACAGAGTCTGCATCCGGCTCTTCTGGCAGATGAACCAATCCATTTCAACCAGATTTGAGAGTAGCTTAGACTGACAGTGTGGTGGTTTGAATAAGAATGGTCCCCAAAGGCTCATGTATTTGAATGCTCCATCACCGGGGAGTGGCACTGTTTGAGAAGGATGAGAAGATGTGGCCTTGTTGAGGAAGTGTGTCCCTGGGGGTCAGCTTTGAGGTTTCAAAAGCCCACCCCAGGCTCCACCGCTCCCTCTCTGTTTTCAGACCAGGTTGCCATTTTCAACTACTTCTCCAGGACTACATCTGCCTGCTGCCATGCTCCCCATCATGATAACAATAGACTAAGCCTCTACACTGTACGCAAGCCCCCAATTAAATGCTTTCTTTTATAAGAGTTGCCTTGATCATCGTGTCTCTTCACAGCAATAGAACACTGACTGAGACAACCAGGTTAAGTCTAAAGAATGCATATCCTACTGTGCACAGACACATCTGTCTCAGGCACACACCCCGGCTGACATACATCAGTGTATTCACCCAAGTGTTGTTTACATAAAGGATAACTTGAATAAACCCACAGATCATCCACATCGGTGGGAGTGAAACAAGAAACAACAGATTAATGAATCCCAAGGAAAGATCACGACATATATGCCAACGAGGTGGCTTAACATAAAACTAGGACATGGAGATTTGCTGGTGGAGGCCATTGCTCTGGGGTGATACCATGCACTGGAAGTTTACAGACACAGGGAAATGCCACAGCACAGACAGGAGAAAACGAAATCTAATTGCATTAAAAGGGGAACTAACTGAAAACGTTGCTGTCCTCTGTCCCAGGTCCCACAAAGGAGGAAAGACGCATGTGGGAAGGAAGGGTTGGCCTGGAGCTTCTGTATTAGCAGTGGCATGGTTCGGAGAGAAGAACAAGTAAGCATCAAGGGAAAGGGTTAAATGGGAGGCCTGAAGCCATCACTACTGGACCCTCCGTGCCCAGAACATCCGCTGAGTGAATGAACAACAGGCATGAAGGCCCCGCTTTGGTTATTCACCACCCTTATACTCGCCTCGATAATTTTATTGGTTTGCAGTATTTCATTGGAAAAAGGAAGAAGGGAGGGAGAGAGCCAGACAGCCTGGCTTCCAGTCCTTGTTCCGCTCATTATTGTGACCTTTTTCTGAGTCTTTATTTCTTTTTTTACTAGCCTGTTATGGGTACAGTATTTTCTTTTATAAGAGCTTAAAAAAAAAAAAGCAAAAAACAAAAAACCCTGGGGGGAGTGGCCTGGAGAGATGACTCAGTGGGCAAAGTGTTTGAAATCCAACTATGAGGACTAGGACTCAGATCCTCAAACCCCAAGAATATGCAAGGTAGGTATGATTAGCCACCTGTAATTCAAGTTCCTGGTGGCAAAGACAGGTGATGCCCAGAGCATCACCAACGAGATTAGCCATATCAGTGAGCTCTGGGTTTGATTGAGAGACTCTGCCTCAAAGCATAATGTAGAAGAGTGATTGATATAATCACTGACACCAGCTTTGATCCTCCACATACACATAGGCATAGATGGGCACCGCTATGTCCACCCACAGAGGGATGCGTGCATGCGCGCACACACGCACACGCGCGTATACACACACACACACACACACACACACACACACACACACACACACACCATTACCACACATGCATGAAAGGAGAGAAGGCTGTGGGTGGGGGTGATGAATATTAGTGAATCAGACAGATGGACAATAACGTTGCATATTTTTTAAGTTTCAATTACTAGCCACCTACTCATGACCCTAACCACTGTCTTATCACCATTACACCAATGTCCTCTTGCTTTAGAGCCTCTGAGAGACTCAGGCATCAGCATCATGTCCAGTTTTTCTGATGTCCAGTGCAGGGGGTGGGGGTGTGTGTGACATCCACTGTCTCCATCCCCTGGCCTACCTGGGAAGACAATGCGCCTCTGCATTCATGTCTATATCCAGGGTGTGTGGGTCACAGTAGGTGATGGAGTAGGCGTTTGTCACACTGAAGAAAGGGGAATACAAACACAGCCAGCCATCACTAGGGCCCCAGGAAGTAAACCTCTCTACCCCTCCCAACAGACAGGAAGTGCAGCCCAGGAGTCAACAGCATGCAAAGGGGTGCCAGGAGAGGGGCCTGGGAAGGAAGCTGAGGAGAGGGTACATACAACCACCGTGTAGGAGAGTTGTGGTGTTCCTGTGGCCAGGCTGGCCTGCGCTGAGTTCTGCTCAAGGGAATTCCTAGCTGGGGTGCTCCATTCTTGTGACTTCATGGTTTTTTTTGGGGGGGGAGGGCGGGGGAGGGGAGGACCTTTCATCAGAGTGAACGTGAGGGATGGATACCACCTCTCAGTTTATATGAGGCCATTTTCTGTGTGTGTGTGTGTGTGTGTGTGTGTGTGTGTGTGTGTGTGTGTGTGTGTGTGTGTGCAGTGTGCACAGAATGGGTCTGTGTCCTGCCTATACAGGGAGACGCACTGGAAGTGGGGCAGTTGGACTCAGAGTCTACTCCTGTGTCCTGTGGAATGACTTCCATGTTATCTTACAGCAGGATGAGGAAAATGCCTGCCTTGGGACCTTGGGATCGGGAATGAGAGACCTAGGAGAAAGTCATGGAGAAGGCAATGAAATCCTTGCTTTTGATGTCTTGAACCATCTTCACGAAGACTGAAAAATACAGAAATGGCTCACCGCACCTGAGACAGAGATCCTAGGTCCCTTCAAGAAATCCGGAACCAGTGTACTTAATGAGTATTTTCTTTCTTTTTTCATTTTTTTGTCCCTGTGTAAGTGATATATGTGTGTCTGTGTTTACATATGTATGTATGTGTACAGAAATGGTGTGTCCTCCTCCATCCCTCTCCTCTTTTTTTAACGTAGGGTCTCCCACTGAACCTGGAGCTTGTGAATGGGCTAGACTGACTGGCCAATGAGACCAGGGAGAGCCCTCTGTCTCTGTCCCTCCCCCTTCCCTAGGGTGACAGGTGCACAGTGTCACACCTGCCTTTTACTGTTTTGAGAGTGCAGTGGCTGGAACTCAGGCGAGCACTTTTCTGACTGAGCTTTCTCATCTCCCCGCCCCTTTTCATTTCATTTTTAAATTCTTTAAATGACATTTTATTAATTCTTTGAGAACTTTATACAGTGTATTTTGATCATATTCCCCCTTCCCTCAATGCCTCCTAGATTCGTTCCACCTCCCTATCCATCCAACTTTGTGTTCTCTTTAAAAATCAAAAAAAAAAAAAAAGCAAATGACCCCAATTTGTGCTGCCCAAATATTTTCGTATGTGATGCCATGCCTTGCAGAGAGCATGATTGACCTACCAAGGACCACACAGGCCCTCCCTCTCCTGGCAGTAATCAATTGCAAATAGCCTTTTAAAAGACAAAAATCTCACTCTGGACTCTAATGTCTATAAACCCATGCTGGCCGTGAACTCATAGCAATCCTCCTGCTTCAGCCTCCTGAGCACTGTACAGACATGAACCACCACAGTGGGCTGTATTTTGCTGTTTCCGTGATGTATCAGAATGATATATGCTGAAGATAGGTGCCCAAATGAACCTAAAGGAGCTCATTCTAAGCGCAACATGATGTCAGAATCAGAGACGTGAGAGCCAAGGTTGATTGACAGGCAGCTTCTTTTTTTTTTTTTTTTTTTTTTTTTTTCTTCCCCAGACAGGGTTTCTCTGTGTAGTTTTGGTGCCTGTCCTGGATCTCACTCTGTAGCCCAGGCTGGCCTCGAACTCACAGGGATCCGCCTGGCTCTGCCTCCCGAGTGCTGGGATTAAAGGCGGGCGCCACCACCGCCTAGCCGACATGCCACCTCTTGCCCCTCAGTGGGATAGAAAGCCACTGTCGGGGCCATGGCCGGTGGTCTCTTAGCGTCAGCCAAACCAGGCGGTTCATGGTGGCTCTGAAGGAGCTTCTGGTCCTGCCTGCTCATGTGTTGATTGTCAGCTCCGTCTTGTAGCGTGCAACCATTAATTGCTGCAATGTCCTGTTGTCGAGCAGTTACAGCAGGGCCTGTCTGGGAGAGCAGCATGAAAGAGACCAGACTGTCAGCAGAGGTGTGAACAGGGGTTAGTGTGAAGACAAAGGAGAGAGTTCTCTGTGGGGGAGAGGAAACCTAGCAGGGCAGGTGAGATCTTACCTGCCGATAAAACATCTCCCTGTGGCCCTGGTGGGACTGAGGGGATGCTGGAGAGCCTCAGACCTCATCAACCCCAGCGCTTAGGGTCTCTAGCAGCATACACCAGGGCCCCCAGGTGTCTCCAAGGAGGAACAAGTGCTGGTGCCATGGTGGAGATGCGTGCATCGGAAAACTCCAAGCAGGAAGTCCAGCAGCAACCTTGTGTTAAGATAGGTAAGTTCCGGAAACTTCTGAGCTGGGCCAAGCAAAGTGAGGGATTCCTGAACCAGCACCCAAATGAGAGGAGTGCTCAGGGGACATAGCATAGCTGTAGTACACGATTGCATGGGATGGAAGCCTCTGGTGTGTTTAGATTGTGTGTATGTCCGTCCGTCCGTCCGTCCATCCATCCGTGTGTGTGTATGTGTGTGTGTGTGTGTGATGTATTTGTGTTTACACATTCGTGTGTGTTCACACGTGCGTGCATGCACATGTGGAGGCCAGATGTTGACACTGCATGCCTTTCTCCGCCGCTCTCTATCTCAGTTTTGGAGACAGGGTCTCTCTGAATCCGGAGCTCACCCACTCGGCTAGATTAGCTGAGTGTGGAGCTCCAGGGATCTTCTGGTCTCCACGTCCCCAGTGCTAGCCATGCCTGTGGGTGAACACTGTTTCATGTCCCCATTGTGGTCTGGGGACATCCAGAGCATACTTAAAACTATATGTGAATTCCTTGTATGTGAATAGTACCTGAATAAACTTAAAAGGAGGGAGGTCAGTAGTGTGAAGTGACTGAGCATGATGAGGGGTCCAATGAGTGGGATGGGTCCCAGGCAGCCACTCCAAGGAGGTGCTTTGGGTACCATTTATTGAGAACAGGAGGAAATCCTCTGGGTCCCATTCTCCTCCCCACACCTAGCCTGGGACTCTGTGTGGTCTCCCAGCTCTATGATGATCCAGGATGGCTTGGCCCATATTCCCTGGGATTTTATCCTCATCCAGCATCCTTGCCTGCATCTCTCATCCTTCTGCTCGCTGGTCCTGGCCAAGGACCTTCCAGCACTGCTGTCCCTAGTAAATATTTCAGCACTCTTGGAGATCAATGGTGTATCATCGATGGGAAATTGGATGTAAATCATCCTGGCTTCCCTGTCACCCCAGAAATCAATGTTCACACATTAGGGCTGTGAGCTACTTAGGAGATTCTGATGGACGGCTCAGAGTCCAGGCGCCACACCTGAGTCCTGCCGTCTGTCCTTCCTGGGATTATGGAGCTGAAAGGCAGCTGCCTCAAGAGGATTAATGCTTCTCAGAGACCTGCTGGCCTCAATACTAGTAGTAGAGACATGCCAGAGCATCCCAGCTCTGTTCTCTGCAAAGGCCTTGGATATCTTGAGGGGCTGCAGGTAGACCCGGAGCATCGGGTTCTGCTTCTTCTCCGCCTGACAGTAACTGATGGATGCCACCACCGTTGTCTGGGACCTGTGCCCTGTAGGGTCCCCAGCTATTGGCGCTGTGCTGAGAGGTTGCTGAATCTTTAGGACCTGGTGGAGGCATCTAGCTGCCAGATGTGCAGCCACTGGGGCAGGACTCATGGGCCATAGCTCCAGCATGTCTTAGCTTGAGGTACATTCCTATCCTATGGAGAGTGAGGAGTCCTGGCCACGCGCTCCTGTGGCTCTGAACTCTGCCACGGCTTCTCCGCCGTGGTGAATGGAACCTTCTCGAAAACAGGAGCCCAGACAGACCCTCCCCTCCTTTAGGCTTCCTCTGTCAAATTTTCTGTCACAGGAAATAGAAAAGTCACTCGTGTTAGTGCCTGCCACCACCTAGGTGTTGAAAGCCATCCACACAGGAACACCCTTCGACCCACGAATTCTGCTTCTTGGCTCACACTAAGAGCTGTGTAGATTACGGTTTTGCTTGCAATGGACGTAAATGATCTACATGGTCCAGAGAGGGCCATGGGTCAGATTATCTACGTGCTGCCTAGGAAATGAAACACCATGTAGCTGTGGTCAGCTATCTGCAGACAGGGTGGCTCATTATACATAATAAAAAGGATTATGAAACTGTATCCACCGGATGGCCCTATTGCGGGGAATGTGGTGCTCGGCTTGACCTATGGCCCCTCTTAGAGAACTTTGAAACATATTCAGAGTTCCGTTCCGTGTGTAGTTTATGTCACATATTCTTTATTTGCTCATTAGTGTGTGTAGACTGTATACCTGTATTGTTTACAGGAATAATTCCACTCCTTATCTTCGTTTTGCAACAGGGCTTCTCTGTGTAGCCCTGGTTGGCCTGAAACTCACTCTGTAGACCAGGCTGGTCTCAGACTCACAGAGATCTATTTGCCTCTGCCTCCTGAGTTCTGGATTAAAGCTGTGTGCCACCACGACCAGCCATACCTCTGTTTGAGTGGTAGGAAGTATTCAGAGGTGGGTGACTCATACCAACCCCATCCTTGGTTTGGGGGTATTTGAATTAGACACAACTAGAAAACATGTGCCGCATGTTAATGGTGGTCACCCCTGGGTGGAAGGTTCACTCCTCCATGTTTTCGTCCAGTATTGTACAGCTGTTACCTGATGTAATTATGGTCTGTTTTTCTTATGTTGTCACAGTTATATGCTGATATAACATATCAGATATATGTCTGTTGAATCTCTGATCTCTAGCTTTTATTTACATGTGTAACACACATATAAATACATACATATATGTACAAGCTCTACTTCAACGCCTGATCCTCCTGCCTCAGCCTCCTAGGTGCTGAGCTCACAGGCCTGCGCCTCCATGACTATCTTCACGCAATGATCTGTTACCCACAGACACAAACCCGATGGACCAAATTTAAAGATTCTCTGCAGAACACAGCGAGAAGACACATAAATGTGGCAGTTACCATGGAAACGCAGGCGGGGCGAGGTCACCAGTGCATCCACAGAGATAGCTGTGAGCAGCAGATCACGTGTCACACGAACACATCGACACACAATGGTGCCCCTGAGCAGTGTGAAGCCACCTGCATGTGAACCCAGCTATCTCCGTCTCTAAGACCCCTGTGCCACCCCACTTAAAGCCACCATGTCCTGATGCCCCCACACACACCATGTCGTGATCTCAAGCTCTCCCAGCCCCCCACATCCAGGTCTCGAAGTCCCTGCCTCTTGCCACTATGGCCCCCTGCCCTTTGTTCCTTGGGACATTGGGACCTAGCCTGCTTGCTACCTCTACTGTGCAGACACCGGATGTGGTGGGAATTTGCAATTAGTTAGCAAAGAAAGCCCAGCTCTCCTTGTGCAGACCACGCATGGCCTGCAGGGCACCGCCCTGGTGACATCAGTGACAGTGTAGTCCGAGATGCTATTTGCCAGCCATGAGGCCTCTCTGGGAACAGGCTGGGCACCCTCCAGCTTGCCCATGCCCTGGGCTCAAGCCCCAGGCAGCCTAGGAGAGGACTGGGAGGCCTTGGAGGGGGTGGGGGCGGGGAGCCACTCTCTGGGACTTCTTATTTGCTAAAAGCTCCCCGTTCCCACAAATCCCAAAATAGAGTCCCTGGCAGCGATGTGGACTCTGAAGCGCAGAGACAGCTGTGAAGAAAAATAGTGGGAAGGAGGGAGCAGGGGTCACCGGCTTCTGCCAGGAGCTGCAGAGGGATTTCTGGGGCCTCTAGGCACCGAGAGGTGTTCTTGGTTCCCTATCCCCTGGTCTTCACCAGCACCCCATGATTTATCCTCATTTGAGAATGTTCGCACTGCTCAGAACATTCCAGAGAGGGCAGGGTGTTTGTTTCTTTCCATGGGACAAGGCAGTTCCTTCCCACTCACTGGAAGTTCTTCTTGGGGTCTAGCTTCAAGTCTCCATGAGGCCATTTCCCTCCAAGGTCACTCAGCCTCTCGCTAGTCTGAAGACACAAGTTCACACTTGTTTCCAACTGAGCAGTTCGGAACAGCTTTTCAGTGTACATTTGCCAAATAGCTTCTCTGCTTAGGGTGCTGTGATGAGCACATGGACCTGCTAGACACTCGCCACCCGGATTTGAAGGAGCCTTCACCCACATGGCAGAGGGCAGCTCTGAAAATGCCAGGTTCCTAGACAGGAGAATCACTTTTCTTGTTGTTAAAATTAAAACGAACATGGCTGGGGACCAGCAAGATGGCTCAGCAGATAAAGAGGCTTGTGACCAAGACTGACAACCTCAGTTCGATCCCCGGGACCTGCTTAACAGAAAGTGAGGACTGACTGTTCCATGTTGTCTTCTGACTGCAGCACATGGACTCTGACTGGAGTGTGTGTACACACACACACACACACACACACACACACACACACACACACACATACACATACACACACCACTTAAATAAATATATATAATTTAAAAGTACTGGCTTAGAATTGTCTCCCATGGTGGGCAGGTAGCATCTGGGGCTTAAGGAGGAAGCAAGCTAGAGAAAAGAAAGGAGGAGCCTGGAAAGGGCTTGCCTTGTAAACACAGGGACCTGAGTTCAAGCCCACAGAGCTCATGAAACAACAACAACAAAAACCAACCAACCAAACAAACAAACAAAAACGAAAGAACACACACACATACACACACAAGCAAGCAAACAAACAAACAAAAAAAACAGGCACAGTGGAGACAGGCAGATCCCTGGCTGGCCAGCCTTAACTAATTTGTGAGCTCCAGGCCAGTGAGAGATTCTGACCCTCACCCCCAATAAAGTCAAGGTAGATGTCTCCCAAGGCGTGACAGCTGAGGCTATCCTCTGTCTCCACATGTGTGTGGACACAGGAGACATGTAAACACACACACACAAAAGAAAGAAGTAAACTGGAGATGGAGTCAGCCCTGGTTGTGGGTGTCACAGCCAATAGATGGCTCAGAAAAACAAAACACAGCAAAACAAAAACCAGACCTGAGGGAGCTGAACCAAAACAGTACACAGAGGCCAAAGCCCAGAGCAAAGGCCTTCTTCAGAGGCAGCATCTCAGACTCTACTCCCAGCATCCCAGCTCCACTCCCAGCATCCCAGCTCCACTCCCAGCATCCCAGACTCCACTCCCAGCATCCCAGGCTCCACTCTCAGCATCCCAGCATCCCAGACTCCACTCCCAGCATCCCAGCCTCTACTCCCAGCATCCCAGGCTCCACTCCCAGCATCCCAGCCTCTACTCCCAGCATCCCAGCTCCACTCCCAGCATCCCAGCTCCACTCCCAGCATCCCAGCATCCCAGACTCCACTCCCAGCATCCCAGCCTCTACTCCCAGCATCCCAGGCTCCACTCCCAGCATCCCAGCTCCACTCCCAGCATCCCAGCTCCACTCCCAGCATCCCAGACTCCACTCCCAGCATCCCAGACTCCACTCCCAGCATCCCAGGCTCCACTCCCAGCATCCCAGCTCCACTCCCAGCATCCCAGCTCCACTCCCAGCATCCCAGGCTCCACTCCCAGCATCCCAGCTCCACTCCCAGCATCCCAGCATCCCAGACTCCACTCCCAGCATCCCAGCTCCACTCCCAGCATCCCAGGCTCCACTCCCAGCATCCCAGCTCCACTCCCAGCATCCCAGCTCCACTCCCAGCATCCCAGCTCCACTCCCAGCATCCCAGCTCCACTCCCAGCATCCCAGGCTCCACTCCCAGCATCCCAGCTCCACTCCCAGCATCCCAGCCTCTACTCCCAGCATCCCAGCTCCACTCCCAGCATCCCAGCTCCACTCCCAGCATCCCAGCTCCACTCCCAGCATCCCAGCTCCACTCCCAGCATCCCAGCTCCACTCCCAGCATCCCAGGCTCCACTCCCAGCATCCCAGCTCCACTCCCAGCATCCCAGGCTCCACTCCCAGCATCCCAGCTCCACTCCCAGCATCCCAGCATCCCAGCTCCACTCCCAGCATCCCAGCTCCACTCCCAGCATCCCAGGCTCCACTCCCAGCATCCCAGCTCCACTCCCAGCATCCCAGCTCCACTCCCAGCATCCCAGCTCCACTCCCAGCATCCCAGCTCCACTCCCAGCATCCCAGCTCCACTCCCAGCATCCCAGGCTCCACTCCCAGCATCCCAGCTCCACTCCCAGCATCCCAGGCTCCACTCCCAGCATCCCAGACTCCACTCCCAGCATCCCAGCTCCACTCCCAGCATCCCAGCTCCACTCCCAGCATCCCAGCTCCACTCCCAGCATCCCAGGCTCCACTCCCAGCATCCCAGCTCCACTCCCAGCATCCCAGCTCCACTCCCAGCATCCCAGCATCCCAGACTCCACTCCCAGCATCCCAGCTCCACTCCCAGCATCCCAGCTCCACTCCCAGCTGCACCAGTAGCCCCCATTTTTGCCAGGCGAGAAAGCACAGCCAGGAGGACACCTGAAGTCCCTAGTGAGGTTGAACATCATTCAGTCACCTCTCCCTCCGTGCTGCCCCCGGGGCACCGATGATCTTCCATAAGAGGACAGGCTGGAAGAGAGCCACCAAGCTGGAGGCTCAGATGGTAAAGACCCCCAGTGGAGTGCCGAACAGGAGGAGGGTGGCAGAATGCGTGTTCAGCACTGGTGGCTGCTGACCTCTCTGCCTCAGATTTGTATCTGTGTGATGGGAACACTGGACCAGGACCTCACCAACTTACTGTTCATGGCTTGCTTTAAAAAAAAAAAAAAAAAAAAGGCCTTAATAAATTCTGGGTTTAGCTATGACCAGAGAGGGAGAGTGTTTCACCCAAAGCTGCACAGCCAATGACTGGCAGGGACACCCATGTCTGTCCAGTCCCTTTTATTTTTTTTTAAGCCTAGCTGAGGACATAAAGAGTTGTCTTTGCTTGAGGTGGGGGCTGTTCTCTCCTTCCCTCTGTCTTTGTGCTCCGGAAGTTGCCTCCCTCCTCAGGGCTGGGAAGCCTTCTAGTGCTCTGTTCCCAAGCCAGGAAACACTCTGTCTTTAGTCCCAATTTTGAGCAGGGCCAGAACTTTTGCAGAGGAAGAGGGGTCTGCATGGCCAGGCTACCCGGCCTCACGTGACTCTGTGGCTTTCTTTCTCTCAGCATGTCAGGGTGACAGAGACCAGCCCAGGCCTGGCATGCCTGGACACTGTCTGCCCAGAACACCCTCCGGGCAGAGCTCTGGTGACATAGACCACACCAGGGCTGGCCACGGGCGGGCAGTTGCCAACGATAAGGGGTGATGTCCTCTACCGCCACGTTCTTTTCAGAAGACCCATGTTTCATCTTTCTCTGTGCCAGGGAGGGTCCTTCTCGGCTCCTTTATAGTTCTGGAAGCCGAGGCTCAGAGATGTCAAGGCATGTGCCCCAAGACACGCAGTTTAAAGCGCCAGAACCACCACATGGACATGACAACTCGGAACATTCTCTTTTTTTCCTGTACCATGCCATTGGCCAGCAGAGGAACGAGCAGCCAATCAAAGAGTGCGGAGGCCATTTTTGCCCTGCCCCTCATTGGCAAGCCTGATATAATATATGCAAATGTATGTAAAGCACTGGCTTTTCTGGAGCCCCAATACGGTCTTCCAGAAAACTGCAGACCAGTGTTTCCCAAAACCCACACATTTAAACACCAGTTAGCAGCCCATAAAGTTCACTTTATGACTTACTAATAGTTTTTATCATTTTTTAACCCAAATAAACACCTAAAAAAAAAAAAAAAAAGAACATGGAAATCACTATTTTATTGGAAACCATGGTGACTTAGCACTGACAGGCATGAAGTCACAGGAAGTTGTTTGGAAAGCCTACAGGGAGGCTCAGTGCACAGCGGAGGCTCTTGGGTGGGTTCTGCTGACCTCAGGACATGCAGGGTCAGATGGATCCTGCTGGGATTTCAGCATGATGGCTCCTTTGGCTTAGGGACCTTGACATGTAATAGGAAGGCGATGTAGTCACGGGGCAGACACCTTTGGGGTCATTGTTCTCCCTTCCAAGTTCACCAGTACTAGCACAGACATTCTGGTAAAAAGAGAGGGGTAGGAGAAGGAAGGAAGGAAGGAAGGAAGGAAGGAAGGAAGGAAGGAAGGAAGGAAGGAAGGAAGGAAGGAAAGGAGGGAGGGAAGGAGGAAGGGAGAGAGGGAGGAAGGGAGGAAGGGAGGGAGGGAAGGAGGGAGGCCCACAGATCAGGGGAAGGTCAATGGATCATCAAAAGCAGTGGTTCTCAACCTTCCTAACTCACACTGCCACCCTTTAATACCATTCCTCATGTTGTGGTGACCTGCCCGCAACCATAAAATTATTTCATTGCTACTTCATAACGGTGATGGGGTTACTTTTATGAATGACGATTTAAATATCTGATGTGTGAGACAGCTGATACTTGAACCCTGTTGGGGGTTGCGACCCACAGGTTGAGAACCACTGGGGAAGTGATGCTTGACTGATGCCCGATTTGCCGAGAAGTCCTGTTGCGCCTTAGACACAGATGACTGGCTTTGGAAGTACCCAAGTCTCGGCCCCCTGTTTCTTCACCCCGGCCTCCAAATCCCTTCTGGAAACCATCGCATAAGCTTAAAAGATGGTGAAGATTCAGACCTCCTGCCTCCTTTATTGATTTATTAATCACTCTTATTTATTTATTTATTCACTGTCTGTGTGTGCACACACAGCCTGCCCAGGGAGGTCAGAGGACAATTTTTAGGAGTCGGGTTTCTCCTTCTATGCTGTGGGTCCTGGGAACTGAACTCACGTGGTCACACTTGGCGGCAAGCCCCTTTACCTACTGAGCCATCACGCTGGTCCCACATTTTCTTTTTCCTGCCTAGAGATTCCAAAAACCTCTGTATTCTTTCCAGCTTTGTTTTCTGCCTGGGAAAAGATCTGCTCCTCAAGCTTTCTGCTCCTTACCAGGTACTGTTTGCTGGTGAACCCGGGAGACATTAGCAGCCGGCCTGGGGCAGACAGTGTGTGTGTGTGTGTGTGTGTGTGTGTGTGTGTGTGTGTGTGTGTGTGTGTGTCTAAGTCGCTGGCTTCTCTTTCTGGCAGGCCTGGTCTCTCGCCCTTTGCTAACTGCTTTGATCCCTTCACTTTGTAAAAAAGTCCCACAACACCAGTGGGTCCCCGCGGGCTTTAACCTTGCAACCCAGTTGGCCCTTGTAAAAAGTGGGGGCAGGGGCCAGAAGGAGGCCAGGCGAGCAGGCACACAGACACACACCATCTCCAGAGCGGCCCTGGCTCTGTTCCTTTAATGGTTCCCTCCCAGGACTCTCACAATCCAAGAAAAAAAAAAAAAAAAAAAAAAAAAAAAAAAAAAAAAAAAAAAAAAAAAAAAAAAAACAATGACAAATAAAAGCCTTTTTACAAGATGGCAGGGCTGTGTGCAGGCCCTGACTTCATGAGGGCAGTAAACACACTTCCTTCCAGATCTGGCTTTCTGCAGCAGGCCGGCTGCTTCTCTCTCCTCTCTGCCTCTTTCATCTCGGCCAAGTTTCCCTTCCTTCCCCTAGCCCCCCAAATCCAGCCCCTGCCTCTCGCTCATCTGTTCTGCTGCTTTCCTGTCCCGTGAGGCTACTGTGGGATTCAGGTGGATTCGCCATCGGGAAGGGCAGGGACCGACCTGCTGGGCTGCTAATGGAAAAGACACCTGTGAGAGCGAGATGAGCACAGGAAAGGTGGCCCCACGGGGAGCTGGAAGGGCAGGTTTTATGCTCCGTGAAAGAGCTCGGACACAGCCAAGCCCTGTGTGTACGAGGGGTGTGTTGTGTGGTGTGGTATATGTACATATGGTATACATATGTGTATTATGTGTATTGTGCGTGTTCTATGTGTGTGGTATATGTGTGTGAATGTGTATGTGTGTGTGTTGTGTGTATGGTATATGTGTGTGTGCCATGTGTGTGGTATATGTGTGTGTTTATGTTGTGTGTATGTTGTATGTGGATGGTATATGTGTGTGTACTATGTATGTGGTATGTGTGTGTGTTTATGTTGTGTGTATGTGTGTATGTTGTGTGTGTTTGTTTTGTGTGTGTATGATATATGTGTGTGCTTATGTTGTGCGTTGTGTGCACATGTGTGTTTTTGGAGGTCAGAGGTCAGCATTAGGTGTCCTCCCCAGTCTCTCACCATTTCATGTTTTGAAAAAGAGTCACTCCCTAAATCTGCAGTCACTGCTGGCTGGGCTGGCTGACCGGGGAATGGCCGGGCTCCCCTTCACTCTGCCTCTCCAGCTCTGAGGTTACAGACACACGCAGGACCTGGCTTTGGGGGGGGGGGGAGGTGCCGGGGATCTGAACTCAGGTCCTCATGCCTGCACAGCTGGCACTGGATCTATCCTCTCAGCTCTGTGTGTGCGCAGTTAGGAAGAGTTCCTTCATCTTTCCTGACTGACACACAATGGCATCAGAGCGACCAGTGGTCCTCGTTGCAGATTTTGGTTATGTTCCACAAAGCACTGAAGTTGGAGAGTATTAACTTCTAAAGGGCGTCATTGTAGCGATCCTCGCTGGAGAGTACGTGAAAGCTAGCTTTTGCTGTGTAACAAATACCCCCAAACTTACTGGCTGGAAAAACTCCATCGCTATTTACTTACAGATTCTTGAGTTGCCAAACTCGGCTGAGTTCAGCTAGGATTTCCTCCAGTCTTGACTGAACTTGGTTGTTCACAGTTAGCTGTGGGCGTGGCTGCCGCCGGCTAACCTGGGGCACCTCAGCTGGACCTCTCTTACCTGTCCTTCATGTGCATGTCCTGGTGCCCTCCAGCAGGGCACCTGATCTTGTTCTTGCCCTGGTTGGGCTCCAGGAGTAAATGCAACTGAGCTAGGCACGAAGCCAAGGCTCAGAACTGCTTCTGGTCCCCTGTGTTCTAGCCTGGTGCCCAAAACAAAGCTCAAAGCCAGTCCACATTCAGTGGGGGTGGGGAGAGGCTCTCCAGTGGTTGGTGGGAGCAGTTGTGACTTACAATAAAAAAACATAGGTAATGGGAAGGGAGAAAAAATATGTGGCCACTTATATACGCTAATATACATCACACATTATATACAATAATACAGCTTATTCTCAGGATCCTTATCCTCAGTTTGAGTCCCATTGTCTTAGTTACTGTTCTGTTGCTGGGAAGAGACACCATGACCAAGGCAACTTATAAAAGAAAGAATTTAATTGGGGGTTCATGTTTCTAGAGGGTAGTAGAGTAGTGAGTCCATGACCATCATGGTGGGGAACAGGGCAGCTGACAGGCAGGCGTGGAGCAGTAGCTGAGAGCTTATGTGTTGAGACAACAACCACGAGGCAGAGGGAGAGAGCTAACTGGGAATAACATGGGCTTTTGAAACCTCAAAGTCCACCTCCCAGTGACACCTCCTCCAACAAGGCCACACCTACTCCTCATCCTTCCCAAATACTCCCACATACTAGAACCAAGCATTCAAACATATGCATCTGTGGGGCCACTGTCATTCAAACCATGAAAAGATACTGATTGACAGCTAAGGGTTGGAGATTCTGTGCCTATAGGCCTTCATCCTGGGGATCCTGGCTTTGTTTTTATTTTGTTCTTGTTTTGCTTTTGTGTGTGTGTGTGTGTGTGTGTGTGAGAGAGAGAGAGAGAGAGAGAGAGAGAGAGAGAGAGAGAGAGAGAGAGAGAGAGAGAGAGAGTATCATGTAGCCCAGGCTATCCTCATACTCACCATGTAGCTGATGATAGCCTTGAACACCTGGTCCTCCTGTCTCTACCTTCAAAGTGCTGAGATTATGGCAAACACCATTGTGCCTGTCTCCCTCTTCGAATGTATTTTAAAAGTTGTTACATTTATTTTTGTGTTCATATTGTAGGTGAGAGAGAGCTAGCATGCAGTACCCACAGAGTCCAAAAGGGGGCGTTAAACTCCCCCTGGAGCTTGAACAACTGCCTGACATAGGTCCCCTGCAAGGACAACATGCACTCTCAACTGCTGAATCACCTCTCCAGCCCCATTTTAGGGAGTCTTGATGGGAGGAGGACTAGGCAGAAGAATTCATCACTGGAAAGTTATCAATAAAGGTCCTCCCAGCCAAAGGCACCAAGCTGATCTCCCCTGACTGCTGGGGGCATTTCCTTCTCTCTAGGGTTTTTTTTTCCACGTGTGGTTGGACTCACCCATTACTGTCTCTTGATTTTAGCTTGGTCACCTACTGGTGGCGTTTTACACCTTCACATCAAGTAGTATAATTTCTGCCACATCCATGAAAAATTTTGCCCAAGAAAGATCTGTCCTAAGTAGTGTGGAGGCCCATAATGGTTTCCTGGTGAGATCCAAGCTTGCTTTACCCAGCTGAGCTGCATTAGAGGGTGGATTGACCATGTGCATGGTTTCTAGCTGATTGGAAGGGTCTGCACTTGGCTGTGCTAGGGGGGGGCGGTCTTTTGCTCCACCCCTTGGCATTCCTATAAATAGCCCTTTAGACGAGACAGGAGGGGCCGGTGGATAAGGATCCAGGCCCTCCAGAGGCTCTCTTGTGTTTCTATCTGTTTCTCTCCTCTCCATCCTTCTATCTAAATCTCTTATTCCTCACTCCTCAAGAGTACCCTGTCGTAAAATGTGGGAGCCGGTGTCCCAGCTGGCCTCCCACAAAGTAGGGTATTTAGAAGTACAGCTTGGGCATCTCAAGAGGGCGGGGATCACGTTGGGGTTTGTTCGGCCATTTCGTTTGTCTGTGAGTGGGAGATAATGAAGGGCAGAAGAAGGTATGAAGCTCCTTCAGTTGGGTTGGTTTGCACACGAGACAGGGCAGGAGATCAGCGAACCTTCCCCAACCCCGCCCCCCCCCACCCCGCAACAGGATGATTCTCCTGGGTTTCGGAATAGATTGCTGTTGGGGTCTTGCCAAAGTGCACACAGCCCTTGCTCGGGTTGGCTTGGGCTGAGGTTGCACGCAGGCTGTTAAATCCACCCCAGACCACAAGGTGGGGGATGGTGCCTAAGGATCTAAATCATTCATCTCCCTCTAATTTCCTACCCACCTGGAACCCAGAAACCGTAGCAGAAGCCGTATCATTAGAAAATGGGTCTCTTGGCTTCTCAGAATCAAGAAAACTTGAGAATAAAAGCAAAGCAAAGCATAGCTGGTCTTGAATTTGTTTGTGTGGCTATTTCTCCTGTGACCCAGGTCAGTTCTCCGGACTGTCACAGAAGAGCTGGGTGGTGCTGGATTGCAACCAGTATGGTGTGAAGATGTCAGATCCAAATGTGCACACAGTGGAACTAAAGATATCTCAGGCTTGTACTCTAAAAACCAAGTCTCAAGGCACCCTTGAGACTCAAGGCCAATGCCTTCAACCCTCTGGGCCTCGGTTTCCTCGTCTGTAAAATGGAGGGATGCCATATATTGAGTGGCCAAGAACTGCTCAGAGTGTTTTTAAGTGGATGCCTTTCCTAGTCTTCTGCCAAGACATGACTTGACCCATGGCAAACCCAATCAGACATGGATCCAATTCCTATGACCCAGAAGTTACCTGAGGTACCAGAGGCATCCTAAAGTCCCATGACACTCACAGGGACTGTCACTACTTGTTCAACTGTCTAACTTCTCCATGCACTGTAAGCTCTGAGAGACCAGGTCTTGGCTACTCACCACAGCCCTAGAACTCTTAGCTACCTTCTCCAGAGAGATTGCTCAATAAGTGTCCATCAAATGCAGCAGTGAATGAGTAAATGAGTTCCAGACTGGACTCCTCCCTCTAACCCTTGACCTGGCCAGACATTCAGAGGCTTGCATGAAAAGAATTCATCACTACCCAAACCAGACAGTTCTTGAGAGACAATCTGGCCGCTGGAAACAGATTCGCCCCATTCTGTGGCGTAAGCATCCTTCTTTCCCAATCTCCATTGCTGCTGCCCTTGACAGCGAAGACGTTAGAGGTGAACTTCCGGCCAACAGTAAATGCACAGAATAAACCGGACTTAGTGCCCATGTTCAGAGAAAGGGAGAGAGAGAGAGAGGGAGGGAGAGAGAGAGAGAGAGAAAGACAGAGAGAGAGCCCATGCATGACAACAGCTGTGAAATAGTTTGTGAAAGCCAAAACATGCATGAAGTTCTTGAAGACATCACAGAACATACCATGAGATGCAAGGCTCACTTCCGGGCTAGTACATCCCAGACTTGAACTACAAAAGCCAAGAAAGGTGATTGCTCAAGGTCTGGGATAATACCATATAAGACACAATGGCATTCAAGGTCCGGGATAATACCCAATAAGACATATTGAAGTCTGTCAAGAAAAGTACCAGCAGACAGTTGAATAGTAAGTTTAGTAAGTCAGAGCTGACTCTTTCAATATAGTGGATGCCGCAGGATGCTCGGGGCTCACTAAAGTGAATAAGCATATTCTCGGCCTCGCTCTTCGACCTGTGGCAGATGGTGAAATCTGGAAGACACTTGAATTTGAAGCACCTTACAGAAAAATCCAGGAAAGAGGGTGCTCAGGATGTAGCTCAGTAAGTGGAGCCCAGTATCACCTGTGCATGGTGTGGTGTTGTGCCCTCATCATGACAGCACTGAGGATGTGAGGGCAGGAAGATCAGGAGTTCAAGGCCATCCTCAGACACATAGAGACATTGAGGCTAGCCAAGACGCTGTCTCAAAATAACCAACATCAAACTAAAAAGGCTGATTATAGGGCAGGGCAGGGCAGATGAGAGCTGCCTGTCAGTTCTAGCATCAGGGAGACTGGGGGGGAGTCTATGCTCACCCCGGCAACTCAGAGAGAACTTGTTTCAAGATATACAAGCAAAACAGATCATAGGATTTCCCCCTTAGGTCCCCCCCCAAGCATTCTGCAACAGTGAGTGCCCTTTGGACCCAGCCATGCTGAGCAGCCTCCCAAACCTGAACCCCCACTTGAGTCCCTGTCTGTCTCATCCCACCCCAAGAACTGGATGGGTGGCATTTGGACCGTCCCCCAAAATATTCACAAAGAGTAAGACGATGACGATATGAGGGTTGTTTACCAACACAGCACCCCACTCCTCAGAAACCAGCCTGATAGGCAAGGCTTTAAAAATAATGTATGTGTGTATATGTGTGTGTTTGCAGGAATGCATGGTGTTTGAGTGACCACAGAATCCAGAGGAGGGTACCAAATCCCCTGGAGCTGGAGATACGAGCATTGTCAGCTGCCGGATGTGGATGTTTAGAACCCAAATTCTGCCCCTCTGGAAGAGCAGGACGCTGCTAACTGTTGAGTGTTCTCTGCAGCTGTCCTGGGAGACTCCACGTTGGGATGGGGTCCTTACCCCAAGCTTAGTTTCCCACCAGCCATTAGTGTAAGTCTCTGTCTTTGGTGCCTTTAACTCCAGCAATGACATCACCTCGCTCTCGAAGCGGAGTCAGGCTTTAAGTTGGGAAGTGACTCCCTGGGAACCTATTGGATTTGGGGTCATGTGCAAGCTGTTCTCTCGGGGCCCCAAGGCCGAGGTCAACCAATGACTAGGGGGAGCAGATAATCTCTGGTATTGTCGGAGATTCGGATCTCCTGGCCGAGATGAAAAGACTGGTCTCCATTTCCTTGGCTCAGTGGTCACTAAGAATGCGTCTCATCTTGCACGCAGGAGCCGTGGAGCCCCTAGGCTTTGGCTTTACTCCAGTGTACTGGGTCCTCCCTAACCAGGCCCCAGATGGTATCTCAGGGCCGCAGCAGAATGCCAGAGGCCCTTTGAAATCGCGTGGCTTCCCTTCCACATTTGGAAGGCGCGCAGCTCGGTTCAGGCAGGAGAGGAGAAGAACAGCTGGCAGTTCCTTCCTCAGTCAGCAAATATCAATCTGCACCCACAGGGCTCCAGGCCTGTGAAAGACAGGGCTGAGCAGTGGGCGAGCAGCTCACCCAAGACTGCCCTGCATGGCTGAACCATTGAATGAGAAGAGTGCCAGGCAGGACAAGGGGACAAACCAACAGCTACTTGGGGACCAAGATCCAGGGCTTCTGGCCCCTACCAGGAGGTAGAACAGGAACCGTGCAAAGTCAATGAAAAAAAAAAAATGGCCCTGCCGTGGTATGTGCTGAGGAATCTCCTTCAAGGGCTTCCCTTTTGAGCTTCTCCATTCCCTCCAAGACCCCACCATCACAGCCATGGTCAGGACAGGTAGACTTCGAACGGGAATGTGACCTGCTGCTTATGGTGGTGCCGCCGTCATTCATTCCCAGGAAAAGTGGATTGAGATTCAACTTCTGAAGTCTCTCTTCTCAGGAGATATCGTCACTCAGATGTGGGGGCTCGTGTAGCCTCAGGGTAGCTGGCTTCCCAAGGGACCCAGTGGCCGTTTCCCATACACCAAGACTACAAATATATCCACGCTCAGATAGAAGGGCGCAGAGAAGTCAGAGCCTGCCTGCCGCCAGTTCTGTCTTGACCATCTTGTTTCAACGGAAGATGGTGATGAGTCATCCATGGCCTGCTTTCTACCACCGTCAGCCCTGGAGTCTGTTCTCTATGTAGAACCGAAAGGGGGTTCCTCAAAATGCAAGATCCCTCCACCTGGTCAATGTCCCAAACCCCACACAAGCTCTTATTCACTCATTCTCCCAGATTCCTCATCGCTGACATCAGGAACGTGTCAGGCACAGTCGAGCCCCAGGACCTTTGCACTGGCTGCATCTTCTCACTAGAATGTACTTGAGGTCACCCGGAGAGCTCCGTACTTCATAAGCACCTTTGACTCAGTGGTTACCTTCTCAACAGAGATTGAGCCTTCCTCAATCACCCTCCATTTTATTGAGTGAGGTGGTGTCTCTTGCTGAGCCTTGGAGCTAACTGATTCCTCTAGTTTAACTGAACCTCTTGCTCCAGAATCCCATCTCTGCCTCCAAGTGCTACAATTGAAAGTGGGTTGTGACACCTACCCAGATTTCTCATGGAAGCATGTGAAAGTTCTAGGAACCAGTTCTTAGTCCACATGCAACAAGTCCTCTGAACCGTCTCCCCAGACCCAAAAACAATCCTCTCCCCCTTTTTTGAGATGCAATCCTGCCTGGACTAGGACTCAGAATGTAGATGAGGCTAGGCTGGCTTGGAACCCATAGAGATTCACCTGCCTTGGCCTCCTGGGTGTTGGGACTAAAGGTGTACACCATCACATCCTGCAAGGACAGCAATTTTTTGTCACTGTTCCTTATTGTTAGACTTTATATTGAGAGAAACACTTAATGAATAGTAGGGGCCCCATAAATCCTGCTGTGTATATGGATGGATGGATGGATGGATGGATGGATGGATGGATGGATGGATGGATGGATGGGTGGATAAATGGGTGGATGGATGGGTGGGTGGGTGAATGGATGGATGTGTGGGTGGGTGAATGGATAGGTGGATAGATGGATGGATGGATAGATGGATGGATGGATGGGTGGATGGATGGATGGATGGATGGATGGATGGATGGATGGATGGATGGATGGATGGATGGATAGGTAGGTGAATGGGTGTGTGGGTAAATGGGTAGGTGGGTGAATGGATGGATGGGTGGGAGAGGAGTAAATAGATGGACGTATGGGTGCTGGGTATCTGAGAAGGAGCCCTAGAGCTGAGTGAGATTGGGAACTATGAAGATATAAAGAAGCAGTGGAGTAAAGGAGTGTAGGTTGATGACACCAGAGCCCACAGAGGACTCCTAAGGCTGTTTTGCACAGGGAAGTTGTACCCTCTCTGTCCTGAGCCACTGAGGCATGTCAGGAATACTTGCCCCAACCTGCTACCACACAAAGTGGTCATGAGGACAGCTGGAAGGAACTGTGGCCTCTTGGGCCTGGTTCCTAGACACCTTGGAAGTCAGCTGGGATGAATGGATTGTCGCAGGGATCCTTGCTATGTGATGGGGCCAGGGTGAGGGTGAGGCAGGAGATGCACTCCCCTAGCTTCAAATTTACGCTGGTGTGGAACTTCCCATGAGCAGCACAAATGCTATCCTCTTATAGTGTTTTGAAAATTACAAAAACGCACAGAACCCCTGATAAGGAAAACCTCAGCAGTTGCAATAAAGACAAAATCGAGCTTGCCCTTGTAGACCTGAGGCTGGGGCCATACCACTCATCATGGCCCTGGTCCCAATAAAAACATTATTTGTAGAATTAAGTAGAAATAGGGTGTAATGGTACAGGGCTATCATTCCGGGACTTGAAAGGATCAGGCAACAGGACAGCTGTTCATTTGGAGCCAGTCTGGGTTACGCAGTGACTCTCAAGCCAGCCTGGACTGTAGAGTGAGATTCTGTCTTTAAAAAGGGAATAAGGAAATAAAGGTTTGACTGATGGGATGGCTCAGTGGGCAAGGGAGCTTGCCACCAAGCCTGACGACCCAAGCTCGAGCCTCAGGACCCACACAGTTGTCCTCTGACTTCAGCATGAACACTGAGGCATGCGCGCGCACGCGCGCGCACACACACACACACACACACACACACACACACACGCACGCATGCACACATGCACGCACGCACACAAATACACACATAAATACATGTAAAAAAGTTCTTACACTGAATACATACATATGCAAACATTTTAAATCCTGTGGTTTGTTTTTGGGTTTTTTTTTTTGTTTGTTTGTTTGTTTTTTTGGTTTGCTGTGGCCTCTTTTGTGAAAGTTCCGTCAAACAAGAACAGACCCAGCGTCTTGGAGGTAGGTCCCTGGTAAAAGTGGCTCCTTTGCCTTTGGGGAACAAAACTCCTCCCTGGGCCTGTACAACTCAGAGCTTCCTGAGAAGAAAGGAACTGCCTGGGCCAGGTGCCTCGTGGGCTCCTGGAGTTCAAAACCCCATCATGGGGTGGCCCAGACTCTTGTGAATGTGAACTTGTCCTTCCAGAGTGAAACATTTTGGGACACAGGCACACAGCACTCTAAAGGGGGGCAATTAAACCTATAAACCCCGGGTTTACAGGGCGGTTTATAGCATCAGAGGCCGTTTACAGCTTTCTAAGATTGTTTTAAGTAGAGGAAAGAAGGGCAGGAGAGAGAGAGAGCTGGAAACACGAGCAGGATTAAAAGTTCTGAGAATCTTTAGGAAGCGGAAGGGCAAAACTCAAGGCTCTCTTTCTGTCTCTTGTAAATTGGGGGGGGGTGAGAACGCCCCCCCCCCCCACCGCCCAGGTTTCTCTGGTTCTTCTGTGTCTACAAGGAAGCCCAGCAGTGTCCCTAGCCCGGGGAAGCCACAAGCCAGGCAAGTCTGTGGCCTGAGAGACAGACGACTGCATTGGGAAGAAAGAGGTCTTGCCAGGCCACAGGTGACTCAGAGCATCCAGGGATGTGCTATGTGGACCATTTGAGCAGGATCAGGGTCCTGGAATCCCTGCTCTACCTGGCCATCCTCCTCTGGACCTCTGTAGCTTCCTTTCTCTTTCTGGAAGGATTTGTGTCCCTGTTGTTTCTAGGCTTAAGCCCACTCCGTTCGTTCCTCTGGCTGAGAATGTTCTTTGGCCATGTTTATTCTGGCGACACAAACACAGCTTGAAATTTCTTCTTGGAGACAACTCCCTTTGAGGACAGACAATAAGCAAAGCCAGCAGGTATCACAGCATCACAGTTGTGCCTGTGGTCCCCTCTGACTCTGAAGGGAAAGAACACAGGCAGGCCGAAGGTTAGACTTTAAAAAGTTTATAAAATATCTGATAAATATCAGGCAGGAGAGCTGTCCCATCAGCTCTGGGGAGGGCAGTGAGGTGGCAGGAAGGGAGACAATGAATCCCTGTCTTCCTTCAGCAGATTTTAGCTTGTATTCCTATGTATAAGTAAGCCATCAAAACTTGTGTGTGTGTGTGTGTGTGTGTGTGTGTGTGTGTGTGTGTGTGTGTGTGTACACATCTTCCTCTATCACACCCTACCTTATTTCCACGTATAGGGCCCCTCACTGAACCTGATGCCATACTGCATCCAGCAAGCCCCAGCGATCCTCCATTTCCAACCTGCAGACTCCTGGCACTGGGGTTGTGGACGCATGTGGCCATGACTGGCTTTTTTTTTTTTTCCTTTGAGTGCCTGGGTCTCGAACTCAGGTCCTCATCCTTGGTCAGCAAGCATGCTTACCCACTGAACCGCCATCACCCCTACCTCCCCCCCCCCCGAAGTTTTATTCTAGAAACAGGTTCTCAGGGTGAGCTGCACTTTTGTTTTGTGAGATACTGACTCCCAGGTGGAGGTGGGAACCCCAGGCGAAAGACAAAGGACTCTGTGTTATTCACCCCAGTGGGTGACTCTGTCATTACCTCAAAGGTTTCATTTTAGAAAACCGAACTCTATCCACTCCTGTTGACTAAATTAGAAGGATCCCAGCCGCCAAAACGCAGCTAATCACTGACAGGTTTGGACGGTAGGCTGCCAAGGCTGCTAGGTGACCAGATGCTTCTCTCATGGTGGGCTGCATTCTGCTGACGCCACTATAAACTGAAACTATCAGGACACACAAAAGTGTATCGAGGGCTGCCAAGAGGGCTCAGGAGGTAAAGGAGCTTGCTGCCAAGTCTGACGATCTGTGTTTGATCCCTGGGACCCACCTGGGGAAGGAACAAACTGACTCCTACAATTTGTTCTCTGACCTCTACACACGTGTCATGGCATGAATAAGCCCCCCTCTAAGCCCCCTCCATGCGCGCGCGCGCGCACACACACACACACACACACACACACACACACACACACAAAATGTATAAGTAACTAAATGTAATTTAAATTTTCTAATGCCATGAGGGCTGTGGGGATGGCTCCGTGGGTCACCACATCTGCCATGCCAATGTGAGGGCTGGAGTTCAGATCCCAGCACCTACGCTAAGTGTTAAACGGGTGTGGTGATCCACCTGGAACTCAGTCACACTGGGGAAGACCCCGAGCGAACTTGCTGGATAGATTCGCCGAAGAGTCGAGCTCTGGGTTCACGTGAGATAGCCTGCCTTGATATACAAGGTGGGTAGACACCAAGATGGCATCAGGTGGCACCAACCTCTCGCCTACTGCCAGGCAGTCAGTGGCTGTGTTTGTTGGACCCCAGTGTTCCATCTTCACACTGGAGCTAATGACTCAATCAGTGCTCCCTCAGCTCTGAGCCCGACACACGGGCACCTTGATGGGTGTTACCGAAAACAGTGCTCAAAGCCCCCAAACAGTCTTCATGGGGCCATGCCTGGCTGACTGTGTCCCCAACACTGAGATAAACTCAATTGGAAATTTGGATTCTGCCACAGCAATCAAATTCCGTTTTCCTGGGGGGAAGGGTTTTAAACGCCGTGATTCCCTTTCCAACAGCAGACTTGCTTTTTTGGTAGATCAAACCTCATTTTCCCTGAAGTAGACTCAGGGATTCCCCGGGTGGGTTTTTTTCTTTGGCCTCTGAATAACAAGTCACTGGGCACTTATTGAGTTCCAGAAAGTCTATGGTCCTCAGTGTTCTGATGTCATCCTATTTATTCCTAATCCTGGTTCCAAAATAATTTGTAAAAATGCAGCAAACATCATATATTGTCTTACCTTATTTAACAAGCCGCCACTATATACAGGATTACTAGGTGATGGTGCGCAGGCCTGGTGGCGGTGGTGTGTCTTGTGTCTCCCCATAGTTTTTTGGAAGCAAAGGAAGACTCATTGCACTTTTTTTTTCCTCCTGTAGCCCAGGCTGCCCTTAACCCCATTATGTAGCTGAGGATGGCCTTGAACTTCCGATCTTCCTGTCTCTACCTCCCAAGTGCTGGGACTACATACAGGCTGTCCCACTACACCTGGTTTAAGCCATCCCAGGGGAGGGAAGCCAGAGCTGTTGTGCTCATGCCCGGTAAGCTCTTGACCAACCAAACCACATCCTCCGTCCTCACCGCACATTTTCTTAGCCCAAACATCTTCAAAGCCTCCTCAGCAGAAGATAAAGTTCCAGCCGTTCAGCCTGGAAACGTAAGGCAGCCAAAGGCGGCTCGGGCCGGCGCTGTGCATTGGTTTAATTCCTCTGTGGTTTCAGCAGTCTCTGCATTCACTCGACTCCGACTTTTCCTGGGCAGGAATCCCAGAGTAACAGGGACCCGGAGGAAGAGTCCAGCCTCGGCCTCTCCATGCAATAATCCAATCATGCCCCAGCTGGGAGGCCCGCACCTAACAAGGGAAGGCGGTGGAGAGAGTGCCTAGCCAAGTCAACGCCACATTCGCCGCCGGTTTCATTCCCCACCCCCACCCCCTTTTCTCTTTTTCTCATGAGCTAAATTGAACAGTTGTTTCTTTTCTTTTTTTTTTTTTCTTTAAGAGTCCACACTGAAAGAAGGAGGCCAAAAACCCACTTCTTTTCCCAATTTTTGTTTTGGATCGGAAACACAGGACTTCCCAATCAACTTAGCGGAGTCCCAGATGCGGATGTATCTCCAATGGAGAACACACGCCTCAGACTCAGGCCCAGCTGCCACGGAGGATGGAGAGAAATGGACGAGAAAGCGGCTTCTTGGGAGAGTTGGTCCCAGGCTGCGGAGGGGAAGGGGAGCGAGAAGATGAAGGATGGCCTGGGTGTTTCCGTCCTGGAGCAACTCGGGCTGACTTGTGGGGGTCGCTTACATGGAAAGCATGTCCGAGCGGCGCTGCATTTGCACTCAGCTCATGTTGGGGGACTTGTACAAATGAGAGAGCACTACATGCGTGCCCCCCCCCCCACAGAAGACACTAAGTCAGGGACAAAACTAAGCTCAGCTGTAAATGACAGCAACACCCACACAAGCAGACATTCTGGGGAATTCTTTTTTTTTTTTTCCTTCCAAGGGCAATCGGCACATGGCAGTTGGAATGCAGAGAAATGATGTGACATACAAATTAATACATGGCTTTCAAAGGCCCGGGAGGAGACAGGGGCCATTTCACAGCCTCGCTTTCAGACGTGTGTCTTTTCAAAGGCTGCTGGGGACTCTTGCTTTTCTTCCACGGTTGGACCAAACTGAGGATGTTGAGCCGTGTAACCAAAGACATCTCTTGGTGAAAGATCCTCCTTTAAGTGACTCTAATTCTCATTTTCATCAATGTTGTGCTGGCTGGACATGAAAACAGCTATTTAAATGGGTTTCTTCTGTCTTCTCGGTAATAGGTTTGAGTTTACATGCTCAACATCTGGTTTGTTGAACCAAAATGTGCAAGTGGTTTTGAGTCTCCATGCCATTCCACAGGCTCTGGCTGAGATGTGGCCCTCTTCCTTCTTACTGAACTGGACACTGACCCAGATTTTCCTCTTTCTAACTCCAGTAAAACAGGCAGTTAGGGGTCCTTCTGGGAAGTTCTTCCCTTTAGCTTAGCAGAACCAGCCAACCCAGCCTCAGCACATTGAGTGTCAGTCATCCTAGAACAGGGGTTTGGAGCTGGAGGGGGTGCCTGAGTGGTGAAGAGTGCTTGCTGCTCTTGCAGAGGAGCTGAGTTCTGTTTCTAACACCCACTCGGTTCACAACCACCTGTGACTCCAGCTCCATGGGATCTGATGCCCTCTTCTGGCCTCCTTGGGCTCTGCACTCATGTGTGCAACTCCTGACCCCACACATACACATGATTTAAAACAGCAACAAAAAAAGATAAACTCTTGAAACTAAGTGTGGGGTTTATGCCCTCACAGGATCTCAGCAGCCAGACACCAAATCAGAATGCATGAAGTGGGCCACGCAGGGCTGGCAGCAGTGAGTGCCCTGCCCCTTCCAAGGGCAACCTAAGCTTGGTGCCAAGGGGTCTCTAATGGTTCTGTGCCGAGAATTCATATACCTATATTTACACAAAATATTTGATCATAAAACATGCACAACTAATTAAAGAATATTTAAGAACTGTGGTTTTCATCGACACGATCTGGTGAAGGTTTCTAGAATCGTTCCCTCCCAGGAAGCGAGGTAGAACTGCACTTTTCTGATTTCCCCCTCAAACTGTGTTCTAAGTTGCATCCTGTTTCTGTGCTAACACAACCTGACCCAAAGCAACCCGAGGAGGAAAGGGTTTATTTGGCTTTACACTTCCAGGTAATATATAGTCAGGCAGGACTTCAGGCAGGAGCTAAAGCAGACATGTTGACGGCTGGCTCATGCTTAGTTAGCTTTCTTATACAGCCCAGGGCCGGCTGCCTAGGGATGGTGCCGCCCACAGTGGGCTAGGCCCTCCTCCATCAAGCAACCATCGAGAAAATGCCCCCACAGGTGTGCCCAAGGTCCATTTGAGGGAGGTAATTCTTCACCTGAGGTCTCTTCAACGACTAGGCTGTGGCAAGTTGACCGTGAAGGATAACCAGGACAGGAGTGACTGCCCTTAGCCCGTCAAATGTCAGCAAAAGTGACACACACACTGGTTTCAGGGGAAACTGGGGGGCTAGGAAAGCCAGTGTGACATCCACCCCAGCCTCTTCACCTCTTTCACAATGGAGTCCTAGACAGAGAGATCAGGCCTCCGGAGAGGTTCTTGTGTTGTTAAAATAATATATTCACAAAGTTGTCCCACCGCCCAGACCACAGTGAACGTGGAGCGTGAAACACAACACCAAAACGTTCGCTATGTACAATTCCAAAATGTAGGGACTATTTGTTACTGCGGCCCAGGTTACATTTGTGACTGATACAAACACTGAACATGTAACACATAGGTCCACGGCCAGAGTCCCCGGCTTCTAATCCTGAATCGTTTTCTCTGTCTCTCTTCCCTTTTTTCCAACACGGTTTTCTGTTGTCACACCTGTGATTTGCCTCATTCACAGGCATCTCTGTGAGAGACACAGCACAGGACAAGACAGACCTGGCCCTGCCCTGTGATAAGATCTCAGGGATGACAGCTGTGACTGCCCCAAAAGAGGCACGTGTGGGGTGATCGCCGTGCTCGGTGAAGGAAGATGAATCCTCTAAGACTCACATTGCTAAAGTCCATTCAGAGCAAATGTGGCCAAGTCATGGCAGATGTCCTGAGCCTAAAAGGGGCCAATGGCAGGCAAATGTCACCAAGGGTGCCACAACCTGTGAGAAGTCACCAAGCCTGCCTGCCTACCCTCCCTCCCTCCCACCCTCCCTCCCTCCCTCCCTCCCTCCCTCCATTCCTTCCTTCCCCATCTCATCTCCTTCCTTCTACCTTCTATCCTTTCTTCTCCACCTGTCTCATCCCCCCCTTCCCCCTCTCCCTCTTTCCCTCTCTCCAACTTTGCTTCAATGAATTCGGCCTGACTCACCCTCACCCACACAGCTGCCCTTATCCTGCGTGGATGAGATACAGGCAAAAGGGAAGTGACGTCATCTAAAGCCAGCGCCCCACTCTGTGGGCAGATCGAAGCCATCTTTGACACTGGTGCCCAGTAGCTATAAACAATACCAGGTCTGGTGAATCAAAGGCCAGCACCCATCACCAGAAATGACATACATATTGTGATCCATTTTTATTGTGGAAAGGGGTGGGGCAAGACGGCAAATAGGAGCAACCACCCTCAGCTTCCAGGGCTGTATTCCAGAGGATGTGACCACATGGAATCCCCATCAGAGGAAATACCTACAGAGGTCATACATACATACATACATACATACGTGTGTGTGTGTGTGTGTGTGTGTGTGTGTGTGTGTTTCTGTATTTGACAGACAGGGAAACTGAGGCTTAAGTCTATGTCCCCAGCCACATATTCCCCAGCTCATGAGAAGCCGGGTGAGCACTTGGAGACCAACTATAGACTTGGCATTCAATCCTGACCGGTTATCCAAAGGGGCTAAGGCAGCCTTGTGGGCTTGATCTTGAGCCTGTCCTGGATTTGAAGGTCATTCTGCCTTTGGTCTCCTTTCTAGGTTGTTTGTGATGCCCAATTAAAATGATAGCTAGACACTCATCCGACTGCCTCTCTACCCTGGGTAATGCCGCCTCCTCAATGAGGAATGAAGCATTCTCTCCCAAATTGCAGGGTGGGGTAGTCTGCCCTAACTCCTGCCCGAGGATGGAACAGACACTTCTGAGCCCCACGATCACTGGGGCTCATTGTGGGCCTCAGTCTTATCACTTGCAAAATGATAACACATACAGAGATGTTTTCAAACAACAATGGGAGATTAGACACAAAGAGAACTCCATCAAGGAAAATTGCTGCTGCATCCTAGCAATGTTTCCCTAGCAACAACCCCTTCATAGCAACAATCCCATAGTGACAATGACAATAGAAGTAGACCCAGGTCCACATTGGTCCTTAGGCCGCAAGTCCCTGCCACACACTCTAATACCTAAGCCCCTCCGTGTGTCCAGAAGGCCCTGAGCTGGTGGCACATCCCCAACACCCTCAGACCCCAAATACCTTTCTTGTCATTTTGCATTAGAGGCTGGTGGGTTTGGGGGTCGGTCCACCTCAGTTCCATTCTCTGCATGGCTGCTTGCCACTTTGTGGGGGGGGGGGGACCCTGAGCATCAAGCAGACCTCCAGCCATGAAGGCTTGTGGAAGAGGGTGGGGTCAGACATGGAGCCTCCTGGATAGAAAAGGTGGCCCACAGTGGTCACTTCAGCAAGCAAATGGGAAGGGTGAAAATGGAGGGGGTGGGTGGTGGTGGTGGGGGGGCTAGAGGACTAGCAGCATCACTTGGCTGTTCATTTATTATTTTTATTTTTGGGACAAGACTTCACCATAGAGCCCGCGTTAGCCTTGAGTTCACTAGAGCCTGGAATTCTCAGAGTCCTGCTGCCCAAGCTTCCCATGAGTTGGGATTACAGGGGTTGTGCCACCATGTCTAGCTGGAGTCACTCATGTGATGTGTGTGTGTGGGGTACACTGTGTGTGTGTGTGTGTGTGTGTGTGTGTGTGTGTGTGTGTGTGACAGAGAGAGAGAGAGAGAGAGAGAGAGAGAGAGAGAGAGAGAGAGAGGAATCCAGAGCACCTCAGGTGTTGTTCCTTGGGTACCATCTGTCTTGCTTTTGAGCTGTGATTTCTCACTGGCCCGGAGCTCACTGCAGGCTTAGCTAGCCAGCCAGGGATCCATTCATCTTCGACTCCCAAACCCTGGGATTACAAGCACCACCACACCCAGATTTTTACAAGGGTTCTGGGGCTCAAAGCTGGGGCCTCAAGCTTGTGTGGCAAGCACTTTACCCCAATCCATCTCTTCAACCCCTAGTTAAATCAGGTTGTGGTTCAGCATAGGCAAATGGAGACGCACATGAATTCTGCAGCCCAGTTGTTTGACCTTAGATCCTGTCTCCAAGGAACCCAAGATGTAGCTCCATGATAGAAAACTTGTCTAGTACAAGGACAGCTCTGGGTGTGATTCCCAGCATCCGGGAAGGGGGTGGTATTTAAATTTAAAAGTCAACCCCAGAAAGAACCGGACAGGCTTTTTAATCCCAGCAGTCGGGAGTCCGAGGCAGGAGGAAATCTCTGAGTTTGAGGCTCTACACAGTGAATTTCAGGGCAGCCAGGGCTACCTGTTGAGAAACTCTGTCCCAGAAAAGCAAAATGAAAAGAATCCTGGCCGGCAAGAAGGCTCGGCCCCTAAAAAGCACTGTTGCCACGCCTGATGACCTGCGGCTGATGCTCAGACTGCAGATAATGGAAAGAGAGAACAACTCCCCTAAGTCGTCATCGGACTCCCCACAAATGCTGCTCCCACATCCATAGACAAATAAATACAATACAGTACAAAATATCTTTAAAATAGAATAACCCTGGATCCATGCTGTGTGGTGATGAGCAAGATGCTGTCCTCTGTACTTCAGTTTCTCCTTCCATAGAACCGGAATTAGCAACAGGCTAGACTCCTTCGGTCACTTTCTCGTGTACCAGCCCCGTAACAAATGTAAAACACGGATCAGGCCCCCGTGCCATTAAACACCTGACAGCACCCCATTCCAAATCGAGTTTGAAATGGGTCAGCCGACATCCTACAAAGTGTCCCAGAAGGCACGTCCTGAGGCCGGCAGTTGCCGTGCCCGACAAAGCCTCATTGTTTCCATCCCAGCCAGGAACACGTGTTCCTCACCTCCGAACACTGCGCTGGGGGTGTCCCGCCCTCCATCTTCGAGACTCTGGGTAGCCCAGAAGGCTGCCTGGAAATCCGATCCACCCCGGCCCCTTCCCAATCCCTCCATCCCAGCTCCAGCGTTGCTGAGACTGGGGCTCACCTATAAATCATTTTTAATGACAGTGTGAGAAGAATAAAGTCGCAAAGCAAATCTTACATGACGCTCTCCTCACTGGCGGCATCAAATATCCTAAATCAAATGCTTTATGGTGCTGCATCGGGGGCGGTGGGCTCTGGGCGGAATGAAGGCGCGCTATTATTGTCTGTCTTTGTGTGCCGGGGTCGCTCACTTGAGGGAATTCTTGGCTGTTAGAGTTGTGGGGGCTCACACCAGGCGGGGGAAGCAGGGTGGTTGGAGGTTCCACCAGAATTCTGGGGGGACTTTTTATACAATAAGACAGCTTGTGTTACGGGAACCAAAGCTGGAAATATGAGAAAGTTAAGCGAATGGAAGCCAGGCCTGATCTGGGGTTCCTCGCCACTCACCTGAGGGGCCCCCTTTCCCGTTCAGAGAAAGCGATACAGTGAAAATCAAACCAAAACCACAGCAAATAAAAACAGGACTTCCTCTCCTCCCCCTAAGCCCCAGCCAGAATTGGAAACGAGGGCGGCTGAGCTGAACTGCTGTACTCCAATGTGTTCCATCTGACAAACGTGTTCCCAGCATCTCTTCTAGGCTCTGCTCCCCAGGAGAAGCCCATGTCACCTCCTGGGCTTGGTAAGAGGGGGTCAGCAATTTCCGTCCCCACAGCTAGTTGCTAAGAGAGTCTCCAGTTCCTCTTCATGTCCCTTCCAAGTCCAAGTCCTCCATAGAACCTGAACTATGGAGTTTTTTGTTTAGGGAGTATAAGGGCTTTTCTCTTCTTGTCATGGAGAAGAGTCGGGGACAGGGGTGTGGAGGCAGGCGTGACTGGCAGGTGAATGTATGAGGGAGGAAGGGAGCTTTCCAGTCACTGTGCTCATCAGATGCCAGGTGCCCTCTGCCCTAACCTACACCTTTATTGCTTCCTCCTCCTCCTCTTCTCCTTCTCCTCCTCCCTCTTCCTCTTCTCCTCCTCCTCCTCTTCTTATCTTCCTCCATCTCCTCCTCCTTTTTTCTTCTTCTCTGTCATCATCTTCTACACAGATTGTGTGTGTGTGTGTGTGTGCACGCACACCCACGGAAGCCAGATGTCAGTGTCTAGTGTCTTTCTCAGAGACTCTTCATCTTTTTTTTTTTTTGAGACAGGGTCTCTCACTTAACCGATTTGGCTAGGCTACCTGGATGTCTTACACAGGTTCTGGGGTGGGGGAGGGGTTTAAACTTGGATTCCCATGCTTGTGTAGCTACATATCACTCACTGAGCCATCTTTGCAAGTGTGAGAGGCAGAGAGAGAATTCCCTGTGGGTCCCGATCTCACCCTCTCATCTGCTTCTGCCCTTGCCTTTAAACCCGGGACACCGCCTTCCTGTTTCCCATCTGCTTCCAGTGCCTTCTGTGGCTTTGACTTGGAGTCTTAGCTGATAACCTCTGAACTTTCTAGGGGTCCTGGCAGTTCTTCCTAATACAGAAGACAGTTTTCAGAAGTGAGTTTTGAACCAGAGCCAGACTAAGGAGACAACTAAGTACAGAGCTCCAGGGGCTGTGACATTCCCACCGATCATAGGTCAAAGGTTCTCTTGTTATTTCCTGCTGTATGTTCTTTGCTTCCCTCACATGGGTCTTACCTGTGCTTCAAACAATTTCTTCTCCCTTCTTTCCCAGCTACAGAGTGAGTCTGTTGAACACAGGGTCATTTGGGGAGAGGACAACCCTGGCAATTAAATGACACAAGTGAAGCAACCCCTACGTGCTGTGTCCGTGGCAGACATCACTAATCAACTACCTCTTCTGGATGAGCCTGAATACATCTCGGGATCTATCTTCACACAGAACCACAACAGGTACCTTATCACAAATAATTTAAGTTGGCAAATGAGATGAAATTTTCTCCTTCCTCCCGCTCCAGTGAGTACAGTGGAGCTCCTCTCCTCTCCTCTCCTTCTCTCCTGGAACCGAACCTAGGACCTCCGCAAGTGCACTCACTGCTCTTAACCCCTGAGCTATTTCTCCTCCTGCTCTTCTCCTTAGTCTTTTTTGCTCTTCTCTCTTGAGCCCAGATGTCTCCTATTGATTCTCTCTGCCTGACAGACACACCCTTCCTTTCTCGTCTTAGCCATTGGCCCTTCAGCTCTTCACCCATTAGGTGCTTAGGCCGGCAGAGCCAAACAGATGCAGCTCATCTTCATGTAATTAAACACACATCCTGGCATCATTAAACAAATGCAGTGTCAACAAAGGTAACACGCTTTTACACAGTTAAAAGTATCAGTCTACAGCATAAACAAATGGAAATACATCTTTGCCTAGGCAAAATAATGTTCTACAACAATCATTTTGTGATGTCATTTGCAAATATACATGCAGAGACACATAAAATATGATTGAAAACTATGTAAAACCAAAGCCATAATTTATGACGCTCCATTGCAATAGAAGTGCAAACCATCTACCAAAATGTTAGCAGAGGTCATGGGGGGGGGGAGAGAATTATGAGTGATTTTCTTTCTCCCCCCCCCCCTCACATTTTCCACATTGTCTATACACAAGCTTATTAATAGTTATTGTTCTAAGGTCAGCCTTGTCTCACCTTTCCAGCCCCCTTCAAAGAAAGGTCTGTGTCTGGGTGCTAAGCTTTAATCATATACTGTACAGAGGTACAGGAGGAGGGGGAGAAGGAAGGGGAGGACAAAGTTGAGGGGGAGGAGGAGAAAGGGGAGGAAGGAAGGCAGAAGAGGAATGGAGGATGGGGAGGAGAGGGAGGAAAAGGTGGGGAAATGGGGGAGGAGGGGATTGGCAGCAGCAGCAGTGTGTCTTCCACTTGCAATCCCCGCACTGAGAGGTAGTGACAGGGGCATCCCTGGAGCCTGGTGGCCAGTGTGACTAGCCTACTTGGTGACTTAGAGGCCAGCAAGAGACCCCGACAGAAGAGAGAAAGGAAGGGAAGGAACAAGGGAGGCAGGGAGGGAGAGAGGCCTGAGAGGGGAAGAAATGTAAGGGAGGAAAGAAGGGAAAGGAAGGGTGGAAGAAGGCTGGATGACACCTCAAAACTGACATATATATGTTAATGCATTTGACCCAAATGATGAGAACAAGTGATTGTTGGGTGCTCGGCCATATATGCTCCATCTGTATCAGCTGCTCCATCTGTATCAGCTGCTCCAAAGCTTAGAGACATCGTGGAAGGGAGGGTGGAAAGACTACAGGAAGTGCTGGATGGGGTAGAGTGCTGTGGCATGGCTGGACACTCCTTGACCCAGAGCAGCTGTGACCATCTGCACAAGGCCTGCATATAATTAGGCTCTTAAACCTTCCATCATTGGGGGGAAAGGGACTGAGTGCCCGTCCCCTTCTCCAAGAATCTGTAGGTAGTTAACGATTGCCAAGGGTGGGAGAGACATTTTCCTCAGTGCCATAGGTGCCCATGATGCTGTAAATAACCCCTTACCCATGCTTCTGTGAGTAACCTGAATGAAGCTCATTTGGGTCAGGAAAGATAAGAAAAACAGAAGAAAGACTACTTGGGAAGAAGAAAGGGATTGCAAGAGGGGAACAAGACGTGGGGGGGGGTGAACATGATCAAAATACATTACATATGTATGAAAACATAACGAAACCCAGTATTATTATACTTACTATATGCTAGTAAAAAAAATTCCAAACATATGTTTGCTTACTTGGATTTGTTCCTATGTATAAGCAATTAATATTCGTGAGGATGGAGAAACATGTACATGTACACACACATACACACACACACACATATACACACACATACGTCCCCATCCTCCTCGTATACAAACACACATATACATATATCTCCACCCTCCACATCTGCAAACACACACACACACACACACACACACACACACACACACACACACGGCCTGTCAGCTCTCCAGCACCAGGTCCTGGAAGGCTGCCCCTGCACTGTGAGCCTGGTGAAACCTGTGGGGCAGAGTCAGTGATAGCGGTACCCAGAGGCAGCACAGGGAGGCCTGATCTGTGCAGAAAGCTGACAGGACGGGCAGCTCTGTGTCTCCTGCCAGCTCCTGCTAACTCAGCCCAGCACAGAGAGGTGGCAGACTCCTTGTCCCCTCAAGCCACGTCATCCTCCCTCTAATGATGCCGATGTTTTGACAGAGCTGAGCAACACAGCCGGTAGGTGTGAAGTTGGAATTAATTTCCCTCTGAAGGTCAAGTGCATTAATGAGCTGGCTCAGCTTGCCGTTCCTTTTTGTTCTTCTTGCAAGGAGAAGAAATAGGGGAGGTAAGGTGTCACTCCCTAGAGCTTTGCTGCCCTTCTTTCAGAAGATGTGGCCCCCTTTTCAGAGACGCTGTAGACCCAGTGGGCAGACAGCTGGGCTCAGCTCCTACTCGCCCCGAGGAGCTCAAAGCCCACTATATTTGGAAAGTCTCGGCACTGGACTGACATAGTGTTCAGAAATAAGGCATTTAAACAGATGAAAATTTAGAAAACAAAATGGGTTGTATTGCATGTGCCAATCTGCAGCTCTATGGGATTGCTACTGGAGAGACCTTTTGCTGATCATGAGTAGTTAGTAATGCCTGCCTGATCGATTAGCACTGTCTGCCTTGGGCATAGCCTAGGGTGACTATGGCATTTGGAAATGACATCATGATATGTTAGCTGACATAGTGAAATCATGACATCATTACATGTTAGCTGACAGAGTAGAATCATGACAGCATGACATGTTATCTTGACATGGTGGATCCATGACATCATGACATGTTAGCTAATATGAGATTTGTTACATCGTGGCATGTTAGCTGACATGGTGGAATCATGACATCATTATATGTCGGGTGACATGTTAGATTTATGGTATCCTACAGATTGGCTGACATGGTAGATTCCTGGGCATGTTACCTGACATCATGACCTCATATCTACCATCAAGCTTCTGTATTACCCCAAGTGTTATTTGGACTGTTTTTTGGATTGGTAGACTTTACTCAGGGCTTCAAGTTCATGATTCATTCTTCCATGTCCAGCTAAACACCTAGCCATGCTCTGCCCTGTGTTAATGAGGAAGCACCATCCCAGTGACACCTTGTAGGTCAGAGATGACCTCAACAGACAGCATGTGTGGACTTTTGGGCAAAGATGGAACTCAAGCAAAAATATAGTGTTTGCTTGTTGGGCTCTTGGGCATGATCAGGTTGAGACCAGATCCTCCAAGGTTATAGGCATGAAGGGTTTGTGCACATGAGAACTGAAGTTGAAGAATGGTGTGCGTGGGCTTTAAATACATTTCTTGGCTTTTACATCATCCACAAAAGATCTGCCAAGAGAGGCGTATGCACCAAGACGCCAACACAGAAACAGCTTCCTTCCCTGAGAAGGACTCTTAAAGACCAGTGACTGACCCAATAAGTAGATTATGTTTTTAAAGGACATTGTAAAACCCCCCTATTAAAATAAAGAGAAGGAGAGGTTGTCGCCCCCCACCATCTGACTTTTACTATTGTCGTAGAGTTGTGTGGCTGGAGAAGGCAGGATTAGCAAAATAAATTCTGCAAAGAGAATGAAGTCTTCTCTCTAAGCTTGGGGGATTTAACAGAGATAAAATTCCACTCTCCTGTCTCAGTGACCTCCAGCAATTGCTCTGCAAGTGGGACATCTTCTCATGTCCATCCTCCGCATTCCATTCATCTGTTGCCATCTCCCAAACAGAAGGATGCTGACGGGGCTGACGCAGACTTGTGATCAGAAACAGCTGGATGCCTCTCAGATCCTGCACCTAAAGAGGAAGAAGACACGAGGGAGCCTGTCGGCTTGGCCTTCTTCCAGCTTAACAGGTTCCCAGGAAGATGCCTGCCCGGGAATTTAGATGCCTCTGTGTGCCAACTTAAACCCGAGATGGGCATTCCTGCAAATTGCTTATCCAAGATGGCTCCCTCCCTTGTTCTCAGATATGGTTGATCATGACAGCTGGAGTCACTAAGACTCTGCTGTATCCAGTATTGTGGTGCTATGGTCTGACTCCAAAGGGTTTCCCACAGGCTTCTGTGTGAAATCCCCTCCACACACTGCTGGGACTATTGGAGAGAGCTTTGGGGAACTTTAGGAGTTAGGACCTACCTGGAGAAAGTAGCTTCCTGAAGATGGATCCCTCTCTACTTCCTGTATCTCACTCTCAGCTTCCTGTCTGCCAGGAGTAAAAGAAGTTCCACTGTTACACACTCCTGTCACCATAGTGTTCTTCCTATGTCTAAGGAACCAAATAACCACACGCTGACTGCCAAGAAACTGTAGCCAGGACTAGTCCTTTCTCTCTTAGCTTGATTCTGTTGAGCATTTTGTCACAGAGATGAGAAAGGTCATTACCATTCCGTGGTTCATTTCTTCATTTGTTCAAAGAGTAAGCATTTAGTGAGTTGCTGCCCTGTGCCAGCTCTGGGGACACAGCAGTGAACAAGGCAATGCCCCTGCCTCATAGAGCAAACAATCTTGAACTTTGTCAACCCCCCTTGTTTGCCTGTTTAAGAAGCTCTCTCTGCTTCAGGGTCCAACTCTGCACCAACTATCTCTGTTCACCCCAAATCATCCTGTCACACCCCTTTGGAAAAACCAGTGATGTTCTGCTTAACCATCTCTTCCCTAGTGTCCCTTTTACATGTGACATTCTGTTTTGTACATATATAGTCAGGAGCTGATGTACCAACCTAGGTTCAGACAGCTTGCACTGTGGGCGGGAGGAGGGGGGGGAATACTACAGGTTCTAAAGCATTTATGTGAACTCAAGCAAGTGACTTAGCTTCACTGGGCCTCTCGCTGTTCTGTCTAGTGGGACCCATAAGTATGTCTACTGTATAGGATCTCTTTAAACACTAACAAAGGTAGCTGGTGAATCCGCTTTTAGCTCAATAGCTGGAACACAGCAAGGATTCTGATAGGTCAGCCTCTAGTCCTGTTTTATTGAGCGTGTTTTTCAAGAAAGATTTTTTTTTTCTTCCTAAAGGGCCTGTGTGCACAACTGCATGGGGTATGCACATGTGGTGGCAGTTGCCTGTGGATGATATAAGAGGCTGTGGGATGCACCCTGGAGCCGGAGTGACAGCTGTTGTGAGCTACCTGATAAGGTGTGCTGGAACTTAACTCAGGACCTCTGCAAGAGCAGTATGTCCTCTTAACCACTGGGCCATCTCTCCAGCCTCTTATTAAACAGATATTTATTGAGCGTGGTGACAGACACCATTGTGTTACCAGTGTCTGGGTCTCTTTCCTTCGCTGGAAAGAGACATTTCCCAACCCTTTAGCATCCGAGGAAAGATGAGAAGTAGGCTGTGACTAATGAAGGACTGACAGAAATGATGTGTCAGTCACCACCAGCCCAGAAGATGTGACATCCCCTTTCACACATTCTGCAGTCTGTCTTCTTTGCTGCTGCTGCTGCTGTGTAGCAGTTTCTTCCGAGGTTCAAACTTTCTGTCTTGGAAGGAAATTTCTCAAGACAGAAGCTGTAAAGGGGATGTGAAACAACAGGGTGTTTTAGGACAGGATATTTACAAGGAGGTGAAATCCTCCATCCTTCAGGGATGCTCCTTAAGACCAAAAGTAAACGCAAAATAGCTTCAGGAAGTCCCTGAAACTGACCAGATTCACTACTAGGCGCCTCCATTCCCAAGAGTGTAGAAGCAGTAATAACTACTGAGAGTCACTTTTGGACAAGCCAAACAGTGGAGAACACTCTCAGACAAGCCCAGATGCCCTGGAAGAAGCAGAGCCCAATGAATCTGCCTGGAAGAGGCTCAAGTCAACTGAAGCAACTGGAAAGGACACTCTGGACCAGGTTGACCTACCTGCAGGCAGTGAAATACGCTCCAGGTTTCCAGCTTTGGTGAGCTGTCAGCCATGCTGGGATGAGCTCTGGTGATGTACCTGTCTTTGAGTCATCTCTGCTCCTGTAACTTAACCCCTCACCCACTTTCCTGTACGTAACCCCAACAAAACTACAACTTGGTTCACCAAGTTGGATATTGTGCCAACCATAACTTTGTTCTGCTTGTGGGCTCCTTTTCTGGGGTCAGTAGGTGTGTGTGTGTGTGTGTGTGTGTGTTGCATCTCCCTAGGAAATGCCTGTCACACAACAGCTGCATGTTGGCTTCCAGTGCATGCCAATCTGATGGATGCAACCCGGCATTTGAGTTCCCCTTTTCCAGATAGGTCAAGTTGACAACCAAGGTTGCCATCACAATAACTAAATGTGGATTCTCTTCTCAATGCTCATCAATACACGAAAAGGAGAGAAATTCTTTTCTTCAAGTACAAGAAGCCAAGAAAAGCAAAAGATTCCCCATCTAAAGGTCTCATTTGGGACTGTCATTTTTTTTTTCTCCCAGAAAAACTTTCCAAGCATTTTATTGTTTGAAAATGTCATGCATGCATATGTTGCTTTGATCAAATCCAGTCATACTGTCTCCCTCAAACCCCTCCCATGTCCCCCCATCACTTTTACTTCCCATCTTCATGTGCTTTTTTTTTTTTTTTTAAAGCCCACTGAGTTCACTTAGTGTTGCTTGGATGTGCATGGGTTTGCATGGGCAGCAGCCTATAGGGTCCATATCCCTGAAGAAAACTGACACTCACCTTCCCCTAGTAGCCTCCAGTTGCCAATAGTTCCCCAAACTAGTGGTGAGACTTTATGGCTCCCTCCCCTCAACCATGCTGGGATTTGGGCCTGCTTGATCTTGGGTAGGTTTTATGCATACGGTGGCAGGTGCTGTGAGTTACTTGTACAAAGGAAAGCCTGTCCTCATCTGCCCCCGATACCTCTGGTTGTTACAATCTTTCTCTGTGTGTGTGTCTTACTTACTGTTCCATCGCTGTGATGAGATACCATGTCCAAGGCAATGGATAGAAGAAAATGTTTATTGGCTGCTTACAATTTCATGGCTGGGAGCATGGCCGCAGACAGGTGGGCATGTCGTTTGAGTAACAGCTAAGAGCTTACATCTTGAGACACAATCACAAGGCAATGAAGGCTAACTGAGAAGACTGTGGGCTTTTGAAAGCTCAAAGCTCACCCCCAGTGACATACCTCCTCCATCAAGGCCATACCTCCTCATCCTTTCCAAACAACTGGGGACCGAGTATTCAAATATATGAACTTATGGGGGCCATTCCCATTCAATCCATCACATTCCATGCCCTGGCCCGCATAGGATTGTAGCCATATCATAATGTAAAGTGCATTTATTCCAACTTCAAAAGTCCCCACAATCCTTCACAGTCTCGGCACTGTTTAAAGTCCAATGTCTCTCCTGAGACTTAAGGCAACCTCTTAATTGTAACTCCCTGTAAAAACAAAACAAAAAAACAAAACAAACAAACAAACAAAAACAAATTACATACTTGCAACACACAATGGCACAGAGTATACATTACCATTCCAAAAATGGAGAGATGGAGGTCTAGTGAGGAAATACTGGATTAAAGCAAGACTGAAACCCAGCAGAGCAAACTCCTGTAGCTTCTTGCCTGGTATCAGGAGGCTTACGTGGGGCTCGTGTACTCCAGCTTTGCTGTCTGTGCTACGTCTTTGAATATCTGAGCTGTGGCTTGCAGCTTGGCATCCACGTCTATGTCAGGTTCTTGATGGGACCATGAGGCATGAGTAGGGACTACACACACACACACCCATCAGTGTCTGAAAACATCAATTGGAATTGGGTGAGAGTACAGACCAAAAGGCCAGGACCTTAAACAAAAACAAACAAAAAAATAATAATACCTGCTTACGTAAAGCGAAGAAGGGGATGTGCACAAATCATTGAAAGGGTTATTTGACCCTCTTAGAAACCTTAATTGCTAGTAATGGGCAGCCTGTTGGCTGGTATTTTATTAGCACTAATAGATTTTTACAGGACGTTTCTCACTCTACTTTCCAAGAGCCTCGGGAATTCATTAAATATTTAAAAGTACTGCTCAGAGTTGTTCAGTTAAAGATGCCCCTTCTGATGAGGTTTCCCGCAAGTTAGAGACCCGGAGAGAGGCGGTCCGCGCCGGATGGATGCTCGCTGTGCTGTCCGTCTGGGCAATCACAATCGAGAATGTTGACGGAGTGCTTATTGCGTGCTGAGTGCTGCCGTGCTCAGCGCTTTGTGTCTGGGAGTTAAAAATAAAGGGGCTCGAGAGATGGCTCAGCAGGTAGAGGCACTTTGCAGCGGAGAACGATGATCCACAGGGTAGAAAAGGGAGAAGTGGCTCCCACAGGTTGCCCTCTGACCTCCGCATGCGCACTGGAGTGCACATAGGATAAACACATAAACAAACAAATAGATGTACGTAAGCAGAAAGCCGGGGATTCCAGATTCTCTGATACTTACCCACTTAGGGGGAAGCCGAAGCTTCAACCTCAGAGGTAGCAGGAGTGGAGGCGTGGAGAGGGAGTGGAGGGATGCTGGCCATGAGGTGTGGGCTGGAAGAGGGCTTCCCCAAAGGGTGCTGCTGCTGAGCGAGCCGTGTGTGAGCTGGCCGTGTGTGAGCTGGCCGTGTGTGAGCTGGCCGTGTGTGAGCTGGCCGTGTGTGAGCTGGCCGTGTGTGAGCTGGCCGTGTGTGAGCTAGCTGTGTGGTTCCTAACCTCCCTGAGCTGCCCTTTCCTCTTTACACGACAGAGATCCTTCTTCATTTGGCAGGGGGAGGGGGTGAGGTCACAGGTCAGAGAACTCAGAAGAGGGGAGGTCGGAACTTGCAATATGGTCTCAGCCTTAGTCCACGTGTTTATTACTGCGTTAACTGATGTATTAGTCCGGTTTCCTAGAGTGTACATGTGCATGTACGCGCGCGCAAGTGTGCACGCACACATACACACACACACACACACTTGTTACTAGAAGTTCAATATGCTATCCACTGAACCACAGAGCTACCTACACTTTCTTTTTTTTTTTTTTTTAAAACATTTATTTCAGTAGAAAAAGTTCTCTTTTCTGCCCCTTCCAATCTGTGATCTGCCAAAGCTTCTGTGGGTCATCCTTTCTCTTTATTCTCTGTTGTTTTTCGTTTTCAGCCATAGAATGTGTTCATGGTGATTAATATAGCCCAGTGGTTTGAATGAGAGACAATCCCCCTCACACCCACTCGCACATACCCTTGGGCACAGATATTTGAATTTTTGGTTCCCAGTTAATGGTGCTGTTTAGGGAGGGGGAGCCTTGCCGGAGGAAGATCTTCTCTTGGGGTGGCCTTAAGAGTTCACACCATGTTTAGTTCACTCTTCCTGCTTCCTGTTTATGGTTGGAGATGAGATCTATCAACTTTCTTCCCCCGCTGTCTGCTGTCACGACTCTTCCACCATACGGACTCTCTCCCTCTGGAACCCGAAGCTGAAATAATCCTTTCTTTCACGATCGGCCTTTGTTTGTGGTGTTTTACCACAGCAGCAGAAAAGTGTCTAATAACACCCAAGCTGGAGTGGTGCGTGCATGCAGATGTAAATGCTGCAGGGGTGGGTTGGGGAGGGGGATGCTTTCAGGTGTGAAGAAAATGCAGGAGCTGGGTGACTATTACAGCACACAAAAGTGCCTGCTCCTTCCTCTCTCCCTACTTCCCCTCTCCTTCATTCCTTCCTCTCCTTTTTTCTTCCTTTCACGCATCAACAATTTCTTGATTGCCCACAGTCTGTGGCCGTTCAACGTTTCATTGGTTCAATTCGTGCTTGTGGAGCATCCTGGCATGCTGGCCATTACTGTGGGCAAAAGATGCACCACAGAAGAGGTGATGAGGGGATGGAGAAGATGAAAAATATGGCCACACGACACGATATGCATGTGTAGAATCATCAGAACAAAAGAAGGAAAATGTTATAGGGAAAGCAGGTTTTTTGATAGTTCATATACTCGTATCAGGTTAATGACTACAAAAGAAAAGGGGAGGCGCATGGGTGGTCGCAGGTAGTGACTGTTTGTTATTGCTATTAATTGTGATTAGGAACAGATATAGACCATTAGTTCCATTTCCTGGTCTTGCACCCATGGATCTCAGTACTTTCTATTGCTTCATACTCTTCATGCATGGAATTATAATAGCCAGTGACCTTTCTTTGGAGGCTCATTTCCCACTTTCAATGTTTATTCTAAAAACGTTTCTTGAGCCCATACTCCGTAGCTGATGCTATGCTAGCCTTTTAACATAGGGTAACAAATACTGAACTGGGTCCATTTTATAAGCCCCCTACATTTGTGAATCTCACATTAGTGTGAGAGAGAGACATCATATGAGCAACCAAAAATATTGTCACGTGGTGGTAAGAGGTGTGAAAAAATATAAATTGTGGATTTGGGTGAATGGTGGGAGGCAATTTTAAATGAATTGATTGAGCCAGCCTTATTAACTGGTGACTTTTAAGTCAACATACTAAGGGAGATGGAGAAAGAGCTAGAAAGATATTTGGAGGAGGAGCAATCTAGATAGCTGGAATAGCACATCCAAAGACCACTGGAGCCAGGTTGGGTGGTGTGGGTCTGCAGTCTCCACTACTCATGAGGTTAAAGCAGTAGATTGCAAGTTCAAGGCCTACCTAGGCAATGATGTGTATCTCAAAACATCAAAGGGAACTGGGGAATGCAGCTCTGTGGTGGAGAGAGGGCTTCCCATGCACAAGACCCTGTGTCCAATCCCTTGTATCACAGAACCACTGGAATGGAGTAAGGCAGGGGTATTTGAAAACAGCTGGAATGAGGAGGGGAGGATACAGTTGAGTGCATGATGGAGAAGGAAAGGATGTGGGGTGGGGAAAAGCTGTGGAAATGCCTACCAGTAGTGTTCTGCTGTGATCCTCAGTTGCCCATTGACTGTCACACCTTCATCCCAAAGCCTCTGCGTGCTTCCCCAAGGAATGAAAGCCAACTGAGTCTGTACCCAAATTGTGTCAAGGTCTTTGCCAGGACTCAGAATTCATAACAGGCACTTTAGATTTTGTGAAGAGCCACAAGAGATATGTAAGTTTTGTGGGACACCTTCCGGAGTGCATCTGTCAAAGTGCCTGTTTCAATAGTAAGTTGGGTGCATTCATTTTGTCCTGAATTCACTTTCTTCCATATGTATGTAGTCACTTCCACTTTCTTTTGATAAGCGGGATAACTCACTTCATCTTTACCCTACCTTGTGATGTTCAAAGTGAGTCTCTGCCATTTAATTGATGTGTTTAGGCTATTTATATTTAATGGAATTATTCATATGCTGAAATTTAAGAATGACATTTTATTGCTTGTGTTCTTCCTGTTCCCTCTACTTTTTCCTTCCCTGTCTTCTTATAGTCAGGCTACTTAACACTTTTTAATATTCTGTCTTCATGTATCTATGCTATTTTTGAGGATATCTGTGTATACATTTTTTATGTTTCCTCTAGGCATGAATATGTATTATTTCTTTGCATATGGGGCTTATAGTTGGTATGTCTTTTCTTTACAAATGTGACTGTTCTTTATGTCTTCCACAAATTTTGATTTTTAAAAATCTATATCAGTGGCTTATTTCCCCTGTATGCAGGGTGTGGCTTCTATCTGGCTGTTTTAACTCTTTGATTGCATGTGTATTTAAGTTTTATAAGATTGACAATGATGTGTCTGGATGCACATTTTTATATTATTCCTGTTCGAAGCTCACTACATTTCTCCATGTTGTGAGACTTCCTTCCCTGGGGAGATATAAACAAATGTTTAACTCTTTAAGGCCCCCAAACAAATGAAAATATCATTCTGCTAGAGTCCAACTTGGGGAACCAATGAGTCTATTGGGTTTCCTTATAGAGCATGGGCGAGGGGTTCCCTACAGGAATGTAGATGACCTCAAGGCATCCATGCTCAGAAAGCCTCACCCCAGCGTGGATAGTGCCTTCCCCTAGCTGCATAGATGGAGTCCTCCCTTCTACAGTCTATATACTGGAGCACCTCTTGGGATCATGAGACCATGGACAATTAGGACAGAACTACAGTACAACTGGCCAGGAGGGACAGCTAGAATTTCAGGTGAGGATCCCAACAGTCAACTAGCTCAACATTGGTTGTCTCTTACAAGTAATTGCAACCATGCTAATGAACATGTCAGCCATTATACTATGAGGACAGGGTTTACAACACACCAAAACCATATATATGTCTTTTTTCCCATACTGATAGCACCTTTTTCTATTAACATCTTCAAATAAAATGATTTTCAATTTTATGCTCTCCTCTGGAACTTCGATGAAACGGACATTAGATTTTTTTTATTATTATTATCTAGAAGGTTTTCAACACTCTGGTCCTCGTTGAAAACTCTGTTTTTCTTTCTGTTGTTTAGATTGTTTAGTTCCCATTGACTTGCCTGCAAGTCTACTACTTTGTTCTGACAGAACCTACCCCTTGGGCTTTTTGCTCAGGTCCATGTGTTTTTTCACCACCACCCCCAGTTCCCATCCGGCTCATTTTTGTGTCTTCTCCTTCTCTCCTGAACCTCCCTTTGCTTCCCTTCACTTCAAGTAACAGACGGTCCCTACGTTTGTGTCATCTCCGGCTTGACATCTGCTGATTGTCATTTCCTATTTGACTTGAGATTTCCCTGGTTTGGGTATGGGGAGCAATTCTGTGCTCAACAATAGACATTTTTAGTATGAAGTTGTACAGCTCCGGGTCTTGTTTCAATCTCTTGTTTTTGCAAGTAGCCAAACTGCTGAGGTTCTGGCTGACTTCTGTGGGCTCTGGTTTGAATAGCCACTGAATTCTCAAATCCTTTGCAACACTATCCGGGTGTCCTGTGTGCTACCTAGAGGCCAATAGGAAGCCTGGGTGGTATTTTCTTCTATAGCTTAATTTTCAAAGATATAACAACACCCCCCTCTAACCCCTGTGATCCTGCTTACTTTCATTCATGGTCTGTTTGAGGGCATGCCAAGGACTTCATTCAAAGTTTCTTAGTTCTCTCATACTTTAGGCAGATGATTGAAGAAGCCCGTGGATGGCTCACTCCTATAATCCTTGCCCCTCTGCATCTTCTACTAGGGTGAGGAGGATGTGCCCCATATTTGTTATCATTTGGGGACAGTTAAAAGGATCTCTGTTGACATGGAGGAGGTAGAAAGGGTCATTCTTGACTGCCAACAGCAATGTAGGACCGAGAAGGTGGACAGAATTCCACTCCATGTTCACTGCAGGACTTGGTGAAAAGGGGGAGGAGGACCCCCATATTTGTGTTGATGGGTGGTGCCCCACCCTCTAGTTAACAGCCTGCTCTGTTCACAAGAGATGGGGTGTAGTCTCATAGAGTTCTCTTAGACTTAAGCAGTATAGTTAAAAACACTGACTTCTGACCTCTCCCGGGCCTTTAGCTGGAGAATTTGTCTTTCCTCCCTTCCATTTCCTGTCTTTCCTTGGAGTGTGTGTGTGTGTGTGTGTGTGTGTGTGTGTGTGTGTGTGTGTGTGTGTGTGTGATCCACATCCCTTGGTGTTTCTGAGCTGTGGCTACTCTAATGTCTAAGTTAGCATCTATAGGAGACTGCGGCTTCCCCTGCCAAGCTGCACACCTAGCTCTCAGAGTCTCAGGTGTGGTTTCAGATGTGTGGTCAGCGTGGCGGGGTGGGGGTGGGTTAGCTGTGTTTAGCAGGAGTAACAGAGTGTAATGGAGCAAACCACCCTACCCCGCTCTATTCACTGAAATAATCCCACACCTGGAGACACGGGTATTTAAAAGTAATGTCTCAAGAAAATCCTCAGCATGGAGGTGACAGATCTGAGTCCAAATTTGAGAAGCTGTGTGTGTAGTGTCCCAGCTACACCTACCTGCTTAGCGTGCGTTCCACTTACGGATAACAACATAGGCATTTCTTCTCTTTCCACCTATGTGTGTTTTTTTTTTTTTCCCCAAACAATGCTAACTTGGTAGATCATAAATACTGAAGTACCTTTCTGGTGTTAACAGCCTAGTGAATGGAATTATTAGCCGCTTCCTGGAAACAATTACCGAGACACTAAAATCGCTGTGAAGCTTGAAAGTTTGGGTCCTCCAGGGCGGAAAGGAGGGCCTATGTAAACCCAAAAGTAGTGAATTCACCCAGAGAGAGCTGGGAAAGGCAGACCTGACACCTTCCAGAGTGTCCGGAGAGGAGCGGGAGGGAGAAGGAGACCCAGAAGAAAACAAGGCCCCACGCTGTTGTGCCGGTCCATTACAAAAAGAATCCGCTTTCAGCTTTGTTAACACAAAGCTTTTTATCTCAGGGACTCAGAGGGCTTTGTCACACAGGTAAATATTCTAGTCTCCTGCTGAGAATAGGAGAGGTCAGGCCCAGAGAGATTAGCTGAGACGCCTCTTTAAGGTCACATAGCCCGGCAGTGGCAAAGTAGAGAGTGGCCGGTAATGGGATTCGTCTGCTGACTATTGTATCAGCCTGAGACGCCGGGTGTGGAGAGCCAGGCTCCAAGAGGAGACAGGAGCTGGCCAGAGACGGTGCATCTTAGCAGAATGTCACCACGGAAGGGACTTGGGGGGGGGGCAGGGGAGACTGTTAAATATGGTCTCCTTTGTTACTCAGACCTCACACTGAGATTCTGAAGAGTCAGATTTGCTGGGTTTGCATAGCCCATTCAAAAAAAAGAGCCAGGAGGAGCAAGGAGGGGCCCTGGAGGCGCCTGATTCTCTCAGAGTTTCATGGCTTTCAAGTGATGCATCAAGAGGAACTGACTAAGGAATGTGATTTCTCTAAAGCCAGTTCTGTACAATTCACGGTGATCTCAGGACCCCGATGAAGCTTCGGAAGGAGTCACAGAGGCTTGGGAAGTCTGGATGGAACTTTGGTTCTGTGGTGGATTAGTGTGGTACCTCAGACAAGACACTTCCTAATTTTGTGCCTTTGCATGGGATATTGAGAAGTCTGGCCCCATCGACTGCTTATCAAAACCCATCTATGAATGAAAAAGACAATCAGACCTCAGTTTCCTTTCCTGGAAAAGCTGGGCTGTGCGTGGAGCCCATCCCACGGTGGTGTTCACGCAGCACTTGCATTTAATGTGTGGGTTGCAGAGCCTGGCCCCTGGGATGGTTCATCCCCCATTGGCTATTTTCATGACTGTAGCAGCTATCAGCTCAGCCGGACAGACCCGGCAGAGAAGCGATGGGTCAGTACTCATTTCCTACAGTTACGGTTGTTCTGTGGTTTGTCCCCGAATCCTCATCAACTGAATCCCAGTATTTCCAGATACAGTGTGGAGCACCCAGTTGTTCAGTTCCCGTTTCTAGATAAATGACAGGCAGATGACACTTCATGTCAATCTGTTCCAAACATTCCACGGGCTGTGCCTACATTCTAGGTTTAGACATCATTCTCGCACCCGGCATCTTGTATGCGAGATATGGAAATCCTTAGAGGTGAGACAGTCTCAGGCCTACGGCTTTGGTTCTAGAATATGTTCTGTCATCCCTGTTCTATCTGCAGACCTCACACAGGAAGGACCGACTGTGCGGTTCTGATTTTTTTTTCCTTCCCAAAGGAGAAATGAGGTTAGCCACACGCACAGCTCAGAGCCCTGGGTGAGGGCTTCCTGGCTCTGAGTAGCATAATGCATTGGAGTTCGAGAGAAAAGAAATGTGTCCTGCGAGAAATTGTTTTGGATGACGGAGATGGTGCCTGTGCCTTAGCTCTAGAAACTTGCAGGAACAGAACTCATGTGAGAAGCACCAGAATTTGCCTGGAAATGTCCAGACAGCTCCATCTGTACTGGTGGGAGCAGTGAGCAGGTGTTCCAGGTCTGAGCCTCAATGGCGTGGGCTAGAGGGGGGACTGGCTTGCAGACTAAGAGTGATGAAATCCTTCTGGGGCTCTGTGCTGTTCTGTCTATTCCTGCCCACTGCGCCCTCCACACTTCTCTAGTCAACCTTTCATTGTAGGACAAGATAGCGTAAATGGAGATCCAGTTCTGCAACCTCTACTGTGCAGTGTGTCCTCGGTGTGTACAGCAGAGAAGGCACTGTGGAGTATTCCACATAGATGTAGAGATAGATGGATGGTAGATAGATAGATAGATAGATAGATAGATAGATAGATAGATAGATAGATAGATAGATAGATGATAGACAAGAAGACAGATAGATGATAGACAAAAGATAGATATACAGATGGATGCTCATAGGGACAGACAGATAGACAATTAGTTGACATATAGATAATGGATGATTGATTGATAAATTAATGGTAGACAAATAGGTCATTGATGATAGATAAATAAATAGGTGATAGACAAATGATAGATAAGATAGATAGATAGATAGATAGATAGATAGATAGATAGATAGATAGATAGATAGATAGATAGATAACAGATAGTGTGCTAATTGGGTTTTTGTCATAAGCCAGAATCATCTGGAAAGAGGGAACCTCAATTGAGAAAATGTCTCCACCATATTATCCTGGACACAAGCCAGTGGGGCACTTCCTTAAGTAGTGACTGATAGGGGAGGGCCCAGGTCACTGTGGGCGGGGCCATCCCAGAGCAGCTCCCCTCCATGGCCTCTGCATCAGCTCCTGCCTCCAGGTTCCTGCCCTGACTTCCTAAGCTGACTTCCCTCAGCAACAGAGTGTGACCCGAGAATTGCAGAGTCAAAGACAGCCTCCCCAAGTGGTTTTTGGTCAGAATGGTTTACAAGAGCCCCAGAAAGCAAACCAGACATACAGAGAAAGAGACGGATGATAGACAGATGGATCACACTAGATAGATGACAGCTATAGGCACACGGAGACTTGCGTATGTGATATTGTCTGTTGCCCCCTTGACATAACTAATACATGTGTTAAGTGCATTAACTACACCTGTGCTTAAACACACTGACCCAAACAAAGTGAAGGAAACGAAACCAAATGCTAGGAAGCCCATCGGGGCCGGAGAGTTCCCTCCATCAGCCCCTCTGGTTCTGCATGTCCCAGCCCCCCCTTCTTCCCCGCTCCCCAACCTTTGCTTCTCCTAGCCTCTCTCCTCCTGGTAGTAGGAGGCTCTTTTCCCAGCCTGTCCCCTCGGGGCCCTACAGAACCTTTTTACTTAAACATATATTGACCTAAGCCTTACTCCTCTGGATGAATTATGCCACCGGCAGCAATCTGCAAGGCGTAAATCAACCTGCAACCCCAGGCAACTGTCTGCTGATGGCACGGGATGGGGAAACCATCGCTTTCTGCAGCTCCGTGGACAGGGGTCTCTAAATTTTGTCCCCTGACAGCTCTTTCCTCACCTGCCTCATTTCCCCTCCTCTCTGTCTAGGTTCGTCTGGCTCTCTCTTCCCCCCTGAGTGATGAACAGAGACAAAAGGACTCCACCGGGGACCAAGAAGTCAAGAAGAGGGAAGGGTCTTGATTCTGACACCTGAAGGCATTCTGTCCCTGCCTGTCCATTCGTCCGTTCATTGGCTGAGCTGATGAAGGTGTCACAGGGGTACACCCCGACTGTGATGACCGTTATCAGCCTAAGTATCCCAGCATCTCTGGCAGACATGCGCTGGTCTCTACACTAAGTGCTTCCGCTGCCTGGGGACTGGATGGACTCTGGGTGCTCTCTAGAAAGCCTATCTGCCTTTGTGGATATCTTTCTGGCCTCACCGGCTGTGCTCCATGACCTGCTCTGGTATTGCTTAGCTGTGCTGAGTGGGGGTCATGGACTCAGATTAACGTATCAGCTCAATGCAAGAGCCTCTCTCCTTCCTCGGTGATTTGAGATCCTTTTCTGTCTTGTTTTAATGGAAAGCAGCTTTTAATATTTGACCTGATGAATTTTGTGAAATATTAGCAAATGTCCCACTCAAAGTATTTGGGGCTCGTAACTCACTCTTGGTCGGTGCTCTTCCTGGACTATCCAGAGAGCCCAGCCCCCCCACACCCCTGCAGGCTTTGGAGACCCCAAGCTAAGTCCAATCAAGTTTTCCCAGTAACAGAATGATGGCAAGGGGTTAGAGAAACGGTTCAGTCAATGAAGTGCTTGCCTTGCCAATGGGACCTGAGTTCGGATGCCCAGAGCCCATGTGAGAAAATCCAGGTGTGGGGGCATGTCACCACTGGTGCAGGGAGGCAGAGACAACCAAGTTAGGGTTGCCCACTTGCCGCCTAAGTGGGTGATATCCCCCTCCCCTTTCTTTTACCTCGACTGTGCTTGCTGATCAAGTCAGTGTGTCTGCAAGGGAGATCAATGCATGTGTCAGATGAGAAAACTGAAGCCCAGGAGTGTGAGACTCTCACCACTGGGGCAGCATCAGAACAGGCAAGCGATCCAGCTGTCATAATAAGGGCCCTCATCAAGGAAGCCGTCACAAACAAAAACCCACAGGCTGGATGTTTTCCGTGCATCAACTTCCAGAGTCTCTCCTGGAACTGTACGAGGCCAGGTCTAGAAATATGTCCATTGTATAGATAGATAAAGTGAGGGTCATGGAGTTTACGTATTTAGACTTTGGCCATTGGGAGAGGCCGTGGCCAGGATCCCAAGTCAGACTAGCCTAAGTCTTAGAACGGTGCTTGTGGCTGCTGCTTGGTTGATGATCCATCATTCCGTCCTGAAGACCAGGGATCGTCTGACCTCGAGAACTCAGGGTAGGCTCTGGGGGCCCTGTGAACCTTTGAAAATAGAAGAAGTTTCAGATTTCACTATATATGTGCATCCTTTTTAACAAGATACACTTTTTTTTTTAAGATTTATGTGCACATGTCTGTGTGTACCATAGTTATCCAGGTGCCCATGGAGGCCAGACCCTTAGAGCTGGAGTTACAGACATTTGTGAACTGGCCAATGTGTGTACTGGAAATCAAACTCAGGTCCCCTGAAAGAGCCATCTCTCCAGCCCTCCTCGTAGGCATCCTTTGAGCATGTGTCTACAGCTATCTCTTTATCATAAAAAGGGGCCGAGGATCCCCAGATGAAAACCGCAGCTTGGACAGCTGCAAGAGTTGAAGTGTCGAAGGGGTAGGTACAAAAGCAGTGAGCGATGCCAGAGCCGGGTCCACCCAGCTGGCCAAACCCTTCATCCGCACACTTCCTTTTTGACTCTGAAACCCCACTTCCTATGGCCTGGGAGGGTGAGCGAGTAAAACCCAACAAGCAGAGGAGACATGATTTCAAGTCATAAATATCATAGAGTCGAGACGTGGAGCCAGTGAGGTCTGGGAGACCAGAGATTGTCCAGCTTGCCCCAGGATCAAAGGGAGGACTCGGAGCCCCTTCCCAACGGGTCTCCAAGTCAGCAGTACGGTGCAGGCCAGGGAGGTGTCAAGAGGAGAGGCTTTCTTTGAAGTGTCAAGATAAGAGCCGTCTCCACCTCCCGTTAGTGTGAAAGTCTTTGCTCCAGGATTTGGGGAAGTGGGTGCATTTGGCTGTGTGTTTGAGAGCTGGAGGAGGAATAATGAGCAGAAACAGACTCGACTGTGAGTACAGGATGTGTCTGGAACTGGCTAGAAAACTCTTGTGGCTCCCAATCCTTAAAAGACATGGGATGCTGAGCCCTGATGTTTTTTGTCTGTCTGTCTGTCTGTCTGCTTTCCCCCCCAGTGGCTACTCTTGTGTAGATACCACCTGGGAGGCTGAGGAGTTGAGTGGACATAGCCTCCCTCCCACGCTGGGCTTGTAACATCTTTTGCCCCGAGGCGGGATGAGTTTGGGTGAGTTTGGGCAAGTTTGTTCAGCCTCTCCAAACCTTAGTTTCCCTTCAGATTTCAAGAGTTGCCCCTGCACCTCAGATTCATTTGAAAATGAAATGAGATTACACAAGCTGGTGATTTTCTTCCCATAACATCCATTGCATAAGAACATTCAGGAAGGCTGAGTTAATCTCCTAGGTCAATGTGAGCTCTGAGGCCAAAGGCCAGATCACATGGTGCCTTTGCATGAGCATTAATTCCCCCTTGTTTTAAATGCAATAAGCTAAATGTTAAAATGCTCCCACCCTCTCCCTCACCCCCCCCCCCATCTTCCTACCTCAGTTCAAGCACAAATAGCTCAGATGAGCCTCCTGGAGATTTTAGACTCTGAGAAGTCTCTTAGCTTTTCTGTGTCCCAGTTTCTACGAGTATAAGTGAAGACATTTTACTGACATTTAATAGTACTAGATGCGTTACCAGTTAAAGCACAGCCTAGCACATTTTAAGTACTGGATGGTGTTAGCTGTGCTTTAAGTACACCCAAGCTCCATTCGATAAGCAGATCAATCGATTAATTAATGCACTCACGCTCTGTCAACTGTAATCTATTTGTTTTTCATTTCTATTATGTGTATCTGTGTGTGGGTATGTGCATCACTTTCATGCAGTGCCTTAGGAGGCCAGGAGAGGGCAGCAGATCTCCCTAGACCTGGAGTTACAGTTGGTTGTGGGCTGCCCCACATGGGTTGAACTCAGCATCTTTGAAAGAGCTGTTAGTGCTCTTAACCTCTGAGACCTCTATCCAGCCTCTAGCTGCAATGTATTGAGATGCTGAAACATTTCCTATGCTGGGTGCCGGGATTTTGAAGCACCCATTGATTGCCCTTGCACCTAATATACTGAAATCTTAATTGAAGAAATACAATGTCCTCATCCGATTGCTCATTCGGCCAGAAAACTTGAGGTCACACCGGGCTGGGCTACCCCTCTGCCAGAGTGGTCACTCTGGTGTGCCAAGCTTTGGTTTAATGAGCGTTCTCCTTCCCTACCTCATGCACGTGGGGTGCTCCTAACCTACTGCCATGGTAAACACTTAAGGAGAGGACTTTGTCATTCTCACAAGTCATCAAATGCAAGGAAGTCATCTCTAGCCCAGGTGGTAGCAGTATGGAGGCTCGGGGGGCCCCAAGTTGCATATGACCTCTGAATTCCTTGTGAGGGAATGTGTCTTCAACACGTGGAGGCTGTCCTACCAGAGTGGCAGAGCCCATCTTACCCTGTGAAGTGTAGACTCGTGAGTCCTGGATTCAACGGTGGGTTTGGGAACAGTTCACTTAGCCAGTGCTTTATGCTGTTGTTACTCAAAGCAACATGCAGGGATGCAGATGAGGCTCAGTGGGGAGAATGCCTGGCCAGCATGCGCCAAGTCCCACCCTCCTAGCATGCACCAAGTCCCACTCTCCTAGCATGCACCAAGACCCACCCTCCTAGCATGCACCAAGTCCCAGGTTCTACCCCCAATACCATATAAACCAGGCATGGTGGCACATGCCTGTAACCCCATCACTTGGGAGTTAGAGGCAGGAGGATAAGAAGTTTGAAGTCATCCTCTGTTGTGAGCTTGGGGCTAGCCTGGGATACATAAGAACCTGTCTTAAAAAGAAGGAGGGGGATTTGAGAAGGGTTCATGGGTAATCTCAGGTACTCTAGACTTCCTGTTCCTTTGTAGCCCATTACCAGTGAGTGGCCCTGTCCCCTCCAGTGGATGTTTTGGATGATGGTGGCGATGTTCCCTTTGAGGTGATTGGCAGATGGAGTATGATGAGGGGGTGAGAGCAGCGGACTAATGGGGGGAAAGTCTGACAACCCGAACCCTGTTATGCTGGAGAAATTATGTGGGACACCTTAAGAAGGCATACTTAGTCCCCCTGCAGTTCTGACTCTCCATCAACTAAGCCATCCCAATGAAGACCAAATCTTGGTGCTCACTAAATCAGGGATGTCCAACACGCTGCCTCTGTTGCAGCGTGAGAAGCAGCAAGCTGGCTTACAGTCATGGGATTCAGCCAGATGCACAGAGCATGCTCAGTCAGAACCCTGTGGGCAAAGTTAAGAGTGTCTAGAATATGATAAATATGCTATATAGCATCCTTTAGGCCTGCGAGGTCTTCAGAGAATGGTATAAGCAGAGGCCGTGCGAGAGCTACGGGGAAAGATGTGCCCACTTGGGAAGAAAGACCACACTGACTTTGATCTTGCTCCATCTCTCCCTCTCTCCTTTCTCCACCTGGAGCTTCCCACGGCTAAACCCCTCTGGAGACCAGCAAGCAAGGCTACCTAGGTTAGTTTCTTGGGTTCAAAGCAAAGCAAAGAGGAAGGAGAGAGCCTGTCCCCCGTCCCTGCTTCCTAGTGGAAATTAGACAGCCTGTGAGTCAGATGGAAATGCTTGAGATATATTGCCCTCCTGGGGGCCCCAGAGTTACTAAACCCCAAACCTAACTCCATCAGGTTTCTGTCACCTTTCCAGAGCTCATTACCAAAAGGAAGTCACACCTGCTCCCCACCTTTCCCAAATCTACCTGCTGCAGCCACCTGCTTGGATCTCCAGCTGCTGGGGGCTGACAGTTGGTCACAAAAGAGAACTGATTTCTCAAGAGAAAGAAGTGCAATGTGAAGGCAGACTCTGCAAGCCCAGGCTAAAGGGGAGGGTGGAACTGAGCCCCGCAGCCACAGTGCTCTCCAAGGCAAGGCGAAGACGGAAGGGGAACCCACCGCACCAAACAGTCCACCCCTGACTCAAGGACTTCCGGGTCTTGCCTTGACTTCATTGTGTACCTTTTGGGTTTCCTGGCCTTGCAGACTGCTACTAATTAGTTTTTGTTCGAGTTAATCCAGCTTTTCAATTCGGGACTTCTTTCTCCTGCTAAGAGTTTAGGTTTAAAAATGTCACTAACAACCTTGATAATGTAGTGGGAAAGCCTCCACAGCCCGGGGAATTATACCTGATGAATAATATACTCAGCCAATCTCTTCCTAGAAGCCCTTCATCAACATATCAAAAGACTTGAAAAAGTGTGCCCTCTTTGACCCGAAAATTTCCTGTCTAGTGAAAAGAGGTTTTTGTTGGGCTTTTTTCCCCCTAAAGAAATAATTACCGAGGTGCACAAATATTCAATTAGAAATTTGGTCAATGAGTTAGCCTTAGGTCTCTAGAGACAGGGAAGAGTCTAATATTTAACAGAATGTAATGATGATAATAATAAGTGTTCAGTCTCTTCCTGTACTGGGTGCAAACATAAACATTTAGTCTACATTAATCTGATTCTTAACAACAATTTCTAATGAAGCAATGATTTTTTTCCCCCAAGCACAGACCATTCAGACTTCAGCTAAGTAGTTGTCAACCCCTGGGCATGAAATCAAAGAGGCCTTATAGACTATTTGAAAAGTTATAAACCAACTGTTGAATATCTTTTCTATTCTCTGTCTGGAAGAGCATGCTTTCATAATGACACAGTGGGTCTGCAGTTTCGATCCTCAGATCTTGAATCTCCTTGGAATCCTGTCCCAGGATGGGGTGGCACAGAGCGAGACAGCTCCATCCACAGCATACCTTTGTCTTTTGCCAACCTGAATTGTCCTGTGAGGGGCCACAGGCAGATGTGAGGAAACACATCCAGTCCCCACTGAACTTCCATATAAGCAGAACCCCCCTTCCATGCCTCGGGTCTAGGGGTACGCATGCCGGGTGCATGTCTGCTCCTCAGGAGGGTGTCCACAGAAGCAGATCCAGGAAGCAAAGTGGGATATGTCTGGGGGACTGTATGTCTAGAGAGTAGTTAGGAAGAGGGCACAGGTTCTACTAAATAGAATGCCCACAGACACCTCATCCTGCGGAGGGGTTGTCCCAGCAGGGAGGCCAGACAGGTCAGTCTATTGATTTCCTCAGGGAAACAACAAAATGGAATGTGGGTCCATGACGATTCATCTTGATTGTCAGGACAGAAGTTTAGGAGACTCGTGGCGCACAGTTCCAGGAGGGCCCAGGAGGGGATGCCTATGGCCAGTCCAATCAGGGAACTCCGACTTAATCAATAGCTTAGTCCGCTGAGGGAGTTCAAGGATGGGCTCCGTTTACACAGCTCTAAGAACGCCACCAGAGCTGTCATTGGACCAAAGTGAGCTGTCTTCAGACCACCCCAGCCAGCACATCCACGTGATCCTTAAAAACAAGATGGTACTGAGGGTGGGGTGCACACACTTGTAATATCAACATTCAGAAGCCTGAAGCAGGAGCTTTGTGAGTTCAAGGCCAACCTGGGTTACATAGTGAGAGCCTGTCTCAAAATTACCATGAATATGAATACTACTACTACTACTACTACTACTACTAATAATAATAATAATAATAATAATAATAGAATGAGATTATGTTAACAAACTTGGAGACAGCTATAAAATACCATACTATTTCACCTTTAAATCTTTAAATTACATTTATCTATTTATTCATTTATTGTGTGTGTGTGTGTGTGTGTGTGTGTGTGTGTTATTTGTGTGCCCTCACACACACAAGCCTGCATCACAGTGCTCATGTGGAGATCAGAGAACAACTTGCAGAATTGGTTCTCTCCTTCCACCACGTCGGACCTGGAGACTGAACTCAGGTCAGCACCGGGCAGGGCAGCCTGGTGCTTGGCTTGGCAGCAAGCGCCTTTGCACTCTGAGCCATCCCGCGGTCTCTCTGTTCCACCTTAAAAATTACACACCCCTATGGAAAGATATTCCTAAAGCCCTATAGATTGTAAGGAAACAATGCAAAATGGCAAGCATGCTATGATACCTTTGTGGGGAAAATATGATGCTTACAGACATAGGGGGAAAAGCAAAAAGAATAAACAAAGATACTAATATGCCAAAAGAACTGTGATGTCTGAGGTGGTCTTTGCATTTCGTCTCCTCCCTTGTTGTAAAAGTGAAAGTTGTATTTCGTCAGGGCCGTCCGTGCCTGGCAGACTCCGTGGCACTGGAAGCCACAGGGCACGTCCACACCATTTCTGCCTCCTGTGCACACGGTAAAAGTGGGTTTCACAATGCCTCATGCCCACACCGTTGCTTCTCTGTGGCCATGCTGGCAGCCTACATTCCCATTAGGTTTATGCCCATGTCTGTGCCCATGCAAAGCGGTGTTAGCAGTTTCTAGCCCTCACCACCAACACTGCCCCTCGCGGTGTCCTGCTCTCTCTTCCTCTGCCGTGTCTTCTATGAGGAAGACTGCAGAATGGTGAAGGGCTGCCTGGTATGAGTCTTCACTGAATCAGCAGGACAAGCAACCATCCTGGGTTGATTATGACCCAAACCAGGGCTGTCACTGGAGAAGCTGGAAGAGGGCGGATGGAGACTGATCTGAAGAAAAAGAGTAAAGTCGTATTCTCTTAACCTTCTGCGATGTTCAGATTGACATGATGTGACAGCCAATCACACAGCCTTCTCAGACCGTGACAGGAGAAAGCCCAGAGCCGAAAGGCCGGGCAGGGCAGCCTGGTGCTTCTGTAGACATGCTAGGACCCTGTGAACTCTGACAGTGTGAGTCTCTGATCCCCATAAAGGGTGTGATAATAAGTTCTAGAGCACAGTAGCATTGTGAAAAATTAAATAAATTCAAAACTTACAATAGTCTTTTTTTTTCCTGGCTGTAAATTTCTGTACAGTTATGATTTTCTCATGATGTAAAAATCAGAATCAACTGGAAGAATGCAGACTTGTATTAGCTAATTTAAGTTACCAACAATTAATAGAAAAAATAATATAAAAAATTATTGATAGGAAGAGAAAGAAGGAAGGTGATGGATGGATGGATGGATGGATGGATGGATGGATGGATGGATGGATGGACAGACAGATAATCTCTGGCAATTAGCAACACTTGCCTTGCACAATTTAAAAACAAAACAATAAAGCTTGGAGGCACTAGAAAGCAACTGGAGGAAGGCAAGTTCCAGAAAAGCCGAGCATCTGGGAGGAGGTGTCTCTACAGTAGGTTTCCTACTTTCGTGGCTCCCAGCCTGAAAAGCAGGCACCGATCTGTACCCTTTCGGAAAGGAAGGAACCAGATGGGGAACGCCCCAGGTGGCATGTATAAACTCTGCCCAAATCTTTGGCTGACCTCTGAATCACATTCACAGGGGGAAGACTGCAGGCATGCTGGGAGGGCCAAGGTACAGGAGCCAGGAGCACAGACACGACCTCTGATGGAGAGACAGCCCCATGTACCGAAGCCAAGTGCTGGCTGTTATAGCTATTCTCTCTCTCTCTCTCTCTCTCTCTCTCTCTCTCTCTCTCTCTCTCTCTCTCTCTCTCTCTCAGTCTCTCATGATAGTCTTTGACCTTTTCATGAACATGACCCTCACTGTGTCCAGGATGTATCCCGTACCCATCCAAGGAGAAATGACTGCTTTCACCTGGAGTCCCCTTTTGACTCCACCCAGACCCGTCTCCTGGTCACCGTGGTAACCATGGATGCCGAGATCCAAGAGGGAACCCAGATCTTCTTCCTTATTTATGGATATTCCCTGAGCTCCTGCCACATGCACTGTGGGATGCCTTACCCGTCTCAGCACATGGACGGTGAAGCCAGGGGTCTGTCCCATCACAAGGCTTTGATTTGGTCGGAGAAGGCTGCTGTTTGGGCCACTCCTTCCCGTCCATGAATGAGTGCGGGCCGGGATGTGTGTTATGGCCTCTTTAGGGGAGGGAGGCATCCAGCCGGATGCTCTGCCAGGATCCTGAGTGCTGGAGGCCTGTCCTGTCTTGTCAGCGCTTGAACGCAGACAATTGAGCTGAACGCACTTTGACCTTTGTGTCTTGAGCAGTCGTCCAAAAGCCCCAGATCTGTTAGCATTGCTGCTTTTCACACATTCCTTTGTATTAAGTTTGGTTTTCTTTTCTTTCTCTCTCTCTCTCTCTTTTTTCTCCTAAAGAACAAAAGCAAAGAGGCAGGAAACACACAGGGAGAGACCCCACACCGGGGCCTTTTTCCTTCTTCCAGTAATTACATAACACTGAGACTCCTTCCAAGATTTGCCATGTAATTCTAACAAACCCATAAACTTCGTGAAGTTTTGTTGGCAGATCAGCCATGCCAACAGTACATGCATGCATCCGCTGTGGCTGGGTGTTCCAGCCATCTGAATTCGCATAAAAATGCCAAGGCTTGTGAGGTCTGAAGTACAGAAGCGATTCCCTCCTCGGCACCAGCTCTCCCAAACAAGTGGAAAGCCTCCTTGGAAAAGGAGAGTCATTTTGGAGAAAGGAAATAGGCGATGGTGGCGAGGGAGACTTAGAGGGGGTGGCAGGGGGCTGTCTGGGTAGAGAAGCGATGTCAACTCCAGTCGTGAGGATTGCTTGGCGGGGAGCAAGGGATTATTCGAAGGAAATTGCGCCGGAAAAAAACGGAGCGCGGAGTAGGCGGATGATGGGAAAATCAGTTTTCAGTGTGGCCAAGGAAGACCCCAGAGGCAGAGAAGGGTTGGAAAAAGGGGAGGTTTGAGTCAGACACGTCAGGGACTGTGCCAGGCCTCCAGGCCCGCTGGGTGGTGATGCAGAGGCATGAACTCTGGACATTGCAGGAGGGGCCTGGGAAGATGGCTCAGTGCTTCTAAGTGTGAGGAGCTGACTCCAGCTCTCTGGGACCCTTGTTCTAAAGCCAGGCCATGCTTGCGTGCACCTTCAGTCCCAGGACCGGAGTGACAGACGAAAGGGGTTCCTGGGGCTTGCTGGTCAGTCTGACTCGGCTACTTGGTGAGCTCCAGGTTCATCGGGGAGACTCTGTCTCAAACAACCAAAGGAGCAATTGAGAAACAAGATAGGCTTGAACCTTTGGTCTCTACATGCACATGCACATGTGAAAATGTACACACACACACACACACACACACACAGAGAGAGAGAGAGAGAGAGGGGGAGAGAGAGAGAGAGAGAGAGAGAGTGAGAAGAGAGAGAGAGAGAGAGAGAGAGAGAGAGAGAGAGAGAGAGAGAGAGAGAGAGAGAGCAGGAGAACTTCTGAAGAGACAGGGAAGGCCAGTAAAGAAGCACACTAAAGGACTTGCCTATCTCCACAAACAAGGTCAACCTGTTTCTCGAACCCATGGTCTTCAGCTCTACACACCTCAATCTTCTTCTTCAGACCCTTTTAGTCCTAAGATGTCCCCATGGACACAGGAGGGCAAAGTGCAGCTGGAACCCAGAGGGATGGTGGCCCTGGAGAACCTGATGAGGGGGCGGGCAGCCTCAAGCAGGACAAGCTGCTGAGCTGACCAGAGATCGAAAGTAAACATGGGAGTCCTGTCCAGGGTAAAATGGAGGGCGCTTAGAGGAGATTAAAGGCAGGGAGGGACGGAACTCCAGCCTTAGACCCAGGAGCCAGGAATGTTGATCAAAAGCCTCTGCGAAACTTCAAACTCCACCATCCCCTGCTCCATCTTCTGACCTCTGAGTGGGATGCTGAGAACATGCTGCCTGGTCCTGCTTCGAAGCCTGAGCTGAAGATGACTTCAGAGTCAGGTCCTTCATCTTTTCATCCTTCCTCTGGAATTCAGGCCAGATCTGCTGGGCACTGGGGGCTCCTGGTGAGATGGATGTATCGTGGTGTCAGATGCCAGGCCTAACCTACAGGGACTCCCGTCTAACTGAGGGGCAATCTTCATGAACACAGATCGTTCTGGAAACGGGGGGGGGGGGGGGGGGGGAGCTTCTTTTCACTGAGTCAGATTGCAGTGAAGGTTTATACTGAAAAAGCTAGAGAAACATGACAAGAGGTTTGTTTGAAATCACCCTTTTTGTAAGCTGAATGGTGGTTAATCAGGCAGCTCCAAGAGTTCAAGGTTAGCCTGGGCTGCATAGTGAGCTCAAGGTCACATGGGGCAACTTCGTGAGACCCCCCCCCTTCAAAAGAAAAACTGTCTTCAAAGGGGGCTGGGAGGTGCAGTTCAGTGGTGGAGGCCTTGCCTAGCACCCATGAGGTCCTGCCTAGCCCTGGGTTCAATCTCCAGGACCATAAAACACAAGGCTAACATAAAGGAATAGTATTTAGATGGCATTTGTAATGTATTGACACGCATATTTTAAAAAGAAAGACAATCCACTTGTTGTATTCGTGTTTGTGTGTGTGTGTGTGTGTGTGTGTGTGTGTGTGTGTGTGTGTGTGTGTGTAAGACATTTCTGGAAAGATAAATAAGATACCAACATTCTTGGTTGCCTTGGGAGACCAGTGGTTTGGGCAGCTGGACTCAGGCTTGAGGAGTTCCCCTGGTATCCTTCCTTTTACCTTGTGTTTTTTTCAACTGTATGAATATCTTGCCCGTTGAATGGTGACTTCTAAAGCAATCTTCAGAAACACAGAACATCATGATGAGGCTACAGTCCCAGAAGCATGCCCTTTGACCCACATCTCTCCAACACCCCCCACCCCAAGCTCCCAGTGACTCCCATTCTCTTCTTGACCTCCATCATCACTATCCTTTTTGATTCCACAGAGATGAGATCAGGGAGTATTTGTTTTCTGTCCTTGGCTCGCCTTAGTCCTTGTCCTTTGGGTTCAGCAGGGCAGCTGTCCATAGCAAGGTTTTCCTCTTTCTGAAGAATACATCAGCTGCAAAGATCATTTTTTTTTTTTTTTTTTTTTTTGGTTTTTCAAGACAGGGTTTCTGTGCGTAGCTTTGCGCCTTTCCTGGAGCTCACTTGGTAGCCCAGGCTGGCCTCGAACTCACAGAGATCCGCCTGGCTCTGCCTTCCGAGTGCTGGGATTAAAGGCGTGTGCCACCACCGCCCGGCTGCAAAGATCATTTTTAAAGTTATTGTTAGTGGGGCTGGGGGGGTGTAGCTTAGTTGGGAGAGTGCTTACCCAGCATGCACGATGGTCCGGGGTCCACCTCATTTAGGCATTGCCTAAATTGGGAATGGTTGGATGGCCTGTTACCTCAGCTTTTGGGAAGTGAGGGCAGGAGGACCAGAAGTTCAGGGTCATCCTTGGCTACACAGTGGGTGTGAGGATAGCATGGGCTACATGAAAGCTGGTCTCATCACAACAGTAGCCACAGAGCAGTAAGGTACTAATGTTGACCTACTAGGTACCAGAAACACGGCTCACAACCGAGAGTTATGAAAACTTATATTTATAGTAGCTGGTTGGCTGGTGGGGAGGCTGAGTGGTAACACCAGCTGTTATGAAGCAGAGCTCAGGAAACGGGGACCAGGAGGTGGCTAGAGCAGAATGGCTGCTGGAGAAGCCGGCAGCGCTTGCCTGGGACATGAGCTCGGCTGTGGTATTAGAGCCTTGTCTGCAGCCTCCTTGTTTACAGAGTAAGGACCATGACTGTGAAGTGGTGGTGGTGGGGGGAGCTGGGAAAGGAGGAGAATAAAGAGGAGGGGAAGGATGAGGGGTTGAAGAGGTAGGAAGGGAAGAGAAAGATGAGGAGAAGGGAGAGACAGAAGTAGGAGGAGGAGAAAGGAGGAAGGAAGAGGAGAGAGGGGGAGGAGGGAGGAAGAGGGGGAGGGGAGAGGAGGAAGGAAGAGGAGGGAGGAGGGAAGAGGGGGAGGAGGGAGGAAGGGAGAGTGGAAGGAAGGAAGAGGGGGGAGTAGGGGAGAGGAGGAAAGAATAGAGAGGAGGAGGGGGAGGAGGGGAGAGGAGGGGGGAGGAGGGGAGAGGAGGGAAGAAGAAGGAGGAGGAGGGAGAGGAGGGAAAAAGGAGTAGGAAGAAGGAGGAGGACACAGGAGGAGGGAGGAGAAGGCATTTCTGTGAGGGGCAAATGAGTACGTGGGCATAGTGTTCAGCACTGGCTAAGGCTTATGGCCATGAAACCACCAGGGCAATAATTAATACAAATGACGGGACCAGCAAGATGGCTCATGAGCAGGAGTACTTGCTGCACAAACCGGATTGCCTGAGCTGCATCCCTATAACCTGACACAGAGGGAACTGGCTCCTGAAAGATGTCCTCTGACCCCCATGTGTATGCCCCAAGCACGCACATATCTGAAATCACACATGCAGGTGTCTCACACATCCGCGTGTCTCACACACATAACAAATTAAAAGCAGAGTAACATCCGTAGTGATGAGAGTTATCTCAGCTGGGATGCTGTAAGGAAAATCCTAAACCGAGGCTTGTGAACCGTGGGAACTTGTTTCTTACATTTCGGTGTTGAGAAATCCAAAGCCGGGCTTCAGGAGACTTGTCTAGTGAGGGTCACGTTCTGTGTGGATGTTCTTCCCACCATAACCTCAGGTGACGGCAGAGCAAGGGCGCTCTCTCAAGTGTCTTTTAGAAGGACAGGAACCCCATCCTTGATGACTCCACCCTCGGGATCTAACCAGCTCCCTGAGGGCTTTACATCCTAGCATCATCGGCACAAGGATTTCAATACAGGAATTTTGAAAGGACGCAAAGATCCGATCCCTAGCAATGGCTTCTGGGGGAAGACTTAGCCATGTCATGGGAGCTTGTGGAAAGGGCTTTGCCCACAAGGCATCAGAGCTCTAAAGGGCAAGAGGGGTGAGAGGAGAGTCCATAGGCAGCGTGGCAGCCAAGATCCTGTGGGTACCACTGAGCCCTGCGTGTGTTTTGCTTTAAAAAGTGAATCCAGCGGGAAGGAAGGGGGTTCCGATAACAAATGCCAGGTCATGTGGAGCCTGAGAGGATACGGTAACATTTTTCTTGTCTTCCTGTCCCTCGGTCTTAACACCTGCTTGTCCCTTTGCCCAACCAAATCCATCCACACGTTGGTGAAATGTTTCAAATAAGTTCAATACTCTGCTGACAGAAGACGCAGGGTGTCGTTAAGGACAGTAACTGTCCCACCCTTCTGTTCCCCTATTGACTCTTGTCCTTGATAACGTCAGACGAGGTCCATAACGCGGTGGGTAAAGGTACTTGCTGCCAAGCCTCATGCCCTGAGTTCGAACTCCAGGACCCACAGGGCTGAAGGAGAGAACAGATGCCTGAAAGTTGGTCTCTGACACTGTGGTGTGCACCTCTCCCCAACACACACATTAAATAAGTAAATGTCATAATAAAAAAATTTTAAAAATAATAATACTATCAGCCAAGATAAGATAACTAAATATCTGTAGTGTCTATGTCGGGGATGGGCTCGTGTACACCTATTGTATCCAATATATGTCTATGTGAATGGTGGTGGTCATGGGAGTCCAGTCCTATTCTGTTTGGAATCTTTTTTTGTCTGTGGGTACAGAGTCCTCTGGGTATGGCTTGCTGTCTCCAAAAACAAGGTTTACAGTGCCTGAGAGATGACAAAGTTGACTTCTGGTCTCTACACACACACACACACACACACACACACACACACACACACATGCATCATCACAAATATAGAAACATAATGATCAACAGAAAAACAGGCACCTATAGAATAGAAGAAAATATTTACCAATGGTGGCACTCGGAAGGAGTTAAAATGCAAGCCATAGAAACTTCTGGAACTAAACATTATAAAAAAAAGTAACAATAAGTTTATTTAAAAATAAGCAAAGGATGTCTCCTTAAGAGGCAGTTTTCAAAGCAACCAACCAGCAAGAAAAGGATGTTACTACACCAGCTAGACAATTGTCCCTGTTTGTAAAGTTGACACTGTCCACACACAAGCACACACATGCACACATGTGCATACACACATGTAGATAGCAATGTCTATATATCCATACATTTAATATATATTTCTCAGAGTCGGCCCGGACATCAAATGACTCTCGGAAAACAACACGTAACCGAGTCAAGTGTAAACATGTGGCTTGAATTCTCTTGAAAATACTCAGGGGTTTAAAATGAGAGGGTAAAGGTACTCAGGAGGAGGAAAAAATACGCTTTAGGTCTTGGTGAACCTAAATCATTTGAAAATAGTTTAAGATGTTAGCTGAATGGGAGGGGGGCCGGCCCCCGCTCCCAACATATGGCAATGTCAGACGGCTCCTCAGATGAGCTTCAGACTAATTTTAATGTCTTGCACATGTGGTAGAAACATCTTGGGAGATTCTCTTAAGCCACTGTTGGAGGGGGCGCCTGGAGTTCGGGGATTTTTTTTTTTGCATCTTATTTGCATAACAATGAGGAGCCCAACCTTCTCCCTCTCTGGTTGTGGAAGGCCAGTCAGAGCTGTGCCATTTTATGCTTGGGGAGTGAAATAAACCTTGGAGTAGCCTTTTGAGTCATGCCGAAGGCTTTTGGAACCAGTTGTCCTTCCTCTCCCTTCTCTCCGCCTGGAAGTTGAGTACATAGGTGGGCTGGCACCCTCCATGGCATCTCCTCCCAAACAACAGCCCAGGATGCTTCGTCAGTAGGCTGGAGAAATCTCCAGAAACCCGGGTCACTAGGCCTAACTTCTAGTGCTTCACAGGATCCCATGATCCTTTGGGGTATCTCTCTGGTGCTCTACTGATTTTTCCAAACAGCCCAGAACAGAATTGGGAAAGATTTGGGGTAGTGAATGTTCCCTCCAAAGGATACCAGAAGTGTGTGGGGTGGTTTTTAATCACCTCTGATGACTGAAGAAGGCCCTAACAGTGTTTGTTAGGCAAGGGTCTAAACTACAGATGTCTAGTAATCAACACGACAGTCCTACCCTGTGAAAAGCCGCCTGAATCTTGAAGAATTTGCATGTAGATTTAAAAAAATGACAACAACGATAATAAACATAATGATGATGATGATGATGATGATGATGATGATGATGATGATAGTAATAATAAAAACAATTTCTTCAACCTACAAGCTAACCTGTTTCAGCTATCAGGCCAAGTCTTAAAAAAAATTTTTTTTGTTAGTTCCTATATATCCTGGATATACAGGATACTTCAAGGGGAAACTGAGGTTGACTGTGCTTGGGACAAGATGGAAAAGCATGTCACTGGTGACATTGTCGTGAATGGGGCTGGAGGTACCAGCACTGTTCTGTGTAGTTGGCCTGCATCCCTTGGCATCAGTAGCTGCCAGGTTCATGGAATTTCATCAATGGTAAAATTATGTCAATAAGACTATTCATTACCCTTCTCTCTGCTGTTTCTCAATTATGCTGCTGGTTTGTGTGCGTGCATGTGTGTATATGTATGGTTGCATGTGTGTGCATGTGTGTGTGTACATGTGTGTACATGTGCATGTCTATGTATGTGCATGTGCATGCTAACTGTGCAAAAGGTTTTTTTATGACTGATGGTTTTCACTATAGCATAGCAAAGTGGCTGCAATGAGGTCACGGTATTTTGAGCTGACCCACAGGTAAGATCGGATGGGAACAGTGGTAAGGACCACGGAACTGAGACAGGGCACCCTGGGCTCTGGGTTGTTCCTGCCATTTACTATGCTATTGTCAGCAAGGCCCATGCTTCTCAGTACCTCAGTTTCCCCATCTCAACCAAAAGCACACTGGTTCAGTCATTGGATGGCACATCTCAGTTCCTCAAGGGTAGTGAGCAGACAGACCATAGTCTTCTTTCTTTTTAATGGGTGTTTTTGAGGAACTCCAGCATAGCCCAAACTGGGGATCTTCCTGCCTATACCTGCCATGTGCTGGGATTGTAGATGTCCACCACCATGCCTGACCCTATGCTTGCCTATTAACGTGTGTGTGTGTGTGTGTGTGTGTGTGTGTGTGTGTGTGTGTGTGCTGAGCTCATAGGCTCACCCCACCATGCCTAACTTAAGTGGTTCTAGGGATCCAATGCAGGACTTTGTGCTTCAAGCTAGGCAAGAGCTCTACAAACTGGACTGCATCCCAGAGGCCTTCCCACCACTGGTTTTCATATAACACGTAGCAATCTGAAGCAATATCTTATCTGGTCTCTTCCCAGAAGGAACTCATTGCTGGCGAGTCCACGGTGACTCAAGGACAAGCGCCATGATACATGTCAAGTAAGACTCAACCTTGGGGAGGAGAAAGCAAGAGGAAGAGGTGGGGACTTCAGAGAAGTCAGTCAAGGAGGACCTGCTCTAGACTCTGCCCAGTGATTGACAAATATGCATGGTTCTGGGTTTCTGGTTTCTAGAAGAAGCTGACCATCCCGAGTTTCACACGACATTTCCTTATGCCTAAAAATCAGTTCCCTTAAAAATGAATACTTTAGCTTATCACATCCTAACATGTAGGTGCTGAGATCTGCCCACTGGTCCAACTTGAACGCGTCTGCATCAAACAAACTTAAAAGAATGCTTCCAACTTTGGAAATAAGATGCTCCATGCCAGGGGTCAGCACACACTGTCCCCAGCATGGAGTCAGACAGGGAACACTGCAGATTTTGCAAGTCTCTGTGTGCAGTCACACAGTTGTTCCCACACGGAGGGACCCACACATACATACCACTTAGGAACATACCTGTGCTCTGTTCCGATAAAACTTTATTTACAAAAATAAATGTAAAGGGGAGACAAGGTAAGTGTGACCCTTGCCCATACATTCCTGACCTGGTGGTCAGTGATGAACCTCCTCCAAACGACTGATGAAAACTAACACTGCGGGGGATGAGAAGATGGCGCAGTCAGTAAGGGCTTGTCTGACGTTGAGCCCTACATTTAAAAAGCCAGGCATGGTGGTATGCCTGTAATGGCGGCACTGGGGAGGCAGAGACCGGTGGGTCTAAACAGCCTAGCATATTTGGCTCATGGCTAATGAGAGACTTGGCCAAAAAAAAAAAAAAATCATACCTGAACTATAGCACCCAAATGTGTCCTCTGGCCTCTGCTGCATGTACCTGCAGGTGCACACACACACACACACCACCACCACCACCACCACCACCACCACCACCACCACCACACTGTAACTTTTTTAACTAATGGATTTTTGGAAGTTCTTTGGAAAGGAGCTAACACCACAGGGTGGCTTTCTTCCTGTGTACTCTCCAGGGAGGTTGCCTCAGTGCTAACCCTGCCCCTCTCTTTGTTTCATTGAGTGGGTTTTCAAGATCAGTGGTCACACCGAGGAGTGTTGTGGTCATCGTGACCCATCACGCACACTCACTGTTGGCTCATGGAGATGTGGGAAAGGCTGCCTGGATTTCTGATACTATCTCATTCCTGTGTCTGGAACATCTGGGTCCAGGCTCTGCTGAAATCTCTCTGGGAAATGGTAAGAAAGCATGAACATGCCCAGTGCACAGTCTCCGGATTAGTCAAAGCAGTGTTGGGAAGACAGACCACAAGGCCACCACCGGCCTGGTGTCCCTGCCTGGGTCCCAGGGGCAAGATTGCCTCTGTTTCCCAGCAGATGTGTGCCTGAGGCAAGTCATTGACCCTTCTGCTGTAAAACAAGGAAAGTGAGCTCATTCATTTCAGAACCCACAGGGTTGCCTCATATCAACATCACCCTCAACTGACCTAAATGAGAATTCTAGGGGGAAAAATGTATGCAGTGATAAAGGGCAAATGGGAGCTTTCTCTACCCACTTGAATCTACTTTTTTTCTTTTTGTTTTAAATTTTTTATTTTATTTTATGTGTATGGATATTTTTGCCTGTGTGGATGTATATGCACCATGTGCGTGCAGTACCCACAGAAGCCAGAAGAGGGCATGGGATTCCCCTGTAGCAGGAGTGAACAGACATTTGTGGGCTGCTTTATGTGGATGCGGAGAGCTGAAATCAGGTCTTCTGCAGGAGTGGCAAGCTTTCTTTATTACAAATACTCAACCAGTCACTATTGCTTTTTCTGTGGCACAGGCAGACCTGGCTGAATTGGTGAAAATCTGAATGTTGCCACAGCCATCACAGGGCTGTGAGAAGTCAACTCCCTCCCTCTCAACCTGAAGGGAACAAGGAGCAATGGGAAGGGTCCCAGAAGCCCTTGTGTTGCTCAGAGTGGGAAGCATGTCTGAACCTTTCTGTCTCTTTCTGTAGAGAAGTGTTGGTTGTGGTTGCCACACTCTCCCTGGCACAGTAATGTGACACTCGGCCTTGTCTCAGCTTAAAACAGGTATCTGTCCCCGGGTTACACATAGAGATGTGGTAGCCCCCAAGGGGACTGTGGAGGGACAAACTCACCAGAGGCAGAGTGGTAAGGAAGGACCCACGCGATCTGCAGCACATAATATTCAAGAAATGGTGGGGCTGTTTTCATTCTTCCTCTTTTCCTCTTCCGACTTCTATCGACATCCTACTTCTCTTCCTCCTCCCTCTCCTCCTCTTCCTCTTCCTTTTCATCCTCTTTTTCCTCTTTCTCCTCTTCTTCCTCCTCCTTCTCCTCCTCATTCTTCCCCATTCTCTACTTTGTCTTAATATTTTTATTATTAAACATCAGCATCATTCATGTTAATAACATTTGCATTAGAATCAGGATCATCCCCATTCATCAAAGTTCCCTTCTTGCTTTTGAATGAAAATACAAGAGAAAAAAAATTTTCTCTCTACACACGCTTTTTGGAAAGAGCCTCATTCATTCTTCACAGAGCAGTTGGGTGATGACTATTTGCTAACGATCCTGAAAGAACAATGACAACATCAACACTGTCTGGGCTGAGGCCATCCCTCGAACATCCTAGCTCCTTGAGGTTACTGATAACAACATGCATTCAGTCTATTTTTTTGGTGCCTGTGTCTTAGTGAGGGTTTCATCTATTGCCACGATGAAACACCATGACCAAAAAAGCAACTTGGGGGGAAAAGGGTTTATTTAGCTTACATTTCCACATCATAGCCCATCATTGAAGGAAGTCAGGACAGGAACTCAAACAGGGCAGGAACCTGGAGGCAGGAGCTGACACAGAGGCCATGGAGGGGAGCTGCTGACTGGCTTGCTGCTCATGGCTTGCTCAGCCTGCTTTCTTATAGAACCCAGGACCACCAGCCCAGGGATGGCCCCACCCACAATGTTCTGCAACCCCCACCCCCTACCCCTGCCCCATCAATCACTAATCCAGCCTACAGCCTGATTTTATGGAGACATTTTCTCAACTGAGGCTCCTTCCTTTCAGATGACTCTAGCTTGTGTCAAGTTGACATAAAACTAGCCAGGGCCCCCCATAAGGAGGAGTGCCATCCCCAGGCTGGGTGATTTCTCAAAAGATACAACCCAGACCTCCCTTTCTCCAACAAGAGATCTTTCTCCAGTAGATTGAATTAGGTTGTGGCTCTGTGGACTCCAGTAAGTACCCTCAAAGGCTCTACTCCTATTGTGGTAAAATGGCTTGGTCCATAAAACCCAAACAGAGATGTGCCTTGTTATACTATTTCTTGGTATGAATGCTCCACAGGCAAGGCATAGCCCTGGAGGGGAGGGGAGGGAGGCTGGCCTCAGAATAGATACCATGTGACTCCTGGAATTCGGAGGCTTCTATTTCCACTGCCCTTGCAGGCCTTGTCTACAGATCCTGGGTGCCGGGTGCTTTGTTAGTACATGCTGGCATGGCCAAGGCAGCCACTCCACTGTCAACAGCCAAGAGCCAGAAGAAGCACCTTCTCTTCATGCCTGAGGCTTGGCCAAGACTCCTGGAGTTGAGATCGGCCACTTCCTCCAGGAAAGCGGGACCTGAACAATAGTGCTTTTGTGCAGCTAGGGAGCTGAGTTCTGCCCAATCTGGATCTAGCTGGCTAGAGCTTGGAAGATGGGCGAGGTGCTGTCGGTGGGGCCCCTTGTATGGGGGCTGGCATACGAAGGATGCCAAGAGCCACAGAAATGGGTTCAAGTGATGTGTGACCTTGGGGTTGCCGTAGACTGGTCATCCGTGTCTTTATGCCTGGGGGATGGGCTCCATCCAAGCTTACTTCTCAGGTGTGTCTTTGGATCGGATTCAGAAACCTATGGACGTCATGCCACTCCAGTGCTGTCATTTCCAGGCATGAACTTGAGCTTGTCTGCAAGGCTACACAGCCCTTTTCAGGGTGTTTTTCTAACACTCTGTGCTACACACGAATCCACATATTCATGTGCACATGCAAACACACACACACCACACACAAACACACACACACACACACACACACACACACACACAGCCCTTAAAAACAACAACAGCAAAGATGACAATGGACTAGGGAAGCGTCTGATCAAGGAAGCCAGAAAGATCCAAGAGCACACACGTGACACACAGTGCCTGGACGGAGCCATGGTGTGTCTACCCCTGTACTGCTCACCCTGTCTGGGGCCCGCCGCAGAGGCAGATGGTATTGAGCAATTCAGAGGGAAGGATTCCATCGTGTTTGTGGCTCACTCTGACTTTGACCAGCTGGAGACAGAGGCCCAAGGAGGGGGAGGCTTAGGAGCCTTAACAGAGAGAATGTCAGTAGTGAACCACCGGTTTGAGCAATAGACAGCTCAGCTCTACGTAGATGTTATGCCTGGATGATGTAAACATCAGTTAAAGGCCTGTCCAAAAAAGAGGTGCAAGGGAGGATGCTATTTTCAGACCTAAAACCCTGAAGGAATGAGGAACGTGAAGGGACACTGCTGACTGGTCTTTGTACTAGATTCTATTTAATATCTTATTTAACCCCTTCCCATCCTGACTTACTGCCCTTCATCCTGTAATGTAACCAACCGTTAGGGCTCATGAAATAATGCTGGATAAGGGCACTCCCCCATCCAAAGCATTTTTAGAATGGAGTCTGGACCCCGGGCCCCAGGCTGAAATTCCTGATTTGAGCCAAAGCACCATCTCTTGCCTTCATGAGCTGGTCAAGTAGGAGGGCCATGAAGAGGCGTGGAGCTCCTGTTCTCCAGGCAGGGGTTGATGATCTGACAAGAATAATTGGCTTCTAGGGGCCCCAGTGGAGGAGAAGAAGGCTGTGCTGAGAAAGGAGACTGCAAGAAGCCCCTCCACAGAGGCCAAACCAAGGTAGCATAGCTCAAGAGTCCTGTGGGAATTAGCAGAAACTCAAGGAGTAGTATTCAAGGAGGGTAAAGGGAACTCGATACCGATGAAGACTGTGGAAAATCAACCTATGAGGGCTTTGGGTCTTGATTTCACATCAGAGTGTGAATCTACAGAAAAAGAAGTTACTCAGCGGCTGCCAGCAAACCCATTTTCCTGTGAAACACCCACACCAAATACTTCAATTTCCCAGAGATCTTTTGATCCAGCTCTCATCTTGAGCGTGTTTGATATTTGGTGTATCGGCTGCTCCCCATACCAAGTCCTTTGCCAAGAGTTGGGACAGAGAGGTGGTGAGGTAAAATGTCCGTGATGCTAATCCTAATGAGAGAGTGTGTGTTCACGTGTGTGCACCTGGGCGTGGAAGCCTGATGCTGACCTCCCCTAGTGCTCCCCATCTTATTTATTGAGGTAGGCTCTCCTAGGACACATGACTGCTCTAGGCTGGCCAGCCAGAGAGCCCTGAGGATCCTCCTGGCTCCACCTCTCCAGGGCTGAGATTACAGGTGTGTACTGCTGAACATGGCTTTTTTACCTGAGCTATGGAGATGGAACGTGGACCTTCGGACTTGGTTAACCAAGGGCTTTCCCAGGTGAGCCATCTCTCCAGCCTGACCCCGATGATCATAATACCTGCACTGGAGATGCTAAAATATATACAGAATACCTAGTTAAAGCAAATAGTTTTGGATCAATCTACTGATTGATTGGAAAAAGAAAATGAAACCTCAGAAATTCCGGACATAGACATGACCCAAGTTTTGGGAAGTTTGGAGGGACAGGTGGAGGCCAGGCTGACACGTGGGTTGTGTTGTGCTGGTCCTGAGCTTTACACTTGGGTATCCAGGCACTTTTAAGGTTGTAAATGGCGAGCACTGGACAGATGGGGTGTTGTGCAGCAGGTGACTGTAGGTAACCCAGCACCCAAAGGAAGGACCTTCATGCCTGCCAAAGCAGCAACTTCAGCCTAACATGGCACACATTTTTTCTTTTCACCATTCCAGTGATTTGGTTTCTTTTCCGGCTCAGTCTTTCCATTTCAAAACAAAGCCAGGCGAGAGGCCCTGTTTTTAATCCAGTACCAAAAAAACAAATTGAGTGTAAATTTAAACATTCAAATAGTGTGATCTACTGCTTATTGATCACTGTGTGACTGAGACTTTGCAAGCATTATATAATTTTATTCCCGTCTGGGTAAATGGCGTTGCTGACAATCTTCAATCTTCCTCATAAATAGATATATGAAGTGGGTCTCTCCAGACCCTGGGTGGGCAGAGGGGACTGGCCTAAGAGCCTAGTGGGATGGAAGCACAGAGCCTCCCCCTCACTTGCCCCAGCTTTCCACCACAACACAGACATGCTGAGACGACGTGTGTCTCTCTAGGGGCGTGGCCTCACTGAGTGTCACAACCACACCATGGAGTTGAGTGCTTCTCATGTAACTGGGTGACGCCATCTTTGTATTAAACCCTCTGTGTGGTTAGAGACGTGGGATGCTTTCAATGTTCCAGGGCAGGAGTCTGACTAAACCCATTCAGCAGATGGGAAAGGTGACTCAGTCCTTTACCATGCTGCCCTGAGAGGCCGAACTCAATCTTCTTTGGCACCCCCGAGGACTTTGGGTTCGGTAAGATGTTTGGAGGCTCTAATGTGCCATTAAAAGGTGACTTTTACAAATGGAGAGCTTTCTGAATGGGTGTGCTTAAAGAGAGCAATCGGAGTTTAAATAATAGATTCATGGGGACTGGGAAGTCTGTCTTCTGCTGGCCACTGTCCTGGCGCCTCTGAGTCTGTAGCTGCCTCTGTCACTTGTGGACCATCCCAGGAACAGGGCAGAGAGTGCAGCTGGGAAGCATATCCCTTGGGCTCTGCTGGCACTTGGGGACATCATCCCTGACTTCTCTTGAAGTCTTCACCACCGCCAATTTCCCCTATCCTGGGGGAAAATGACAAGACACCGCGTAAGGGACTCCACACAACGTTAGGAAGAGCCGAGAGGTATGTCCGAATCGAAGTCTGTCGGCTCGAGGAAGCCCTGCTGGACCCTGTGCTTCTTCCTATAGTAAAAAATAAAGAGTAGAGAAATGAAGAAAGTCTTTAAAGAGCCGTCTAAGCTTGAAAGAGTGGTGCACACCTGTCCTGCTAGCACTTGGAAAGTAGAGGCAAGAGGTACAAGAGTTCCTGGTCATTTTCAGTTCCACTGAGTATTCAAGGCCACCCTGAGCTTCATGAGACACTGTTTCAAAAACAAAACAAAATGAAACAAAAACCACGAACTCATTTGCGAACAATCTATTTCATACTCGATCTTATTTCTGTAAACAAGCCTGCAAAGTTGATATTTAAAAACTTAGTCACAGGAGTAAATATTGAGTGATCACAGTGAATGAGCGTCCATGTCAGGTAAAGCGCTAAGCATTCTACTGCATCTACCTTAAGTGAAAAAGACCAGACTGGAAGCTAGTCTCCTGCCCTCTTCCCTGCAGATGGCCACTATTTCTGTGTGGTGTGTGTGTCTGTGTGTGGGAGTGATATATATGGGTTATATGTTCTATGTTATATACATATGTGTGTTCTATGTTATATATATGTGTGAGTGTGTTCTATGTTATATGTATATGTGGGGGTGGGGATGTTATATGTTATATATATGTGAGAATGTTACATGTTATATATGTGGGGGGTGTTATATGTTATATGTGTGTGTTATATGTTATATATGTGGGAGTGTTACATGTTATATATATGTGAGGGGTGTTATATATTATATATGTGTGTATTATATATGTGGGGAGGTGTTATGTGTTATATATAAATGTGTGTTATATGTTATATATGTGTGTGTTCATGTGGGCATGTGGATGGCAGAGCTTGATATAGGGTAACTTCCTTGATCTATATCCATTGTCTTTTTCTTTTAAAATTCTTTATTTTATGTGTACATATGTTTACGTGTGTGTGTGTGTGTGTGTGTGTGTGTGTGTGTATCACATTGTGAAGTTCCTGAGGAGGCCAGAAGACGGCATCAGATCTCCCTGCAACTGGAGCTTTTTTTATAAATAAAATATAAATTTCTCTTTATATTTTATGTGTGTGGACTTTTGCTTTCATGTGTATGTGCACCACATGTGTGCAGTGCCCTTGGAAGCCAGAAGAGGGCATCAGATCCCCTAGAACTGGAGTTACAGATGGCTGTAAGCTGCCATGTGGTTGATGGGATTCAAACCCAAGCCCCCTGCAAGAGCAAGTGCTCTTAACCAATGAGCCATCTCCCCAGCCCCAAATCTCAAACTCTTTATGTGTGTGATATTTACTCAGTGACCAAGCCACAGAACTAGCTGGCCATCCTTCAGAAGACTCATAACAAGTCAGCACAGAATGTGGAGCCACATGTCATGGGTGCCTTAGCCAGTTAGATGAGTTTGTGCCCTAACTTCTTTGCCCACAATTGAAGGAAAGCTGTAAAACTAATTTCTTATGGGCAACCAAACCTTGTTCATCTCTGTGTTAAATGAGAACATCAGGCATACAGACAGAACAAATGGAGACGTTCTTGGCAGTGTTGCATGGGGCATGGAACCCAGAGCCTTGTATATATAAGGCAACCACCACACTATATCCCCATGAAGAATAGATGAATGATGATTTTAACACATAAGTAATGTCAGAAACAAGCTGGGGATGTGTGAGCAAGAAAAAGCAGGGAAAACAAGCTCAAGATTTTGACAAAAGTATGCCATTTATCAACAGTATCCCTCTGGAGGCAAAATGAACCCCAGGCAAACCCTCTATAGGTGTGATTGATATCTCTTTATTGAAGTTTTGTTGTGTGTCTGTCTCTGAAATGCAAATTCAGGAGAAAGATCTGTCCCTTCCTATGGAACAGGAGTGGTGCAGGCTATGAAACAAAACTACATATGGCACTCCGGTTTCAGATAGATCGTCTTTAGAGACATTGTGGGTTCTCACAACAGGATGGGTCCTTCTTTCACGGGTCTGTTCATCTCTAAATAATCAACTTGGTGGAATTTAGAATCACCTAGGAGACACACATACTTCTGATGTGCCTGTGAGGATGCTTCCAGAAAGGGTTAACTGAGCAGAGATGAACCACACTGAATGTGGGCGGCATCATGCCCTAGGCTGGGGTCCTGGGCTGAATAAAAGGAAAAAGAGAGCTGAGCACCAGTGTTCATCTCTCTCTGCTCTGGCTCCACAGTTGGAAGCAATGTGACCAGCCACTTTCATGCTCCTGCCTCCACGCCTTCCCTGCCATGATGGACTGCACCCTCAAACAGTGAGCCTGAATGAACCCTTCTCTACTGAAGGCATTTTGTCAGGTATCTCAACACAGTGATGAAAAGAACCATTAATATGGTGTCCACGATGGAGGTCAATTCCTACTTACAGCTTTAATGTCACCCTGACCACAAAAGTCTCTTATTTGTTAGGTGAGGTTGACTAAAGCCATTTCTGGGATTGGACACTCCTCACTCTACTCTTCAGGACTGTGGCCATAATCTAGAGGGTTGGGGGCCATGGATCAGTTGTAATGTTGCATTAGCTCCTTGGCCATTTATCAACAAGTCTGTTATTCCCGGTGCTGTCACATCTTCTGGCATGGTCTCTAGTAACCACTGTGCATTTATCAGCATATCTGCAGGACCCCTTACCTCTCTTGTTTGCCCACATACCACCCTGGAGTTTGTGAAGTATTCTGAGATTTCACAGGCTCAACCACAGGGACCTATTATCTCTAACTCATGGGTCAAGGTCTCCCAGTTAGGCCTCTCTCCTCCTCTGCTCCCTCACTGTACCTGCTGTAGGTGAATCATAGAAGGCTTTCTAACTAGGGCTCCACTGAGAGGGGAAACAAAGATGGTAGTTGAGTTGATGTGTAAAAATTGAAAGGCTGCCTTGTACTCAGATCCCATCCTTCATGTGGGGTGTCTGGGAAAAATGGATCCACACCCTCATGGAAGAGCTGAAACCAATGAACTCTTCCGAGTGATAAACCACTGGCCTTGGATCTGACAAGAGACCCTGAGATATCACACCCAAAATATGAGCAACAAAGTAAAGAAGGAAGTTGGACTTCTTCATTGAAGTTAAGATGTTTGTGCAACAGTTATCAAAAAACCAGAATCTACAGAAGGGGAGAAAATGTTTATGAATTGTCCTGAATGTGACAAAAAGACAAACAACCCATTTTTAAATTGGGTGAAAGACTTGCAAAGGCATTTCTGCAATTATGCAAATGAATGCTAATTATTCAGTAAGAGTGATATTAGGACATGCAGATATAAGGGCAATGGGGTGTCCCCACTCACTCTCCTCTAAGGCTTAATTAATATTTTCTTTTCTAGTGGCGGTAGTTGAACTCGGCATCACATGCGCCAGACAAGTGCTCTACCATGGAGCTACATCTCCAGCCACATGGTTCCATTTGGCAAATAGAAAATCAAGACTCAGGGGGTTCAGTTGACTTGCTCATCATCCAAACAGCACTGCTGAGATTTGAACCCACAGTCCTGTATGACTCAAGAGCTTATGACATATGGCATAACCTTGGTGGGCAGCTATCTTAGTTACTTTTCTGTTTCTGTGAAAACACCCTAGACAAAATCAACATTAAGAGAGAAAGGTTGGCTTTAGCTCACACTTCACAGTATGGTCCTTCATGGCAGGGAGGTCAAGGCATCAGGAGCTGGAGGCAGCTGGTCAGAAGAGATGATGTGAGCTAGTGCTCAGCATGGTTTCCCCACTCTTGTCCTCTGCATCTCTTGTCCAGAGAACAGTCCCACATATACTCAAGATGGGTCTTTTTGGTGGTTTGAATGAAAATGGCCCCATGGGCTCATATGTTTGAATACTTGGTTCCCATTTGGTAGAACTGCTTGGGAAGGATTAGGAGGCATGACCTTGTTGGAGGAGGTGTATCAAAAGATTCATGCTACTCGCTTCCTCCTCCCCCTCTCTCTGCCTCCAACTTGCAGATCAAGATGTGAAGCTCCTAGCTGTTCCTGCTGTCACATCTTTGCTCTGCCATCATGGCCTCTACCCCTCTAAAACCATAAGCCACAAATTAAGGTGTTTTTTTTTTTTATAAGTTGCCCTGGTCATGGTGTTACATCACAGCAATGGACATCTTCTGACACCAATTAATGTAACCAAGGCAATCCCCAACAGGTATTCTCACAGGCCTGTCTCCCCAGTGAGCCTGTATTTTGTCAAGTCAAAGATTAACAACAAGCATCACAGTGAGCTTCTAGACTGTGTATAATTTTGACACCAATCTCGAGGGTCCATGGACATCACTGGTAAGTGACTTAGGGCATAAGAGTATAAGCAATGTTGGATCAGATATTCATGACATGCAGACTCAGCTTTGGCAGTGTCTGGAGAAAAGGAAGAGGGCTGCATTGGTAAAATTCTTCTCCTGGGTGGGAGAGGGGATTGAACAATGTTTACCCTCTCCACCTGTGACCCAAAGCTCAATTCCATCATAGTTTTTCCTGGAGAACCAATGCATTTATTGAGCATACTTTCAGAGCATTAGTGAAGGGTCACCAATTGTTGTAGAGTATTAGTTGAAGATGTGTTACATTTGTTTATGCTGTAGAACATTCGTTTAATGATGAGAAATGTGTTGCATTCTTTTATGTTGCATTTGTTTAACTCAGTGAAGCTGTGTTACTGTGCCTGTCTAAACACCTGATTGGTCTAATAAAGAGCTGAAGAGCCAATAGCTAAGCAGGAGAAATGATAGGCGGGGTTGGTAGGCAGAGAGAATAAATAGAAGGAGAAATCAGGGAAGAGAGAGAGGAGCAAAAAAAGAAGGGGCCAGCCACCCAGCTGTACAGCCAGACATGGAATAAGAAGGAAAGAAAAGGTATATAGAATAGAGAAAGGTAAAAGTCCAGAGACAAAAGATAGACAGGATAATTTAAGTTAAGGAAAGCTGGCTAGAAACAAGCCAAGCTAAGGCTGGGCATTTATAAGTAATAGTAAGTCTCTGTGTATATTTATTTGAGAGCTGAGTGGTGGGCCCCTCAAAGAGCCAAAAGAGTTAGAAAACAACCAACAACAGTTACTGACATGAGAGTGTGTGACCCCAAAGCAGCCACAATAGAAAGTCTTCACCCAGCATGGATGACGGCTTCCCCACAGCTGTGCAAATGGAATTTTCTTCTATTAACCTATCCTAGCACCTAGAGACCAAGAGAGATTAGAGCAAAATTACATACACTTGTCTGGAAGGAGTGACTGGAATATCAAGTGAGAGTCCAATGACTGCCCTCACCCTTCTCTTCTCGGGGGTCTTTGGGTCTGGACGGTGATAGACTCTCAGAAGTGGATACGGCTGATCTCATAAAAATGGCTCCGTCTGGCTCAGAAGACCATGCTTTACAAAAGTAGGTCATCCATCATCTTGCTATCCAGGCATCTGCTTCTGGGGTCTACGGAATTCCAAACAACCAGAGCTGGAAAGCACCGTGGCCTTGTTTACCAGATGTTTGAGAGTGTGCTGTTCCCGCCCTTCTCATGTCAGAGCCCTTGGATGAGAGTCAATGGCACAGATAGTCTTGCTGCTACTAACAACAGCGCCGCCCTTTCAGCTGTGAGGCCAAGGCTCTGCACAGCGCGTTCCAAGAGAATTGTCTTGTTCTAGATGCCTTCGGATGGTGTCAGCATCTCTGCTTTCAGATGAGATACCTGCCTGGCTCAGGGGTGAGAGAGAAGCGTGGTCATTTAACTGAGATATGATGTAAGCATATCATGGAATGTTGCCCCCCCCATAAAACATATCTGTCTAGAAACTGAAAGTGATTTGGTATGGACATGAGAGGAGAAATCGGGTCTTTTGGGGGTTAAGTTAAAGGATTTGAGATGGAGCGTTCTGGATTTAGGAGAGTCCTAGGTATTGTGACAGGTGTCCCTATAAAGAAAATTTTAGAGGAAGGTTTGTAATACGGGCATGTGAGAAGGCATCCACATGAAGACAGTGGCAAGCCCTGTGTCTATAGGCCAAGGGATGCTGGGAGTGGCCAGCCACCATCAGGGGCTAGAAAGGGGTCATAGAACAGATTTTTCCCCTCGTGTCCTCAGAAGAGCATCCATGCCATCCCCTCCCATCTCCCCAACTCTGAGAGACTCCTGTTGTTCTAATCCATTCCATCTGTGGTTGTTTGCTAAGGCAGCCCAGGAAACTAAGATGGTAGCAAGGTAGGATTTGAACACATACGCCAGCCCAAACTCATTCTACTAACCCGTAAATCACACATGCAGAACCAGCTCTGTACTTCCTAGTGCATCAGCTCAATTTTATCATTTCCACATTCAGTGTTCCAGACTACACTTATTTACAAAGGGGGAGGGGTGTACAGGGAGAAGAGACAGAGAGAGAGGCAGACACATCTCCCCAAAAGAGCCTTCTTCATCCATTTTCTTAATATGATTTCTACTTCTCAAAAGCTAAAAAGGAAAAGACACATAAATCGCATCAGCCACTCTAGCCAGGCAGACTGTGGGGTGAAAGAATTTAGCCTTGAAATGCAAAACCAGAGCCATTAAATCCCTCCAGCATTTGTGACAATATTTGATTAACATGGAGCCTCTTACTGTTCCCTTTCAGACAATGTGGAAAGGCAGGGAGCCACTCTGCCCTGCGTTTGATGTGACTATGGAGGGCTGGAGAGCCAGCAGAAATGCTAAGCCTGGATGGCTTGCTGTCATTATCCAGTTAGTTGGGAACCCAGAAACAGTCCAGATTTCCAGGCCCTCCAATCAGGATCTTCTCAAGGTTTGCAGTCCTCTGAACTCTGTTTCCTTTACTGGAATTGTCTACCCCACCCTAAACACCAGCCAGCAAGCTCCTGCATATACTTCAAGACTCAGTCTCCATGAGATATCTTCCTTGACTTTTCCAACTCCAGAATCTCCGACCAAAAAAAAGTTTCAGTTATCTCACTCTTTGTACACACACTATAGTTTGTATGTACCCCAGACATACCCTGCATGGTACTTCATACTATTCGATTCCTACCCTTTTTGCAAAGACCTATTTATCCCAATGCTTAAGGAGTCCATGGGAGGCCTTTGAAGGAAGCTATCAACTCCAGAAATTATTTACAACATAGTTTGCAAATGTTTGGGAATGCCACAGCTTGGTGTGTCGCCCCAGACTTTGAAGGCTGAAACACATCTACAACCCTGTGCTCGTAATGACATTTTCCCAGCTTTTTTTACCTCTGTCACCAAGAGCAGCACCTGGCCTGCACGTGGGGAAACTTCTTTTTTCATTATTGCATAAAATTTTGATAGACATAATTAAGATGACCTGGGGTTCTGAACGCAATCGTGTTTACTACGCTCTCATTGGCTGATGCTTGTGACTGATCTGCTGGGATGGACCAAATAAGCACACCAATGATGATTGGTTGCTCACTAATGTGTGCGTTGATGAAGTCATGGAAGTTCAGGGGAGCATTAGATGTGGGGAGATGGCTTCATCTGTCATTTGCTGTACAAGCATGAGAACTTGTGTTCAATCCCCAGAACGTAGTTCTCTAAAAACCTAGGCATGGTGGCACATGTTACAGCCCCAGTGCTGGGGAGTTAGAGACAGAGAGATCCCTGAGGCTCGGTGGCCAGTCAGCCTGGCCTGTGTGGCCAATCAAGACACCCTGTCTCGAACAAGCACAGTAGGAGCTGGAGAGATGGCTGAGTAGTTAAGAACAATTAGTGCTCTTGAAGAGGACCCAAATTTGGTTCCCAGTACCCATGATGGGCAGCTCACAACTATCTGTAAATTCACCTCCAGGGGATCCAATGTCTTTGGCCTTAGAGGGAACCCACATGCATGTGGCATATGCACACACACACACACATACACACACACACACACACACACACACACACACATACATACACACACATACACACACACATGCACACACACACATACACACACATACACACATATACACACACATACACACATGCACACACACACACACACACACACACACACACACACAGAGTTTGGGGGCTTTTTGTCACTGCAGCACAACTCCACCTATCCTGACTGATACAAGCTGGCCAGCCCGGATTATTCTGGTATCAAGAAGCAAATGCTATGGCTGTCAGAGTAGCCCTCCTCTCCTCGTGGGTCTGGTATTTCCATCCTTGTTCAGCTGGGCGATGAGTACCCTGGGTACCTCCTCAGTGACACTTTCATTCTTGTTGGAGGTGTACCAGCTTCCAAAGTAGCTTAGCACAGGCTGGATTTGGAGTCCAGCAGACTAAGGTTTAGGTTCCGGTTCTCCCACGCATCCCTCTTCCAATGTGCATTTATTGAGCACCTACTGTGTGCTGACTACTTGGTACCCGTGCAGCTAGGAACAGGATAGATGCTAAAACTGGGTAAACATACCCTAGGCAAGGCACCACCAAAGCCAGTGTGACCATCTTAGGGCAGAATGGATGTCACAAGGGGAACAAGATCCACACGCCACTGTGTGAGAGTTTGTGCAAACCTTCAATGGGAAGGGACAGAGCAAAGGGTGACAGAAGCTCTCGGTGAGTAGAAAGGACCTGATCACCTCCCGTGGGAACCGGATTCTGGGAAGAGGGAAGAGTGGGTGAAAAGGCCCTGAGGCAAAATGGAGACAGCTCACATTTCCTGAGCGCGGGCCACATGTCTGGCCTTGGATAAACACAGGACTTTTTTTATTTTATTTCATCACACGACAACCCTGTCGGCTTGTCACTTGGCACAGTTTGAATAGGAAATGTCCCCTGGGCCTCATTAATTGAATGCCGGGGGTGTTCTTTGGGCCTCCTAATTCTGGAAACAGGAAGTGAGGTCTGTGTGGAGGAAGTAGGTCACTGGTGGGAGGGGCCGTAAGGCTTTGGAGGGTGCACTTGTCTCCAGGCCCTTCCCCCTCCTCTGTTTCCGGCCCACCACGGTGTGAGCAACTCCTTTCTCTGTGTGCATCCACTCCATGATGCTCAGCCTTGCCACATGCTCAGAGTCAACAGAATCCTCGGCACCGTGAGCTAAATAAATCTCACCTCCTTAAGAGGTTTCTCTCCGATATTCTGGTGACAACTATTCATGTGGAGCGAACAGGACCTTGTCATCGTCTGGGCCAGATAGAGGACAAAAGGCCCATCAAAACGTCAAGGATTTTGCAAAAGACAAGACTAGGGTGACCCCAGCCACCTCTTTGTAGAGCCCCCAGCCTCCAGCTGAGCCTGCTGCTCTACCTGGTGAGAACCATCTCTGTCCCCCTTGGGCAGGTGGCTCAGTCTCCCCAAGCTTCATTCTCTACCCCTGGGAAACTGAGTGATGAGAGACCCACTCTGTCTTGGGAAAAAATGTCTTAACATGGCGGCGGCGGCGGCGGCGGCGGCGGCGGCGGCGGCGGGGTGGGGGGGATGTTCTTGCCTTACATCCAAACACAATCCAAGTTAGCTCTTGTCGCCTGTTTTTCAACCGTTAGCCATCATCCAACTTGATGGACGCAACCAGAAATAGATGTACAAAGAGTTTGGATTGTGATCATTTTCTCTGAGGCAACAGACATCTCTTCAGATATGATTAGCTTGAATATTCTTTAACGCGTGGGGGTGATGTCTATTATCTGATGTGCGATTAATGAAAGCCGTTAATATAAACAGCGAGAGGACAGACACCCCGCTTTCCCCAGTGGCTGCTAATTAAGGAAGAGCTGCTCATTTCAGGATGACAAGTGACTGCTCCGTCTCAGCTGTCTGGAACAATCTATCAAGAAGTGAAACTTTTAGGACATCACCCAGAAAAGAGCACAACCATAAAACCAAAAATCTCTTCTCCTGATAGGAGCAGTTGTAACAGCAGCATCGACTCAAGAATATATCAGAAGTGTCCACGTGCCTGCTCCAAGTTCAGTGCTCTGTGGCCTTGCCACTATCTCACCTTCCCTTGGTGGATTCTTGGGTGACGTCCCACTTGGGGACAGAGTTTCCAGTCTTACAGTCCGTGGGAAATGATCTGTGGCACAGGACCCAATTAAAGATGGAGGTTTGGCGTTTGGAAAAGGAAAGGTACAGATTTTATGCATCCCATGGAGTCAGGTTGAGCATTGTGGGACTAAGGAGAGCAATGAGATCTACAGACAGACAGACAGACAGACAGACACACACACACACACACACATACACACACACACACACACACACACACACACACACACACACACACACACACCATGGTTTGGTTGAGGGAGTCTTGGTCATACTTAGCAAAGTGTGAACACAATGAGAGTGTGTAATGACTGATTTGGGGGTTGGGGGACACGTGGAAAACAGTGAACGTGATGTGATGGAGCGGATGACTAACCATGCCATGCACGAGCTGGTGAGCAGAGGACAAGAACCAAGGTTGCAGGGCTGGGAGAGGGCTCGGTGGGTGAAGTACTTGGTACTTGGCCGGCGAGCACAAGGACCTGAGTTTGGATCCCCAGCATCCGTGTTAAAAAGCTGGGCACAGTGGAGCCAGCCCATCATACGAGTGCGCAGGGAGGTAGAGATAGAAGGGCTCCTGGAGCTCCATGGCTAGGTGGGCTTGCTGAACTGGGTGAGATCTGGTTCAGGGAGAAAGCCTTTCTCAAAAAATTAAGTGGAGAGCAATGGAGGAAGACACCCAACATCAGTCTGTGCCATCTGCAGGCATGTGTACTTGTATGTGCACACATGTGAACATGCACACATGCATATACCACATACACACAGACAGACAGACAGACACACATACACACACATCAAGGACTTAGAAGGCAATGTGATCCACTTTTCAGTGCCTGGAGGACAGCCAGGGGCAGGTGTGGGTATACAGGATGTTTGTGGCTCTGAGGCTCAGACATGGGATGCTTGAAAGCTGAGCCCAGAACACACCCAGGAGGGCACGTGAGTCAACGCAGAGGAGCGGGTGCAAAGGTCTGAGCAGGAAGGCATGGTATACGGGCTTCTTCCAAGGGAGGGCACAGTGATTAGGAGGGAGAAGAGATTCCTGGCTGAGACTGGACATAATGGGGAGAGTTGTGGGTAGATGAAAGGAGAAAGCTGAGGTCGCGAGGGAGGAGGAAGCGGTGGCTCTGGTGAGGTGTGGCTTGCAGAACACATCAGGAACGTTTGCAATTCGCAACGGAGGCCAAGTTCACACTCCGTAGCCTAGCCTGGAAAAGCCCCTGGGCTTCTTCTAAAGATAGCAGAGATTGCCGAAGCACAGTGGCATGCGCTCAGAGGGTAAAGGCAGGGGAGAGCTCAAGTTCAGGTTGGTCCGGGGCTCCACGGCAAGTTCCAAGCCAGTTTCCACTGCATAGCAAGGGGCCATCTCAGAACAACACAAAATGAAATAAGACGTAAGCACAGAGCCGAGTTTTGCAAAGGTCGTGATGGAAGTCATCCTGGATTTGCAGTCTGGCTGTCCAGCTTCCCTGCTGGGTGATTCCAGGCAGACATTTCAACCTCCCTGAGTTTCAGTCTTGGAGCGGAATGTACAGCCCTCGGCTAAGAGTGTCGTCTGAAGGGAATCTTCCTGGCATGAGATGTGTTCTCAGCATATATCCATCCTTACCTGCGTGTGTGTTTGCGTGTGTCAGGAGGTTGGTACATTGGAGGGTGCCGTCATTGTGAGGTCACAAATGAGGAAGGCTGAAGGCAAGGCAGTCTGTGGGCTCCAGTGCCTAGAACGAGAGTGGGGTGTATTTCAGGCAGATGCAGGTTCAAGAATGAAAAAGTGACTGGGTGTCTGATTGAGTTGTTTATTATTTATTATTATTATTATTATTATTATTATTATTATTATTATTATTATTATTTCCTTGTTCAGCTTCCACTCACAAAGGCTCCACCCCGAGGACATCATTGACATGGCTGCTGCCATCCCACGGCTATTTTTATCAATGGCTAACCAACCTAGTAAGACCATATGCAATTTTATCTCACCTCTTCATGAGTTCGGGACAGCATTAGTTGTTCATGCCTGGGCCTTTGAAGGGCTGATGGGTTTATTTTGGCTCACGGTTCAGGGGATACAGACCACCGTGGAGGGGAAGATATGGCTGCTGGGGAGGTCTGTGGTGGTGGGAGTGTGGGGTGGGATTTGCTCACATCTTGGAGGCTATAACCTTCAATGTCTCTCCCACCAAAATGGCTTACCTCCTCCGTCCGGGTACCACCTCCTAACGGTCCCATAACTTCCCTAAACAGTGCCACCAGTTGGGGACCAAGTATTCAAGCATCTGAGCCTGTCAGGGACATTGCACCCTCACAAACAAGTCCACACCTGTGGGAAGCAGCACCACCATCAAGTCGGTGACTTTCCTGGCACCTTGGTCACGCCAGCCGTGAGAGTGTGCTCCCTTGGGAATCCAAAAAAAAAAAAAAAGGAGTCTCAGTGTCTAACCGTCACTGGTGAAGTCTGAGTCAGAGGATCCTTCAGGGCCCATCACTGGCTAGTGACACTCAGGTTGGATAGGTACCAATTGGTCACACGACACTCCTGGAATCCAGTCGTGTGTGTATTGAGTGGCTTCTCAGAGGAATCAAATGACTGGATGTTGAGCGTGTATTTTGTATGGTGGTGTGCACGTGTAAAATTACTTCATAGACATATTTGGTTCGGTTTCCACACGATCAGTCTTCCATTCTGTCATGAATTCCGGATAATATTCCACCCACCTCCCCACAAAGAGCCCAGCTCCCTGTGGGACAGGGTCCCCTGAAAGTGTTCCTGCTGTGTCTGCTGACTCAGCCAGTCAGCAGGGACCTCTAGACGTCCCCCTGGCCTTTCCTGGGACCTTGGGATGGAAGAGAGTAGGTTTAAAATTAGAAGGGAGGACAAGGCTGCCTCTGGCTCTTGAACGCCAGCCATTGGGGAGGAACTGGAGATAAGGTGGTCCTGAGACGGGAAGCATTTATTTAAGATTCCTATCACACTGGGAAGCTGGAGAAGGGGGTTCAGCTCAGGGAATGACAGGATGTTGCCAGGATCCGGGGCAGGGCCAAGGGCAAAGGGCACAGAAGGAACGGATGTTGGAAAGGGGATGTGAGGCCCTCCGGATTGGAGGCGAGAAGGTTCGGAGAGGTCCCAGGCTAGGAGGCCAGATGCAAAGGCATCTGTGGGTGTACTTCAGGCTCTCCCATTCGAGAGGGGCCAGGCGCTTTCTATCTGAGGACTTTGAACTCCTAAGGGAGGCTGCTCTGTTGGTGGGTGGTCTGCTGGGAAGGGCCCTGGGTTAACGCTTATGTGAGCTCCCTCATGTGAGCTCCCTCGTGTCTGTCTGAGAATCTTCCAGCTTGGGGGACCCACACTGACCTTCCCCGAATGGCATCCCAGCATTGTCTTTGAGCGAAGCAAAAGTTAAAGACCACAGCCACAGAGCAAGCCCTGTGTCCTATTGTGTCCCCTGGGAGTCAGGGGTAGGAGGCTGAGTACAAGGTCCCTTTTCCACTGGGAGTGAACTAAAGACTCCTTATCAAGCCCAGGTCTAATAAAGAAAGGTCATTTGCAAAAGGAGGGACATAAATGACCAATATGCATCCCAAACTGTACCTACAGTTGTATTTATATACGATCAAAATGTAAAGGTCCCACAGCTACTCAGCTAGGGCCAGCCACATAGGGCCATGAGCCCTGGACAATACAAATTCATCTTGAACTTTCGGACAGTCCTAAGAGACATTTTTTCCTACACTTCATAACAGGCTCTAAGAGAGACCGTGGCACCCAGTCCGTAAGCCCTAAGGGGCTCAGTGTGTTGGAGAGAGGATTATACTAACAGGCCTCACTGATAAAAGTGTGTGTCTGCAGCTGATAAAACTGGCCTTGGGCACATGACTCCACCTCTCTGGGCCTCCACTAACTCACTGTGGAAACCAAGGATGCAGCAGAAGCCACGTCAGAGGCTTGCAAGAGGATGTGACTCGCACACTGCACGCGTGCTTAGGGAAAGCCCAGGAAACCGTGGACTTTGGTTAATGTCGATTTTGAAGACCTTGCGGCTGTTCAATGGGAGTTATAAAGGGTCCACTCTAGAAGGCCGAGACCAGAGAAGGTGGCCAAACACATTCCCCCAGCACCCTCCTCTCCTGTACCCTCCAGGCTCAGCTGATGAGATCACCCAGCATGCATCTCCCTTTGCCCATGAAGATGTGGACCAGAGGAGCTGGCCCAGGATGGGACATGAACTCCTCTCTCTCTCTTCCACCTCTCCATTCATCTGGACAGACCATGGACTCAGGGACAGAGGATTCCAGATAATATGTCTGTGGTTCAAAATCACAGTCATTTTGTCAGTCAGTATCTGGCCTCTGGCCACTTTGTTCCTGGGGACAGTCTGGCATTGTCAAGTGGAACAGGCCAGTTCCTCTCTCATCCCCAGGGAAGCTGTCTGAGGCATTTTCTCCCTCCTCTTCCCTTCCTTTCCATTCCCTACCATTCCCTCCTCCCTCCCTACCTCTCCCTTCCCTTTCTCTCCCCTCCCCTCTCTCCCTCCTCTTCACTTCTCTTCCCCTCCCTTCCCCTTCCCTCTCCTTCCCTTCTTCCCACTGTGTCCTCCCTCTTCCCATTTTTATTCTGAATCTGGAGACAGATCCCAGAGCCTGGCATACAATGGGCAAGCACTCTGCTCCCAGGGCCATACTCCAGCCTTAGCAACCTTAGCCTTGTGGCCACTGATTGGCCCTGTGCTGAACACCTCGAGTCCTGCCTGGAGCTCTGAGTGGCAGCACATGGGTGGTTTGATCCCGATTTTTCAGTTCACCCAGAGAGGGCAGTTCACTTTCCTTAGGTTGCCCAGCTAGAAAGTGACAGCCTGGGGTGTGAACTCAAGTGGTTTGACTGGAGAGTCTTACACTAGAGGAAACAGCCCTCTCTGTTTTTATCAGAATTCTCTTTAGCCTCATAGTGAAATAAGATCAGGCTCCTTCCCACCTCTGTGCTTTCTCAGGCACTAAGGGGATGACAGTGAGTGATCATTTTATATAAAAAAATCAATGTGCAGAAGCAACTAGGGACACCCCAATCACAGATGTGAGGGAGTCCCAAAGGTTTTTTTTTTTGTGTGTGTATGTGTGTGTGTGTGTGTGTGTGTGTGTGTGTGTGTGTGTGTGTGGTGTGAGGTACGTGGGGTATGTGAGGTGTGTGAGGTGTGTGTGGTATGTGTGTGTGTGTGTGTGTAAGGTGTATATGTATGGGTATGTAATGTGTGTGAGGTGTGTGGGGGGTATTTATGTGAGGTGTCTGTGTGTGTGAAGTTCGTGTGTGTGTGTGTGTGTGTGTGTGTGTGTGTGATGTATGTGTGTGTGTGTTGTGAGGTATGTGGGGTATGTGAGGTGTGTGAGGTGTGTGTGGTATGTGTGTGTGTGTGTGTAAGGCATGTATGCATGGGTATGTAATGTGTGTGAGGTGTGTGTGTGAGGTGTGTGGGGGGTATTTATGTGAGGTGTGTGTGAAGTTTGAGTGTGTGTATGTGTGTGTTTGGGGTGTGTGTATGTGATGTGTGTGTGTGATGTATGTGATGTGTGTGTGTGTGATATGTATGTGTGTGATGTATGTGATGTGTGTATGTCATGTGTGTGTGTGATGTATATAATATGTGTGTGTGTGATGTATGTGATGTGATGTGTGTGATGTGTGTGTGTGATATGGTGGGGATTGATGCCAGGGCCTTGAAAATACCAGATGAACACTGTCCCTGAGCGACACTGCCAGCCCTCTTAACTTGTTTTGTTTTTATTTTTTGCACGGGTGTGAACGGGGTATGCATGTGAGGATGTGTGTTCATGTTGGGGGCTCACATGTGTGTGCCCATGCACCTGCGTACATGTACACATGCATGTCGAGTCCTGAAGCTGACGTCTAGCGTCTCCCTCTGTCTTTCCAGCTCATGTCTTCAGGACAGTTCTCTCAGCTGAGCCCACGACTCACTGGTTTGGTTAGCCTGGCTGGCCAGCTTGCTCCAGGGAGACCCCTCCTCAGCCCCCTAAGCACCGGGATGGTGGGTGGGTGTCCAGGCCTGCACAGCATCACATGGGTCCTGGGAATCTGCACTCAGGTCCTCACACTTCTGTGTTCGACCCACAGAACCATCTCCTCAGCCCTCACTTTACTTTTTGGTTTCTAACAGGGTCTCCTGATTTTCCAAAGATGGTCTTGAACACATGCTCTAGCCCAGGCAAGCCTTGAACATGTTCATCCTCTGTCTCAGCTTCCTGAAGTCCCAGGATGACGGGCATATGGCACCAGGACTGTCTAATTTTGCTCCCTAGAGTGTGGTTGTGGACATTGCTGACTGTGTCTCCACATCCCTCCCTGTGGGGGTGCCTCCTCGGGCAGTGGGCCAGAGTACAGCTCCCTCCTGAACAGATCCTGTCTTCTTGCCCAGAGGAGTTCAAGGGTGCAGCCAGCCACTTGGAACTAGATGGGGCTGGCTTGCAGTAAAAACGTCTTTGCCTCTGCCACTGTCCAAGCACAGGTAGCCCAGCCTCTTGGCGTGGCCATTGTGTGGGACCATGATTCCAACTCACTGTCAGGGATGCTTCCTGAGAACCATGTGTGCCTTTTCCATTTTATTTTAACTGAGGACATCTTGACCAGCTCCCTTGTGTTTCTCTCTGGGGTTTGGAACAAGAACGCCTGAGTCTACATCCCAGGACTGAACCCAGTAGCTGTGAGGTCTTAGAAATAGTCAGTGGTCCGGTTTCCTTGTCGACAAGGCAAGCCACTCAGGCCCTGCCTCACGACAATGTCGATTCTATTGGTTTGTGGATGGATCCAGTTTCCAACTTGGCCTGTTACCAATGGCTGGTGAGCTTTATCACTCTGGGAGGTGGTGGGGTCAGGAGACAGGTCAGGTGACTTAAACACGCAGCCCCGGAGCAGATCTTGACCTTGGATAGGAAGGAAACCAGTGTGTACCCAATCGCTGGCACCCAATGCTGCAACTGGCATGGCCTTTGATTCATCTTTTGATCTCGTTCAAAGCACATCCGTTATCTCATCGGTCCATCAAAGGCCTGCAAGGAAGGCCAGCAGAGACTGGCCCAAGGAGATGTGAGTCAGAGATGTGAAAGTCAAGGCCAGAAGCTTCCTTGAGCAGCAGCAGCACTCTGGCCAGAGCTTATCCCCCCATCCTGCAGGGAGGAGGGTTCAATGGTTTAGGCCAGACCCAAAATAACTCTCTGAGAGACTTCCTTTCCCTGACTAGTGAACTTGTGTTCCTATCCTGGCCAGGCTGGTAGCAGACAGGACTCACCACCCACAAGAGAGGCCAGGAAAATGGGATTCCAAGTCTCAAGTCCAGGTCCCACGGCAGTGACACTTCTGGGATGTTGCTGGTAGCTGTGTGTCAGGGACTGTCTCAGGCAACAGCCACCTCAGCTTGCAGTCCTCAATTCGTTTTGACAATGAGCCACATCCCCGGGTCATAGCCACAGCCTCACCAGACCTGGAAAGCCTGCTGGGGTACTTTGCGGTCTCTATAGGTTCTCCCTGGGTCTTCTCAAGCTATTCTCAAGTCCAGCCTCCCTTTCTTCCCGGCCAAGCTCAGCATTTTCCCCATGGAGGAGGTCACAGGTCACTGTCGGCCTGCTCGGAGTGGGACTGTGTGACATTTTCTTTGCGAACAGTCATTTCCTGCCTCCAAGGGGCCACCCTAGAGCTTTGAGGCTGGACCCGACACAGTTGAGCCCAGGTTAGCTCATGCCTGGGCTGAGCCACGCACAGCTGTGTGACTTGGCCAAAACCACATCACCTTTCTGATCTCATGATTGTTGATGGTGTGATGTGGATAATCAGCACTGGGAAGATGGCTCAGGGAATAAATAGCATTCACCGGGCAAGCAGGAGCACCTGAGTTCACAGAAATGATGTTTAAAATAAATGAATGAATGAATGAATGAATGAATGAATGAATAAATAAATAAATAAATAAATAAATAAATAAATAAATAAATAAATAAATAAAAGCCAGGTGCAGCAGCATGGTATGCCATCTCAGAGTGGCTGGCCAGCCGGTCTAACCAAATGGTGATTTCCACGCTGGTGACAGACCTTGCCTCATATGACAAGGTGAATGGCTCTGGAGAAAAGACAGCCCAGGTGGCCCTTTGCCACCTCTCATACACAAACTGAGGAAGCATCCAGACCTTGTAGGGCCGTGGGGAAAGTTACAGAAGGAATGTGTACATCTGCATGATTCCTGTCCTTCCTGTCATAGATGCCCTGCTTCTTAAGGGACTGCGGCCATGGCTCTGCCTCTTATTATTATTATTATAATACTGCCGTTGTGGGTGGGGAGGGTAGTCATGTGGAGAAACAACCATTTCCGTTCTTCAGCCCCCTCCACACCCTACCCTTCACCACGCCATCATCCTCAGGCTGTGTGGCCTTGAAGGAGCTACTTAACTTCTCCGGGCTCAGAAAGATCTCGTACAGCCTTCAAGATCAATCCAGGAGGAACCGTCCACTCAGTCTGGCGTCAGTTCCTGAGGCCTGTTGCCTGATCACATGAGTCGTATTTGGATGATACTTAACGTTTTCCTAAAGTGGGCCTGCTTTTTTTGGGTCTCGCATAGAATAAGGGCTCTCGGGAAACATTCCCCTCAAATTTTAAAGATCTACCTGGAAGTCTACCTCCAGCCCAGGCCACCAGGCCACCACACTCTTCCATAACAAACAGACTGATATAGAAGGAAGGAGGGGCGGAGTGGGAGAGAAGAGGGAGGGAGGGAGGGAGGCAGAAAGGAGGGAAGGAGGAAGGGAAGGAGGGAGGGAGGGAGGACGGGAGAGACCAACAGTGGTAGACAGTTTGGGGAGGCTTTGGCTCTGGGCTACCTTGTGACTGTCACACAGGGCACTGGAAGAAGGACATCGGGGTTTGCCCAACTTGATGAAGGGCCTTGATGAAACTGTCACATCAAAGCACATGGCTAGCTTCAAAGGCAGCGCCCTGTCCCTCCTGCTCCCCGTGGGTCATGGCCAACCGGTTCACCCAGGACAAAGCCACTGCCAAGGGGAAGGGGGCGGGTCTGGGTTTGTGCCAAGCCCCTTGGGGGCCAAGAGTACATCGTTGGAGCCCCAAACTCACCGTGCACTCCCTCAGGGGTCCTCACTCCGGGCTCCCAAATCTGAGGCCCCCGGAGGGAGGGCAGAATTCAGAACAGCTCTGGACCTGGGCGGACACAAACATGCACAATTTCCATGTTGTCACAGCTACGGGACTGAAATGCTGTCTTTCCGCTGTGAATGTAAGTGACAGCCACACAGGGGGGCGGTTCCACCACCTTGTCCCTGATGGAAGTCATAGGCACGTGCCCACTCCTGTTCCGATGTCCGGAAGGGCCTCCTGCACACCTCCCTTCTCCCATGCTCCCTCACACTCACACTCACCCCCCTCACGCTTCCTCACACTCACCCTTCTTCATGCTTCCTCACACTCCCTCGCACACACCTCCTCACATTTTCACTCCCTCACACTCACCCTTCATGCTTCCTCACACTCGCTCACCCTCACACTCCCTCATACTCACTCTCAACTCCTTCACCCTCACACTCACCCTCCCTCACACTCACTCACACTTACCCTTACACTCCTTCACCCTCACACTCACCCTCCCTCACACTCACTCACACTTACCCTTACACTCCTTCACACTCACACTCACCCTTCCTCACACTCCCTCACACTTACCCTTACACTCCTTCACCCTCACACTCACCCTCCCTCACACTCACTCACACTTACCCTTACACTCCTTCACACTCACACTCCCTCCCTCCTTCACCCTCACACTCACTCATACTCCCTCACTTACCCTTACACTCCTTCACCTTCACACTCACACTCCCTCCCTCCTTTACCCTCACACTCCCTTACACTCACCCTTGCTCACACTCCCTCACACTCATCCTCCCTCACACTCATCCTCCCTCACACTCACCCTCACACTCATCCTCACACTCACCCTTCCTCACACTCCCTCACACTTACCCTTACACTCCTTCACACTCACACTCACCCTTCCTCACACTCCCTCACACTCACTCACACTCACTCACCCTTGCTCACACTCCCTCACATTCATCCTCCCTCACACTCATCCTCACACTCACCCTCACACTCACCCTCACACTCCTTCACCCCCACACTGCCCACATTACCATTGTCATCCTCATTAGGTCCGCTCTTGGGACTCACTAGCTCCTGGACTGATCAATAAATGGGTGAAGTGGCTGGTGACCCAGGCCTGTAACCCCAACTCCTCAGGAAGCTGAAGCAGGGGGATGGCAAGTTCAAGACCATCCTGGGCCACGTAGTAAGGCTGTTTCCAAATAAAAACTTGAGGGAAGGCTGGGGACAGGGCTCAGCAGTAGAGCACTTGTCGAGCATCCATAGTGCTGAGGAGGAGGGGGAGGAGGAGGAGAATGTCTGTGAGATATACACATGCATGCGTCACACACTGTAAGAACTACGGTAGGAGCCACTAAACTCCTGGCCTCAGTGTTCCTGTCAATTTGATGGCCATAAGAGTCCTTTCAGCACCTTGGAAAAAACATCACATACCCCCTACTGGGTGTGGCCCATCCCTACCACCCTCCTTTATTCTTATTCAGTGAGGCCAAGAGTTGCTGTACTGGCCCCTGCCTTCCACAGCCTCCCATATGCAGGCTCTGTCTGTCACTGGTTCATGTCCATTTACAGAAATGAAACGAACCCCCCCCCAATCCCCACCCTGCTACAACACACATCCAGTGAGAAGCAGGTTGACAAGGTCACAAATATTTGAACAATCCCTGGGGCAACAGAGGACATTGACCCCAAGGTACGTGTTGCCTGGGCAGAAAGTTTATCCAAGAATGATAAACGTGACAGATTACAAAGTGCGGGGAGAGGGCCAGATAAGAGCTCCGGCACCCAGCCAGTGAACCAGGAGCCGGAGCTGGGCCGACTGCAGTACCAGGGAGCGAGGCCCTGTGATCAAATGCTCTCTTTTCTAGAAACATCCCCATCTGGGATATAGAGCAGATATTGACTCTGGAGCTGGGTCACCCTGGCTTCTCACGACCTCACTGTGTAGCTGAGAGGGTTCTAGAGATGAAGAAAACCCCCCAAGTCATGCTGAGCCCTCACTGTGTGGCTGAGCTTGCTTTTTGGGAGGAGGGGTCATTCAGGGACTCACTATGTACCCTTGAACATTGTATCATGTGTACCCCTATGTCCATCCAAATGCTAAGATACTGTGTGGGCTGGGAGATGGCTTAGTGGGTAATGACGCTCCTTAGCAAGCACCAGGATCCGAGTTCAAATCCCCAGCACCCATGTGGACAGTCAGACAGGAGGATCCAAGAGCTTGCTGGTCAGCCTGGTCAGAATGGTGGGTCCTGGTTCAGTGAGAGACCCTGTCTCAAGGTAATATGGTGAAGAGGGGTCGAGAAGAGCTGGCCTCCTGCTCTGGCCTCTGCATGTGTGAGTGTGAGTGTGTGTGGGAGGAGTGAACCCTCATGTTCACAAGTAACACACATACAAGAAGTATGCTTGTGTGGGTATATGTCCTGTGTGTGTATGTGTATGTATGTGCATGTTTGTGTGTGTATGTGTATGTCTCTGTGCAGTGTTGTGTGTGTATGTGTATGTATGTGTGTATGTGTTTGTATGCTGTGTGTATGTGTATGTCTGTGTGCATTGTTTGTGTGTGTGTAGTGTGTATGTGTTTGCATGCTGTGTGTATGTGTATGTCTGTGTGTAGTGTGTATGTGTATGTCTGTGTGCAGTGTTTGTGTGTGTGTGTTTGTATGCCTGTGCGCAGTGTTCGTGTGTGTGTATAATGCTGAGTATGGAACCCAGATGCACATCAAGTGTTCTGCATAGAAGCAATGTCTCTTTTTCTTCTTACCATATCATTGTTAAAATGGTACACAGAAGATTCTTTAATCTCCAATTTTTTTTTTCTTTTTTGGTTTTTTGAGACAGTGTCTCTCTATGTAGCTTTGTGCCTTTCTTGGATCTCGCTCTGTAGACCAGGCTGGCCTTGAACTCACAAAGATCCACCTGGCTCTGCCTCCCAAGTGCTGAGATTAAAGGTGTACACCACCACTGCCTGGCTAATCTCCAATCTTAAGGATCAGGATGGTTGCTTAAGTTGATCAAAACTATAACCATGACATAAATACTCCACCCAAGAGTCTGTGACCTTGAAATAAATCGATATCCACCCGAGTCTATGATCTTGGGCCTTTTGGGCTCTTGTATCTCAGTTCCTTCATAGTGACTTGGGATAGCATTAGTATCGTGTCAAGTTCTTGTGGGGATTAATTGAGATACTATGTAAAATGGGCCGGGTTTGAGCTTGAAACAGAATAAATATACAATACCTGTTAGCCAAACCATTAAATTGTCACAATCATCACAATCATTGTCATCTTCACCATCACCATCACCCCCACCATCATCACCACCATCACCATCACCACCATCACTATCACCACCATCATCACCATCACCACCACTATCACCATCACTGTCACCACCATCATGACCACCATCACCATCATCCTCATCACTGTCACCATTATCACCATGATCATTGTCGTCTTCACCACCACCACCACCATCACCACCACCACCATCACCACCACCATCATCATTACCACCACCATCATCACCACCACCACCACCACCACCACCACCACCACCACCACCACCACCACCACCATCATCACCATAAATGTCTTCACAGACTGGTTACAAACAAAAGTCCTTAGAAAGAAACAAGTGAAGGGAACATTTCCAGGTGAGACAGACATCTATGCCACGTACAGCAAACTGTCCCATTTCTCTTTTTTGTCAACAGAGTTGATGGAAACACAGGCCCTGCTCATTCTGTGACTGATTTCACGGACACCCATAGATATGAGTAGCTACTGTGGAGAGCTGACAGCCTGCAAGGCTCCACCATTTACTCTCCGGTCCTTTACGGAGAACCTTGTCGACCTTATATTGGATAATGAAGATATCTTGACAAGATGGTCCAGAGATGCCTATCTGTCATTTGGATTGTTACTTGGTTATGTGTGTGAATGGGTTTATCCTGCTGGCAGGAATAGCATCCCTCCTCCTACCGATTAGTCTGTTTGTCCGTATCCATCCTTTCCGATTGGAATAAACATTTAGCTATGTCTTAAGTGCTAGGAGTAGGGGTGTGAGCAAATGCTAAGTGGGAGACGAATCACACAGTCCTTGCGGAAGCCATTGGGAGGCAGCTCAAGCTTGTGCACACCCTGGTCAGTGTCAATTAGACAAAGACCTCCTCAGTCATTAAGGCTGTATAAATCATGACTTGTAGGAGCCAGCGAGGCCCAAGAAATGCCAGCAACACTGAAAGAGAACCAGCACCGAGGTGCCAGGTGAGGCTTCATGGAAGAGAAAAACTGAGCATTGACGGGATTATAGGGGAGGAGAAAAAGGGGACAGGAAAGGTCTTCACAGGTGGAGAGATGTCTGTGCCATCGAGGCGTGGGAGGGCCTGGCGGAATCAGGCTGTGGAGACACCTGGACAGCTGCCTCACAACTTGTTCTAGATGCCACCTCAGACCATTGCCACAGTCAGCCAGCCCCTCTTCTTCACATTCTGATCCTAGCTTGATCCTGGGGACTTCCCTGCCCCTGCCGTCACCTGTAGATAAGATCATAGGAATGCCCGAGCCCCCCCCCCCCCCAACATCCCTGGTTCAGAGTGCATCCTTCGCTGTGCAGCCTGAGGAATCACTCTAATACAGGTAGTTCCCTGTCCTAACACCCCCTGTGGCTCCCTTATACCCAGAGATCAGCCACACTTACCCTCCTGCACAATCCGTGGGTGCTCCCGGATCAGTCTTTGCTCCTGTTCTCCAAAGTGCCCACCTGCAAGCTCTTTGCCTTCCAGCCTTATGAGTTACAACCTCTCTCTCTCTCTCTCTCTCTCTCTCTCTCTCTCTCTCTCTCTCTCTCTCTCTCATATAAAAAGCTATAGCTACTTCAAGAAAACTCTGATCAGAAAAAAAGGCCCTTAATAACCTTCTAATTTGTCTCCCAGCTTCTGTCTTTTCTTCCCACAGGCTCCCAAAGGCAGCCAAAGGGACACCATTATGATCCAAGTCAGGCCCTACCACTCCCCATCTATATCATCCCCACACCACATTACTCAGAGCAGAAGCTAAGGAGGGTATTACTGACCGCGAGATGACTGCCCCACGGCACCCACACACACCCTCTCTCCCACACCTCTGCTGTATTTCTGCCTCCACTTTAAAGACCTTCTTTGAAGCCCTCAAATGCGCCAGGCACACTCCTACCCCAGGACATTTGCTGTGTTGTCTTCCTGGAGACTTTCTCATGGGTATCTGTTCTCTCTCTCTCTCTCTCTCTCTCTCTCTCTCTCTCTCTCTCTCTCTCTCTCTCTCTCTCTCTCTCTCTCTTCCCCCCCCCCCCGTGTGTATGTGTGTGTGTATGTGTGTGTCTCCCTCTCTCCCTCCCTCCCTCTCTCTGCCCCCCTCTCTCCCCTCACCTTCTGTCTCACCCACTTCTGGACTTTGTTCAGACATCATTTTCTCAAAGACATTTTTTCTGCTAACCCCGCTCAACTCCCAAAGCACTGGATCTGGGAAGATGGTGTGGTGGGTGGTGGGTGAAAGGCCGACCTCACAAGCACGTGGACCTGAGTCAGATCCCCAGGGCCCGTAGAAAAACTGGATCGTGGTGGAGGTGGGTGCCTGTAACCCCAGTTCTGAGGACAGGAGACAGGCAGACCCTTGGGACTCACTGGCCACTCAGTCTAGCCCAGACTGAGTTCCAGGTTCTGTGAGAAATCCTGTCTTAAGACAGAAGGTGCAAAGTGATTGAGGGAGACGTTAATGTTGACCTACTGGCCTCCATATGTGCATTCAGTGTGTGCACATGGACGGAAGTGCATCTTTACACACATGAACACAGAACACCACACCCAGTTCCTAAATCTCTTGTTTTCATTTTCTTCACTGCACATTTCAGCAGTACTGTGTGATTTCACTATTATTTCCACTAAATCAATTTCTAGTACTTTGAAAACTCCATGAGAGCGTGTTTGTTTTTCTGGCTTTCTTCTTCTTTTTTTTTTTAATCCACTTGTTTTTTCCATAATAGTAGCCTCAGCAACTATAACACATGATGACTTACTATTCTCAGTTAAAACTTTGAGGGGGCCGGGCGGTGGTGGCGCACGCCTTTAATCCCAGCACTCGGGAGGCAGAGCCAGGTGAATCTCTGTGAGTTCGAGGCCAGCCTGGACTACCAAGTGAGTCCCAGGAAAGGCGCAAAGCTACACAGAGAAACCCTGTCTCGAAAAACCAAAAAAAAAAAAAAAAAAAACTTTGAGGGGGCCAGGCTGTCTCCTTTGTTGCAATCAGGGTACCTGTGTTAATACATCCAGGGGTCACTTTGGTGGGCCTGTGAGCTGTGTCTCTCTATTAGTATATTCGGATGTTTTAATTGCCTCCAGTCCTACAGGGTTTTTTTTTCCCCCATGTGTGATCACTTGGGGAATTGCTGTGCACCCAGAAGCCGACAGCGAAGACAGGGTTAACCCTCACCTCACACCCACTGGGTGTCCCAAGGCCTTCTTCTCCCATCCTGATCTGTCACCTGTCCACCTACCTCTCACTTCTGCGGTTCGTTTGACTTGGACAGGGTTTTCCCCCCAGTTGTTTACCGAACCCCTGGCCTCTGGTTTGAAGTTGGCCGCCCAGTGACCTCGACGCTGTCACCTCACCTCCAGCCACCTGCCATGTTCCACACAACACCAACACTTTGCCCAGGGGGAGGGGACAGATGGCTCAGTCATCACAGGTCGAAAGCGAGCCTGGGTCAGCCTGGTGGATGTAGCAGGGCCATCTGGCTGACCCTTGTTGGATGGACTACTCCTCCCTGTGTTTGCTGGCCAAGGTTAGAAGTGTGTCGGGAGGTCACCCGACAGCTAAGTAAAGCTTCGAGAAACAGGAGACCCAAGCGGTCCCTTTTCCCCATCAGAAGCCCAAGCCTCCTCAAAGGAAACGGTACACTTCCTGTCTCCAGGAATCACACCTCCAGAGGATCTTGAGGAAAGTCCCAGCAAGCCATTGGATTAAAAAAAAAAAAAAAAAAAAAAAAAAGATAGTGTAAATACCAGTAATGGGTTGCTATGCCGCTGTGACCTGACCTGGCCTCCCTCCACCTTTTTTTTTTTTTTCAAGAGTCTTTTGTTTTATTTTATTTTTGACACAAGGCTTCCAGTGCAAGCAATCCTTGAACTTGCTTTGTAGCTGAGATGACTTTGAACTCCTGATCCTCTTGCCTCTACCATCGGGGTGCAGGAATTACAGGATGTACCCCACACTCAGCTAGGACCAGGACTCAGGGCTTCATGCATGCTAGGCAAACACTCTGTTGGGCTGAGCTGCATTGCCAGGCTCCTGTTTCAACTTTCAGTGGTCTTTTGTACAATGAAGGACCCTTGGAGTCCATCCCTGTGGGACGAATCTTTGGATGGAGGCCACCTGGACTCTGGTGGCATTGATCGTTACCAGGTGTACGTGACTGAGAGACACTGGGATGGGGCCAGCTTGTCCTGGCTGCCTTGGTAGTAGAAAGTAACCAATTTGGGTTGAGATGTCCCAGGCATACAGCCTGGCTTTGCCACGTACTAGCTGTGTGGCCTTGGCTTGGCTCCTTGGCCACTCTGAGCCTGAGTTGCCTCATCTCTAATGGACGGATGAAAATAACATTGACCTTGGAAAACTGTTGTGAAACTAACCAGTCTGGAAGGTTCTGGAAAATGTTTCTGTCCAGACTTCCCAGGCTAGTGGAGTTACTTGGGTATCATCTTGATCTAATCTCTGATGGCTTCCACGTGTACAGAGAGCTTTAAACTCACCAGGCTGAGTAACTCTCCAGCTGGCACATAGTAGGACTTCAGAAAGAGAGATCACCTCCTCCCCCAGAACCTTTCTGTGCCAACGTAATATTTGGTTCGCTGTTCAAAGGGGAGACACAAACACAAAACACCTGTTTCTAAACTGCCAACTGGAGACTTTCAACATAGCCTGTTGCTTCTGGTGACTTCTGCATGGAGCCCTGTTCCTCTTTCTGCCGTGAAAACTCTTCCACCTGGGTCACTTCTGTCATTCTGGGTGGTCCCGTCTCTGGACACATCCTGCAGAGGCTATTACTGCCTCTGCGTGTAACCCACGACATCTTGAGGCTCTGGTTCCTGGTCCAGATGTTCGTGGCCTCGTTGTTGTCCTGACATGAGAGCTTGAGTCACCCAAGCTGCACTTGGGAGACAACTGGAAAAAAGTCCTTGTGGAACCAGAATAGAAAAAAAAGGGGGGGGCGGGGACAGTGACATTCACAAGCAAATCAGCAACACTCCAGACAGGCTTCCCTGGGGGAGAAGGATGTTGATTTCCCATTTTATTGGGCTGGAAATAAAAGTGTGTTCTGGTGGGGCTAGGAATATGGCTCAGTCTATAGAGCGCTTTTCTTGCAAGCACGATGACCTGATTTTACATTTCTAGCACCCATGTAACAAGCTGGACAGAGTGGTGGCTCAAATGTGTAATCCCAGCGTGGGGGAGGTAGAAACGGGAGGATCCATGGTACGCTCTGGTCAGCCAGTCCAGTCAAATCGGTGAACCTCAAGTCCCAGTGTAACATTCTGTTTCAAAAAATAATGGTGGGCAGAGTCTGAGAAATGACACCCTATGTTGTCTCCTGGCCTCTACAAGAACGCTCCCACAAACTCTCACACACACATGGGGTCCTAGACTAACAAAAGTCTTCACCCAGACATCACAAGCCAACCAAAGAAAGAATTCCATCTGAGTCAAGATGGTGGACCAGCGACGTTGTTGGGGATACGGACAGAGCCGTGGGTGACTCTCAGGCTCTGTCACCAGAGTCCTACCTCCCAGTTAACCTCCAGCCTCATGTCAATCTATGTATCTAATAACTCCAAGACCGAATGCGGCTAGGGCCTGGGGGAGAGGTGAAGGAATCTTAGTGAGGGTTCCGTATGCCTCCCGACGTTCCTGCTGAACCATGGACCGAAATCTGTGCACCCGGGGCCCCCACTTCAAGCTGAGCCGAAGTAACCAAGATATGATAGGAGCTGTGTGGGCTACAGGAAGGGGGGCACTGGGAACTAGGGAACTGGGGAACTGCCTGGTGTGAACAAGGAAGTCACAAGTGCACCCTGGGCGGAGACTCCAGGGAGGACCAGGAGCTTCCATTCCGCAGACTAGAAGGAAACAGAGAACATAGGGAGCTGTAGCAGGAATCTTAAAAGTTCTTATTAATAAAATCAAACCTGTGGTCAGTTATTGGGGTGAGTGCTGGAAGGTCAGAGGACCAGAACAAGCCACAGCTAACCTCACCTCGCCGAATCCTCAGCTGGTCTTGTTTCCTCAGACTGGAGGCTTCTGAGTCCTCATCCAGAATGGGTCTCAGCTGAACTGCTGCTAGAAGCCTGAAAGCTTAACCAGCCAAATGCTTAACCAGCCAAATGCTTCTAGTTTCTGGTCTCCACACCTTATATATCTTTCTGGTTTTGCCATCACTCCCTGGGGTTAAAGGCTCGCTTTCTGGGATTAAAGGCGTGAGTCACCACGCTTGGCTGTTTCCTTGAGCACATGGATTTCTGCCTCTGGAATGCTAGGATTAAAGGCGTGTGCTACCACTGCCTAACCTAAGTATCTAGTGGCTTTTTTTGTTCTCTGACCCCAGATAAGTTTATTAGGGTACACAATATTTTGGGGAACACAATACCACTACAGTCACCTCCTGAGACCTCCTGGGGCCTGTTATTGACAAACACCAAAGCTGCTAAGAACCACATCTCAGGTTTGAACCAGGCCTGGGGTTGATCCTGCACCCCGGCACCTGCACTTGTTAATGACTATCCTGAGTCCTTTGCCATCACCCACTGGTCTCTGCTTCCTTATCTCACAAGGAATCCCGGTCTGAGTGTGGAACCACAGGCAGCTGGTGTGTACCCAGGACACAGTGGCCGTTTCAAATGACTTTTATTGGTTTGCTTGTTTGTTTGAGATAGGAGCTCATGCTATAGCCCAGGCTTGCCCCGAACTTACTAGGTAACCCAGGCAAGCCTTAAACTCACAATGATCATCCTATCTCAGCCTCAGAGTGTTTGGTCATTCCAAACTTCTGACCTGCATGTAGGCGTGAGTATACATACATAGGTAATCTTATCCAGAGCTGACTATGCATTCTATGTATATGTGCATGTGTGCACATATATAGTGCATGCATATGTAGGTAGATATTCATGTATGTTGAATACAAGTGCATACAGGTATGCATACAGTATGTCTATTATATATATACATGCTTGTTCGTATGTATGAATGGGAGTTGGCATTCATATACATACTATCTCATGAAGAGGTGGCTTTTTTAAAAAAACAAACAAAAAAACTTTGGATGGCTTTGAACTTGGGCAATCCTCCTGCCTCAGCCTATCAAGAAATGAGAACCACCGTGCCCAACAGATAGCCATGGCACCAACCATATACTAATATTTGGACAATGGGCCACCTGTACCAGGGTCGTCCCACAGAGCCCTGGCATGAAGCAGGCCATACATTTTTTTCCATATAAAAATATTTTCATGCCGGGCGTTGGTGGCGCACGCCTTTAATCCCAGCACTCGGGAGGCAGAGCCAGGCGGATCTCTGTGAGTTCGAGGCCAGCCTGGGCTACCAAGTGAGCTCCAGGAAAGGCGCAAAGCTACACAGAGAAACCCTGTCTCGAAAAACCAAAAAAAAAAAAAAAAAAATATTTTCATGCAATGTATTTTGATTATGTTTTTTTTCATCCCATAACTCCTCCCAGGTCCTCCCCACCCAAGTTCATGTTCTCTCTCTCTTTCTCTCTGTCTTTCTCTCTCTCTCTCTTTCTTTCTCTCAACCACCCCAAAACAAAATACAAAAATCAAAACAAACAAAACACCAATAAGACAAAAATGCCAAATTTAAAACATGCCCCCCAAATGCCAAAATAAAACAAAAATAAAAAAAAATCCCACCACAAAACAAAACATGGAGTCCATTTTGTGTTGGCCAATTCGTCCTGAGCACAGGGCCTGCCCTAGAGTGTGATTGATAAAGCCAGTGACATTCTATTGTCCAAGAACTGATTTTCCCTTTCCCAGCACATATCAATCGCAGGTAAATTCTTGGTAAGGAATGTAGCTTTGAGTCCACTTCCCCTTTTCAGCAGGCCATACTTTTGATGACATAAGATGACTGACTGATGCCCACAACCAAACTGCCAAATAGCACATCTCTCAGAATACACTACCATATTGCTGCACACACATGGCCATGTTAGACTATGCACGATGCTCCGGTGTGCGTATATTCTGTGGTTGCATGTGCATGTACACACTCTTCCTTCACTTGCTAGCTGGTCTGCTCTCAGGGAACAATGCAGAAATCTGTGTCTTAGACCCCGTATGATTTCCAGGCTCCTGAGTACCAGCCGGCATGTGGTTTGCATGCTCCACTGAATGCTGGAGCCCACACAGCTCCCCCTCAGTCTAGTGGCAGGCAACAGGACGCTTAATGACTTTAGGAGCAAAAACCACGCTAAAATGGGTTAACATGTCTAGTGTGTGTAGCTACATAAGGTCGCATCCAGCTCTCCATCCTTCCCTCCCCAGTCTCTCACCCCCTTTTTTTTCCCCTCTGACTCTCGATGAAAAATAGGCTGCAGCTAATAGAATTACCCCCAGAGCCATCAATGCAAACGCTGTTTCAGGACAATCTCATTGGAACAAACGTATTTTTATTTGAACGGTGTTACTTGAAAAATTAAATCGTGCTGTCTGGTCCCCCTCCCCCTTCCCGCACCCCATCCATATAGCCCTCTCCACGGGGAGCAGGGAGAGATGAACATATTTGAAATGAATTTGATCTGAGTTAACGATCCCTCTCTGCATTAATTGAAATGGAACCAGCCGATACGCAATGTCAATCACATGCCGGTCCACAAGCATCTGCTTTATTTCAGGAGTCAGGGGGAATGTGCCACTCTTGGGGCTTTTTGTCTGAAAAGTCCAGAGGTGGGTTGGAGGCCGTGGGCACTGAGTGTGGTGTCAGTGTGGGTCTGTGTGGTGTTAGAGGGGTGGGCACTGAGATGGGTTCACACGTGCAAGAGAATGTGCAGGGCATCGTCAGTGCTCAGGGCCAGTCCACAAGCGGCCTGATTTAGAATCCCGCTTGAATGTCACATTCTGATGGACTTGAGACACAGACTTGCTATTGTCCGTTCTTTCTGCCCACCTCCCTTTTTCTGTATTCCTCAATACATGACTATAAACATTTCTGAAGGAGTAGAGGAGGGGCGAAGGAATAGAGGTGGCTGGCAGGAAGCCTGGAGGGGTTTGGAAATCAAAGATGTCATATTTGCATCTTAGGAGCCAGAGGTGGGTTTCCAGGGCAGTAAGAAAGCTCTAGAGAGTCACGGGGAACCCTCCTGCCAGCTCATTCAGCCTCAGCAAGAACAGAGCCTGTGCCCAGAGGGCTCCTTCCCCCAACTGACAATCCAGTACTGCCACCTTCAAACTTCTAGTGACTTTATCTGGGTGCTCTACAAGCAATGACAGCTTGGAGTGAGCAGAAGGGGTGTGTGTGAAACACCTGCCCATCACCATTTCTTTATGCATGTTTTCAGTTGCTTTGGCTTTGTGTGTGTGTGTGTATGTGTGTGTGTGTGTGTGTGTGTGTGTGTGTGTGTGTGTGTGTGTGTGTGTGTGTGTGTTGTTGTTGTTGTTGTTGTTTTTGGTTTGGGTTCTTGGTTTTGCTTTTTGGTTTGGGTTCTTGGTTTTGCTTTCGCCTTTGTTTTTGAACAAGGACCACTGTGTACTGCATCTCATCCTGTGGCTAGTCTGGTGTAGAGAAACTGGTCTCAAGTGACCTTCTCTTTATTAACTGAGGCCAGTATTTTTTTCTAAGATGATTAGAGGCTGGTGAGATGGCTCGGTGGTTCATACTACTCTTTCAGAGGACCTGAGTATGGTTCCTGTCTTGACTGTTACTATTGCTGTAATAAACACCATGACCAAAGCAACATGGGGAGGAAAGGGCTCTATTTGGCTTATGCTTCCACATCAGTGTTCATCATCAAAGAAAGTCAGGGCAGGAACCTGGAGGCAGGGGCTGATGCAGAGGCCATGGAGGGGTGCTGCTTACTGGCTTGCTCTCCATGGCTTGCCCAGCCCAGGAAAAGCGCCACCCACCATGAGCTGGGCGGGGCCCTCCCCCATCAACCATGAATGAAGAAAAGGTCCTATGGGCTTGCCTAAAGCCTGATTTTTTTTTAAAGATTTAATTCTTTTTTATTAATTTTATTTAATTAACACTTTTTTCACTTATTTTACATACTGACCATGGTTTCCCCTCTCTTCTCTCCTCCTGTTCCCTACCCCCACTCCCAAATACCCCCCTCCCCATCCTCTCCTCCACAGTCTCCATTCAGAAAGGGGCAGACCTCCCATGGCCTTGAACAAAGCATGGCACATCAAGTTGAGGCAGGACTAAGCTTCTCCTCTTGCATAAAGGCTGGGTGAGGTAATCCGGCATGGGGGACAGGTTCCCCAAAGCCAGCTAAGCGCCAAGGACAGGTCCTGATCTCACTGCTAGGACCCTTTAGAAACAGACCAAGCTACACAATTGTTACACATACGCACAGTGCCTAGATCAGTCCCATGCAGGCTCCCTAACTGTTGGTCCAGAGTCCATGAGCTCCCATGGGCTCAGATCAGCTGTCTCTGTGGGTTCCTCTATCATGACCTTAATTCCCCTGGCTGTTACAATCTCCCCTCCCTTTCTCTAGGAGGACCCCTGGAGCTCTGCTCAGTACTTGCCTGATCTTATGGAGGCATTTTCTCAATTGAGGCTCTCTCTTCTCCAGTGACTCTAGCTCGTGTCAAGTTGACATGAAATCAGCCAGCCAGCGGTTCCAGACACCCATGTTGGTTGGCTCACAACCACATGCAACCCAGCGACGGGGGTGGGGGGAGTGGGGGGATGAGGGGATGGGGGATGGGGGGAGTGGGGGGGTGGGAGGGTGTCCAGCACCCTCTTCTGACCTCCTTAGCTACCTGTGCTTGTGTGTGCATGCCCACCCCCAACAGAATTTAAAAATAAATCAATAAAAATAAATCTTTTAAATTGTGTGCATAGCCCCCCACAAACACAGAATTTAAAAAAATAAATCTTTAAAAATTGATTAATGAAGATAAAAGCATCATTGAGGACCTACTATGTGCCGGAAATCTCATTGCTATTCCTTGTAGAACGTTCCTAAGGTGCACGGTTTTATCTTCACCTTGTGGATAAGGGGTTGAGGTTTTGTATTGGAAGTCAATGCTTTGCCTAGGGTTACACAGTTAGGAAGACACAGCTCCAGATGAGATCCTGTCCATCCAAGAAACTGGTGCTCTTCCCTTCTCTCCTCCCTTTCTTTCCTTCTCTCACAGGCTTTCAGTGGGATGAACTGATGTTAGCTGTAACAGTGTTCAGTTTGTATTTGCAGCCCCTCTCCGGCAGGTGTCTACACTTCCTGGGGCTGGGGGTCTAACCTGAGCGTCAGCTACCACGGGTCAATTGAGAATCATGAAGGCGCCAGCCTGAGGAGTGGAAACCTGATGAGTTTAAGGCTAAAAGATTCCCTGGTGGTTCAAGTCTTCAAAGAGAGCAGATGGCTGTAGTGAGGGCAAAGGTGTTTTTTGGTCTTTTGTTCCTTCCCCGCCCCCATGATTTCTGACAGGGCTCCAACAAATCGGGCATTCGTGGATCAGTCGTTTTGGTCTCTAGAAGAATGCCAGTTGTGTGTACAAAGATAATTGTAGCCAAAGCAACCTCTGGGTCCACAAAGATACTGCTTCTCAAGAGAGAAGATGCTGACCGCTCTTCAAGAGCTCAGAGTAGGAAAAGAGAAAAGCTTTGAGGGTGTGGATACCACGAATCATTAAACACTGTTAGGCACCTGCTAATGTGCCAGGGACTTTGAAAACTTCGCTCCGGCTAATGTGTTAGGGATTTTCAAGACTTTATCTCTGTGAGTCCCATCAACAGCCAGAGGCAGACACGGTCAACACCCTCCTTTAATTGATAAAGACACGGAAAGCCAGGAAAGGCACATTATCTGCCCACACAGCTCCAAAGGGCAAACAAAAAGCTTCACAGCCAAGTATTTCAGATTCCAGGACTCGAAGAAGTACTTAACCACGGCTCATTCTGAATGTGTGTTTGGAGGGAGGGAAGGATGGCCACTGAGGAGAAGGGGCCTCAGCATCCTGGGGTGGGAGGTGGGTGACCTTTCCTAACCAGCTAATTATTTTAATGGCAGAAGCAAATCTTATTTTCTAAATGTCTCTTCTGGTCTGATGTGGTTATCTGTGTTTCTCTCTCTCTCTCTCTCTCTCTCTCTCTCTCTCTCTCTCTCTCTCTCTCTCTCTCTCTCCATTCCCACTCTATACTCTCTGCCGTACCATAGACTAGGTAAAGACACTCCTCTGGTTTGTCTTCTGGCAAGCTCCAAGTCCAAAATTGATTTGAGTCCAAGCCTCTGCAATCCAAAGCCTACAAACACTCCCCAAACTCTGAAGCCCACGCCTCAGTCTCCTGGTTTGTCAGCAAGAATAACATCTGGAGTGGATACCATAGTGTGCTGCCCAGCACCCCCTTCAGGATGGAAGGACCAATTCTCTCAGCTCCAGCCTCCACCTGATGATCCCAGTGAGGGCCTCCTTTTGTTAGGGATGGCTGTGCCAAAAATGATCCTGGGGTGCATCTCTGCAGTACAGCAGCCAGTGACAGATGGCCAGGGGTTGATTTTGCCAAGAACAAGGTATCTTCGTGGTCCATCATAATTATCATTCATTATCACCATCACCACTCTCCACACCACCATAAACATCATCATTACCGTCATGACTATCACCATTATCAGATTCACTATCACCACTATTGTTACCATCACCACCATCATCACCACCAACATCACCATCACAACCAGCATTATTATTGTCATCATCACCACCATCATCATCAACATCACCACCATCATCACCACCACCACCATCACCATCACCATCAAAATCACCACCATCACCATCACCACCACCATAAATATCACCATCATCATCACCATTACTGTCATCAAAACCACCACAATTATCATCATCACTACCATCATCCTCACTATCACCATCACCACCATCATCATCACCATCACCACCATCATCATCACCATCATCATCTTCTCACCACGGATGAACTTAGCACCTCTAGTGTTTTGCAGTCATCAGCTTTCCATTATTGTGCCCAAATCCCCAAAATGCTGGTTTCGGAGTTGGTGCATGGCCATAGGCCCTGTTGCTTTGGGTCCACGGTGACTCAGGACTTCATGGCAAGAGCATGTCGTAGAGAAGACTCGTTAATCAGGGTGTTGAGAAGCAGAGGAGGAAGTGGCTGGGGTCCCAATGTTCCCTTCAAGGGCTGATCTCCTACAATTTCAGCTATGACAAGACTCTGGGTCACTTTCAGGAGGCAGTAGGGTACCTTCCCTTCTAGTTTTCCAGACACACAGTGGAAAACTTGCCCTCCTACAAAGCCCTGTACCAACCTAAGCTGTTCTCAGACTTTCCAATGGTGAATTTGGTCATTTTGTTTTCTCTACCTGACATTCCTTTGTCCTGGGTCCTGATCCCTCTCTGTGAGATCCCTGTCAAGGGATTGCCATTCATCTTCATGGAAAGTGACTGCTCCCAAGAGGGTATGATTTCCCAGCCACTGAACCAACAGGTCCCCTACAGACACAGTGCATTCTCCATGGGTCCCTGTGCAAAGCTTTGCTCCTGTGTATGAAGGTCTAGAATCCAGAAAAGCAAGCACAAAGGGACACCAGCAACCATTTGTCACAAAACAGGGCCAGGGCTGGCTCTGTGCAACCACCTGGGCAGAGCCCTGGACTGGAGAAACAGCAGCCTGGACAGAGCCTAGATTGGGGAGACAACAACCAGCAAAGTAGAGGCTTCCCTAAGATAAGTAATAACCACGGACTCACAGCCCTTGTTGGGAGGTAGACTCGGGTATCAGTGGCACCCACGTGTTAGCAGCTACAGCTCAGAAACGGTCCTGTGAAGCCAGACCACAATTGTCCCCATTTTACTGATGAGGAATAGAAGATTAAGTCCTTTGTCCATGGTCAAAGGTTCACGAATAACTAAATCAGAACGCGAGTCTGGAGGATCTCACCCAGAATTGTGTCCACACACGGCCTCCTATGGAAGATAAAGACCAGGGAAGCAGTGAGTTGAAATCAGCCCATCCTGTTCTAGAGTTCTGTTTTGTCCTGTCTTTCCTCAAGGAATGTTCTTCTGTTTACGCAGCCCCCCTCGGAAGAGAAAGCATCAAAAATGGCTGGCGTTTGTGCATTCTATCATTTATTCCACACAAACTCATCACCTATGGGGGGTTGGGATCGGTGCTACATTTCACAGGGAGACTGGGGTGGAGAGAGCAACTCATTTCCCGGCCCTTGCGGAGATAGCATGCCTCAATCTAAATCTCGAGGCATGTTGGTGAACTTGGAAGGCAGTAGGGATAAGGGACTCTGAGCACCTGCAGTGGGAAAAGCCAGTACAGCCAACAGGAGGCTCAGAAGCTCACAGCTGGAGTGGGGTGGGGTGGGGATGGGGGGGGGGGGCAACAGGCAGGGAACCCAGGTAGAAGAGGGGCACTGTTGCAGGTCAGCTGTCTGTGTGTCCGTGGCATCCAAGGAACTGAAAGGTGGCCAGGGCGCGGGGGGTGGGGGGGTGTTTTAGGAGCGAGAGGCTGAAACTGGATCCCCCAAGGACCTCCGAGGCCCACAGAGCATCCAACCCTCTGTCTTGAAAGCAATGGCATCCAGCAGAAGGCTTTTCAGCAGGCTGGGCTGACCGTGGGCTCAGAGCAGCAGACCCCATCGGCCAAGCTTTCAAGTGGTCAAGGCAGCACTTTGGCTTTTTCATAGGAGAGGGCTCTGGTTCCCATAGCAACCCTGATGCTGGGCAACACTGGGCAGTCTGGGGCGGAGCCCTCAGTGACAAAAAAAAAAAAAAAAAAAAATGAAGTGGAGCCCCAAGCACTCTCCTGCCTCCAAGGAGCCTTTGTGTTTGTCTCCTGACTAAAATAATTTAGGAAAATAAATTAATATCTCCACCCACCCGTGTGTACGGATGACACAGAGAGACTTAACTACAGTCACAGAGGACACAAAGCAGAATGTCTTTTTAGGTAGGGTGGGTGGAGGGTGGAACTCATTTGATAAAGAGCTTGCCTGGCATGGGCAAGTTCTAGGGTAACTCCCAAGCCCTGAATAAATCTGAGCATGGTGGGTGTGCCTGTGAGCTCAGCACTCTGGAGATGGAGACAGGAGGATTAGAAATTCAAGGTCATCCTCAGGTACATAATGTGAGGCCATCCTGGGCTATGTGAGATCCAAAAGGTAGGAGGGGGAGGAAGAGGAGGAAGGGAAGGAGGGAGGGAGAGAGAAGGAGGGAGGGGGAGGGAAGGAAGGAGGGGGAGAGGAGGGAGGGGAAGGGAAGGAGGGAGGGGTAGAAGCAAAGAGAAAGAACAAAAAAAGACAAGGAAACAGTTTTCTGAATAAATTCAATAACTTTTCTATGCTGTTGGGAGACGTCATTGACAATTTGTCTCGAGATAAATAATATCTCATTGCCATTAGCAACAACAATAACAGTAAGTGTTCCGGTTACTACTGGTTCCTAATAAACGGGCCCAAGACGTAGTGAGGTAAAAGAACCATTCTTTTCTGCTCCCTCATTCTATGGGTTGGGAATTTGGAACGGGAGCAGTGGGAACAGCTTGTCTCTGCCCCACAATATCTGGGACTTCCGCTGGGGGGGGGTGACAGCTGAGGCTGTACCAGGGGCCGGGAGTTAGAGTCATCTGGAAGAGTCTCCGCTCACACATGAAGCAGTTGTTGCAGACCACTGGCTGTGATCGAAGCTAGGATGTTGGCCAGCGTGGGCTGAGGCATCTCCACATGATCTCCCTGCACAGGCAACTTTGGGCTTCCTCACAGTATGGCAGCCAGGCTCTAGGAGCAAGCAACCTGTCCAGAACAGGGAGGAAAATCAAGCTGATATCAAGTACTGGTTTTGGAACTCTTATGACATCACTTCCTCCGCACTGTTGGTCAAAACAGTCTCACGGGTCTGCACAAGTTCAAGATGTAATGTGGGGCTGGAAAGATGGCACTGTGGATAAAGCGCTTGCCGCGTAAGCAGGAGAACCTGAGTCCAGATCTCCAGACTCCAAGAAAAAAGCCAGGCGTGTGTTTGTGACCTTAACATCAGGAGGAAGCAGATAGGCAGACCCTGAGGGCTCACGGGCCAGAGCCATGTTCTGATCTCCTGCTCACCACACAGAAGTTCTGTCTCATTCTGACCAGGAGCAAAGAAGAGCAAAAGCAGGAGACAGAGTCCTGATTGTTACTCTGGATCTTTCCACGAAAAAAATATATATATATATATATATATATATATATATATATATATATATATATATATATATATATATAAAAGATAGTAATAAAATATTTTAATCATTTAAAAACTAATTGAAAATATAAAATAATTGAAAAATATGTTTAAAAAGAATAAAAAGAAGCTAATGACCACACCTCCCATTGGTCTACAACTTGACTGCTTTTATTATCATTTGTGTCCGAACAGCCCTGTGACCCAGTGAGGTCGCCTCGTCCAGATGTCCCTGAGGAGATATGTGCTCAGTTTAGTGTGGGTTCCAAGTCCCAACACCTCAGTTAGTCTAAGGGTCTAACCTGGTTTTCGGACCCCCTGTACTTCCCCATCCCATGGACCATGCCTCTTTCTGAGTGCATATACGAAAAGCTGGTCGCCAGTGAGGTTTACACCCATCTTAACTGCTCAATAAAACCTCGGGAGACTTCCTCAAATTCAGAGAAGTTAAGTCCTGACACTTTAACAGCTCGTTCACGATACACAAACCAGATGGACCAGGGCCTTGAATCCATTCCGCTGCCATCAGGCAGCAATCATGTTACAGGCTCCACTGGCCCGGGCATAGAACCTGGCTCTTTGTTCTGTCCACAGACACCCCAGAGCAGGGGCAGAGGGTATCTATTTCCTGTCTTGCATCTGTTTATGAATGCACCACCAAAGAAGAGGGGCTGTTGGTCTCTCCTTCGGGCTTTAGAAGGTGCTTTAAGCTCTTCGTGAGCCAGGCAAGATTTTTAAAACTGGGCATTCTCAAAGAAACGGACTAGGAAGGCTCTTCCAAGAGGAGGTGTCCACGCTGTGATGACTAAGAGCAGGGCCCCCAGTTTTTCTGCCTGTGGCAATGTAAAGTCCAGCCACTGTCTCTGTGTGTGTAAAGAACCTGATACAGGCTGGGGGAATGCCTCAGTTGCTAAAGCACTTACCTTGTAAGCATGAGGAACTGAGTTAGATCCCCAGAAGCCACATTATAAATAAATAAATAAATAAATAAATAAATAAATAAATAAATAAATAAATAAATAAATAAGTAGATGGATAGATAGATGGATGGATGGATGGATGGACGGATGGGTGGGTGGATGGACGGATGGGTGGGTGGGTGGATGGATGCATGCATGCATGGATGGATGTGTGGGCACATTGATGGAATGGAAGCACCCATGCAGGCATGGTGGCATGGATGCAAGAGGTATGCATGCATGCATGCACAGATAGATTGATAGATGGCTTGTTGCTGGATGGATGGATGCATGAATGAATGAGAAGATGGATGGAGGGCACACTGATGAACGAATATATAGAAGATAAAAAATAGATCAATAGAGTGATGATTAATTTTCATCAGCGACTTCACTGGATTTAGAATCACCATGGAAACAAATGTCTCTGAGTGTGTCTTAGATGAGATGGGAGAGATACACATATCTGTGGGTCTAAGAACGAATTGTGGAGTGTACTTAGGAATTATGCTTGTCTAGTAAAGTTCCAGTCATAGATTCTCTTCCGACAGCAATGAGAACCTGTCTCCTACCAGCTGTGAGTAATGTGACCACCAGAAGCCGCAGTTTCCCCAACTGAAGATGGACATAATAAGAGTGGCCACCTGAGTGTGTTACCATAGAGACTGAACTGAGAATTTGGACATGGTAGCCCACACCTAGGATCTCAGCAGTCAGGATCCTGCGGAAGGAAAAGGGCCACTCTGTGCTACACAGAGGTGTAGCCTGGCTGGAGGAAACACATCATTACGGGCCTTTGAAGAGTAGACTCCCCCTTGGTCTAGTCCAGTTCCCTCTGCTTCCCGTGTGCTGTAGTGTGAACGGCCACTGCCACGCACCTTCCCTACCGTGATGGACTGAAAGCCCCTGAAATGGTGAGCCGAAATGAACTGTGCCCTTCAAAGTGGTTCCTGTTGGCCACTTTGTCACAGCAGAGTGGAAGTAGCTGATACCCTCACTCTGTCACTTGGCCATTTGCTCCTTCAGCTGTTCCCCTCAAAGCCCAAGCTAACGGAAACACCAGCCTGGAACCCTGAGCCTCCAACACTGAACTGAATTAACCTTCTTCACAAGTAGTTTGCTGTCACAACAGAATGCCAATACACCCACCAAAGTCACTTTTAACTTCGTTGAACTTAAAAAAAAAATAAGCATATTTATGTTATGAATTCCATTCATTTCCTAATTTTCTAAATCACACACAAATTACTTTAGTTAACAATTAAAACAAAAATGTTTTATGTAGAGCAAACTTGATCACTGTGGATGATTGTATCCATGTATTTCTGTATTCAGTTTGCTGATATTTTATTGAGGATTTTTACACATATGTGCATTGCAGATATTGGAAATAATGTAAGTGTCGTAAATGTCCTTCAATTGATGAATGAATGAATAATGAAAATTGGGTACATATGCACAATGAAATACTATTCTTCATTAAAGAAAAAGAACTAGAAAGTATTGTGTTGAGTGAGGTAACCCAGACCCAGAAAGACGACGCCAGTGTGCTCTCTCTCTATCTGTGGTTCCTAGCTCCAGATGGTCAAGTGTGAGCATACAACCTGGAGTAACCACAGGAATCAGGAAAGTAAAAAGGGACCGCAGGATGTGGAGCTAGAGAGGGGAATGCCGAGACACAGCTGATATAAAAGGGGGAAATGGGAAAAACGGGGAGTGGGGGGGGGCGTCTTTAATTAGGGAGGCAGAGGAAGGTCAACACAGAAGGAGAGGAAGGGAGGACAAATGACACAAAAAGATGCTTGGCAAAGCCTCAAGTAATCATATTATTTTATATTGCATAATATATATATTCTATATGTAATACATATTCTATGTGTAATACATATTCTATATGTAATATATGTTCTACATTGTATATATTATATATAATATGTGTGTGTGTATATATATATATATAGAGAGAGAGAGACAGACAGACAGACAGACAGACAGAGAGACACACACACGCACACACAGAGAGAGAGAGAGAGAGAGAGAGAGAGAGAGAGAGAGAGAGAGAGAGAGAGAGAGAACGTTACGCTACTTGGTCTTGCCATGGCATCCTACAAGAGCCATAGACCAACAAAAACCTCTGACCAGGCATGAAAAACTTTGAACTGTGGCCAGGGTAGTCCAGGGGACTCCCCAAACAATATAGGTTCTCGTTGTTACCCTTGGCCTCCTCTCAGAGGGTGAGGGTTGGCCCCTGTTGCTGAAGACAGCACACACATCAGACACAGGACTGGAGCTGATCTGAAAGCCTCCTTCCGATGGTCTGGCTTCCATGGACTCTGAAAGTACTGTGCCGCTTCCAGAAGAGAGAAACAACCATAGTCCTGTCCAGCTGGGATGTCTATGAACGACAACAACGACCAGCATGGCAGTATTCTCCTAAAAATGCACCAGTGGCGCTCACAACTTGACGGTAATCAACAGCTCTCTAACTTGTACTTGAGGCCTGCTCTACAGGAGGGAAATCATGCCTGGTGCTGGAAACCCAGCCAGCTACCCAGGGCTAGTGAGGTCTTACATTTTAGTAGAGACTCTACTCCTGAAAACTCACTAGACCAGCATAATTCCTAAATACTTTCTAAAAAAACGTATCCTTATATTAGAGATCAGTGTCGCTCTCTCACCCCTCACCAGAGAAGCTTTCTCTTCTTTGCAGCAAATGGAAACCATTACAGAGAACCGGCAACAGGTCATAATGCAGAGATTAGCTGATGGTGATGTGTCCAGCCTCAGCGGATGCATCTACAACACAAGTCTCAGAGAATATTATGGAGAAGGAGACAGAAAGATTGTAAGAGCCAGAGGACCAGGAAGTCTGCTCTGAGACTGCGCCTTCTAGAAATGATGGGGAAGCGACATTCAAGACCTGGACAATGACACCAAATGACTTGCTAACATGGCGAGGGGGAAATCCCACATGGTGTCACCCTGGATGAAGACTGCGGGCAGCCAATGATTGCAGAGAGGGAGAGCAAGCCCATTCCCACGATGAACCCTGTAATCGATTAGGCAGTGCCAAGTGGTCAGCCCTGAAATCATGCACACACAAGCCACGCTAAATGAACTTAGCAGGTTGTATTTATGTGTTTATATATGTATGTAACAACAACAACAATAATAATAATAATAATAAAGAGCTCATCCATTTGAAAGGGAGTGACAGGGTGACCATGGGAGGGCCTGGAAGAAGGAAAGGGAAGGGGAAATGTGGTCTAATTATATTTTAATTAAAAATTTAAAGGAATAAAAATAAGTAAATAAAATTATCCCCACCCCCACCCCCAAATCCCAACAGTCATCATCTATGGGTTTTGCAGGGAGAAGAAAAGGTTTATTTTGTTGACCTTTCCTTTGTTAATATCATTCAGATTCTTCACATTTATAAAGGAACCGGCATAGCTCAGGGATGGAGCACATGCTTGGCTAGCATTAGGTTTTGGGTTCAAGTCTCAGCCCCAGCAATAAAACACAATAAACAAAGTGCACAATCAGCATGTAATAATTTTACAGCACAAAAGGAAATAATGATAAAAGAAGTGATTGCAAGCAGCCTTCTGTCTGAGGGGCGTTCTATTACAGTGGAGCATTCAGCTATGACCTCACAGGCAGCCGCAGCTGATACAAGGCCTTCCCAAAGAGGTCAGGGATGTGCAAAGACTGGCCTGAGCCCAGCTTCTGCAGATGGATAACTATCCATCTTGCTCTCAAACTCAGGAAGTTCCCCCCAGCACTTCTGTCGATAACTCATCCTGGGAGCTTAATAACATTTCCTTGCAGGAAGTCCTTCCCCTCATCCTAGCCAAGTCTTTCCTGCTGTCCTGTCACCTGAATGGATGGTTCTCCTTCCCCCGCCCCAGCTCTTCAGAGTCAAGGGCCAAGTGTGAGGAGCGGGGCAGGGGCCACATGCACAATGTGCAATGTGTCAGTTTGCTCCTGATAGCGGTGGTGCCTCCAGGACCCTGGCGTGGAAGTGGCTGTAGCCATCTGTTACAGCTGAATATGGCCAAGGCTGCTGTCTGCAGCAGGCTCCAGCCGGAAGGGTCCCCAGGGACCTCCCCCTCCCCACCTGCCCATTCCCCAGGCTGGATGCTTCGCTCCACATCAGTGCAGCTCCCTGATCTCCTTCCTGTCATATTTTATGCATCGTGATGGTCATTTCAGCCGAGATGGATGGAATTCATATCCTTTCAAACCGAGGGAAAAACGGGGAAGCCAGGAAATGCCATGGAAACGGGGACCCAGGATCACAGAAAAGGGGTGTGTGGAAGTGAGTCCCAGAGACAGACAAGCATTTATCTGTTTATAGATTTGGTCAGATGGGGTCTGGGTCTCCTCCACCACGATGAGCAAGCGGATTCCTTCTAGAAACTTCTTCCCTCTCAAAAGTTCCACTGAGTGTGGGGTGTAGTGCCAGCTAGCCTGATTTAATAGACTGGAGTCCCAGGCAGTATTGAACATGAATAATTCTGACCCTAATTAAGGGTCTTGGGACTCAGGAGTATCCAGATGCCACAAAGTCCTCAGGATGTGGTTCGCGAGGACAGACATGCAGACTCATGATTCTTACATTGTTCGGCCTCAGGTGTCATATCTGTAAGGGGGACTGATGATGGCGTTTTCTTTACAGGAGTTAGGCATGCAAATGGGGCATGCAAAGGATGGTAGGCTAGATAGCATGGGGTAAATATGCTGCTGTATGATCTTAAGTGAATCACTTCATGTCTCTGCCTCCATTTTCACATCCTGAAAATGGCAAAGATCATAGGAAGAGCAGCACCCTTGAGGAGCTGATGTTTATTAGCATATATCTGATACTCAGAAAAGGGTCCAGGACCTGGTAAATGTTGATTGAGTTTGCCATTCATATGAATTCAACATCTGAAGACACAACTAGTTATATTAAGTGTTATCCAACAATTCCAAGACAACATTGAACCCTGGGGCTTAGGGGATTAGCAGTTTGGTGGATTCATAGCTCTGGCTTATCCAGTGGTGTAGAGCCGTGTAAAAAAACACACCAGTAAGTGTAATATGTGTGTATTTCCCCATATATGCCCACACAACTTCTATCAAAATAAAACATAAAAATCATTTTAAAATAATATTTCAGAATTTGGGCTATATGGCCGAATGGCTAAGTAGGTCTCAGATCCATGCCCCGCAGTGGATGTGTAACATCCACCACTCTATCTGCAGCTGTGGAGTAGGACCCCTAAAGGATTGGTGTGGTCAAATGAGATAACACATGTGAGACTCTGAGGGTGTCCGCCCATCCAATGCTATACCCCTGGTGTTAGGATTTTAGTAGCAAAGTTCATGGTTGACAGCTAGCTCTGTCTCCTTCTAGGGATGGCTACAGGATAGTCACCTCACCTTTCTTGCATTTCTGTATTTTCCTGTTTTATTGCATGGGATTTTAAGGTCTAGTGTGTAGGGCTAGGGAAGGGATGGGTAAAATGAAACTGTACCAATAGGTACCCTGTTTATGGTAAGCGACAATGACCATAACCATCACCACCATCACCACCACCACCATCATCATCATCACTGTCAGCAGACATCATCATCATCATCATCACCACACCTTCACCACCACCACCACCACCATCATCACCACCATCATCATTACCATCATCACCACCACCACCATTACCATCATCATCACCACCACCATCACCACCACCACCACTACCACCATCACCACCATCACCATCATCACCACCACCACCACCATCACCATCATCACCACTACCATCACCATCACTACCACCATCACCATCATCACCACCATCATCACCACCACTATCACCATCACTACCGCCATCACCACCATCATCACCAGCAGACATTGTCACGGTCATCATTATCACTGTCATTACCAGCACCACCACTATCATCATCATCATCTTGACCACCTCAGTGTCACAACACTTTGGTCAAGAGGCCTCCAGATGAGAACACAGTTTATCAAGATGGAAGCAGGTACATGTCAAAGTCTGGAGGAGGTCCGAAGGCCCTGCCCCCGGGTGTCCTTAGTCCATATAATCCTGATCACTTCTTTGTACTTCCATATTAAATGATCCCAAGGAAGAAAAACCAAGAGAAAAAAGTGACCTAACAACCTTCAAGACAGGGTGACACACAGCTCATCTCCTCTGTCATCTGTGAGAACCTGCAGACTCCATTCACCAACCCTGAAGTAGATCTCTGCAACAGGGGTAACACGTGTGAGTTCTATGTAACTGGCGACACCTTGACAACCAACTCAGTGCCTAAAACCCAGAGTGAGGTTTAAAGACATTCGATCCGCAGGCCACCATGAAACAGTGGTAACCATTGGTTACTAGATCTGTGGGCCACCATGGGATGGCGGCAACCATTGGTATTAGATGCTGGGGAGATGGTTCAGTGGGTAAAGTACTTGCTGCCCAAGCAGAAGGATCAGAGTTGGGATATCCAGACTACTCCAGTAAATGCTGGGTGGGCATAATGGCTGCCTATGTTTGTTGAATGAATGTTCTCAGCTTTCCTCTTCTGTGAGTACTCTACCAGATGACAGGTGAGTCGAACAGAATTCATGTTAAGTGTCACACAGCCATCCTTTGAGTGCCGATCTATTGCTGTCCTCGATATATAGATACAGAAGATGAGGCTCAGTGGGGTGAAGGTCACGTGCCTGTGGTCACTCCATTTGAGAGGAGCAGAGCTGGCCTTTAACCACAGGCTGTCTACCCGCTACCCTACCCCTGATGACCTAGTCCTTACCCAAGTGTCTTGAACATCACCAGACACGCAGAGGACCGTCCATAACTGCCTGCTGAATGAATAAGCAACTGTCGGGGACCATCTGCAGGAGTCTCCCTGGGAATATCTGTCTTTTTCCACTTTCTACCAAGTCGACGCCTCTTTCCTCCGCAGCTCCCCGGGGCCTCTTAAAACACCAGGATGAGGCAGTGGCTCTCAGGCAAAGGAGCCAGCTAGCCACGGGAGATTAACATCCGTATGCAGCAGAGCACCTTCCTCCTCCTCCTCCTCCCGGAGCCCCCAGGCCATTGTGCTTTCTCCAAGTGACTTCAGTGAAGTCACGTGTGGCCCTGGCATGGGCTTCTGCACCTGGTAAGAAGCCAGTGGCCGCCTGCCTCATTTCCCTTACAAGGTTAAGTGGGGCTAAATTGAAAAGCTGTTTAAGAGAGCAGGCTGGGAATCCAAAGGTCAAGAGTTCGAATCCAGGCTCTGTCATTTGTCTGCCTTGTAAAATCTGAGGGAGAAAAATCTTCCAGAATCTGAGTTCAGAAGCCTGGGAAGATATGATGTCAATATGCATAGTATTAAAATACACACTTTATAGACCTTGTGATGTTTTTTGGGTGTTGCTAATGGCACAGTCTCATTGAACAAATGGAAACAATTCCCAGTCTTTCTGTTTTATACCAAGATGCCATGAATTTAAAAATAAGTTTTGTTTGGGGAAAGTGGAGGGCAGGCAGCTTCACTGTGCATGGTGATTCATATGCAGTGACGTTTCAGAAACAAATGGGGAAGGGAAAGTTATTAAGACAGATAGAGCTGGGCGGTGGCAGTGCACATCTTTAATCCCAGCACTTGGAAGGCAGAGGAGGGTGGATCTCTGTTGAGTTAGAGGCCAGCCTGGTCTACAAAGGATAGGCTCCAAAGCTACTCAGAGAAACCCTGTCTCAAAACAAACAAACAAACAAACAAAAAACCCCAACAAAACAAAACAAAAACAAAAGAAAGATAGAAATCAGCAGGCTGGGGTGTGGCTCAATGGCAGAACATTTGCCTGGCATAGATGAGGTCCTGGGTTCTAATCCCAGGACCACAGAGAGGAAGGGGAGAAGGAGGGACATTGTAATTATTGTGACCACTATCCATGGATGAGCTAAGTAAACATGGAAGGCAGAGGGAGGCCCCCCAAATGGGAAGATGGCCCCCATCTCGCTCTTGTCATGAAGCTAAGATTCAGAAAAGTTGGTTGCCTGCCTTGGGTCACACAGCAATACTCAGTTCTGTTTTTCTTTGTACTTTGTCCTGTTTTCCATTGTTTGTTTTCACTTTACCATATTGACTTTATGTTTAGTTTTGTTTTGAACTGTTTCTGTGGTTGGGTCTTAAGCTAGATCCCTGCTGTGGAGGGACAGACACCATGCCCTCCACTATTTGGTGGTCCAGGGATGATGGGTTGGTCTGTTTTCTAGTGGGCACCAACCCCACACAGCTGCAAGTGCCTGCCTGGAGAACCCTAACAAAAGATATTGGGGTGTGTGTGTGTGTGTGTGTGTGTGTGTGTGTGTGTACATTTGGAGGCCAGAGCTCAATCTCTAGTGTTAATTGCTCAGAAGTCATTCCACATTATATTTTTTAAATTATGTGTGTATATCTGTGTGGGTATATGTGCATGAGTGCAGGTACTCATGAAGTCCAGCAGAGGAAGCTGGATTCCCCTGGAGCAGGACTCACAGGTGCTCATGAGGCACCCAAGAAGTGTTAGGAACCAAACTTGGATTCTTTAGAAGAGCAGTTTGAATTCTTAACCAATGAGCTATCTCTCCAAGACAGGGTCTCTCACTGGCCTGGAGCTTTCAGATCAGCCAAGGCTTGCTAGCCAGCAAACATGGGGGATCTTTCTCAGTCTTCCTCATGCTGGGATTACAAGCATACATCAGGATTTTTTTTTATGGATTCTGGGCAACAGACTCAGGTCTTTGTGCTTGTTCTGTGTGCACTTCACCCAGGGATCCCTCTCCCTAGGCCCTCTTTCTTTGTTTCTGCAACAGACTCTTGTTACAAAGCCTCAGCTGAACTTGAACTTGAGATCCTCCTGCCTCAGCTTCCTGAGTGCTGGGATTATTAGGTGTTCACCATCACAGATGCCCAGAGGATCCTTGAACTCATACATTACGGGTGGGGAGATTATTGTTAACACGATCATTTTTATCATTATCTTCTAGTGATGTCTGTTGTGGGCAGGAAGTAGGAGCACAGTGTCAAATGTGTTGTAAACTCTCTTTGTCCGAAATGTAATCTGCTTTAGAGAGGCAGTTTGTAAGAACTGAACCCCCTTACCTTGGAGAGCTCCTGCTCCAACCCTCCCAATTCACACACACATTGTATGTCAAGAGGTTGAGTAAGGTGAAGAGACACAGAGATGGGTCCAGTATGGCCAAGCATTTTTCTCCCACACTGTGATTGACTCACCTCCAGTTACTGGCATTCGCTCAGTTAGCAATTCTTATTATCCAGGGGCCCTTCAGGAGGGCCACTCTGGAGAGCAGGGGTGGGGGGGAATTTTGATCCTCACTATCAGATGGGTGGACTTGGCCCCTCTGACTAGTCATGTCAGCAAGGAGATTTCTGCAGGAGCGGTGAGGGTATGTCACCCCTAGTAGAGGCTCTCAGAGGGATTTGCCTCTAGCGTCCACCTTCATGACTTGGCTGTGTTTACTCTGCTTGCAAAGTGGCTTCCTGTTTCCAAGAGGAATGAGGTTTTTAAAGGCTTATAAATGGGATTCAAAAGGCTTTTTGGACATCAAATGACTCATTAAAAAGAAAAATAAAAAAGGAATGTCTCAACAGTTTTAGTGTTCGTGAATGGAAACCATGCAGTGTGTGCCTCCCACGTGTCTGTACACCGATGCAGTCTTGAAAGAGGGAGGGGTGGAGAGTGAGATGGATCTCTCTGGGACCTGAGGTTTCAGTGTCCAAAGTCCAAAGAGGTGGTGCCTTTTATGGTAGCCCAGAGTATATTTGACTAGAGAGATTACCCTGAGCTAACTTTAGGAAAATAATCAAAGGCATAGGTTTTTGCACATATTTGAAGTCTGGGTTGTTTGGTTAACTTCCATCTGTCTATACCACAGTGTTTTGTTTTGTTTTAGATAGTGTCCCATGTAGCTCAGGCTGGCCTGGAACTCTCTGTGGAGTTGTGGATGCTCTTGAATTCCTGATCCTCCTGCCTCCACCTTCCAAGTGCTGCAATTACAGGTGTGCACCACCACATCTCATTTACACATTGCTGGGAATTGAACTCACAGTGCCATCCATGCATGCTACAGGAGCACTCTACCACTGAGACACAATTCCAAGCCCCCACAATGTGCTCTAGTGCACAGGTTCTTCACCCACCCACCCCCAGCACCCTTCTTAATATTTGGATGGGAGCCTTCTTTGTGGCCAGAGCTATACCAAGAGCTGTGGGAAACAGAATAACAGCTCTTGTCTCTACCCACTCAAGTAGCACCCTTGCATCAGATGTGACTACCAAGATGGCCAGCTATGCCCTGGATGACTGAGCTACTCCTCTCGTGGGGGACCAATACTCAAGAGTCAGAATCCATTGTTGCGGATTGTTCTAGAGTTGATAACTTTCATGGGAGGGTGGAAACAGGTAACTACATGACCCTTTAGAAATAAAACAAAATGAAGCTTGTAGCGGTAACGCCCGCATTACCGATACCCGTTCACCATGTCCAAGCGAAGGGCTGCGGATTAAAAATAGAGACAAGAGACAGCGAGTCATTCGCCACAGCTGAATGCCGAATGCCAAATGCCGAATGCCTTTATTGAAAGAGGGAAGAAACCTTAAATACAGGCTTACAACATAAATGGAGGAACCCCAGAGGGCAGAAGTTTGCTACCAATGGTCTACATTCTAGACCCAATGTTCTACATTCTTGTATCTAAGTTGTTTACACCAAACACAGGATGTAGGAACAAAGAACCTCCAGTAAGCTCTCTGGTGATCCTTAGGTGAGAAGGAGACCGGCAGGGAATCTGAATAGGGAGGACATCTGGTCAAGGTCAGCAAGCAAGGTGGCTGCCACTCACAGTCGGAGGCCAGGGCCCATGGCGCCCACAGAAGCTCTAACAGTAATAGGAAAAACAAAAATAGAATCATTCAGTGTCTGTGGCTCTCCAGAAGACCTTGGTAGGTTGCAGTTGGTGGTGGGAATACATCTTTCTCGTTCACTGGGAATGCTCCCCACAGGCTCACGTTCTGAGTGCTCTCCTCACCCCAGCCTGTGGCACTGTTTTGAAGGCTGTGAAACCATTAGGAGGCAGAGCCTGGGTGGCAGAAGTAGGTCGCTCAGGGTGGGCCTTTAAAGATGAAACCCATCGCCGGTGACAGCCCACACCCCCTGCTTACAGTCTGCTGCCTGCGAACACAAATTCCCTTGGCCACTCATTCTTTCCTGCCATGACGACCTGTAGTCTCCCCAGAAGGGTGAGCCAAGCTAAACCTTTCCTCCCTTGAGGTGTTTCTGCCCGGTGTTTAGTCCTAGTGACCCACACATGTGTGTGAATCCACACAAACTGGAATCTGAAGCTAGAGAAACTAAACTCACACCTATATATTGGAGTGTTTGGTAAGTTCCTTCCGGGGCCTAGCTGCTCTGTACTCACCCCAAAATCAGGTGAGCTTCCTGAGCAGTTTAGACCAAAAACAAGCATCTCTCACATCCCCCCCTCTCTCTTGTGTGTGTGTGTGTGTGTGTGTGTGTGTGTGTGTGTGTGTGTGTGTGTGATAGTGGGAGACAAAATAGCTACCATCCTGGGTAGTGCAAGACTCTGATTGTAATGTTGTCATGTCTACAGCATCCCAGAACCCCGACCCCTGCCTCTAGCACAGCAGGGCAGCTGCTCACCGGAGTAGGAAGGAAAATGAGATCCCAAGGCAACCGCACGCCTCCTGCCAACAGGAAGCAGGCCAGGACCAGGGCATCTATGAAACTATGCATAGAAATCTATGCAGTAAAATATAGAAATGAACCTTCGCAGCCTTTGATTTGGCAACAAATTCTCAGCTGTGACATCAAAAGCCTGAGAAATCATAACAAAAATGAACAAATCTGAATTTATCCAAGTGAGCAATTTCCGGACACCAAATTGGAGTGTTAAGCATGTGGAAGGCTAGCCTGGACAAACATGTCTATGATAAGGGCTGCTGTCCAAAATACATGACGTAAGACACATATTTTTATATAAATGCATAAAGAAGTCTTAAGTCAACACAAAAAGACAACTAAAAAAAAAATTGACTGGAAACTTGAACAGACACATTTGCAAAAGACAGCGAGCAAGCAGCCAATGAGCACAGGAGAATGTTTGACATCATCAGTCTCCAGGGAAATGTAAATCACAGGGACAAAGAGATAAGGACAGAGGAAGGCTAGGATGGGGGAACAGGAAAGAGGGATGGGGATGTGGAGACGCTGGAATTCTCCAGTGCTGCTGCTAGGAAGGAGTGTAAAGTGGTGTAATCACTGTGGGAAACAGCTTGAGAGATCCTTATAAAATTTTTTCCTAGGGGGCCGCCGAGAAGGTTCAGTGGGTAAAAAAGCTTGCTGCTCGAGCCAGATGACCTGAGTTCAATCCCCAGAATCCACAGGCATGGGACACTCTTGTAATTCCAGCTCCAGAAAGCAAAGACAGGGGATGCTCAGAGCAAGTCGGCTCGTGGGACTAGACGTGCCAATGAGCTCTGAGTTTGATTTAGAGACCCTGCCCCAGTGAATAAGGCAGAGAGCAATCGATGAAAATCCTGGCATGAACTTCAGGTCTCCACACACACATACACGTGCACTCTCATCTACACATGTGCCACACACGTGCAATTATACACACACACACACACACACACACACACACACACACATCAAAATGAAAAAAATAAAACACTCACAAATGAATGAATGCGGTTAATTTTGGGCTATTTGAATTAATGGGTGCGTGTGTTTGTTATATAAAATAGCTGTCTTATTCCATGCCATCTTGAACTGCCAGCAGGAAATATTAAAATTCATAAAAATGTTTTCCAAGCAGAATGTCTCAAATTGGGGAATAATGATATTAATTTGGAGCTGAATGATGCAGACCAAGGCTATCTGGTAAATTTCATGTCAGTGAGGAACCAGGAAGAAGCCAGGACAATTGGCCAACAGGGGACTTCTGCTTCGCAGCACATCCTTGTTCCCTAATCATGGCATTAATAATGTCAAACTCCATGACGGCTTTTCATTTATCAAACTCCAAAGCAGACGTATTGCATGAGTGACATCATGTAGCCCTCCCCCCAAAAAAGTTGACCTTGGGCCCATTTCACTGATGAGGAAGCTGCTCTCAGAGCGGCATCACTCTCTCTGTTCTAAGGGAAGAAATGAAATTCACCATCAGATACTACAAGCGCGTATCACAACTCAAGCAACTGTATTGCAATCTGAGTTTAAACTCATCCCCTATTAAAGGCAGAAAAACCACCCGTTGCCTCAGAGAATCACTGTATATGTGTTAACACATACGGTGATTCTCTGAGGGCTGTTTATGTTTAAAATTATTGAAATGAAATAATAAAACTTTAGCTCCCTGGCTCAGTGCTCAGCTGTCACATACAGCTGGTGTCTGCCACATTGGATCTCTGTGCTATAGAACACACCCATTGTTAAAAAACCTACCAGGACTTGTCATTGTCTAGATATGCTCTGCCTCCAGGATTCTGATACTAGCTTGTCACTCACTCCTAAGACTTCTCTGTATCTTTCTGGGTCTCAGTAAACCATTGCATGCAACTCCTGTCTAAAACACCCAGGCTCAGGCTGAGGAGATCGCTTCAGTTTATAAAGTGCTTGCCACATGCATGAAGACCTGAATTTGGATATCAGTTACCCCCCAGAAAAGACTGAGCACTGTGGAAACAGAGACAAGAAGACCCCAGGAGCCTACTGGCCAACCAGCCCTGGTACAACTGGTGAGCTCTGGGTTTGGGGAGAGACTTTAGCTCAGAAATAAATAAATAAACAAAAATGATACAGAGAGACAGAGCAGGACACTAGGGGTTAACCTCCAGCTTCCACATCCATGCATACAACTCAGAGACATATTCACGTGCACACACACACACACACACACACACACACACACACACACACACACACACACACACACGAAGCCAGGATAATGAACTAAGCTTATCCACAGAAGTTTTGAAGAGACACAGCAAACACACTTCCAGCCCTGAGTTGATTTATCTTGATGTTTGGTTGAATTCCTCACATTTTGGGTCTCTTCGGTAACCTTTTCACCCCCCACCTCCTGTTCTTTTTTTTTGAGGTGGCTGGCCGGCTCTTATCATTCATCATGAATGCATCTCACTCTAGCCCAGGCTCCCCCGACAGAAAGAACAGCCGGTCTTCAAGAGGTCAAAGACATTTTTCTCTCTTCGTCTTTCTCGGTTTCCAGCATAGATTTGTCAGTCTAAGAAGGCATGAACTCTGGATTTGATGTACTTTAATTGATTTCACCCTCGACAAGTCAGACTGTCCATCAGCTCTTTGCTTGGGCTTCCCTGAACTTTCCTTAAGGCGAAGATTTTCATCTGTCTCTGAAACCAAGCTGTCACCAAGCAATTCATTCCCGTCACCAGCTCTCAGGACCCATCTTATTTTCATTCCCATAACTCCCCAGAGGGAAAAGGGAGAGTGTGTGATAGAACATGGGAAAGGGTACGCACGAAGGGAAATGAGGAAGAAAAGAAAGGAGAAAAAGATGGATGGTAGATGGAAAAATCCTTGCCTTATCCACTTCAGGGGAATCGTTCTGATTTCTTGTTCCAATTTTTAACCGGGTGAAATCATAGAGAAAAATGGGCTGGTGGAAGGGATGCATGGATGGACGTGTAGAAGGAATGGATGGATGAGGGGATGGTTGGATGGATACATGGATGGATGGAGGAAAAGATGGATGGATGAGTGGATTCGGGGATGGATGAAGGGAGGGCAAAATTGAGAAAGAGGATGGAGGGATTGGGGAGGGGGATGGATGGATAGATGGATGGATGGTTAGAGGGAGGGAGGAAATAGATGAGTAGGTAGTTTGATGGATGCATGAATGGATGAATGGAAGAATGGGTAAATAGATGAGTGAAGTGATGGGATGATGGATGATTGGGTATGTGAATAAATGGAGGGATGAGAGTAGGGACAGGTAGAGAGGAGAATGGATGCATGGATGCATGGAGGATGGAAGAATGAGTGGATGAATTAATGTGTGTGTGCACACGTGAGCATCTGTGTATGAGTGTGTGCCATATGCATATGTGTGCCAATGCTCCAATGGGTGAATTCTTAAGTAATTAGAAGAATTCCAGGCATTCGCATTACTAATTGGATTGACAAAGCTTCAAAAAATGTGTATGCTACCTTGTGCTTGCCAGAAATGGTGACAGGGTCTCGAATAATGACAAACACACATAGTCCTTGTCACCAAAGAACTCATACTCACAAAAGAGTAAGGTCATGGGGGTTGTAGACATGTGTGGTTCCTGGGGTTCAGCACAGGGCTCCTCACATGCTAGTTGAGCACTGTGACACTATCGTACCTCCACATCTTTATTTATTTATTTATTTATTTATTTATTTATTTATTTATTTATTTATTTATTTATTTATTTACTTTTTATTGGTGATATCATGTCAGTAAGTTACCCAGGCTGGCCTTGAACTCCCTCTTGTAGCTCAGACAGTCTTTGAATTTCCCAACCCCCTGCCTCGGCCTCCCAAGTAGGCGGATTGACAGGTCCGCACCACCGTGCCCAGATGGAGAATTCACATTATGGGCATTGGAATACTAAAAGAGAGGAGAATCTCAGAGATGCCCAATAAACAATGTTATATGAATCAATTCATGATGGTTAAAGAGTTTTCTGGAAACCAAGGTCTGCCTGTTTCAAAGCACACAGTGTGGAGATCTGAGCTGCTTCCATTTTCTCTTCAAATGGACTGGCAGACTCAGTTCAGCCATCAGCCTGACTCCTGAGACACGAAGATACACAGCTGTCCTTGATGTGGCTCTTTGTTAGATGTTGTCTGTTGGTGGCTTTGACAAACCAATCCATGCCAATGACCCTGTTGTTGGTGACTAGGCTACATCAGTCTCCAGTGACTCGTCCTGTTTACTCATCTCATCGACAAAGCCTGCTAGTAAGTTTTAGTTCATCTCACCATGGAGACGATGCCCAACACCTTGCTCCTGAGCACGGAGAAGACATCTGCAGACCCAGGGCTGTCTGTCATTGTAGAAGAACTCTAGGGTGGTGTGGGCATCTCACATGAAGCACTCAAGGCACTGAGCGAAGTGTAAGAAGCATGCATAGTCCGTGTCACCAAAGAGCTCACACTCAAGAATGGAAGTGTAACTTGATGGTAAAACAACAGCAATAAAAAAAAAAAAACCTCACTGATCTCCTGCAAGATCCTTCATGTCATGCCTAACACACACACACACACACACACACACACACACACACACACACACACACACACGAACTTCAAGGACACTTAGGGGACAGTGGTTGTTTGTACAATGGTCTAAAGCTATGCTCTTAAATTAGCTGCTAAAAGTCCCCAAAGGATGGTGGGTTTGGGCTTGAACTTCCTTGAAGGGAGAGGGGGACCCAGTTTAGGACCCAGTTGCAACACCATCATTGCTGCTGTGTTGAACCTTGGCTTCTGTGTCCTCTATCAAACCATACCTCAGGTGTTCATTGTAAGAATAAATGGAATAAATGAGAGCCAGATTACGCCAGTGGATGAGACTATTTGATGGCCGTCTGTGCAGATTGAATCTGCCTGCCACACTGAAGTTTGTGATCACAGGAAACTGATTCCTATGTCAGTCTCTGTTCCTATGTCAGATTTCTAACTCTTTTTTTTTTTTTTTTTTTTTTTTTTTGGAGCTGAGGATCGAACCCAGGGCCTTGCACTTGCTAGGCAAGTGCTCTACCACTGAGCTAAATCATTCCCCCTCATTCCTAATTCTTTGTGCTCTTTATTCTGGACAGCAGATACAGATGTGGTTAATAAAAACACATCTTTCATAGCATCCTCAGGTAGACCGAAGTAAGTTCATGAGAAGCAACTCAGAATGGTGTTCTCTTCTTAAACATCTGCTTTTCACTATGACGAATTCATTTCCACATCGTGAGTTATTACCTGTCCAGACACTTTGAGAAGATCTTAATTTATCCAGAGCATCCATCTCTTGATCCATTCACCCTGTTCTGAAATATCCACCGTAGATTTGCTTCTTTTTTTTTTTTTTTTTTTTTTTTTTTTTTTGGTTTTTCGAGACAGGGTTTCTCTGTGTAGCTTTGTGCCTTTCCTGGAGCTCACTTGGTAGCCCAGGCTGGCCTCGAACTCACAGAGATCCGCCTGGCTCTGCCTCCCGAGTGCTGGGATTAAAGGCGTGCGCCACCACCGCCCGGCTAGATTTGCTTCTTATCCTAGTCTTGCCACGCAGATTACTGAGTCAAACATTTATATGGTGGTATTCCTTGACAAGTGTGTACTGGATCAAACCCTGAATGTAGCATGGGTCTGGCCAGATGGCTCAGTAAGCAGGAACAGTCACTGCCAAGCCTGACTGCCTGTATTGTGAGTTTTGCCTGGAGACAGGGAGTGATATGTGATATCTACCCTTGCCTCACAAGGTCCCAAAGTCAAAACAAAGTTCAATCCCACAAAGTTCACCTTGGGCAATCAATGAGTTTACTAGATTTACTTATGGAGCATGGGTGACACAGACAGGAGCCTAGATGACCCTCAAGCAACCACATCAGAAGGTTTGACCCAGCATGGATGATGGCTTCTCCAGCCTATATTCTCTAACTTCTTCCTAGGACATGGAGACCACATGTAGGTAGGGCAGAAGTGTATGGAGTTAGCTGAGTTGGGTGGCTGGATAGTGGGGGGGGGCGTCCCATGATCCTCCCACCCCCTCCTTCTATGAGAGAATGTCACCAGCTCACAAGCCCAGCTGTGATCTTTTGCAAGCAGACATAGCTGAGCTCCTGGAGACGGTGGCTCTTTGGTTCAGAGGATAATTATGTACAACAGCGTAAGTCTAGTTCCCAGAACCTACACACGGTGGAAGAAGACAATCAACTCCCACAAGTTGTCCTCTAACTTCTATGTGCAACACACACACACACACACACACACACACACAGAGAGAGAGAGAGAGAGAGAGAGAGAGAGAGAGAGAGAGAGAGAGTAAATGAATAAACAAACAAACAAATATTTTTTTAAATCCTACAGCAGTGTCTCTCAACCTTCCTAATTCTGTGACCCTTTAATACAACTCTTCATGTTATGGTAACCCCCCCCCAACCATGAAATTATCTTCGTTGTTACTTCACAACTGTAATTTTGATACTGTTATAAATCATCATGTAAACATCTGATATGCAGATGGTCTTAAGTGACCCCCGTGAAAGGGTCATTTGACCCCAAAGGGCTTGCCACGAACAAGTTGAGAACCACTGACCTACATGTATTCGCTTAGGCTATTTAGAGCCTCTTCCCACTGAACTGAACTAAACGGAGTGTATTTGCCATCTTGGCCTAGGTCTCACCAACTATGCTGACTAGTTTTATGTCAACTTGACACAAGCTAGAGTCATCTGAGAGGAGGGAGCCTCAGTTGAGTAAATGTCTCCGGAAGATCGGGCTGTATGCAAGCTTGTAGAGCATTTTCTTCATTAATGATTGACATGGGAGGAGGGCCCAGCCCATGGTGGGTAGTGCCATCCCTGGACTGGTGGTCCCGGATTCTGTAAGAAAGCAGGCTGAGCAAGCCAGTCAGCAGCACCCCTTCCATGGCCTCTGTATCAGCTCCTGCCTCCAGGATTCTGCCCTGTATGAGTTCCTGTCCTGACTTCCTTCAGTGATGGACTGCAACGTGGAAGTGTAAGCCAAGTAAACCCATTTCCTCCCCAACTTGCTTTGGGCCATGGTGTCTCATCACAGCAATAGTAACCCTAAGACACCGCCTTTAGTCCATTTTTCTTCTGCTGTAGTCTATTCTTGAATTCTTCTTATGGGACTCGGTTTTTCAATGAGACTATGAACATTTCAGAACTAAAAAGCACATGAAACTCCATTTGTGTTTCCTTCACCTGAGCCCCAAGCACAGAATATAGGGGGTGCCCACACCCCACAGCAGCCTGCCTGGATGTGGATGCCTGGGCAGGTTATTTATCTCCACGGTCACTTCTCTTCCTGTATTGTATTAGTCTTCTGGTCTTGATAGCAAGAGGAAAGCTGTGGCGAAGAACGCAGCAAAATTCTAAGTTGAGTCTTGAAAGGCATGTGTGGGAGAGGGTGGCGCTGGGTAACGAAGTCCCCCAAACCCTGCTTCGGTGACTTATTTCCGTAGTCTCCGATTCAGGGATTAAACCATTCAGTGTATTTGTTTTGGCCTCAGAAAGCAATCCTTCTTTTCAGGTGAACAAAGGCTTAACATGGCTATCCTGAATGGCCCTGGCTAATTGATGCATCTCGACGTCCATTTGTCCATCCACCACTCCATTTCCCGGTCGCGGCTTAAAGGGAGGCCTCTCTTCACTCTTGAGTTCTGAGTACTTTTTATTTTTTTTTAATGAAACAGTTCTACATTTTCCGTGGAGGGGTCTGGCAGAATGCTTTGAACAGCTTTCTTGTTTTCGAAAGCGGAAATAACCCCCATGCTCTCCACTTGAGTCAAGTGGATTTCGGCAGACCCCCAGTTTGCTGACACACAGCAGGGTGCCCACGGCGCTGGACCCTACAGCTTGCTGAGTCTGCCAGACGCTGGCACAGGGTCACAGAGCGGGAACTGGTGGCAATTTTTAATGTGTCTTGATTCTGGCCCGCCTGGATACTTTCAAGGACAGATTTATGTTGCATTTTAAAATCCCATTATGCTACCTCGTGGGCTCACTGTCAATCCAAACGATATTGATCAATTTCAGTCTTCCAAAGTTCACATTTATAATTGTGCTATGTAGTCAAAATTATTTGCATAGGTACTGTGTCTGGACATTCAGGAAGCTGTAAATCGGAATTATTTATATTTGCTAAAAGTGTTTTGATTATTTTTAAATACCAGAATTGTACCACTTCATGCTGGCATTTTTTTTTCTCTATTTATTCCCATAACCCCTTGGTCGTGACTTTATTTTTTTTTCTCCATAGAAAATGCCTTTCAGATGATTAAAATTAGTGCATCATTGCTGACTACTTTAAATAAATAACAATTCTTCTGTGGCTCATAAACATCAGTGTTAGTTCACCACAGAAAACTTGGTGTTAAAAGGATAAAAATACAATCAACCTAATCATGTCCCTCGTGTGGCTAGGCCATTTCTGTCTGTCCTAAAATAAGCTTTATTTTTTTATTTATGTGTGTGTGTATACAGGGGTCAGAAGAGGGCTTTGGATCTCTTGGAACTGGAGGTACAGAAGGTTGAGAGCTACCGAGTGAGTGTTAGGAACTGAACCCAGGTCCTCTGCAAGGAGAAACCAGTGAGATAGATAGATAGATAAGTAGATAGATAGATAGATAGATAGATAGATAGATAGATAGATAGATAGATAGATAGATAGATAGATGGATGCACGGACGGACACACACACAGAGAGAGAGAGAGAGAGAGAGAGAGAGAGAGAGAGAGAGAGAGAGAGAGAGAGAGAGAGAGAGAGATAGTAGAGATAGATAGATAATCAGACAGATAGATATAGAGATATATTTGTGTGTGTAGAAAACATGTCATTTCACATGTTTTGTTGGATACTAAGTCTACCTGTAGGTATCACATGCATTTCCCCACCCACAGACTTTGTCTCTGATTTCAATCAGTGAGACCTTAACAGACACAACACAAGAGAGGACTTGACATTCAATACACAGTACAGCTACACACACACACACACACACACACACACACACACACACACACAAGCACACACACGACCACTACTTCAGAAAGGACAAGAAACACACAAATCAGAACAACCCAGCTGGACCTGGGAGCTTAAATCGCTAAACAAGCTGGGCAGTGGTGGTACATGCCTTTAATCCCAGCACTTGGGAGGCAGAGCCAGGCGGATCTCTGTGAGTTTGAGGACAGCCTGGGCTACAGAGTGAGATCCAGGACGGGCAACAAAACTACACAGAGAAACCCTGTCTCGAAAAACAAAAAACAAAAAATAAAACAAAATACCTGCTAAACAAAAGCCCTCTGGCTAAGTGCAGCCTGGATCTTTTCGGGAAAGGTCAATGGAGACGCCCTGGCGAACAAGCGGACGTAAGGGCAGCAAATGGCAAATGCTTGCTGATGTATGCTGTTGGGGGCTGAAGTGCGCTAGGCAGCAATAGCTGGCTGGTTCACCGCTGATAATTCAGTGAATGAGATTAGCCCCTTGTGTCACACACAACGAAATCACACAACTGGATTTGGGTAATATCAGACACGTAAACATGACCCCCGTGAATCACAGTTTTACGCCCTCAGTAATAGGAACAATCACCATACTCAGCTTACAGAATCTCTATGGAGATAAAACTCACCAGTGTCAACATGCCTTTTCCTGCAATATGTGTCCCAGACAAGTGCCAATAAGTGGTTCTAACTCTTCTCCACTAAGGAACGTGAACGTGAGGGATTCTAGTTTAATCCCTTATGGAACTTCCTTTTTCTTTTGGCACTGGGTCTCACTATGTAGCCCTGGCTGTCTTGGAACTCAGTGGTGTGTAGACCAGGCTGGACTTGAACTCACAGAGGTCTGCCTGCCTGTGCCTCCCAAGTGCTGGGATTAAAGGCGTGCGCCACCACCGCAGCCCTTATGGAACCTTAGGTCAAAGCCACCCCTCAGGGACATAGCAGGTGCTCAGTCAATCTTTATTATTCATTGTGATTTTTGTTCTGTTTAAGAAAGAGCTGAGGGGCGGAGAGATGGCCTAGTGGTTAAGAGCACTGGCTGCTCTTCCAGAGGACCTGGGTTCAATTCCCAGCAACCACATGGCAGCTCATAGCTGTCTGTAAATCTGGTTCCAGAGGATCTGGCACCTTCACACAGACATACATGCAGGCAAAACATCAATGTACATAAAAATAAATAAATCTTAAAAAAGAAAAAAGAAAGAAAGAAAGAAGGAAAGAAAGAAAGAAAGAAAGAAAGAAAGAAAGAAAGAAAGAAAGAAAGAAAGAAAGAGGGAAAGAAAGAAAGAAAGAAAGAAAGAAAGAAAGAAAGAAAGAAAGAAAGAAAGAAAGAAAGAAAGAAAGAAAGAAAGAAAAAGAACTGAGTCATAGTCATTGTTCTGCAGATCACACGGAATCACCTCTGCAAAAACTAAACAGCTGGGACTAGAGAGATGGCTCGCAGTTAAGAGCACTGACTGTTCTACCAAAGGACCCAGGTTCAATTCCCAGCACCCACATGGCGGCTCACAGCTGTCTGTAACTCCCGTTTCAGGGGACCCAACACCCTCACCCAGACATACTTGCAGGCAAAACACCAATGCTTATAAAATAAAAGTTAATAAATTAAAAAAAAAAAACTAAACAGCTACCCAAGCTCATTTAGGAGCAATGATTAGAAATAAATAGACATATAAACTAGGTGCATTGCATGTTGGGAAAAGATACCAATCATGCCCCATCATTACCCTGTCCTTCATCAGCATTCTTTGTATCCAGCACTCACCTACACCCTACCACGCCCGTCAAAATGTATAAGGGGTGAACCAGGCGTAGTGCACATCTATAATCCCAGCACTTAGGTGGTCCAGGCAGGAATGTCAGAGGTTCAAGGTCATCCTCAGCTACATAGCCAGTTCAGGACCATTTGGAAATACGTGAGACTCTGTCTCAACAAAACAAACCAGCCAAACAAAACCAAACATAAACAGCACAGCGGCTGTCTTTTTTTTTTTTTTCGCCTCTTTGCTCCATGCTATTCCCAGACACGCTTGGCTGGTGGGTGGTGGGCACTTCCACCCTAGCAATCACTTATTCCATCAGTCACAGGTCTGGAACACATCACAGTGTGTGTTCAAGCAAGCAGGTGGTCGATTTGAACCCTGAGGAACAGACCAAAAAGAAAAAAAGAAAGAAAGAAAAAGAAAATCTTTTCTCGTTTCACCCATGTGAGAAAAGGCTGGTGCTTTCTCAAAAGCATCCCGTGAGCAGACTAATCTTTGAATCCGTGTTCTCTAAACTGCTTTAAATATGATGCTTGGTGACTAATCCAGGAGCTGCAGACAGAACTGTGGTGCCAGGTGTAGGCATGGGTTTAGAACGGGAAGGGGCTGGGTGTCCAAAGCCAACATCTGTGAGCAGCCAATCACACTCCCCAGCCGACGGCCAGCGCTTGCCTGGGTGGAGGGCTGGCTACCTCTGCTTTGATTCTTGCTTAGCTCCTATTGGCTACAGGTTGGGTAGTTTTGCTTTATTCACCAAATGGTACCCATCACTCCAACATCAGAAATGTTTTGCACCTGCCTTGAAAGAGTCCCAAAGCTGGCAGCCTCCCTCGCAGTCTTTGAAAAGCTCCTGGATCCGTTTTAATTCTTAAAGCCCCAGCCTTTGTGAGTTCAGATCCCTCCCCACACAGCATTTGGTGGGCCAATGGGGGTGTGCTTGGCCCTCACAGCTGCAACTCACCACAGACACTCCCTTGTGGAAATGCAAGGAATTTTACAAAAGGGTTGCCCTGACCTCGCACTGTCTGTGAACTCTAGTCCCCCCTGTTCTTAACTGTTCACAGGAGATCTCATTTCCTCCTAACTCAAACTTTGTCAGAGTACAAGGACAACTGTCTGCCTTCTTAGACTCTGAGACCCCCTGCTGTAGATTGGACAATGAATTAAAATTGAACAGAACAACAACAACAAAAAAAAAACCTACCCCCAAAGCAGACATCAATAATCGATCACAGAATGTTCATCCCATGCCTGGATCCATCCTCTACATTTATAAGTGTTCAAGGCAAGCATCACTCATCAATTTCAGTGGGCCACTATGGCTCATTGCAGCAATACTCAACCTTCCTAAGGCTGTGACTCTTTAATATAGTTCTTCATGTTGTGGCGACCTCCCCAACCATAAAATTATCTTCATTGCTACTTCATAACTGTAATTTTGCCACTGTTATGAATCATAATGTAAATATCTGCTATGCAGATGGTCTTAGGCGATCCCTGTGAAAGGGTCAGTTGATCCCCCCCCAAAGAGGTCATGACCCACAGGTTGAGAACTGCTGACTTATTGTTATTCTGATGCAGAGAAACCTCCTGGTACCCAAACAGTACATGTGAGTCAGGGCTAAGAGTATAGTTCATGCATGTCTAATTCCCAGGCCTGTGCTCCTTGAGTCCAAGAGTCCATTGTGTCCTTTGAAGTCTCTGGAGATTCGCTCCAGCTCTCCAGACTAAACGTGCCTGAATAAGTGACTTCTGAGATGTGACAGTGGCCAGCTTTCATTTTTCCCACCCGCTGTGAGAGATAGTGTATTGGTTAGCTATTATCAGAATAAGGGTGTGTAACAAGCCATTCTACAAGCCAATGGCTAATGCAAGGGACACTTCGTCTTACATGAGAGTCTGCCATGACCTTGGGTGGAGCCGAAGTGGGACTTTGCTTGGCTCTCTGTGTGTTTACTTTGGTGTTCTGGATAAACGGGGAATGATTCTGATTCAGAATGGTTCCTCTCAGTTGAGAGTGCTTGCCATGCAAGTGTGAGCACCCGAGTTTAACCCTCCCACACGCCAGAGCCAGTATTAAAAAGGAAAGAAAAGCCTGGGCATAGTGGTGCACCCTCGAGCATCATCCCTGCCCTAGGAGGTGGAGACAGGTGCATCCCTGGTGCAAGTGTCCAGGCTGTCTAGGGGGAAAATAAAACCAAAGTTATCTTCTGGTCTCCACATATGTGCATCTACACACACACACACACACACACACACACACACACACACACACACACACACACACACGAAGGTAGCTGTCCAAGTCATTCTTTTTTATTGCAGCTTAAAGAGATCTCAAAACCAAACATGCTCAACAAATGTGCCTACATTTTCTCACACTGTGTGGACCAACACAAGTTCTACCCAGGTCCAAATGCAGTGATGTGAGGTGAATATCCCTTGCCCACAGTGGACGAGCAGAGCCCTGAGTATCTGCTACATGATAACACTAACTACAAAAACGAGCCTTAAAGTTAAAGTAACATTTCAATAAGACTTAGGGTCAACCAAAGAAAGCTTTTGTGGCAGCCCACGCTGCACTGGCTCATCCTAGAGAGAGCTGGTGTGTTTTGGAGCGCCCACCTGGATCCCAGAGAAAGTGAAAATAGTGTGTTGTATTATTAGCTGATGCTCTTACTTTAGGGATGCCTGTGTGGACATTATCAGAAGGCGGATCATGAATATTTTAGTACTCAGACTATGAAAGAGGTATCTTTCTCTCACTCTTCACACCTTTCAACCCTGCCCTAGTGTTCTGAAAATGTGCAGGACTTTTCAAAGGAAATGCAGAGTAAATCATAAACCCTTGATGGTGAGTGGTTCAAATGCAGAGACTAAGCAGCTGTGGGGTGTCTGAGACAAAGACAGTGCAAGCCCTAGGGCTCAGGGACAACTGAGGAAGAGGGGGTGGACCTTTAAGAGCTGGAAAGCCAGGGCACCTGCCATGAGATAGCATCCTCTAGTTAAGACGGGAAAGCTGTGCCTGTGAAATCTGGACAACACAGATGCCTCAACAAGACTGGTGATAATGTCTGAAGGCTCCACATCTAGATGAGGAGCTCTGAGCCATCAGTGGCTATCAAGATAGGGAGAGTGGGGTTTCTCCAGGGATGAACACCCTGATACATTATCCAATCCCAGTGGTTAACACTAAATGCATACATAAGAGCAGCATGGAATGGACTCAGTAGCTTATCTGCCTATCTTTCTATGTATGTTTGTATGTATGTATGTATGTATGTATGTATGTATGTATGTATGTATCTATCTATCTATCTATCTATCTATCTATCTATCATCTATCTATCTATCTATCTATCTATCTATCTATCTATCTATCTATCTATCTATCTATCTATCTATCCTATCTGTTTGTCTATCTATCTATCTATCTATCTATCTATCTATCTATCTATCTATCTAATCTATCATCTATCTATCCTCCTGTCTGTCATCTATTTGCATAGACATGAGAGAGATTAGAAGAAGGGAAAAAATGGTGTAAATACAGTCCTCATATACCAACTTCTCCAAAAAATTAAAGTAAAATAAATTAAGAAGCCTTGGTAAGTGAGTATGGGGTTTGGAGAAGAGAAGCCATGTTCACCACTAAAGACATTGTCACTTCCTGACCAGATGCTCTTGAGCATGTGTATAACCCTCAGCATCTTGCCTTGCCATGATGAGGATGGCCTCAGCAACCGTTACAGGTGTACACTGAGTGAAATAACCCAAAGACCGTGCCTGGCTGCTGACTGGTGATGTATTCTGTCTTACATCTTTATTCAGACTATTAGATCTCTCTCTCTCTCTCTCTCTCTCTCTCTCTCTCTCTCTCTCTCACACACACACACACACACACACACACACACACACACACACACACGAGAGAGAGAGAGAGAGACAGAGAGACAGAGAGAGACAGAGACAGAGAGACAGAGAGACAGAGAGACAGACAGAGACAGAGACAGAGAGACAGAGAGAGAAGAAAAGAGAATGATGGAGAGGTGCATACACCACTTTGCACATGGACATCAGAGGACAATTCTGGGGAGTCGATCCTCTCCTCCCATCTTTACACAGGTTCTGGGGACCTAACTCAGGTTGCCTGGCTTACACCATTTGGCAGCAAGCACCTTTACCTACTGAGCCTATTTTTTTTAAATAGTTTTCAACCTCATTTTTTGAGAGACTCTCTCCATGAACTTGGAACTCAGTTAAGTGAGCTGGCCAGTGGGCCCTAAGTATCTCCTCTCACCAACTCCCTGGCTCTGACTTGGCAGGTAGGTACCGCCACGCCCAGTTTTGTTTTGTTTTGTTTTGAACCATGAGTTCTGGGGCTGCTCAAACTCAGGTCCTCATACTTGTGCGTCAAGATCTTCACCAACTGAGTCATCTTTCCAGCCCCTAAGTTTCCATGATCCCTTAAGAAGCCTGATAATTCTATTTCTCTAAGTTCACTTGACTTGGAGAGAGGTCTTGCTAGTGTGGATCCATTCACCTGCACTGGTCTAGAACGGTCCCTGCCTGAGACACTGGAGTCTCCACAGTGTGTCTCTATGTGCTTCCCTTGCGAGTTCACAGAATGGTGGCAGGGTCCAGCCTTGAGCACGGTGAGTAGCACCCAGCTCTCGTTTCCCAACTCTCACGACACCTGCTATGGCCATTACAGGCCAAACCCATAATCAAGACACGAAGCACAAGCCTGTTTACCTTAATGACGAGAGAAGTACTGAGGATGTCAAGGTATCAAACCTCGCCCCAATCACCGTGACAGCTTAAGAAAGAAGTAGCAGGGTCTGTTCTGATTCCTTGGAGAAGGTGGGACTGTCCCCAGGGGCTGTGAGGTGGCTGTCACACGGACATCTGCAGTCAGGAAGCTGAGAGCGATGGATGCTGGTGCTCAGCTCAGTCAGGGTCCCTGTTCACTCAGTCTGGGGCCCCGGTCTGCAGGGTGGGTCACTCATGCTTAGGGTAAGTCTTCCGGCCTCCATTAGCCTAGTCTAGAAACTCCCTCACGGGCACACCCAGAGGTGTGTTTCCATGGCGATTCAAAATCCCATCACGTTGACAGTGAAGACTCACCGCCACATGTCTTACGGGAGTGCCTAGCTTTCAGTCCCCCCATCCGGCTGTACTTCCCTTATGTGACTTCGAGAAGGATCGCCAGTGCTTTCTGTCTCATTCCAATTCTTCTACCGCACCAGCACTGGCCCAGCATCTGTCTGACTTGGCTTATCCAGCTTTCTACCTTTACTAGAGCCAATGTGTAAAACTGGGGGTATTACAGATAGAAATCGGGGATCTCTCACCCTGGAAGGTTTATCAACGTTGGTTCAGCTACCCAAGATGTGGACGATGGGCACAGGTGGGCTGTGGCCCCTCGGAGGGGACACCCATTGCCCTTTGCTGTCTGTGTGTCACCGTCTCATCCCACCCACCGGTGGTTCCCAAACACTACAGATCTCCTCCTGCACAGGGCTGGCTTCCTTCCTCGCCACTCCCCCTCAGTGGCGGTCGATACTTGAGTCCGAGCTCCTGGGACCAAAGAGTGGAAGAGTCTCACTCTGGGGTTGAAGGTGTTTTTCTGTGGTGCCTCAGTTTCTCGAGTTGAAAACCTTTATCATCCAGGTGCCTTTAATTTTATGCCATTAGGTTTGGAGACTCCAGTCCTTCTGAACCCCTAGTTTCTATGATGCTTTGGCCAGGGGAAAAGGCTCATTTGAGTGAAGACAGGGGCATACACACAATCACGTACACGTGAAATGTCACAAGGTGCTTCATCTGCAAACTCCATCCCTAGAAATAGAAGTATGATTTGAACACATGCCTGTAATCCTGGCACTTGGGAGGCAGAGACAGGAGGATCAGAAGCGTAAGATCAACCTGGGCTGCAGAGTGAGTTCAAGACCAGCCTAGGCTACATGAGAGTATGCTTTTAAAGAAGTGTGACGTCTACCCTTTGGTTTACAGGAGATCCTAAATTCCCATCAGAATGTCCAGCGATGGTTCTAGATAGACAATTCTGAGGTCTGCCCAGGACTCCAGAGAAGCAGCCTCCAGCCAGAGGTCGCCATCTGGTCCCGGTTCCTGTTTCCCTTCCCCATTCACTCTTTCAAAGAACAGAGGGAAAAATCAAGACAGCTCTAGCCAAATGACCCGTGCTGAGCAGAGCACGTCAGGGCCAGGAGGGCCCTGACCCTCCTATGGAGGTAACAAATTGGCTGCTGTGTCTGTGCCTGGCCTGAGGGGGGTGGGCAGGAAGGGGGAAATGGGGAGGTAGATGGCAGCGTGGGACAGAGCTGGGGTCATGGGGTCAACAGCCTGAGCTTCAGGCGTCCACACAGCAGCTCCATCCACTCCTTCCCAGGAAATAGCCAGCGCCGTGGGGCAAGGCATGCAGAGGTCGGTGGAGGCCACAGCATGCACACACAAGCATGTGTCTGTGCACTCCAGCGTGCGTGTCCCTCCCTGGCTCAGGGTGGGGAGAGGCAGTGAATTGAATTCTTTTACAAGATCTGCAAGGACCTCTGACCCCATCCACAGTTTTTAAGAACATAAGATACACTTTGGTTTTTCTCTGTGGTGCAGTTTGGCCTTGTAGGTGGAGAGTTTCTGATACTGTCCCCGAGTTCGGGTCTCTCTTACTTAACACTATGTGTGTCTCTGAAGGGCAACTTAGCCTGAAAGGGGCAGGAGCTAGGTGTGGTGGCACTCACTTGCCATGGCAATGCTTGGGAGGCTGAGGCAGGAGGACTGGGCGTTTGAGGCTAGCCTGTGCTACGTGGTAAGACCCTTGGCAGGGGGAGGGAGAGAGAAGAGGAAAGAAAGGAGAAGACAGGGAGGGAGGCAGAGAGGGAAGGGAGGGAGAGAGAGAGGGAGAGAGAGAGAGAGAGAGAGAGAGAGAGAGAGAGAGAGAGAGAGAGAGAGAGAGAGAGAGAGAAGGGAAAGAAGGAAGAAAGAAAGGAGGGAAGGAAGGAGCAATAATTTGCTAACGTTTGTGAAAACTAAATATTTATGTATCACATGTTCAGAGAAGTAAGTACAGGCTGTAATTATTCAATCTCCACACATGAGGAACTTGACATGCAATTCATACGAGGGACTTTGCATGCCAAGCAGTGTTCATTCTACTTAAAATACATCATGTAAACCCCTCCATCCTCGGAAAAGAGGAATGTGTTCGATGTCCTTGGTACAGATAAGGACACTAAGGATTAAGAAAGCCAGGTCTCCTGTCCAGAGTTTCTTGACTGAGGACTGAAGAAGCCAGCCTCAGTCCAAAGATGGGACTCCTGACTAAGCACTGTGACCTACAGAGCACAAGTCAATGGATGGATGGATGGATGGATGGATGGATGGATGGATGGATGGATGGACGGACGGATGGATGATGGCTGGCTGGCTGGATGGCTGGATCGCTGGCTGGCTGGCTGGATGGATGGATGGATGATGGATGGATGATGGATGGATGGATGGATGGATGGGAGAGTGGGTGGATGGGTAGGTGGATGGATGGTTGGATGGATGGATGGATGGATGGATGGATGAATGCCATTCTTTCAGTCTTACTTTATATATTCTTTCCATTTGAACTTGTGTCCAGACTCCAGGGAAAGTCAGGCCTCTCCCGCCTGTACACAGCCTTCCCTCTGTCCTGCCCTCTGACACTGGTCCCTCGGTCTCCATCGCCATCTCACAGTCGCTATCCCTGTCTGCTCCCGGCTCTCCCTTCAAAGTCAGGCCCAAGAAATCATCCCCCACCTCAGTACTTCTTGCTTTAATTCCCCCTGGCTGGCCTAATTACTTTGCCCTGTGGTGAGAGGAGACCTCCCCTGCGACAGCCCCCAAGGATGTGCTGGGGGTGGTGTGGGAGAAGGGGAAATCAGGACAGCCAATGAGGTACAAAGCCCAGGGTCCTCTGCACCTATGGCCCCAGTCCTGCTGTAGTGTGTTTGATGTTTACAATTGAATTTGAGCAGGAGTGTGGTCTGGGGCCACACGGGCCTCTCCAGTGCTACCTTTAGTGTTTGTCCTGTGGCTCATTACCCAGTGACACTTAACACATCATCAAACTGCTTTACAGTCATGACCAGCATGGCTTCTGGCCCTGGAATCACAGGCAGTGGGGCACGCTGACCTCCCAGTAACTGGGACTGGGGCCCAGAACACACACATACACACCAGGGGATCAAAAGCCATCCTAGGAAAACCAGACCTGGAGTTGAATTAGAGACTCAAGACCCCTGACCTCTCCCAACCCTCAGTGATAAGACTCAGAGTTCAGGGGGCCTGGCATGGTGTCATGGCAAAGCATCCTGCTTGCTGCCACGTGGCCGGGTGGGATTTGCCACTTGCCCGATACTAGTGACCACTGCAGAAGATCATAGCATCTGTGACCTTCCGCCGGGCCAAGGACACCCATCCCAGAAGCTGCTGCTGGAAAGATGGAGTTGACACTTACCTAGAAAGTGATTAACCCAGAGCAAGCGTTGGCCTGTGGCTATTGGAAGTATCCACTCCTCTCTCTCTCTCTGTGTTCTCTGAAGATCAGGGTCAGAGAGTCTAGGCTGTCAGCTGTCAGTGTTTCCTTCACCCAAGTTATATTCAAATTTTGCCAGAAAGCCACAGTAAGAAGAGCAGCAAAACAATAAGAATTCAAGGGGCAAGTTCCACTGAAGCCAGCTGCACTGTGGGTTTGTGTGTGCAAATAGATGCAATATACGCAGAGACATAGGCATGCATTATACAGAGAGGGGAGGGAGGGAACCTCCTCTGTGCCCAGCATCATGGACCATTTACAGGAACTACCTCTAGAACACAGCAGGGGAGGGGGGAGGGGCCAGCAAGGGGTTGCAATGGATCAGGGTGATTGAGGTCCAAATGTTACAACCTGTTTGATCGCTGGAATCCATGTAAAGATGGAAGGGGAAAAGTGACTCCACAAAGTTGTTCTCTGACCCGTCATTTGTGTCATGGCACGCACACACACACACACACACACACACACACACACACACACACACACTTGCACACAATCATATACACATACACGTGCAAGTAACAATTACAAGTCAATAAGTAATTTAACTTTTAAAAGCCAGAGGAGGCTGGAGACCAGCAGAATAGTCCTTGGCTTCCTTTCGGAAATGTGAGCCCAGACCTGGGGAACGGGAGGAGGCCTTGCTCTGTCCAACCGTGGATGGGAGGGCCTTCGCCGAGGGCAAAGGAGATGCCACAGAGAGGTACCCTGTGGGTCAAGGTACTCACGGGCCCCTTCCCCTCTCCTAGTGTCCAGCATCCTCCTGGAGCCTCTGTAGTTCCTAAATCTCCTTGACATAGTGACTGAGAAGGGCCGGCTGTCACAGCTGACGTGCGGTAATGAGGCAGGGTTAATACTCAGAAGGTCACGCTGCCATTCCGAATTTCATGGGTATTCGGTAACACAGGCAGCAACCAACGTGGAGGCCAGGAGGTACACAGTAAGGGCCCCTGGGTACAGGCCCGGGATAAAAGCTGACGCCAGGTTCTCATGGTGTAGGGAAGATGCCCTAGGATGCTGGGATCATGGCCTTGTCCTCCCTCTCACCTCTGACCTCCCTTTGCTATGGGAACTGTTCTTCGTCCAGCTCTGAGAGGGGTGAGTCCCCAAGACTCTAGAAAAATGGTGCCTATCCTATACAGAATGTGGAGATGAATGCTTTCTATCCACGTCACTGGATTTGAAGATGCTTAGGAGATAAGCACCAAGATGGATCTATGAGGTCATTTCCAGAGAGGGAAATGCACCCTGAATGATGCTGACACCCTGAATGATGCTGACACCCTGAATGACTGGGCGCCCAGGCAGAATGAAAGGAGAAAGCTGGCTGAGCACCAGTACTTGTCTCTCTCTGCTTCGGGACTGCACCGTGAATGGCCACCCCATGCTTTCGCCACCATGATGGACTGTATCCCCTGAAACAGTGAACCAGAATAAAGCCTTGGTTCTTCGGTTCGCTTTTGTCAGGGCCTTTTTGTCACAGCAAGAAAAGGCACTCATCGATGCTACACATTTGCTAGGCTGCCAATCCAAGGAGAAGGCGAATCCAAGAAGGATGGCGGGGCTTCCTGGGCAGATGGTGTATGGAGGTAGAGTGAAGATGAGCGTGGTGGCCCAGACCTGTAAATCCAGCACTCTGGAGGCTGAGGCAGGAGGAGGATGAGTCCAAGGCAAGACTTGTCATTTTCAAAAGAAAAGGGATCTGGGAGAAGTTGGGGGAGGGGAAGGGCATGATCAGGATTTATTATATGAAAAACATTAATTTCCATAAAAAATTCAAATTAAAAAAAAAAGTCCTCCTCATGGTTGAATAAGGAGGCGGAGGAGAAGCCATGCTTGCACAGATGAGGGGTGGGTGTAACACATCCAAACAGGAAGCAAGATGAGGCTCAACCCCCAGCCAAGTGACTCCAGCTGCGGGGGTGTCGCACTAGCCTCACGCTTGAGAAAAGCGGGACCCAAGCTGATTAAACTAACTGTTAGAGGGACTAGGGATATAGCTCCAGTGGTAGAGAGCTCATCTAAGAGGAAACCCTGGGTTCCAGCCCCAGCACTGCCTGCAGAAACCAGGTGTTCTGGTGCAGAACTGTCATCCCAGTTTCGGGAGGTGGAGACAGGAGGATCAGGAATTCAGGGTCATCTTCTGCTACATAAAGTTGGAGAGCATCCTGGGTCTCATTGGAACGCTATCTCAGAAGAACTTCAATTAAAAAAATAATAACAAACTTCTAAGTATCTTTAAATGAACAAGCTAAGATTGAGGCATTAGAGTAAATCTCATTAAAATTAAATGGAGGTCCTATTGCCCTGAAATCAACAGATTGATTACAAGCTTGGAGTTGCAGCAAGTTCCACCATTAGGGGGGTAGTCCTACCTAAAAATGCAGCTGATTAAAGAAAGCTGAGCTGTCAATGAGGTCATGTGAAATCCACATCCTGATCATACACAGTGAGCCCCGAATCCACTGATGCCTGAACATACACAGTGAGATCCTGGATCCACCAATGCCTGAACATACACAGTGAGATCCTGGATCCACCTGCTGATGCCTGATCATATGCAGTGAGCCCTGGATCCATCGATGCCCCAGCACAAATAAACCTTTCAACCAGTCAGGTCACTTAACAAGCATCCTCATTCCTTTGGGTGATCTTGTGGTTGCTGGACAGATGGTTCTTTGGTGACATTTGTGTATGAATATTCTTCACAGGAAACACAGGTGACTCTGTCTGGGAGTCCTTTCTCCTGCTCCTCGCCCCAAAAGTACTTTTAGCATGCAGAAAAAAACCAAGTGCACCAAGAAGCTGAAACTCCAGCACTAACCCTTGGCCGATGACTTCAGGGGACAGACAGACAGACAGACAGCTTTTCCAGTTCTCTTGCCTCTTGGCTGAGCTCACTCTAAAAGATGTCCTATATTGCCCCATAGAGTTCCAGGGGGGGAGGCAACTCCACTGTCTATATTGTTTTTGTTTGTTTTGTTTTTGTTTTTAATTGTGTGTACCTGTGTGTCTATTTTTTGGTATATGCATGAGTGCATTTCCTGTAGAGGTCAGATTCCACAGAGCTGGAGTTACAGGTAGTTGTGAGCTACCCAGCATGGGTGCTGGGACTTGAACTCAGGTCCTCTGCAAGAGTAGCACAGAATGCTGGATTGCTAAGCCATCTCTCATGCCTGTAATGCTGACTAGTTTGGTGGCAAATACCTCTCTACTCTCTCCTAACGTGCTGGCTTCCTGGCTCGTGTGCCACATGAGCAGCGTGCGCTTGTATCCTGCCTCAGAACCTGCTTTGAGGAAAGTCCCAAATACACTTCTACAGTCTTTAGAGTTCTGCACCTCAGATGCCCCAGAGCCCTGACTGTATTCTAACCCACAGGAGGCATACCCCAAGCTCTGGTGACTCCCAGGCTCATGTTCTCAATCCTTTTATGGATATAGCTCCATCCAAAGGCAGAGTTTACATGGCACCAGTGAAGTCCCATGATGTCACCAAGCATCCTGCTCTTCCACAGTCATGGGAGCCTAGGGCATGCAAGGATAAAATGAGGGGCCTGGGTCTCCCAAGTGAAATGCTTCCCAGCCCAGAGCACGCACTAGGTTTGTGCATTGTGAATGATCCCATCTTCTTTGCTCATAAATGTTGCAAGCTCCCTATCCATACAGTGCTGTTAATAAGTTATACCTCACCTCTCTTTTAAGGCCCTTTTCCTAGCTAGCCAGTCGCCCATTAACTCTCCATTACTCTGATACGTCATTATGACGTCTCAGGTGGAGAGCTGGGATACTGACACCCTTGGCCCAGAGGGAGACAGAGAACAGAAGGGCTCATTAGGTTGCTGTGGCCAAGGTACTGTTTTCTTCCCCCAGAGACTATTTTCTGATGCTTTTAAAATAATGGACTCAAAGGTCTCCCATCCATTAAAAAAAAAAAAAAAAAAAAAAAAAAAAAAAAAAAAAATCTCCCCAATAGCTTGGCAAGGACAGAGCCCGAGGCAGGTTAAAGCACCCTGAAAAGCAATTGTTTCTTCAAGTTCTTGATATTCCTTAAAAGATGGTGTGAGTCTCCTTAATGTAAGACCTCTCTTTTGGTCATTGGCTGATCCGCAATTCAGGCCTCCATGAGGAATGTTTTGAAGCCCTAGGAATGTATTGTGTGGACCAGTATAGAGTGCTGAAGAGAGAAAGCAGGGTAGGAAGCCCATCAGGACACTTCTAAAGCCCAAGTGTTTGAGGCCACACCTCCAAGTCTCCATCTCCCTTGTGAACATGTGTGTACGTACATGTGCATGCACCCATGTCCCCTGGGCACTTGAGAAAGAGAGGCAGGAGGATAGCGAGTTCAAGGGGAGCCCTAGCTGCACAGGGAGACCTTGCCCTTGTCTGAAAACATAACGAATTATTTTACTTCACACGGAAAGCACATTTGCACATATACGGCACACCCACTGTGTGCTTGCACAGATACAGCATACTTATGCCTTGTTGCCAATGGGTGCTGGGCACGCTCTCACTTTCAGCCCAGCTGTGAGGCTGCCAGTCTACACAGCACAAAAACAGGTCCCTCCCATGGACCAGGTCCGAATGTTTACAAAGCACTCTCACACACATTAACTCGTCAGCACGGAATCCGCTGACGGGGCCAAGATGAGAAATGGACGGCCGAAGGGTAATACATCATGGACCAGAATAATCATTTAGCTCCTTGGATAAAGGCTCCCATCCAAGCTTGGATTACAGCTTTCAGCCACACACAAGGCAGATCGATAGCAACACCATCTTCATTCCGGAAGACCGTCTTAGTCAGCCTGGACTCCGTGACAAAGTGCCCCAAGTAGTTGCCTCAAGCAACAGATGTATGCCTTCCGATTCTGGTCAAGGTCAGAGAAGTGGCAGCGCAGATGGGCTCTGGTGAGAGCCTCTTCTCCACTGGCAGAAAGTGTGGTTCAGACGCGAGATGCGTCTCACAGGCCCTAGTGTTTGCACGCGTGGTCTCCGGGTGGTGGCGCTGCTCTGGAAAGTTGCGGAGTCTTCAGGAAGTAGAGCCTGGCTGGAGGAAGTGGGTCACTGGTGGCAGCCCTTGAAGTTTCATATCCCAGTTCCACTTCCCGTCTGAGGACACAAGAGAACCAGCTGCCTCATGCTCCTGGCGGCAAGCCTTCCTCACCATGGCAGACTCTGTCGTCTCAAGCGGTGAGCCAGGACGGACCCTTTCTCCTCACTTGTCCGGCACCTGGCCACAGCCGTGAGGAATGCAAAACGGAGGGGTTGTACTCGATGTGTTTCCCTTGGTGGAGAGAAGAGGGGACCTGACCTCTCCCTCTTACACAGACACAAACTTCATCACAAGGTCCTGCCTTCCATAGCCACCTAAGCCTGATGAGTCCCCAGGTGACAGTTCCATCATCCATGGGAGGTCTGAGCTGTCCCATCTCGGTTTTGAGGGCGACCCAGATTGGTAGTTTATGGGAATGGCCTGCTCCAGGCTCCTGAGTCCAGCAAAAGTAGCCGGGTTGTTTGCCTAAGGGGCATCCTACTCAGCCAGGAGGTACTCGGTATAAGACTGCATTCTTTGCACCAGGATAATCAGTATTCAGAACAGGACATTGGGAAACCTCAAAAAAGCTCCTGCTTCCTCTAGTTCTTTGGCTGGCTGGCTGGCTGTAAAATGAAGAGGTCGGACATCCCCAAACAGCATCCCCCAGGCCCTCGCTCTGTGGGAAGGAGATAGATGTTTTGTGCCAAGCATCTCTTCCCTGGAGACCCTTGGATCATGCTGTCTTTATTTCAGGGGTGGGGGGAAGGGTTTCCTGGCTGCAGGACTTGTCAGTTCCTTTCTCTTGCTGACATCACTTTTTATGTTCTAGGATGAGGTCGGGGAGGATTTTCCAAATTTATTTGACAACATATGGAATATGCATTCTGCCTGCTTTCTTGAGGGATTAGAGTCATGGCAGATTCCAGGTAGGGGGAAAAATGTGAACAAGATGAATGTAGACATTTTCTTTGAGCTCTGACATTTATAACGTTGCCATTTGGGGTGTTTAATCCAGGCTTTTTTCCTTATTCGAGGGGATAGTATATTAGTCCTAGGACAGCTGTGACAGAATCAGAGGCTATCGCACTGGAACCCAGCTCTGTCAAAGCAAGAACTCCTTGGTGGAGTGGTACACGCCTATGATTCCATACTCAGGAGGCTGAGACAGGGGGATTGTGAATTCAAGACCAGACTGGGCTACACAAAGAGACTGTCAAAAAAAAAAAAAAAAAAAAAAAAAAAAAAAAAAAAAAACCAGCAACAATGAAAGGACCCAAGGCTGAGTACTTTAAATCAACAGGGACTTTAAAGGCTGGGACTCCATGGTCTTGGTGTCTGCTGGGCCACACTGCCCCTGAGAGAAGCAAAGCTGACTGTACCACACACCTGCCTCTCAGCATCCAGTAGTGGTCAACACAGCTTGTACTCTGGCTCCCAGCAGCATCCCTCCCATTGCCGCCTCTGTTATCAGTGGGTGTCTTAACTGAGATCTCTGAAGTTCTCCGTAGCCTTCGCCCCGGTATAATGGTCCCGACTCCAAATGAAGTCACATTTCCAAGTACCAAGTATGTACTCACAGCTCAGGGCAAGTTTGAGGGCAGGCATGAAATAGATTGCTTACCTTAAATGATACAACCGATAAAACTGAGCGTTTTATAATAAACTGAGCAGGAAGTAACTGGATTCCTGCCTGGTTGACCAGCATGGCCATTGACGTCAGTACAATTGAATTTCCCTCCATCTGACTCTCTCATGCCCCCATTTTGCCCTTGCTCGCTTTATTGTTTTGTCTTTGTGGTGTGTGTGTGTGTGTGTGTGTTTTCTTGTATGGGGTGTGTGTGTGTTTGGGTGTGTTGTGGGGGTGTGTGTATGTGGGTGGGTTTGAAGTGTATGTGTGTGTTTATGTGTATGTATATGTATGTAATTGTGTGTGTGTGTGTGTGTGTGTGTATGTGTGTGTGAATATGTATGTGCGTGGGTATGTGAGTGTCGGTGTGTTAGGCTGCCCAAGTCAGGTTCGAATTCTCTATGGAGCCGGAGAGACCTTGAACAGCTTATTCTCCCATACCCCCCTCCTTGCGGCTGAGAAGGGAGAGCTTTGTATGGTGATGGGATAGAACCAGGGCTTCGTTCATGCTGAGCAAGCCTCTACCTTACCCCTAGGCCCTCTCCTCCATTTCTCCAGAATTGGATCACAGAAGCTGAACTGACTGATGGAGGGATCAGGGTTCAGCTCTGTTGCTGATAAGAAGTGTTGGCTGGGCCTGGGTCACTTTGATTGTGTTCCGGGGCTATAAGAGCCTCTGGGGCAGTCGACATCTCTCTAAACGGCCCAGCACGGCATGTCTTTAGACACTGTGGTCTTTCTTCAATTCATCAGTAGTTGCCCTTCTTGTATCTTCCAACAACTTCCTTCTCATTTCTCGGCATTGCCTCAGAAACTGGCTAGCCAGCTTCCTTGGCACAATGTGTTGTGAAGAACAAGCCAGTCAGCACCGGTGGGGTATCACGAGGGCAAGAGATACTAACAGAACCCCAGCTCTTGTGTGTGGTTTCTTACTGTCTCTCCCTTTTCCTGTCCCAACCAGTCACAGAAAATACTGCCATCCTGGGAACTTGGGGCAAGGAGGAGGAAAGAGAAAAGTAAAGAAATGCTGTTTGTGGGGCATTATGAGATCTTACATGTGCGTGCAGATGCGTGTTCATATGCACACGGAGACCAGGGGTCAACTTTTGGGTCATTCCTCAGGAGAGGTCCACTAGGTTTTCTTTTGAAGTAGGGTCTCTCACTGGCCTGGAGCTCACGGGATCCTCCTGCCTCAGCCTTCCCAGCTTGAGGATTATGAGTACACCACCATGCTGAGTTTGTTTGTTTGTTTGTTTGGACAGGGTTTCTATACATAGCACTGGCTGGCCTGAAACTTGCTAAATAGACCAGGCTGGCCTTGAACTCATAGAGATCTCTCTGCCTCTTCCTCCCAAGTCCTGGGATTAAAGGCATGCACCACCATGCCCAGCTTTTAAACGTCCCTTCTGGGAATAAAGCTCATGTCCTTCTGCTTGCAAGGCCAGTGTTGACTGAATCATCTCCCTGGCCCTGAGTTCTGGCACCTAAAGGTCACCTTGCTGTAAGCAGGAGCCTGGCTCTTGGTTACTCTGCTGTAGAACTCACACACAAGAACGGGCTTGGACCTCTCTGCACATGGCTCAGGAACTCATGCCAAAGTGGTGGGAGGTGGGGGGGGGCGGCTGGTTCAGTCGGATGCAAAACCAGTTTCCTTCCCTGGCTGAGCCCAGCCTCTGAATTCTAGGATTCTTTAAACCTCAAAAATGGATTCACTGTTTGCTAAAAAATTCCGGGGTGGCTCCGCTCCAAAGCCCCTTCCAAGCCCCAACCTAAAATGTGGCTTCACTTTGGAGAATTCAAATGTGGCTGACTTTTAAGAATTTTGGCTCTAGCGTGAGGGGGTATCTGGTGAATCGCTTGGAAAATGAGCGATGGCGTTCTCAGAGGCCTCCGGATCTCACCCGGGAGCCAAAGCAAAGCAAGCCTAGCTGAACGGAGGCTCCGTTGTCAGGGGTGTCCGCTTGGTCCTCCTCCTCTCCCCCACGAATGCTTGCACCTTGGGGACTAGAAGGTTTGTTTGTTTTCCAGAATGTTCAGGACGCTTTTGTCCTCCTGCCTCTTCCCCGCTTGTAGCCTTGAGACTCTGTGACGAGGCCACAGCTGTTTATGTACTTAACTCGACTTGAGGTTTTTAACTGCATTTACTGGGGCTTTTTTTTTTTTTTTCTTGAGGCCCGGTTTCTTGCTTGGCCAAATGAGGTGTACTCACCCCTCCTCACTTCCCAATATCTCTCCAAACACGTGCCGCACACCTATGCAAACCTCCAGAACACCAAGGAAATTAGAGAGCCTGATGAAAGGCGAGCAGGGGCGGGGGAGGAGGCCATGGAGGTAGCCTCAAAATAAAATAAAATTAAAAATTCCGACGATGACTTTGAAAACCAGTTGCAGTTTTTTTGTTTTTTTCCTGATCAAAAACGTAGTCTTCGGGGGTTATTTCCAGGACAGGCTGCCTGCCAAAAGCTGGGATGGATTCTAGGCTCCATATGGTGTGGCCCACATCATGGGAGGCTTGGCATCGTCGGGCTCCTAGCTGGAACCTGCGTTTTGTGCGAAGCCTGCCCTCCCAGGGCTGGACCTTTGCGAGGGCTGAGTTCCAAGATCATCTCAGAAAGATTTTTCTCCCAAATCTGAAGGATGGCCTCCTTCCAAGGTGGCCTGGGATTTGGGGTTCTGGGTACTGGAGATAAAATCTTTACCCTCTCACTTCCTGGAAACGTCCAGTTGGTGAGGTTTCACATCCGGATGCTGGTCACCATACCTTTAAGAGGAGACCCAGCACACTCAGCCAGTGCTGTGGGTCATCTACTCGGAGTACCTGGTGCCTCCTCTGCTTTGTGTTGCTGTTCAAACCCAAGTGTCTCCCGTGACACATCTCCTCCATCCTCACTCCGTGGGACTTAGAATCCCACGCCAAGAACTGAGCACTCCCCAAAACTGCACCTGGGGAATCAACATTCGGAATCTTTCCTGAGCCTTTTCTCTCTAAAGCAAGGAGCCCTGCAGCAAGGGATGTGCCTGCCCCACCCCCCCTCCACGTCTCTTTGGCACCTGATCAGATCTATAATGTGATCACACTTGGATAGGAGAAGGTGGACAAGAGAAACAGAACAAGAGAAAATTACTTGGTTTTGATGTAGGGCCCAGTCTCCTCACACATGATGTCACAGAAGACAAAACATCTCTCTCTCTCTCTCTCTCTCTCTCTCTCTCTCTCTCTCTCTCTCTCTCTCTCTCTCACACACACACACACACACACACACACACACACACACTGTACTCAGTGTTAAAAAGCTAGGGAGGAATTTGGAGACTCTCACCACATCTGAGGGGTGGCCCCAGTCACCTGGGGTGAGGACTCTTGGTGACATGGTTGGCATTCTGAACCAAATCCCCAACAGAAACAATGAGTGGGAAAAGACTTTTTGGGGCTCATCGTTTTAAGGGATTTCAGTCCATCTCGGCCAGGAAAGATGGCAGAGGGGGCTCAGTCTGCAGTGGCGCTCACACACTGGTAGAGGAGGAAGCAGGGAGCAGGGTCTGAACCAGAGGCTGGATGTGGCTCTCAAAAGCTCTTCCCTGGGGCCCTGCTTCCACCACCCGGGTCCCACCTCATAAAGCTTGCAACGTCCCCAAATTCTGCCACTCATTGGAAACAAGAATTCAAAACTTGAGCCTGTGAGGGACATTTCAAGACTGAGACCCCAACAGAGACTGTGGCTCAGAGGGATCTAGAGACATCATTTGAGAGGAATCTTCTGTGCCCCAGGGTCCGCAGTACCGTCTAAGGGATATGCATGCTTCCATGTATCCTGGTATAGGTGTAAAGAGGCCAGAGGCACCTCCCCAAGGCATGCATATACACACACACAAACACATATACATACACCCATGCATGGACACACATACAAACACATGCACATACATGGAACATACACACATGCACATACACACATATACACATATACACACACATGCATACATGTGCACATACTTCAGCACACACACACAAAGATCGTTAAGAGATGACCAGGTCCCGAGGCCTGGGCCCTCGTGGATGGATTAGGTCTGTGATTGTGGCGGTGGGTTCATTATAAATGGGGGAGGGCTGGCTCTCTTTCCTCTCCCCATTCGTCTTCCTTATTCTCCCTCTCCTACTCTTTCAGTGTAAGGCCATCTCCATGTTTTGACGCCGCAAGAAGACATTCAACAGCCGTAGGCTTTTGATCCTGCACGTCACAGCCTCCAGGCCCATGAGACAAATAAGCTTCCATTGTTTCTACTTCACTTGGTCTGTGGTGTCTTGTGATAGCTGTGAAAAGCACTCTCTAGATATGGGTGGGAGCGGAAAGAAGCACGTCGTGGAGACTGATTCTCCGCGGAGTGAAGTCTGCGGGACGTCAGGAGCCTTGCTTCTGATATTCGTTGATCGCCTACTGTATACCAGGTCCGTCGCGGTGGCATCTGGAAGACGTGATGTTGAGGTTAAGCAGGGATCAGGGAATTCTTGGCTGGGACTACAGGAGACCCTAGGGGCTTCTTGGGTCATGGAAAGGACAGTTGTGATATTTAAGGTCACTTTAAATTCCTGAAGTATAACAAGCATGCACAACTGGGAAGCTCATATTTCCGTGATTTACGCAAGGCACAGCCCTGGGCCCCTTGGGGTGTGGGCAGCTAGGGAGTGGCTACTTAAACTGAGCCGATCTCCCAGAGCAGCCCCCAACTCCGAGACTCATGTGTGCCACCTGTCAAAACCAAGACAATGTCCCTCTCCTAAACCACCGTCTTGACTTATGGATTCCCCTGGATGTCTTCCAGACTCTGCCTGTCCCTGGGACCCCTGGGGTATCTAACATACTCAGCAAGCTCCAGGAAGGGGCACAGAGAGCAAGCTGGGCACAGACCCCCCATTCTAAAGGAGCGAGGGTGACAGGCCACTTTGCTGTAGTATTATTATCTCAGATCTCTGGATACAACGAACGAAATGACAAGATTATCTTTAATGGAAGAGAACCTGGGCCTGGGCAGGTGGCTCCATGGGTAAAGTGCTCCCTGTGTGAGCCTGGGGGACCTGAGTTTAACTGCAAGTATTCCTGTAAAATGGTGGGGCTCCTATCACTTTGGTTTTGGGGAGATGGAGACAGAAGGATCCCTGGGGCACTAGCCAGCCAGTCTAGTAGAACTGGTGAGCGCAGGGTTCACGGAGAGACCCTGTCTCAAAATAAAAAAGTGGAGAGAGATTGAGGAAGACCCCTGATTCTGACCTCTAGCCCCATATGTATGCACACTCGTGTACATACACACACACACACACACACACACACACACATGCACACATATGTGGACATGCATACACACACACACACACACACACACACACACACACACACACGGTTTCATGAGTAACAAAATGCTTTGAAGTCATTGTTAAACCTTTTCTCCATTTTGGATCTCCTCTGACCAGTCCAGGGAGGCTGAATTAGGATGAGGCACACACTGCAGGCTAGGGGGGAAGGGTTTTTCCCTCCAACAGAGCTGGGAGCTGATCCTGGCTATGCCTGTCACTTGCTAGTGTGAGGTTAGAAGAACCTCAAAGCTGTCTCAGGTAAAGATGGTGAATTCTTACACCCTAAGGACATTGCAAGGGATGAAGCCTAGAACACAGCCAGCGGCCACCCTTGTTGCCAGCTGTGGCCAATCCTTAAGAGAGCCTGAAAATTGTAGATATTTCAATTAGCATATATTAATTAGGCAAAGTAACAGGTTTCATTATGATGTTCTCGAATGTGTATATAATATACATTAATCACAGTCAACTTCTAACCCCCTACTCTAGCTGGCCCCCTTCCTCTTCCCAAATAACCCCTCCTCTGTTTCTGTATCTCATATATACATATATACTTTTTGAAAGATTTATTTTATTTGTTAACTTATGTGTCTGTGTATGTGTCCACAAAGGCCGTAAGAGGCATTAGATCTCTTGGAACTGGAGTTATGGGTGGTTACAAGCGTCCACATGGTTGCTGGGAACTACATTCTGGTCCCTCACAAGAGCAAACACTCTTAACCCCTGGGCCATGCCTCCAGGCCTTTATTCTACATTTTAAAAATCTAGATTCAACATGAGAGAAAATGTGTGCTGTTTGGCTAAGTCTGGCTTATTTTACTTAACGCAATTCTGAGGCCCACCCATTTCTTTTTCTTTTTTTCAAATTACAGAATGTCATTTGTCTTTATGTAACAGCCATGTTTTGTACTCCGCCTCCCAACAAAAGAAGGGCCTTCATCCGTCTCCCTTGGATCTGGATGGACTCTTACCTTCTTTTAACCCAAATCATGTGGTGGAAGCACATGAAAGATCGGGCAGCTTTTGCATGGCTCATGAGAACATCAGAGCCCAGAACCTTGAAAAGAATATGGCTCCTGTGAGGCCACCATGTTGTAAGGAAGCCCAAACTGCCATGAGAGGCTGTGTGTAAGCTCTCTGTCAATCATCTCCCAGCTGGGCCCAGGCACCATGACAGGAGGGAAGGACCTCCCAGCCTCATCCTTTAAGAAACTTAGAAGCTGAAATCTGGTCATCAGTCAGCGAAAACAAGAGCACTCTGCTCTCCGAATCTAGAACCCAGGAGCATGATGAAATGGGGGCTGATTTTAGGGTTTGACTCTGAATGGTCCTCCAGTGGCTGGGTTCTTAAATGCTTGTTTCCCATCTGGTGCTATTATTCTTGGAGCAGAGGGCTGGAGCCTCGGGGATGTGCGTTCTGGATAATAGAAGGTGATGGTGAGACGTGGCCCTTTGAAGGTTATGCCTGGTCTCGCCCCTGTGTGTGTGTGTGTGTCTCTCTCTCTCTGCTTCCTGGTCCCTAGTGATGTGAACAACCTTTTTACACAATCCCCACTGCCGTGACGTGAGCTTCTCTGCCATGATGGACTGAAATCTTCTGAGACCACACACCCAAGTCAATCTTCCCTGAAGTCCTTTCTACCAGTACAGCGTTCCCAGCAATACCAAAGTAATTTCATACAGGGCACTAGGTTTGAGGACAGTTTAATCCTAAACAGTAGCTAACAGGCATAGGAGTCTGCCATTATCAAGGGTTTTGTGCAGACCCCATTTGATAGACCCCTCCAATGCCTTCTCCTGACCTCTGCAGGCCCGGGGTTTGCATGTGGTGTACAGACACACATGCAGACAAAATACTCATACATATAAAAAAAAAAAAAGTCAAATCTAAAAGTAAAGTTCTATTGTGGAGGTTAAGCTCTAATAGATGATCTAGACTGAATGTTTGTGTTCCCTTAAAATTCATGGGTTCAAACCTAATCTCCAGGTGATAGTTCTTTTAATAGTGGATATTACTGCCCACCTATTCTTCTAGCCATGGGGAGTTGAGCCTCCTAGCCATGGGAGTTGAGCCTCCTAGCCATGGGGAGTTGAGCCTTCTAGCCATGGGGAGTTGAGCCAGCATTCCCAGGGCCGCTCCAAAGAAGAAACCAATCTTATTCTATCAAGGAAGAGATAGAACAGGGTGGAGGCACTGGGCTGGTTAGTGCCCAAGCCTTTATGAAGGCCATGAGTGATCTTCTCAAAAAGGCTCCAGAGACCCCCCCTTTAACCGTAGGAGGATAAGGTTTAGTATTTCTCAGTATACAACCCGGGAGACTGTGCTTATTGAAGAAGGCACAGAGAAAGTGCCCAGAATGCACTTAGTGAGTGCACTAAGGGTGGGTGGATGGATGGATGGATGGATGGATGGATGGATGGATGGATGGATGGATGGATATATGCTATATAAAGCTTTCACTCACCATGAAAGGAAACAGCCTCGAGTTTCTCATCATCAATAGCTCAGCAATTAAAGATCTTTGGAAGCTGGGCTTCTCTCGAAGCAGGGGGCCTGGGAATTATTAAAGAGCTTCTTGTTTGTTTGTTTTGTAAATGAAAATCAGAGCCCAGGAAGCTTGCTGAAGCCAGCTGCAGGGGGGGTGGGAGTTTAACCCTTCAGCGTCCCCGGAGCTGCACAGGGTCTGCTCTTCAGAGGGCAGGGGAACCTGAAACAGTGGGAAAAGGGAAAGGCTAGTCCGTCATGGGGCATCCTAGCCTCCAATCGATCGGAACATTCTGGTTACCCAGCTGTGCTTCTAAATTGCTCCATTCAGAGAGTGTTCAAAGAAACACGTTCCCTGATTTCTCTACACGTTAACGTCTCCATCTGTAACTCTGGGCTCCAGACGCTTCCGTTCAAAACTTCTCTCAGACCCATTACCCCACCATCCAGATCTGTTTGTGTCAGGGGTGGGGGTTTCATGCTGTGAGTGGCTCTTTGGGGGAGGGGCACATGCAGAAGCCAGAAGCTCTGCAAGAAGAGGGCTTCACTGCTGCATCTAATCACAACTCCAGTAACCATGGGAATAGCAGTCACTATTCACTGCATGTGTGCTCTGTGCGATTTGAAGCCTGGCTAACGAAAATCCCCATCTACTGATGGGAAAACTGAAGCAGCAAGAAGCTGAACCATCCGTCCAAGTCTTCACGGCCTGTGAGTGCTGGAGGTAGGGCTCGAACATAGGAGTAGGGTTTGCTGTGGCTCTCTTATCCCCTGTCCCTTGCCTTCCCATTGGCTTACCTGCCTGGGATCACCTGTGCTTACCCTGAAGCGTCTCAAGAGGGAGAAGTTGTGGAAAAGGGGGATTTGACCAGAACTGAGAGGGTGTAACATCCGAAACTCAGGATCAGGTTTTTGCCTTCCCCAGGACTTCGAGTTCTGTTTTCTAGTCTGGGGCCTCACTTTCCCCATCTGCTCATTCTAACTGTCACCCACAAGGTCATGCAGGATGTCCTCATCCCGATTAGTTTGTCGAAATGGTCTTGCACTAGAGGGGCAGAGGAAAAGCTTCCGGGGGTCAATCATGTGGCTCAGCAGGCAAAGGACTGAGGACCATGCTCTATCCCTGGGACTCACACAGTGGAAAGAAAGAACCAACTCCTGCAAGCTGCTTGCTTTCACATGTGCGCTGAGCCTGTGTGGGTGCATTAAATACATAAATACATAAATACATAAAATAAATAAATAAATAAATAAATGTAATAAGATATTTTAAGCAACATATAAATTCCAAAGAATGGTATGGAAGACTGTTGGACCTTTAACTGTGGGAGCCAGGGAGACTGATACTCGATATCACTTTTGCCCAGGCTACCCTCCAGGAATCTAGAATGTTCCGGCACCATCAGTACAGACACTCTACAGCTAACAAATTGAGAAAAGGGTAGCTCCTGCAATCCTGGTGTCAAGGCACAACAGCTGTTTGCTTGAAAGACAGCCAAATCGGAGACTCCATTCAATGGTTTTCCTTTGTCTAGAAACTTCCAGAATGGCAACAAACCTATTGAGAATTTCTCTCTGAATGAAGCTTCTTTTCATGTTCCAACAGGATGGGTCCCCTTTACACTCATTCCCTTTAGAAAAAAACTGGATAGACAGACGTCCCTAGCAAGGATCTTCAAGTAGGATGACAGAGAAGTGTCCCTAGAGGAGACTCATGAGGATAGAGTCTGCAAAACCACCAGAACTGCCATATGTACATGTGTGCACCTGTGCAGGAGTGTGTGTGAGCATTCACGCCTATGTGGGACACATGTGGTGATTGTCTTTAATCCTCAGTTTGACTCAACCTAGACTCCCCTGGGAGGGATTATCTACATTGGGTTGGCTTGCGGGGAGTTGTCTTAATTAAGTATATTGATGTGGGCAGCCCCTGCCCACTGTGGGCAGCACCATCCCCTAATCAAGAGGTTCTGAACTGTATGACAGTGGAAAACCCATGCTTGAGTTCATTCCTCTCTCCGCTCTGGACTGGGGCTGTGCTGTGTGATCAGCTGTTCTACGTCCCTGTGGCCTTGGCTTCCCTGGAACTGTGAGCGAAAATAAAACCCTTCTTCTCTAAGTTGCTTTCTGTCACAGGAGCAGAAACGGAACTAGAACAGATGGGTGGGTTGTACGCATACTCTCCACTCATTGCCCAATCATCCTTCAACTGCACATCAACATTTGTTGAGTGTAAGAAGGTACAAGCTGCTGCTGCTGCTGCTGCTGCCGCCCCAACCCCAGACCCATCCCACTGTGAGTAGGAAGCTTCTCCTTTAGCAGGATGGTCCTTTCAGCCAACTCCTAACTTCTCGAGCCTCAGTCCACCCCACCCCATCCCCGTAAAATCTGCCCGCTTCCTGGTGGCACAGTGCAGACCACAGCTCCGGTAGTGAGGAATCTGTGCATCCTAGCTCAACAGATGGAAGTCCAGATGCCGACTGATCCTGGACAGCCCTCGGTGATTTTTTTTTTCTTCATCTGTAAAATAGAAGCAGGGTATCAGAGGAGACGGGTTTATGTTTTAAGAGATCTATTGTGGAGCTTTGTGCGTGTTTTCCTATCCTTGGACAGGACCTCCTGAGGAAGCCCGATGCATAGGGCTGTTAGAATCATCTGCTCAGGCTCAAGGAAAACAGCAGGTTCTTCTCGCTGTTCCTAACACAAGACATCCAGGGCACCCTCTCTGCTTCTTGTTCATCCTTCCTACACACAGCACACACACACAGACACACACAGACACACACAGACACACACACACACACTGCCCCTTCACCTTGTTCATCCTTCCTCCACACAGAGCACACACACACACACACACACACACACACACACACACACACACACACACCATGCCTCCCCACCCAGTCCTCCTTCTTCCACACGACAAATCTTCTTGACCCTTTTCCTCCCCATACCTTGTTCATCCTTAGTCTACACAGCAAGCCCCACACTCCCTGGCCCTGTTTAGCAAATTTGATTTTTCTTATTCAGCACACCTACTTATTCTCCACTGGGGTCTTAACACAACAGAAACTTGGAGGTCCTGACCCTCCTTGAAAGATGCCTATCTCTTTTCATAAACAGAAGACCAAGTGAGTTCGCTATGTGGTTTAGGGGTGGGTTCCGTTGTCTCCTATGGGTCCTGAGCTGAGGGACACCATCCCTCTTTCTACTTCACACAGAGCGGGAGGGTGATCAAGGCCCAGTAACATGTAGCTGACACTTACCTTGAAATAATCAGGCTGCAAAGAGAAGGGAGAGGAGCTGGTAAGATGCTTGCTCAGTAAGCATAAGGTCCTGAGTTCGATCCCCAGCATGCATGTAGAAAGCCAGGTGTGACTGATGGCCCCTATCTGATATCCCAGCACAGGGGAGGTAGAGACAGACAGGTGAAGAAGCCCTGGGGCTCACTGGCCAGCCAACCTAGTCCAATCAGTGAGCTCCGGTTTCACTGAGAGACCTTATCTCAAAAACTAAGGTGGAGAATGAGGAAAATACATCACTGACCTCCAGATTCCACCAGATTTTACATGCAGACACATGCATGTGCACCTGCACACACACACACACACACACACACACACACACACACACACACACACCACCTACACAAACCTTAGAGCAAAATCAGACTCTACATGCATGCACATGCATGTACACCTACACACACACACACACACACACACACACACACACACACACACACACACCACACCACACACACACACCACCTACACAAACCTTAGAACAAATCATCCAAAGGCAAAGGGATGAGAGGCTTGCTGTGCACGGGAGAATCCATATGCAGATGGAGGCAGAGATGGAGAGGAACACCTGGCCCCATCAGAAACCGGAAGGGGCAGGAAGGATGCCCCCCAGGGGCCTCCAGAGGGAGTCTGGCCCCAAGGATACTTTGAGCTCCTGTCTTGGGAATCTAGCCCTTCCATCCTCTGACCCTGTCTCCCCCTTACTTCCTGAGACACCCCCCTCAGAGAAAGAAAGGACATATTTCCCGATTTGGGGAACCAAACTGGGGACTGGGGGGGGGGGGCGAGAAGACACAGCCTCATGAATAAACCATGGTTTGCGATTTTTTTTTTTTAAAGCTATAATTCCAGGGTGAATCAATGGCTGGAACTTCCCAGCTTAATGTGAGCCAGACTCTGGCCTCTTCGCTTTCCTCTCTCCCTCTCCCGCTTTGCCGTGTACCAAAAGCCGTCTGCTAAACTTCTAGAACACCCTTTGCCTTTTTGACCTTTCAACTTGTCTTGAACTCCAGAAAAAAAAAAATGGGGGAAATGGTACCGAGAGAACTATATATAAGTCCTGGGTGTGTAGGGCAGAGGAGGGGAAGGGGCTGTGGGGGAGGAGGCTCTCCGTGAACTTGGGGCCTCAAATATTCACTTGGGAAGGAAACGAGAAAAAAAAAAGGAAAAAGCTTCTTTTAATGGAATTAGTAAATATTTGTTGCTCTGTTCCAGGCTGTGCCCCCAGGGAGGTATCTGAAGGAAGAGGGGGGAGGGAAAATAAAATGAAAGAAAACCTACTTTTCTGTTCCTTTCCTCTCTGCAAAGACACTAAGCAGACAAATCGGGGGATTAGAATGAGGGCCTTGTGTGGCTGCTGAAGCCGGAAGTTGGAGGGGGGGGGCTTTGTGGCTGGGAGGGGGCTGTGGCGGGGAAGCAGCAGCCGGCCGGGCTATGTGATGGGAACTTCATGCCTGCTTAAAGAAATGATTGCTGGCTTCATTCCTGACTTGTGGGGGCTATGAAGTCCCTGGATGGCTTCCTGGAGCCCAGAGACCCAGGGCTGCGGCTGAGCCATTGAGAATTCAGGGAGGGGGAATAAGAAAGTCCCAGAGAAGGGGGCTGGATGGGGAGGGGACCTGGAGAGGGACCAGGGATCAGCCTGGGGATGAAGAGACAATGATAGAAAGAGGGACAGGCAGGAGCAGGAGAGACAGAAGGAAAACCCGTGGAGACAGATGGGAAGGGGCAAGACAAACGGGCTCTGTCAAGTTCAAGGAGACAGATGAGAAGCCAGGGTGAAGACAGAGAGGCAGAGCCGGGTGGGACTGGGCTGGGGCCGAGAGGTGGATGGACAGGAAGAGAGCGCAATGAAGGCAGAGAGGAGAGGAATAGGAAGGTGGGGAGAAGGTGAGGACAGCAAAGGCGTGGAATGATGGAAAGAGAGATGGAATGAGACTGAAATTCAGACTGCAAGGAATGGACAACCAGGAGTGAGGGATGCAAACATAGATGGCATCAGAGACTCCAGCAGAAGGGAATCAGGAGTCCAGGCAAAGAGAAAGGGGCCTGGGAAGCCAGGCAGGGCCTCCTTGCACACAGAGACTCTATCAGCCAGACCCAGAGCAAAGTTCCAAGAGTTGCTGGTTTGGTTATAAAGGAAACATCAGCAGTGGAGTATGCCTGTCCTCTCCGTACTAAGGAAGTAGAGGCAGGAGGATCAGGAGTTCAAGGCTAACTTTGGCTACAGGAGATGGTTAACAAGCGAATAAATAAGATCATGGTCAATGATAGCCAAATAAATACAGGGGAGTGAGAGGGCCAGATGCCCTTCCAGGAAGCTGGGTCTCTAACCTCTAGCTGGCTTGATAGCAAGCCAGAGTTCAAGGCCAACCTGGGCTACAGAGTGAGTTCAAGGCTATACCAAGCAACCTGCAAGATTGTCTCAAAATGAAAAATAAAAAAGGGCTGGTCTATAGTTCATTGGTAGAGCTCTGGCTGCTATCACACAAGAGACCCTAGGTTCAATCCCCAGAACTTCCCAAAAGAGGGGAGGGTGAGGTCAAGTGTTCTGAGGTCTTTATTCTGAAGCTATGTGAGTTGTCGTATTGGGTACAGAACTTATTATAACGTATAACATGAGAGGTGCCCAGCATGTAAACAGTGAGACGTGAAACGATGGAGAAATGGGAAAAGATCTTCCCATCAACTAAAGAGAGCAGGAGAACGGAAGAGGCAGATATGGAAAAACCTGAAAACAGGAGAAGAAATTGTGGGTGGGGATTTGAGGTGGCCTGGCCAATTTGCAGGAGAGCCTGCTGGCTCCTTGGAAGACAGAAACTAAACTAAATGTATTCTTTCTCAAGACCCAACAGTTGCTCTGGCTGCTGCTGTTTTAGCCGTAGGGGTTGAGAAGTTCTATTCAGACCAACACCGGCACATGGATGTTTATGTCGCTTAATCATGACAGCAAAGGTTAGAAACAATCATGAAGCCCCATCTCCCCACCACACACACCATGGACGATGACATACATTAACTGGGGTACATCCAGGCTATGGAATATTATTCAGCCTCGAACGAACAAAATAAAAGCAAGCTAGACCCCCGTGGGTAAAGAAGAGTGTACACAGGGTAGTAAGTGGAAGGGATCAATTTAAAAAGGCTGCAAGCTGCAAAACTAACTCTAGAACATTCTGGAAGGGGCAAAATTGCGGAAATATCAGTAGTCACTAGAGGTTGGAAGGAAGAGAGATAGCGGGGGAGGCCACTGATGAGGGCAGTGAAGATATTAGGCGTGGCTCTGTCTGAGGTGTGAGTGGTGTGTCCTTATGCCTCCACACAGATCACAAAAGGATCCTGTGGACTTGAGGTGATCACATGCTGTGTGAAGTGGTGTCACGTCATCGTTTGCAGCAAAGGCATCACCCTGCAGGAGCTGTGGACCATCAGGACCCCAAGCATGCTGGGAAAGGAAGTGGTTGGGAAATCTCTGTCCACCCCTCCCCCTTGTGATTTCTATGGGAACCGAACACCGCTCTAAAAATAAGTCTTTAAAAATTAAACAGAAATCTGACCCAGAAGATAGACACAAATGCAGGAGAATCTGCGGGCACATTCATCAGGACGAGGGCGAAACTTCCAGCTCAAAGATGGAGACCTCAGGACTGGATTCTTTTCGTTAAAAATGAATAAATAACTAGGCCGGGGTGGGCGGAAAGAGGCAGGAGGATGACCATCAGTTTGAAGCCAGCCTGGTCTACGTAGCATGTTTCAGGCTAGCCGGGGCTACGTCATAAGACCTGGTCTCAAAGTCAGCAGCAGGAAAGGGAGGGTGACTCAGCACGCTGCTGGCTGCACACATGACCTCCCTTCAGTCCTCCAGAACACACGTTGTCTTTCTCTTTATTCCGTCTCTCATACATTCCATCCCAACAGCAGCCTCCCCTCCTTCCGCTCCTCCCAGCCCCCCCTCCCCCAAAATCCACACCACGCCTCCATTTCCTTTCAAAAAGAAAAAAAAAAGCAGAGAGTCCTAGTAATATCAACCAAACACAGCATAACAAGATGCAATAAGACTAGGCACAAGTCCTCACACCAAGGCTGGACGAGGCAACCCCGGAGGAGGAAAAGGGTCCTGAGTGCAGGCAAAATAGTCAGAGGCACCCCCACCCCCACTGTTAGGAGTCCCACAAAAAAACCCCGAGCTAATCAGCCATAACATATATGCAGAAGACCTAGCACAGACCGCCCCCCCCCCCCATGCAGGTTCTGTGATTGTTGCTTCAGTCTCTGTGAGCCCCCGTGAACCCTGCTTAGTTGATTCTGTGGGCCACAGGACATACAGTTGAAAACAAAAATCAGGCATGGGGGGATTCACCTGTAATCCTAGCGCTGGAGAGTTAGAGGCAGGAGAATTCTCTAGTCCCCAAGTGCTTGTTGGCCAGCCAGCCTACCTACTCAGTAAGCTCTAGGTTCAATGGGAGATCCTAACAACAACAACAACAACAAAAAAAACCAAAAACCACCAACATGGACTGCAATTGGGGTAAACACACACACACATACACACACACACACACACACACACACACACACACACACACCCCACAACAAAAATTCACCATGTGACTTTTTGGGATATAAAATTAATAGTACAGACAAATATTAAAGATTGTTTTGGGTCAGGCATTGTGGTTCATGCCTTTAATGTCAGCACTTGGGAAGCAGAGGCCAGTGGATCTCTGTGAGTTCAAAGCCAGCCTGGTCTACCTAGTGAGTTCCAGGACAGCCAGGGTTGCGTAGTGAGACTCCATCTCAAAACAAAACCCTCCGAAAGTTTAAAGATATTTTAAACAAGCTCTAACCAAAAAGGAGCTGCTTTTGTGCCATGTAGAACTGGGCAAACTAGAGACCGTGGCATCCTAGCTCGCCCCGATCCAACACGTGGGCTTTCACTCTGCACAGACCCCCAGGCCTCGATGGTCATCAGGGCATCAAAGGTGCCGCAGGCCAGGGTGTGGATTTAAACATCTCCCCTGGACTGTCACTCTCTTTCACCCATGACTCTTTGGATCCCACTGCTACAGTGTGTATCCTGAACGTCCTCCAAATACCCGTGTGTTAAAAGCTAGCTCCCCAGGTAAAAGATGTGTGTCGAGAGTTGGGGATTGAGGGAGGGCAGCCTTCGGATCATTGGAACTGTGTTCTCAAAGGGACACCACGACCCAGCCCTTTCTCCTTCCTCTGCCTTTCGTGAGCCTGGCAGTTTTTCTCTGCCACTGGCTCCTCACCGCAGGACCCACCCCTCACTGGCTCAGCTTGATTTCTCCTTGGCTATCCTTCCTTAAGTTTAACCTTCACTGTGCTGCTGTGGAGCCCCCACCCCCACCCCACCCCCACCCCACCCCCACCCCACCCCCACCCCACCCCCACCCCACCCCCACCCCACCCCACCCCCACCCCTACCAATGTGCCATAGAAATGTAAGAAGCCATAGTTTCCACTCTGCCGACCAAACACAGTCAGGGAGTTCCTAGGGGACAGAAAGCCTAAACAGTCACGGTCACCTTTGCCGAAGAAGGGCAATTGTCAATGTCACCCAAGCCTGAAATCCACACCCCTGACTCTGCCTTGGCCCTCCTTCAAAATGGAAAGATCAAGATCTACCAAAGTAGTCCCTGCTTCTAGAAGAACCAGACAGGCATTTTAAAAATACATGGGCATTTATTTTTAGGGGCATTAAAAAAAAAAAAAAAAAAAAAAAAAAAAAAAAAAAAAAAAAAAAAAACTATAACCAGCACTTTAAAATCTCAACCAAGGAGACTGGAGGGATGGTACAGGGGTTAATGGGCTTGCTGCGTTTCCAGAGGACTAGAGTTCAGCCATGGCAGGCAGCTCGCAACTGCCTGTAACTGTAGCTCTAAATGATATGGCGCCCTCTTCTGGCTTCTACAGTACAGGCACTCTGTGCAGATGGCACACACACACACACACACACACACACACACACACACACACACTACACATACAGAGAGAGACAGACAGACAGGCAGGCAGGCAGGCAGACAGACAGACAGACAGACAGGCAGACAGGCAGAGGCACAAAACACATGTACATGCACACTCACAGATGAAAGTAGATTTTAAAATCAGGTTATCAAAGTTCACAGCTGTGGATGAAGCTTATTTCAGCTACAAATGTGTGCTGTTTTGCAGAGCGAGATTCTGACAGATGGAGGACTTGGATGAAATGGCACACTTGAGTACCGGGAACTCTGCTCTTATTTTATAGATGGGGAAATTGGAGTCCAAGGGGAGGGGTCATGACCCAAGGTCATCTGACAAGTTGGAGACAGGGCTGAAGCCAGCAGCCAGGGCTCCGACAATCTGTCTCTCTGAACCCTTGACTTCCATGTGACAAGTGGAGCCAACTGTGGGACCAGGTGTCTGGGGAACATTGGGTAGCCATGGATGGGCTTGGGATGCAGGAGTCTCTGTGTGAAACACTGTCGTCTGCCATCCACAGACCGACCAGCCTCTTTATAGAAGCAGAGAGTCAGCTCCAAGACCTATGGGCTTTCCCATCTATGCCAGAAAGTCAGAACAGAAAAGAGCTGGGTTCTGGGGAGATTGATCAGTCAGGAAAGTGATTGCTTTGCAAGTCTGAGAACATGAATTTAATCCTCACATTTAAAGGGGAAAATCTGGCTGTGGTGGCACACACTTGTAATCCCAGCACTGGGGAGTTGCGGACAGGTAGATCCTTGGGACATTAGAGTCACATAGTCACAGTCCTAGCGGTCACCAGCACGTCCCACCATTGCATCAGCTGCATGACCTAAGCAAATCACACTCACCGTGAGCCTCACTGATGCTCATCTGTGAAATGGACACAAAGGCCTCCTTGACTGAGATTTCAGTGGAAGAAGATATTTTAAAAGCCTTAACAGAAAGGTCACTACAGTGCTGATGTTCAATAGATGGGGGCTGTGATGGACAGACAGGCACCTGGGACTTTACCCTCCCCAGGAAATAATATCCCAGCTAACTTCTGCTGTGTATCAAATCAACTTGAAATATCAAAGCCTGAAAAAAGGCAGGGCATGGCTGGATGGTTCTGCTCCAGATAGCACCATTGGGATCCACTGTTCAGGCAGGGAGGCCAAGGGCTCTTCTTCACAAGCCTGCCCCTTTGTCCCTTCTCCATGTGGCCATTCTCTCTGCATGGATCCTTCCCTGTTCATTCAGTAGTGATGTACTGCCTGATAACGGCTTCCAGAACAGAGATGGGAGAAGCCACTTAGGGATTAGACTCAGAGCTGCCTTCATCCACAATAGGATCCAGAGTGGCCCTGGCTATCCAAATGGTCTAAGCCACCACACATGCCCCCTTCATCCTTTAGCTCTTTGAATAACCTGCTCTCCGCCCCGCCCTCCACCTTCACCTTTGATTAACGTCTCATCATCATCTTTGGTCCCAATTCAGCTGTTGCTGCCTGCAAGAAGCCTTCCACAGTCCCATACCAGGTGTATCTAACTGGTGGCCCACAGGCCAAACCACCATGCTGCTGCTGCTAGTTCCAAATGCAGCTACATACAAAATAGCAAACTTACATAAAACGTGAAAATTTTTGTGTAATTGTGTGTATGATGTGGGGAAGGGTGTACTTATGCATATGTCTATGAAGACCAGAGGTTGATGTTTGCTCTCTCTCTCTCTCTCTCTCTCTCTCTCTCTCTCTCTCTCTCTCTCTCTCTCTCTCTCTCTCTGTATTCCTGTCCACTTTTATTTTATTTTGCAACAAGGAGCCTGTAGCCCTGGAAGTTTTCCTGTGTCCTGCAGCCACTGGATCCCAAATAAACATATGGAGGCTTATATTAATTACAAACTGTTTGGTCTACAGCTCAGGCTTATTGCTAACTAGCTCTTTTATCTCAAATTAACCCATTTCTATTTAATCTATGTATCGACACATGTCTTATGGCATTACCTGTGTTCCCTTACACCTTGCTCTCCTGCAGGCCCACAGCGTCTCCCCCAACTCTGCCTTTCTTCTCCCTGTATCTGTGCTTGGATTTCCCGCCTGGCTATAACCTATCTTGCCGCAGGCCAAGGCATCTTCTTTATTCATCAGCGGTAGCCACACATATTCACAGCATACAGAAAGACCATCCCACAGCACTCCCTCTGAAACTGACTCATCACCCTCTCTCCAGAGCTGAGGTTACAGAGGCACACCCCACCCCCAGCTTTTTGATGGGTGTTAGGAATCAGACTCATGTCCTCACACTTGCAGTCAGCTCTTGACTCACTGACCCAGCACATTTTTCCCCCTAACTCCTCTGCACAATCCTCAAACAGGAATTTTGCAGATGACAGTGTCAAGCCATGATGTCAGCAGGTGGCTCCCCCACCGTGGGAATGCTGGGAAGCCAGTGGGTGACTTTTCCAGCATCCTATGTCTTTTCTTCCTGATTCTCTTCACCCTTGCATATAACCCTGTACGCAGCCTCTGTTTTCTTCCAGGCAATGACCTGGGACAGAAAGGGACTGGATCCCAATTCCCCTGGGCTCCTGATCTGAATCATGAATCAGTACCTCATCACTACTCAGACTCTCTTCACTTCCTGTATTTAATGACTTCTCTGTTGCTGTGATAAAGCACCATCACCAAAAGCAACTAATAGAAGAAAGAGTTCATTTTTGCCTTATGGTTCCAAGAGAGTGGAGTCCATCCCGGAGGGCGAGGCACGGCGGCACACAGCAGATGCCGAGGCAGGAGCCGGAAGGTGAAAGAGCAAACTAGAAGTGGAATGGGGTGGTAAAGTCTCAGAGCCCGCCCCTAGTGACATACTTCCTCCCAGCAAGGCCACATAAGGTTCTGTAAACATCCCCAACAGCGCCAGCCACTGGGGACCAAGTGCTTGACTCTCTGAGCGTGTGGGGGACAATCACATTAAAACCAGCACACTCGCTTTCTCTCACCAGGACACTGCATATTCCCTGGGACATAGATGCTGAGATGAAGTCAGTGGACGGCACATGTACCAGGGGCGGAGGGGAAAGGAGGTGAACGAGGGTCAAGGAGAGGGGACACCTGATGAAATCTACACAAAGAGCTCAGCCAATCTCATGGGTCTCTAAAGACGGGACAGTGTTTATTCCCACTGGGCCTGGGGGTTGTCTCTTTACTCCTGTCTCACTGGTCTTTGGATCCAGGCTGATGTTGAGTCAGGGGTGTCTCAGCTGACGTCGGTCCCTAGAGCAGGCTCAAAGTTGCTGTCATTTAATGGGTGGTGGAGAATCTGTCTTCACAGGGACCCAGTAGTGTATCTTGCAATTGTCCTGCCTGGCCTGAACCTTCCTCTGCCTCCTTTTCCTTGTCAATCAAGTCATGCCTCCTTTTTAAACTCCAAAGAAGAACCTGACATTTAAAAGTGGATCTGGAGGTGCTGGGGTGGTAGCTGGGTTGGTAGAGTGCTTGTCCAGCATGCACGAGGCTCTGGGTACCATCCTCCGCACTGCAGGAGTGGGACGTGGTGGTATACACCTGTCATCTCAGTGCCTGAGAGATGGAGGCAGGAGGATTGGGAAGTTCAAGTTCATCCTCAAATGCATACCAAGTTTGAAGTCAACCTAGGCTACATGAGACCTTGACTCATAAAGTCAGGTGGAATCAGGAACATCTCTAAAAAGGTTAAAAGAGGAAAGGGGGTGGGAAGGGGCATGGATTCTGCAGACGTTATGACTCAGGAAGGAGATTTGAACCTGTTCTGAGTCTGTCCATCAGGAAACACACTGTGCTCAAACACATCCATGGCCATTTTAGGAAGTTCTCATCCTCTTGTCCTAAGCAAGTTTCCCAGAAGCCAGATCTAACCCACATCTGTAGAGAAGGACTTTTGTGTGTCTTTGGCCAATCCTGACCTCTAGAGACCCCAGAGGCAGTGCCCTGTCTCTCAGAGACTCCCGAAGAAGAAATTGTAATACATCAATATTTACACAGACAGGAGTTGTCAGGGCTGGGAGTGGAATCTGTTGCCTGGTGTAGGAACAACAGAGCTTGGTGATGAGGGGAGGGGGATCAGATTGTGAAGAGGTTGATGTTTATGGAAAAGTCTCCAATGTGATCTCAGAATCTCTCTCTCTCTCTCTCTCTCTCTCTCTCTCTCTCTCTCTCTCCCTACACACACACACACACACACACACACACACACACACACACACACACTGCTGAAAAACCACCCTGGAAGAATCAAGGCTGGTCTCACACCTACAAGCTCTTGTAGACCCTTCTGCACCCAAGGGTAATGTCATATGGGTGCCTTGCTGGGCATGTGTGCATCAGTGACATCGGTCCCCAGCTCAATCAAGGTGCAAGTGGCTGTGGGCTCCAAGCAAGGGCCATCTCATGGCTTCTATACCCTGGCAGCAAAGGGAATGAACAGGCAGAGGCTGGGACAGTGGTGGGTAAGTGGTGAAGGAAGAGCCACAGACAGCCTGGAAAGGTGCCACCATTCAGGCCCAGACTCCCATGTTCACTAGTCACTGGCACTGAGTATGCTCTATGGACTGAGTAAAACATTTCAAATACTTCACCTCCTTGGATCAAGAGGAACTTGTTACCAGTGAGTGTGTGTGAGTCCACCTCTGCCTCCCCAGTGCTAGGGTTACAAGTATGTGCCACCACACCTAGCTTTTTATGTGAGTCCTGGGGCTCGAACTCAGGTCCTGGGACTTTTCTATCAAGCACATTTCAATACTGAGTCATCCCTCCCCAGCTTCTTGCTCCCATTTTGCTGATGAGAGTGACCTAAGGTTCCGTGGCTTCTCCAGTGACAGAGTTTTTAGGATTGTTTGTCTTCAGGGCACAGGGTTCTTACCCAGTCGGTATCTCGAGTGGTCTGCCCACCGGGACAAATGGACTGAGAAGTAACAGGAACTTAGCCCGAGCTCAGGTTTCACCGGCTGTATTAAACAACGATAAAAATCGGGCTACAGGCAAGGCAGCTATGCCTGTCTCCTGTTCTTCCTGCAGGCTCTCTCCTGTCTCCAGCGCTTTCTCTCTTCTCTCCTCAGTTCACTGAGGTTTCCCATTATGTCAGATGCTCAGGCAGAGAAAAATGCACACCAATGTCCTCTCTCCATCTCCTGACACTATCTTGTAGGAGATTCAAACACAAAAGCATAGCATCACAGTGCAAAGATTTAAAAACAAACAAACAAACAAAAGATGCTCTTGGAATCCTGAGAGGTGACTACGCCACTGGGCGGGCTTTAGCAAGTAAGGGCCACTTGACTTTGGACTTGAATTGGGTCCACGGAGACACCCCTGGACAAGGAAGGGCTGATGAAAGGCACTGCCCGCGTAGAACCATGGAGAAGGGAAGGGTTTGCAGGTCGGGAGTATGCTGGAGCTGTTGGGGTTCTAGGATGTCAGGGCTGCAGAGGGTTCCTACTGGCCTTGGACGTCCTGTTTGCCCGGCCAGATTTAACCACACAGGTCCTGCCTGCCAAAGCACGGCGGATATTTAAGACAGGAGATGGTGTGGTGGTGTGATGGTGTCTGTGTCTTTTTTTGAAAGATCGAGGCAGATCCGTGCAAGATGGATGGAGCGGTGAGTGGTGGGGAGATGAAGTCGAAGGACTCGAAACAACGATTGCCCAAGTCATCCCAGATGAGTGTGTGTGGGGGAGACTCCTGGCCCCCAGTCCCCAGATATCCGATGCCTCTGATAAGCACGAGAGGCACTCATTTCACTCCGTGTTAGCACCTGGCCTGTGACATAAAGAGGGCAGGGCTGAGAAGGGTCACAGGATGGATTCACAGGTGACTCGGACCGCAGACAGCTCCTTCAAAGGTTCTTTATCACCATCCCTGGGTTGATGATGTCTTCACATTTTATCTCATAAGCTGTTTTTCCTATGAGTTCAGCAAGCTTAGTGTCGACAGGGGGATCTGTCCCTTTATCCCACTCCATGGATAATCCCATAGCTGGCCTGTCCCTGAGGTCCTGGAAAGGAGAGCAAGGGTCTGGCAAAGATCTCTCTCTCTCTCTCTCTCTCTCTCTCTCTCTCTCTCTCTCTCTCTCTCTCTCTCTCTCTCTGACTGAAATAAAAGACAATTTGCCCGATGCTTTCCGCTCTGTGTTCACCAGCCACCCTCTGCAGCGAAGTCCCGGTTTCCATTAATACTATTACTTGGGATGACATTTCCCCCTGACTGTCGTCTCTTGTTTTTCCTCCTCCTTAATTCCCTAATTTGTCCTAATATGCCCATTCCCTGTGCATCAATTCATCCATGAAGCCGCCCCATTTCCAGGTCCCTCCGTCCTCATCAGCCAAGTCCCCGTCTCCCACAGAAATTAGTGGGAGGTGGTTGCTAGCCCGCAGGGGAGGAAATAGAATTAGGGGACGTATTAATTGGGACATCAAGTCGGATTTCGTTCCAGGCACTTCCTTCCGCTAACCACTTTGAAGCTTCCCCTCCGTGGTTCTGTTTCTCATTAAAGGGAACTCTTAATGGTGAGTGGTGTTTACGCACGGTGCAAATATGTCATGGCCCGGCTGTTGGCCAGGCAGGCCGGCTGACGGGTGAGGCCAAGACAGGGGTGGGGGGCAAGAGGGTTCAGGGTGGCAGAGCTTGGAGATGGCACCAAGAAAGGTTATGAGAGGGGAGCGGACAGACTAAAATATGTGGTGGGCTGTGGAAGGGACTCAACCCACGTCACCTCACTTGAAATTCCCCCCTCTGTGAAGTTGCCATGATCAGCAAGTTCCTTCACACAGAGACCAAAATTGTTTTCTTGTCCTTTTCAAACCTCTGTGTGTTTTGTGCACGTGCGTGCACACATGCACATGCTTTTCCTACACAGCCACGGACCTGACGGCCAGAAGAAACAGGTATCTCAGTCAATATCTTGCTAACCAGTTAAAACCAGAGTGTTCTGCCTGACACAGAATGGGGCGGGGGAGTCAGCGCCACCCTCCTATTTGTCTTCATTTTAGGGCTATCCACTGTCTCTGTTAACACCTAACTGCCTGTCCTGCCCATCTACCCCACTTCACCAAGGTCCTCCCTCTCCACAAACCCAGGCAGCTAATGCCTCTGTGGGATTCCTACTCAAGGGTAACTTTGCCAGCTTCAAGTCAAGGCTGCGCGAACTGGTTTGTGGAAGGCAATATGTTTGTCCAGCAAGCCAGCCAAAACCACCAGCCACCCTTTCTGGAGAGAAGAAAGGTGGAGAAGGAATCATCTCTGGGTTTCCCTGGCTCCACAGAGCCTGTCCCCAGAACAAACCCCAGAGATTCTAATCTGAACTGCCGAGGTTCGCTGTGGGTGGGCAGCTTTCTAATCCACGGGACAAGGAACTCTCGGGAAAGAAACTCTCCTTGTGTCTAGCTGGAGGAGATCGGGTCCTGAGACTGCCCAGCCAATGCAAATACCACAGCCAGCTCTGGGCGAGCTATCCTAGCCTAGGAGCAACTCAGAGCCCATGCAGCCAAGCCAAGAAGACCAATTGAGCACCGAGTAGCTAAGCCAGCTGCTTCCTACACAGCAGAGGGGAACCCAGACTGTTTCCTTTTATGTCCCCTTCCTCCTCCTCCACCTCCATCATCATCATCATCATCATCATCATCATCATCATCATCATCATCCCTAGAGATAAAGTGGAGGTGTGAACAGAGCTGTGAGAGACCCAGGCTCTCTCCTTGTGTGGACTGATGCAGGAGGCTTGATGGAGCTCTTCTCTGGGCACATGTGTTAGGATAGTTTCTTAATTTCACTTTTGTTGCTATGACAACAATACACACACACACACACACACACACACACACACACACACACACACAAGCAGCTTAAGGGAGGAAGGGTTTATTTGCTCGTAGTTTCAAGTCAAGGTGGCATAGTTTGAAGGAGGTGGTCACAGGACACCTCCAGTCAGGAGCACATCCACAGCTAGAGCGGAGAGCATTCGTGGATGCATGCTCAACAGTGTCAGCTCTCTCTCTCTCTCTCTCTCTCTCTCTCTCTCTCTCTCTCTCTCTCTCTCTCTCTCTCTCCTAATTTGTCCATTCCCTGAGCATCAACTCACCTCCCCCGAAGCTTCCTCATGTCTGTCTTTCTTTGTGCCCCTGTTATGAGTCTCAAGTCTCCCACAGAAATTAGTGGGAGGCAGCTGCTAGCTGCTAGCCCGTGTTTACGGTGGTTCTTTGCACCTCAGTTACCACAATTAAGCAAATCCCTGTAGACTTCCTACACACAGGCCAACCTAATGCAGACAGTCTTCTCACTGAGACTCTCTTCCCAGGTGAGTCCCGATTGCCTTCAGTGGACTGTTAAAATCAATCATCGCAAATGGTTTGGAAAGTAACGGTATAAACTAATTCATCCCGCCTCTTCCCCCTCCTCATCCATTTCCCCCTTTTCCTTCTCTTCCCCTCCATTCCCCCTCTTCCTCTTCTCCTCCCCTCCCCCCCCCCCCCGCCCCCGCCACCGGCAGAGCATCTCCTCCTCCTCCCTTCCTCATCCCCTTGTGGAGGGGATGCCATGCCTACTAGTAACAACAGGACTTATTCCCACTGTGGACAGAGAGAATCTGCCTCACCCTCTCTCTCTTCATGGAAAAGTGGTTTTGATTTGTCTACGTGGTCTAGATGCCATTCTTGATCAGACAGTTATGACAAGAGAGTGCAGAGAGCCCACCTCTATGAATTGTGCAGAGACGGTGAGAGCACCATTATCTCCTGGAAGATGCCTGCAGATCCCAGGGACTTTCTGGTCTCCATTATTCCGTCATAGGAATTTCACTCATTCATTCACATTACCCATGTGGTTATGGAGTGATTTTCATCATTTTCTCTTTCGTTTATTCTTTTCCCATTTACCTAACTATTGATTCAACAACAATAAAAAAATGTGCATGCAGGAATACAGGACATATTAGGAGGTGGTTAATTGTTTATACCCTTTTTCTATAAAAAGCAGTCCTGAGAGACAGCGCTATGGTCAAGGTCACACAGGCTGCAATTACAGAGGTCCTGGGTTCCGGTCCCAGCACCCACATCCGATGGCTTACAGCTGCCTGTAACTCCAGCTCAGGGGGACCCTCTGCCCTCTTCTGGTCTCTGTGGTCACTGCACTCACGTGTGCATATATCCACACACAGACACATCATTTTCCCTTCACTTTAGGATCTGTCCTAGTAAACTGTTAAAGCAAACTTTCATATGCCTCAATCTCAAGTGACATGGCCAGAACTAGAGAAAGTGTGACCACTTCTGGCTGTGTCTCCTCAGGAAAGCCAACGGGGAGGATTCTGGGCTGTCGAATGACGGAATACACTGGTAGCTTGAAGAGTCCCTTTCCTACTCAGCAGGTGGGGAATGTTGAGTCCAGTGTGTCTATCAGACCAGCAACAGGACTGCTAGTCATGAAGAAGACAGAAACATCCACAGCTGGAAACAGGTTAGGGGGGCAAAGCAGAATTACTTCAATAGCTTCTTCTGGCCTTAACCTCCTTGTGTCTTAAATGCCCAAAGACCTGTTGTGGAAGAAGACAAGAGTGATGTCTTCCCTCCAGCGGGTCCTCCTCAGAGACAAATCATGAAAGAATCCTGACATTCTATGCGGACAGACCCAGTGCCACAGAAAGATATGCAGATGCATTATTAAATAAACAACTGATAGGATACACCTTCCAGAACATACGACTGGTCCACTGACTCCAGGCAGCCGCTCACCCAGCAAGCATCACTGAGGGTCTCCATACAGATACCCTGCCCTCCCCAGTGCATGTCGCTGGAGGGACCACAGAAGCAGGACTCCACCATTTGGTTTCCAGGTCTATAAACACACCTTCTGTGAACACATACAGAGGAAACCCTCAGAATATGGTATATCCAGAAACTGCATATTAACAGGGAAATGTTCTGTGGCATGATGGGAATGTCAGCTGTGCTGCTGGAGAAAGAGAGAGGGAGGGAGAGAGAGAGAGAGAAAGGAGAGAGAAACTTTCTCTCCACTTCTCTGCAGGCCAGAATTTCCCCACAAACCTAAAGTCAGGGCAAACATACAATGAGAATCAGCCAGCCAAACAGCAGGCTCATATGGCTGCTTTGTCTCTCTCTCTCTCTCTCTCTCTCTCTCTCTCTCTCTCTCTCTCTCTCTCTCTCTCATGTGTGTACGTATGTGTATGTATGTGCATGTTCCTGTGTGGGTGGGTGTACATATGTGCATATGGAAGCCAGATACCACATTCATCCTCAGACACCATCCACCTTGGGTTTTGTTTGTTTGCTTGACTGAGACAGGCCCTGAGGCTGGCCTGGAACTTGCAGATTGAGCTAGACTGGCCAGCCAGTGAGCCCCAGAGACCCACCTGCCTCTACCTCCCCGGAGCTAAGATTATAAGCAAGTGCTGCCATGCTCTGCTTTCGCCATGGGTGCTGGGTTCAAACTCGGGTCTTCATGCCTGCAAGCCCATCTCCCAGTCCCTCCCTTGACCCTTCTCTCTCTTTGCCACTCATCACCAAATGTCACTCTCCTCTTCGGGGATCTCTATATACACAAGAAGAACCTCCCAGACTTTGCACTCTAGAGACCCCAATGGAGGCCACAGCTTTTCCCATCAGCAGAACAGAGACGGGAAGTCCAGGGTCAGTAGCCACAGTGGAGTGTGTTTATTGGAAACCCTAGCTCTGGTTGTAATTTCTTGCTTAAAGTCCAACTTCACTCAGCATGAGGGCCAAGTGGGCAGGAATACATTTGCCTCATTCACTGAAGCATTTCCAGAACCCTGCTCCATGGCTGGCACGTGGTGGATACTCAGTAACTATGTGTTGAACGAATGGACTTGTATACATCTGCCTGATGGAATTCTCCCCGCAAGATCTGGAGTGATCAGCCCCATTTTTTTTTTTCCTACTTATAAAATGACTCAACCTCTCCCATCTGGTAGTCATTAATAGCTTCATTTATAGGTCGGGGGAGTAAGGCTGTGAGAGGTGAAAGTACTTTCGAGGGGACAGATAGCCAAGAAGAAAAGCGCAATGGTTTGGAATGAGCACCAGCTCACTCATAGCCCCTAGGCTTGTTCCCACCCAGGAGGAGGAGCTTGCCAAATAAATTTGAATAAACATAAGGCTAGAGCTGGTACGCTTCAAGGGGTGCTTCAGAACACCACACTGCAGCTCCCTGAGAGTCAAGGAAGTTACATAAAGACTTTGGGGACCTAACTCTGAAGCCACGGATTGTTGCCTCCACACAATGTAATGGTCACACAGACCAGCTCTGGACTAACGTGGAAAGGACTTACACAAGAGAGTGAACATGGAGACGTAAAAACCACAAACATCCTGGGGGAGTGTGCATGTCACCCCTAACAGCTAACCTGGCTTGGTGCATGTGGGTGACAAGGGTATTCCAAGTGTCCATCTTTGCAGCCTGAAGTCAGAAGACTCAGCCAGAGGCAAGTCATGTGACCTCAGTCCAGCCAGCTGGATACCCTCTGTCAAAGCTGTACATCTTTAGTGAATTAGCAAATGGTGTTGGCAAACGCTGCATCTGAGCACAGCAGTGCACACCTTCATCCCAGCAGTCAGGAGGTAAAGGCTCAATGATTGTGAGTTCAAGGCCAGCCTGGATTACATAGCTTCCTATGCCTGGCTTGAGACTCCTGGCCTGCTCTCCCGCCCCCTATAGGGCATCCGTGATTCATTTCCTCTCTTTAAACCTGGTTTTCAAACCTTTCTGACAATTTGGGACTGTCCAGGCAATGCATTGAATAAATTAAATTGTGCTTAAGCCAGTC